>NC_135168.1:34170619-34804369 GCF_041146795.1 Maylandia zebra
AAACTAGTCCAAACAGGAATTCATAAAATATTTGCAAAAGTATTGGGCCACACCTCTTAATCTTTGAAATCACCTGTTCTCAGTACCTTTGCAACAGGTGTATAAAATCAAGTACCTAGCCATGCAGTGTGGTACTGCATGGCTAAGTCCATTCATGAAATCTTATCCCTCCTAGATCCATAACTGTAATGTAACTGTAATGCTGCAGTTATTTAACTGCAGCATTAACATCAGCACAAACGCTGTGTGCCAGGAGCTTCATGGTATGGGTTTCCAGCTCATGGTGGCCCAGTACTTTTGTCTGTATGGTGTAGCTAATGAATTTTCATATGGTCTAAAAAAGATCTGATCAGTTAATGCACATAAAATGAAGTCATCTTGTTGTCCTGGATACACCTTTACATTAACATTTACGTCATGTTTTTGTGGAGCAAGTGGAGCAAAAGTCTAATAGATAATGCTGTGAACCGATGCTAATGACTCACACTGCAGACTTTATGACCCTTTTGTGACATTAAAATTACCATGCCATTTCCTTGCCATTCATATATGTGCACAGGCTTAGTTTAAATAGTACAATCTTTCTTTGCTGGCAAAGGTTAATGTTAATGTTACAGTAGAAGTGGATTGGACAGGCGGTCAAGTGGTGCCACTTTTGATCACGGACAGCCCATAAAGACATTGTTAGATATTATTAAACTACAAATGTAACAGTTTAGCTGGAAGAAAATGAATGGATGGACAGATGTAACAATCTCTTCGCTGTGTACTTACATAGTAGCAAAGTGTTTAGAATTCATTCTCCAGAGTGAAAGCTGAAGTAGATAAACTTTAGAAAAAGTGGCTTTCATTCACTTTGATTTGTGCATTTTTATTGGTTTCCTATTAATTCAAAATTAAGGTAATTAAATCCAAATATTTTGTTTCTGTAGAGAGATTGCAATAACAATTCTTTCAGGCTAAACTGACATTTATTATATTCTTCTTTAAAGGTAATGATACATGGAAAAACATTGATAAGAAAATTTTGTTTGTCTATTTTAATGCATTTTTCAACCATAAACAGGTGAGAGTTATCCTTAATCATCATCTTATATTTGGGCCAATACAGTAGAGCTGCCAGAGCCACATGGGGAGTGCTGCTAAGTGCAGCGCACTTACTGGTCTAGTATTAAAGGAGGGTTGTGCTGCGAGGTGCTGTGAGGTGCCAGGTTCGGGTTGGAGACTAACCTTTCTTCCGGAGTCCTTGCTGCCACACTCCCCTTTATCGTACCACCATTTGTTTTTCAGTTTGTCTAAGACGGCTTGCTCATTGAGCTTCAACACCGCTAGGTTTACTGGGATTCTTCCAACCATAAGGGAATAACATAAATAACATATTATACCATGTTATTTTATGTTATTAATTCAGAGACATAAAGAGCAGCAAATAGATACACATGCCTGGATTTGCTTGTTGTCAAAAAAACAAAACAAAAGAAAAATGTCACACAAACCACACCCACGTGCACACAAATATATTGCAGAAACATCATTAGAAACATCAATCAAAGTGATATGAATTAATACTCCATCTAGCTTGGTTAGTTTGCTCCCTAAGGCAGTAGATGTGTATTACTATATCACTTGGGGTAACCGGCATACTGCTTGCACTCACTTATGCCACAAGGCTTTCTTAATTTGATCTTTTCCTATTCGAAATCAACCATGTTGTACAGCTAAACTTATAGTCCCAGAATGGATGCGTGGGAGCCACAACACAAAGAACTTTGCCGTTTTAATTAGCACTGATCAATTTTAAATCAGTGCTATTTTGTTTGAGCAGGGAGACATGATGCAAAAATTCCCCTCTCTATGGATTTCAAATTCATCCCCTGCCGGCCAAGCAATCACCCCCCGCAGTCCTTTCCCTTTGCTCTTCCCCACACCACACAGAGAGATTAAGTGTTGCTGGAGTGGTGGTGCAGCGCGGGCCTGCCGGTTACCCCTCTCTTCCCCTTCCCCCACTTCCCACCCCACCTCCCACTCTCAGTGGTGGTGGGTTTACCCGCAGGGTTTATCAAACTGGCTCTGACCTTGGAGTCCCCGCCCCCGCTGCCGCACTCTCCCTTGTCGTACCACCACTTGTTTTTCAATTTGTCCAAGAGGCCCTGCTCGTTCAGTTTTAACACTGCCAGGTTTACTGGGTTTCTTGAAAATAATATAAAACGATAACCATTAGGAGACACTCTATGGGACAGATATAAAGAGATTGGTCGTATGGTGGTGGTGGTGGTGGTGATAATGAAATGCTGACTTAGAATTGGAAGCACTCCTGCGTTTGGCTACTGGTGTTAAGCAGGAGCGCTGGCTTTAGGATGCACGTGTTAGTCACATACCTGCAATGGGGCTTAAACACTGAGTGCCAATACAGTGGGTTTTACCAAGGAGGGGCTTGCCTCAGAGAGAGGCAGAGCAAACACTATAAATGGAGATGCTTTTGGATGCGGAAGTCTGACTACAGATGGTAATTTCCTTTCAGCTGCACCAGCATACAAATTGCTATGGCAACTAACCTATCAATATTCAAGCCATAACAGCATTCTTGTGAATAGAAGCTGATACTGATTAATTTATAAATAACAGCAGAAACAAATTCCAGCAGAAGCTTCGACGGTTTTAACTGCTACGATCACTTTCACGATAGCTTTATTTCTCTAACTGGCTGAAAAAGATGTTGCCTGACCAACTGCAGACACATCACCCAAAGCACCTCCCCATGGGTAGCTCTGTCTCTCTCTGGTCACTGTGTATTTCCTAAAGCTGCAAGGTTGAGGACAAAGACTATCCATCCACAAATCACAAGAATGCCAGAATCTGCAATCAGAATTTGCATATAAAAGTAAAGATTACAGCCTTTACGTGATTGCCTTTTTTTTTTGCTCAAATCAGCACCAATTCTTCTGCACAGGAACAATTTAGTTTGTCGGCATCCTGCCTTTCTCATCACTGAACACAGAAGAGTCTCTACCCCCAACCTGGAGGACATCACACAGCTGTAGGGAAGACAGTTTTTTTGGAGCTGGTAAAACCTCTAAATTCTTTCTTAGCCTGGCAGACTCAGAGAAAAAAGAAAGAAGTCACGAGAAGAATTAAAGTGGACATGGATGTTGTGGAGAGTCATGGTTTGGTTGGTTCAGCGTGAGCAGATGTCAGGGAGGTTACTGAATGTTAGCGGGATGGTGCAGACCCTGAAGATTGTATATGTCAGAAATGAAGATCAGAATTTACACAGAACGTCAGAGCAATTGACAAGAAAGTGATCTCTGAAGACATTCCTGCAAAATGAAGAGTTATTTTAGGTTTTTTTTCCTCAAAAGTTCTGTTTTCAATCAGGCCTGCAATGCAATATTAGCGCTATCAGCGCTATTAGTCTCATTTACTGTGTAGAAAAGAAATCTCTACTTATGCAAAAATCTAAAAAGAATGACAGTATATAAATGTCTAATTAGGAACTTCTATTGGAACGGGTATCAGTTCTGTAGTTCTGCACAGATACTCTATGAAATTTAAACACGATGAGAAAAAAAGAGTCAGATTATTGCTTCTCTAATATCCAGTCGTCCGTGCAAACTGATTCATTATCAATGCATTGCAGGTGCGATTGGACTCAGCTCTTTAAATTCATGGGTAACTCATTCATGTCCCATTCCGGATGAGCTGAATACATTTCCTCCTTAAAACCAAAAAAATCCGTGAGTCATTCTACTTGCCATGCTTTAATACCACTCATGCAATCGCAAATGTTTGTTATCTGTTAATGGAACTCCATATCAGACATCTGTGACCACAATGACAACTTGGGAATAAGGTACATCGCTAAGTAAATAATTAACACAAAGAGAGCGAGATCAAACGGGGGCCACCCTTAGCTGTTCACCACTCTGTCCCACTGCTATGTTGTGGTCTGGGCCAATCCCGACTACATGACTCTGAAGCAGATTTATATCAACCTCTTGTCTTATCGTTCATGCAGCATTAAACTTCATTTGCGGAATCTAATTTGTATTAAATTTTAAAAAGGAGCTTCTGATCGAGGCTTTAGAAGCAGTTCTACTCAGCATTCTGACCTCTGGCTGTCAACCAAGGAGGAAACCCATATGAATCCGCAGCGAGTTTGAATAAAATCTTCCCATATGGCTCCTTTCATTAAAATGAATGAGGCCTATTAGAAATAGATTAAAAGCTTCAGATGCCACCAGCTTCTGCACTCTCTCTGTAGTTGCGGGAGAAATTTAAATGGGAAGTTGGTTAAGGTGTTAATGTAATGTGAAATGACAGCTGTTGCTCTTGGACATCGATGGCAGGAGTAAATCCGGGATGAATTATCCTTCATTATGTCAATTATCACATTAAATGTCGCAAAATACAAATTCCACTCTGCTGACTTCACATTCAAGGTGTGAGCTCTGGCTTAAGTGGTAAAGCAGCTATACGGGATTCTTTAAGTTGTAAAATTGCTTTAGGGGCTCGGATTTTTATGATTGGCACGTTTCTATTTTTTGCGTGTGTGTTTGTGTTTAAGGGGGATGATTTGAAGAATATAAAGAGAGTTTGAAATATAATTGGAAGGCATCAAGGAAGCAAAGTGCTACTTAAAGAGGATAAGAGATCTCATCGTCCTGCTTTATACTTCTGCTAGTGCTCACAAGTCAGCTGGGAATAATATAGCTGCGTACGTAGATGTGCAGACACAAATAAAGATGATCAGAATTGAAAATGGGAGGGATCGAGCTATAAATGCCAGTGCAATATGTGCAAACAGTTGGAGGATGACCGTGACAATAATGAGATGCCTTCTATATCTGATCAGAGCATTTATACTTATAAGTTAATCTGGTAGTGCGTGCACAAAGCATTCAGAATGCATGAAATGGCACCAAAAAAAAATCAACCTAAGCACATAAATATGTTCATAAATGAGCAAATGCAGACCTCCAAATAAACAGGTGAGGGGTAACGCTCATGCACAGGCACCAATAAAAGCACATGAAGGCTTTTATCCAACCACTGCAGTGGCAAAGGTTTACCTGAGATGGGAGCCCTTTGGTGTGGCAATTCCATAACCTTTGGAGTCCAGGTTGCCTCCCACCTTCATAGTGTCACAGGGTTTCCTCTGCTCTATGTACTCATTCATAGTGGACTCCAGCAGGTAGGCATATTTGCCCTTGGACTTCCTGACTCTCATGACACCCTCGTCTGTCGTTTTGACAAACACAGACGGGTCGGCCGCCTTCATGTAAGACCACATCTTCTCAAACACGGCGATCTTAGACCTCTGACAGCCAGAAATGTTAATAAGAAAAGGGATAGAAGTACAGGGAAAGGGACTGTCAGTATATAAATACTTTATTATCTATCTTTAGAGTGTTAAAGGTAAATGTTAAAATCCTTAAAAATGTCAGGACTTTACTCCCAATTTAAATATTTATGCTCTTTTCATCCAACCCAATATCACTGCAAAATGTGTAACAGACGCAGGTCCACCGTGTCCATTTCACATTTTGCCTCTCCAAAACATGAAATGGACACACACGCAGACGTTGCTGCACTACCAGCACAGGGAGTGAAAATAATTCACAGGAAAGCGTTTAAACAGACATTAGTAACACATTTACATGTATGTACACATTAGCTGCCTAGCTTAATGGTTTCTGGTGATTAAGGACCCTGGAATGTCCAGAAAGTGACTACCGACTTTGTGCCTTTAAATATATTATCCCCCCCTGCTGGTAAGCGTGTACATTTCACGTTTTAGAGAGGCAAAGCGTGAAATGGACACAGTGGACCGGCGTGTCTGTTACACGTTTTGCCGTGATACTGTGTTGCTTCGTCAGTAGTTACTCACCGTTAGATTGCTGGCAGAGTCCACAGCTGTGTTTTTGTGATTCTACATTTACTGTCCTCTTATAACACTTTAAAATAACTTATACTTCCCAAATGCCGCTAGCTCACAATGAAAATGTTTAAACCCCGGGTGTGCCAGGTTTTGTTCCTCACCCTGAAGAATTCTTTGGTGGAGCCAGCATCCAGCGTTCCATATGCAATCTCTGTCTGCTTGGCCAGATCCTCGGCACTCTCTATAGGAGACACCATCCTCTCCACAGTCAGGAAAGCAGCCAGATTCGCAGTATAGGATGAGATGATGATGAGAGTGAAGAACCACCAGACGCCTCCAACAATGCGGCCTGACAGAGAGCTAAAAAGAGAAGGACAGAATGTTGTTAGTCTGTCAAAAATAGGTATGCAAAGATGCTGTTCACACATATCTTTCACAGACAGAGCCAATTCTGCATTAAGGTGGGGGAGAAATAAATAGGTGGCATCCATCTTTCTCTTTATGGAAAATTCTGCACGCAATCAAGAAGAGCTATCTAAAAGAACCCGGTGATGTTCGCACCATTCAAATGATCCACATTACATCACACTCACTGTATCATTCCTCTTTTCACTAGGCTTGGAGATCATACCCCGGTCTGCTAAGGAAAGATAACCAGCTCCACAAAGGCCCACTCAGCTTTCTCCCTGCCAAATTAATCTCACTTTAAGAAAGTCGCCAATATGGTTTATGCCATACACATTAATTGTTGGGGATTAAGAGGCAGACAAGAACACTTAGCCACTGCTCTAATTGCACTTCCAATAAAAAAAAAAAGCCAAATTCAAATGCCTGCACTGTGCAGTTCGTTTCCTTGTATCTCTTCACCTCAAGAGAACCCAGTTTGAACAGCAGCAGCAAAAATCATGTTGCATTACATATCAGACCCCCTCCCAAAAAATCACTGAGGCACAGGGTGGCAGAGCTTCTGCAGTGAAAATGACACAAATCTGAAACAAAAAATAAAAGGCTTTCGTGATTCACCTTTGTACCCACGACTCAAATGGAGCATGAACATGAAGGCAAGATTAAGTATGGAGGGAAAAAAAAGAGACAGGGAGAGAAGCCGAAACGTAATCATTTAAGATGCTTTTCAGATGACGGGCAGATGATGAAAGAGCAGCCATGGAGCGAGCCGAGAGCAAACACAGAACGGTTGCAGAGCCTTTGAAAAATCAGTCGGGAGGCTGTCTGTGTGTGTGTGGTGTGTGTGTGTTTTGACTTGCTCACTGCTCAAAGATCATATGGGTGTAGGTGAGGTTAAACTTTGACTGCACAGTGAAATCTTGTGTGTGTTGTGTGATGCAGGGCAATATATATATATATATATATATATATATATATATATATATATATATATATATATATATATACACACACACACTTGTACCTAGGTGAGTTGGGGACAAGAATAACCCCCTCTCAACCTGAGGCAATGGTTCTCAGACAGAAAAGGGCGGATTGCTCGCTCAGGGTTGCTGCCTTCAAGTGAAGAGGTTCAAGTATGTCAGGGTCTCATTCATGAGGTGAAGAGTGGTGTGGAAGACTGACAGATTGCTGCAGTGTCTGCAGCGATGCAGATGTGATGCTATCCCGGTCTGTCCTGATGGGGAGAAAGCTGAGCATGAAGGCAAAGCTGTCCATTTACCGGCTGATCTATTTTCCTACCCTCACTTGTGGCCACAGCGTGTGGGTAGTGACCCAAAGAATTATGGATACAAGAAAGCAATGAGCTTCCTCTGAAGGGTATCTGGGCTTATCCTTTGAGAAAAGGTGAGGAATGTGGTCATTCATGAGGGGCTCAAAATAGAGAGCTGCAGTTCCTCCACATTGAAAGCAGCTGGCTGATGTGCTTGCATGGAGCTGTTTTAGGCATGTCCGACTGTGAGGGAATTTTGGGATATATCTAGGTACAGCTTACGGATGCCTCAGTGTCACCCTAGAAGAGCTAATGGAGGTGGAAGAGGGAGGTCTGGGTATTTATGCTCAAACTGCTGCTACCAAATAAGCAGGAGAAAATGGAAGCGATGATGGATGCCTATTTTTATGATTTACAGATATGTCAACACACTCATATATTTAACATACACAATACACACAAATATTGAGATACAGTTATATAACTTTCTGCACATCTGCAAATAATCCTCCTACAATAATATGCTAAGGTTCTTCAGGTGATATTCATAGAAGTGAACAACCCTTTTGTCATTTATACATTAGTCAAGAAGCAAGCCAGCCAGCCAGCATCCATACATCACATTATGGTTACTGAAGTGTCTGTATGATTCCTATAAGATCTTTTTGAATTTTCACAAGAAATCTGGAATCTGGCAATGCCATGTATTGATTGTGTGACTAACTATGCTACCTCTGCGGGCTTCAGGTATCACCTCAGTAGTGACACTGACACTAGCTAAATGCAAAACTAGTGAAAAACAGTGAGAAAAGATGAGGAGGGGGGAAAAATGTCAGTGTCCTCCACCTGTAAATCATTCCTGTTTTGGGGGTTGTCTCATTGTTGCCCCTCTAGTGCACCTGTTGTTAATTTCATCAACGCCAAAGCAGCTTAAACTGATTAACAGCCCCCTCTGATACTTAACTGACCAGATCAATATCCCAGAAGTCTAACTAAATAGGTGTTATATCTTGAGCAATGTATTACTATTTCCTATTTGTATAGGTTAAAAAGGCAGATCAGTACGGTCTAAAAAATTAATTGATAAAACAAGAAAGTACAAATCTCAAATAAGCCCGCTAACAAATATATTCAAGATCTAATATTCCACCAATATGTTCCCAATCAGCTGTTTTCTTTAAAATAAATGAAAGCTCTAGATTATGCTTTGCCGGGATCCACTATAAAACTGGCCGTCTCCTATTATTCGTGACAACATAGAGATAAAGAGCAGAAATGATGAAAATAATGTTCAAGAATTTCAGAGTCCTTGTAGAAATAAGTTATTTTCAATCCTTTATGTTAGCGTTCAAACTACACGGCACACATTTTATTGTGAAAAGAAGAAGTTAAGTCTGTTATTCTAGGCTGAAACAAGTGAAACGAAGGAGGAATGTGTGTGTGTGTGTGTGTGTGTGGGGGGGGGGGGGCAAATGGCATAGAAGATGAAAAGTAAACTGGATAGTACCACCAGAGGCAGACAAACTCCTTAGCTTTGACTGCTGCTGGCCTCCAGAGATGGCAGTAAACAGCTGTCTAATCCTTCCCCCTCAGTTGCCCTTTTTTTTTCTCCTTTCGTTTTTCTTTCTCTCGCCTCCTCTCTTCCTCTCTTTTCCCTTTCCTCTCCGTTCACCCTCCATCTCCGCTGTGCACGCCTGCCTGTCTCTTCATGTGCTGAGAGGGATGCGATTGGGGGGTGGGGGGAGGGGTGGTGACAGGGGTTTGGCCCGAGACAACAATACCCTACACCTTGGCATTGATGCTGACAAATTCAAGTATGCACGAAAACACACAGAAGTGCGTGCACACACAACACACATATGACCCACATGTGCATTTGCTGCCTTCCCGGGGATGGTTTACTGGCATGAGTGTGTGTGTGTCTGAGCAAGGGAACAAAGGGGTCACCATTTGGACGAAGAGAAAAGGGCTGTGTGTGTGCATGCGTGGATGTGAGGGTCGTTTGTGCACCTCAGTGTGTGTGTGTGAGAGTGTGAGTGGGTGTGTGTTGGGCCTCTTGCAGCAGTCCTCCCCATTTGAGCAAAGTGACTGGCAAACACAGACCTGTTTGTCTCTGTTTGTTTCCTTTTGAACTGCTTTCCTTTGAGCCTCCTTTCCGCCCCTCATACATTATTGCACAGCAGCCAACCTTGGCGCCTCAGTAAAAGATTAACTAAGCTGTCCTATTACAGTAAAGGAAATCTTCCGAGCAGCACTGTAATTTCATAGTCATGTTAAGGCAACGATTAATCAATTATTCACTCCGCCTTTAATTTTTTTTATTGTATTGAGAAGAAAATGAATGTTAATGGAAGCAGCAGCAGAAGCACAGGCTCAACCGCAGCGGCACAGGCAGAAATACAATACTTGTGTGTATGCACATCGTTAGTGCTGAAATGATTAAACGATCAATCAAAGTGTCCAGCCACTGACATGTGATCGAGCAAATATAGCGCACACTTACCTACCAAACTCTCTTAACCTTAAAGATCTATTTACCTTCTTTGGCTTCTCTCACTATTACCTTAAATATTAAATTTAAATAAATAAAAAAATACAGTAACCAAATAATATAATAAGTATTTTAGGAGCAGAAAAAGGAAACAGGTCTCATTGGTGTTGTTAAATTCAGTATCAAATCCAAATGAGCCTTTCGTTCTGTTTGTGTATTTTTCTAAAGTCTTTCCTGGAGCGTTTTGCTTCAGCTTCATAGTGATGGAGAGAAAACATGTCATGCAATCAAGAACTGCACCAGGTCTGCGGGAACACTGATTACACAGCTTCTTAAAGCCCCCTCGGCCACCAGGACTCACCACCCGACACCTACCCAAGTTTAGCATTCCCTAAATCAGCTTCTTGCTTACAGTGATGGGGTCCCTCAGGTTTGGCTTGCAGTGGTTGGAAGAGGACTGGGCTGTGACCTCACGTACAGTATTTACCTTTGGAAAGCAGATGTTAAACTCTCTTGTCAGAAAAAAAATCATCTTAAAAAGCTACACACGGCAGACCGGATCTCTGGCTTTGACGTTTCCTACGCGATCTCCACCCACAGTTCCCCGGGAATCTGCTATAGCGCTAAACTCTCATTAGAATTCCCCTGGCTGGCCTCCTCTTTTCGATATGGTAATTAGCAATGACTAATGACTTTAGCAAGTGTAAAAAATGAGCCAGTAATGGCCACATTACAATGGATTAGGAATTACAGAGGTTTAAATGAGAAAGAAAATGGTCTCTAATTATGGTGTGATTCTAAGACAAATCAGGGATGGTACAGGAGTTTTCTGATATGCAGCTTTTTTTTTCTTGTTTCCTTCTTCTAAATTAGTAGCCGTATGTTCTCAATGACTGGGAACGGCCACTCCCAGTGTGTTTCCACAGGCGCGCCTTCTTACATGCAACGGCATGAAACAACAGAAACGGCAAAAAGGGAGTGAGAGAGTAGCAAAGTGGAACCTTTGAGGTTATTGTGCCACTAAGCAGAAATATATATATAGATATAATCCGAGATAGAGTGATTATATCTGAGCTAATCATCCCCTGCTCTGGTGAACTGCGAAAAACATCCTTAGCAAAAACAACTCATTAGACGTGGAAATGAAGAAAGCGGTATAAAGAAGAAAGGACCACTATTCAATCAACACAATGAGACTGCAGAAGATAAAGTGGCCGTGCGTGTGTGTGTGGTGCAACAACCAAGTCAAGGGTTACTCCATTAGTTATTCTAGCATAATATAGCACACAGGGCTCTACAGTCATAATTCCGAGTTGTGTGTAAACATTATTTGTATTCTGTTTTGAAGGAGCTGAAGGTTTGAACAGGCCGTGAGAACTGAGGTGAATCATTTTTAATACCTTACTTGATGCGTTTGTCACACAGTGCTGGCACAGGATGATGGCCTGCATTACATTTGAATGAAATTAGAGAAGAAGAAGAAAAATAATAACTCCATAATTTATTCTTTTATTTGGAGGATTAAATGATTCTACTTATATTTCCTTTAAGAGTCCTTCTACTCACTTACTGTATATCACAGGGCTTTTGTTAATGAGCCTTTTCCCCAACTATGCCTCCACTGCTTGTAAATGTTATGGGTTGATAAAATTTTATTTAAGCTTTCTCCACAGTCTCCTTAGCAAATTAAAAAAAAACAAAAAAAAAACAGGCGGCTCAAATCATGCCTAATTGCACAGGTATGCTGGGATAATGAACCAGAATAGTATATTTATGAGTGCTGAACTTTTTTATGTAAAGCTGCCTCAATATAGGTCGCTGCAGTTGCAGAAAGCACATGCACGACCCCGGTCACGGGTTCAGAGCTCAGCGCAGACGTGGCAGCTTTGGCTTGATGTGCCACACACGATGCTTTTAGTGCACAGAAAGACAACAGACGCACACTTGTCTGACGCTTTTAGTGTGTTCTTGATATTGCCAAAGGAGCCTCGGGGGAACAGTAACACACTACGGCCGATATTGTTGCAAAGCCGCAGGTTTTGCTTTTGTGTGCTTGCGCTTTTGTTGCAAAGACCTCCCAGTTGTTAGGTCTGTATTATTTGAGAGCACTTTCATCTCCAAGGCCAAACTACATGTGAGCTTTAAGCATGGAGCACAAAAAATAATGATTTATTAAAGCTTCTCTCTCCATCTAAAGGTCAGCATTACCATGCCATTGAGCTGAAAAGAGAATATTATGGTAATGTTACCAGCCTGAAGCAAACACACCACAAGCTTGTAATTATACTCATTCAAGTAGACTATGGGAAAAAAACAAAACAACACTGACAAAAGCATTATGATTTCAAACGCTTTGTAATTATTTAATGCATGTTTCTTTCAATAAGAAGCAGTAAAGTTAACAGGCTGCTTTGCAACATATGGCTCATTTTGGAGCGGTCATGCGTGAATGCAAAACAAAACAAAACTTCAGCTTGCAGCCACCGCACGCTGCCGGTGCAGGGGAATCGATATAATTGAGATGCAACTCTAATCGTTATATCTGTGTCCGCACACTTGTTTGCTGAATGATGCTGCGGATTGCTGTCTTAGCCTCAAGTAACCTGAGAAAAGACAGTTCTGGCAATCTGTGAGAGTGCTCAGCTCCGCGCCCACACACATACGCAAAGCCTCTTAGTCACTCCAGCTAGAAAAACAGGCAAATACATCACAACTGTTTCCCGCAAATCAATGCCATCAACACGCGTGTAAGCGGACTGACAGTGCGTTCAGGCTTTCTGAGCATTAATACAAAAAAGAAAAAAGAAAAGGAGATGCTGTATGTGTGCATTTGAGTGAAGTTCTGCACATCAGAGAGACTTGAAGGGAAACTGCTATGATTTAAAAAAAAAAAAAAAATCTCTTTACGGTTGCTATGGTGACACACTCTGCACTTAAAACAGTACAGCTGAGCTGAGAGAGATTTTAGTCATCTCACTCCTCCTCCTCTCACTCTTTTTCCTCTCACTACATATATAAGGGCATCCACCCCTATAGTAGAGTGGGCCTGCCATCACAAAGAGAAAACTCTCATCAACTCGCAGGCCCTCTCATAAGCCTCACAGCATCGCATCTTTCCAGTCAAATAACTGGCAGTGTTTACACTGGCCCAGGTAGATTTCCCATGTGGCCTCGAGCTCGGTGTATTATTCATGGTTGCAAGAAATATATCCGTATACTGTCACAGCTTGATTACAGCAAAAAGAAAAAAAAAGCCCTCTCTGCATGTGGAAATGTATGTGTGACTGATGTGACAGAGTAAAACGCCTCAGAGGCGATGGTGCCTTTGTCTGTGGTACAAAGTGTGATACGCCAGTGGGGAGTGTATATGGGCTCGTGCGTGCGTGTGCCTCGGTGGTTTCTGTTGGCGAGTGTGCATGCATGTAAGATCAAAAAGTTGCCTTCATGCGATCTCCGAATAAATAAAACATAAGTTGTGCCGTGAACTAAACCGAGCCGTATCTTTATGAATAAATCATCCCTTCCTGAACCCCCACCCCCCCACTCTCTCCAAAAAACTGCTTTATAGCAGCTAACTTATTCCACAATTATGTAACTCGGTGGCGTGTAACACAGTCTATTTTCTCAGTGCTCGCGACATTAATAACAACAATAAACACAGTGTGACATCCCGCTTGATCCCTGTGCAAGATCAATAATTCCCTTGATCACAAGAGTTCACCTGGTTCGTCACTGAGGGTTTGGTTAGCAGCCGAACAATAGCTTTCATGTCAGAAATAATGGGTGTGCCTGCATTATGTGGGAAACCTTTAATTTCAAGTGCAGTGTGCTGCGGGTGAGTCTGTGTTTGGGTTGAAAGGAAGAGGAAAGGAACACGTACAATATTCAGTTTGAAGCGTGAGCCATTTTGAAAGCTCTTCTCAAAATGGAATGAAGACAAACCTATAGGGTATCTATATCTAAACAAATAAAGTGATCACATCCTAAATGTTCTGGAAAAAAGTGACCCAATGCAAAATAAATGTTGAGTCAATGTTACAACAATGTTAAAACCTGACGATGTAATAGTAATGACATTAAAAGAACACAATAATATAATTGATCGATGATGATCTTTCTATAGTTGATCAGGTGACAATGAGGTTGAAAAGTCATGGATTTATAGCTGACCGGGAAATTATATTGAAATGTGGTGGATTTTATAGTTTAAATACCACAGAAGTTCAGTTGATTAGAAGTCATAAATTCAACAATGTGTCAGTATTAAACTGCAAAAATGATCAAGACTCAAAGGTAGAATTCAGGTTGACACTAAAACTTTGATTTAACATATTTTCAATTATTGTTTGCGATCTGGGTCGGGTTTCAATGAGACTCTGATAAAAGTTGTCTGTGCTTAGATAAGTCAACAAATAAGTAATGGAGGCTTAAGTTGACACATTGACGGCAGAAAGTCAGCATCTCAACAGATGATCCAGATAATCCACGGAAAGCAGGGAAATAATGAACACTATGCTTGTGTTACACATAGTACTTGATCTGAAAATTTGACTGTTATGTTTTTGCTTCACGTAATGCTGGAGAAATGCAGAACAGAGAAATCAAAAATTCCCTGAGAAAACTGAGTGTTTAAACTCTCCTTTTTAGTGCAGTAGCAAAAAAAATAAATACTGACCCTGCTGGGGTTACATTATACGCCTCGTATACAATCCGTTATTGAATGATTCTGACCGCCAGCCTGAGACATTGCTGCTGGCAGGAAGGGTGTGAGTGACAGGGCTGATTTATTTCAGTCTACAGTCATATAACGGAGGGAACGCAGACACCTGAGGACCAGAGTGAACTCCACGGGGCCATGCATTTCAGACAAACGCGCACCTATGAGGAGACACGGACGACAGATGCCGACTTAAACATATCCAAACACATTCACCTGAAGAACACTACGCTCTTTTACTCAAATCCACTCAATATTTCCCTCATTGCATCTTCCCTGCTGCGCTTAAAATATAGTACAAGGAAAAAACTAGCTCTTCACTGTAACACAAGTATAGTGCTCATTATTTCCGTGCCTTCCATGGATTATTTGGATCATCTGTTGAGATTTTGACTTCGCCTGCGATGCGTTAACTTAAGCCTCCATTACTTTGGCAGGGTTCATATGAAGAGTGAGGGCCAAGCCTTGCAACAATACTACAGCTCAATGTTGATGCGATTAGCTAGTTTGAATCTGTTCGCAGAAGGCAGACAACTGCAGGGTTAACCAAAGCCCTGTGTTTTATTCACATTTTATGGATGTGCGACTGTTTAGGATGAGAGAGGTGAGGGTTTTTCACCTCTGAAGAACGGAGAACAGAGTTTATTAGCGAATGCTAGGACTGAGAAGAAGTAAAGAACGAGGAAGTTAACGGGTGCACAGATGAATGGCGAATTCTTTGGGTGTTTATGTTTGTGTGTGTGTTTGTGTGTGGTGAGGGTGAGGGTCAGTCTTGGAATCCACCTGTCTGCAGAGATAAACACAAGAAGGGCCCAACAGCACAGACTGGGGCTTATGGGAGGGCCTGACTGACAGTGCTGACATTTAGAAAGAGCACAGTAAACATGGCCTTGCACAGAATAAATAGCAGGGGGAGCAGTTTGGCCAATACACACACAATCACGTACTGTACGCATTAATGCATCGCATCAGTTTGAAGCATAAATTAATACAAGTGAGTCTATGCATGTGCACAGAGAAACAGAGCTGCATGTACACCTTGATGCACAGGTACACTGTAGACTGTTCCAGTCTGATAGCCTACTATTAGAGCGCTGACAAAGAAAATGGCAATAAGTGTTTGCTTTTAATAGAACCAGGCTACACACACACACACAGATACAGGCTGACGAGAAAATTAAACACGCCTACTGATTAATCCAGGACAGAGTGGATCATCAGTGTTGTTCCTTGGCCTTTTGTCTCTGATTAAATGGAGAAGTATGAAGAGAGAAGTGCTTCAGGCTGCCTACCACAGAGCTGAATGCACCTCTAGAACAATCTGTTCTCACCTATTAGTAATAAAGGCACAGCGATGAGAGGTTTACAGGCACTGACTGGGAAATGTCAGCAAATTCAGAAACATAATGTCTTTTACGTAGTTTTATTCTGAAATGTATTAATTAACCATCTATCTATCTATCTATCTATCTATCTATCTATCTATCTATCTATCTATCTATCTATCTATCTATCTATCTATCTATCTATCTATCTATCTATCTATCTATCTATCTTCAACCCTACATTTAGGCATGTAGAAGTGGTCAAGACGACGGGCTCGTCTGAGTATTTCAAAAGCTACTGTAATTTTCTCATAACCACATCTAGGGTTTACAGAGCATGGTCTAAAAAAAGAGAAAATATCCATTGAGCGGCAGTTCTCTGGGTGAAAATACCTTGTTGATGTCAGAGGTTAGAAGAGAATATCCAGACTGCTTTGAGCTGATAGAACGGGAACAGCAACTCTGTTATTAAACTTGTTAAAACCAAGCCATGCAGGAGAGGATCTAGGTACCCCTCCTGTCAGCTACGAACCGGAAACTGAGGCTACAGCCAAACTGAGTATTGTTGGTGACGATGCCCATCACTTTATGACCACAGCCCATCTTCTGATGGCTGCTTGCAGCAGGATAACGCACCGTGTCGAAAAGCTCAAATCATTGCTAACATTACAATGTGTTCCTTGTGCTCACAAGGCCTCCATAGTCATACAAATCATATCCATTCAACAGATCACCTTTGGAATGTGGTTAAACAGCACACTTATATCATGGATGTGTAACCAACACAGCTGCAGCAACTCTGTGATGTAATATGTCAATACGGACCCTAATCTGCTTTATGTCAAATATTATTTCATATAGTCATATATATCCACATAGTCACTTTGTATATCAGCTGCTACCAAATTAACAAGTTCTTAATTAACTAGTTAGAGCTACAACATCAGACAAATCAATATTGTTGATGCTTTAAAAAAAACTAACCTAAGATCAGCCAATCGGCAAGGATAATGCTGATTGGCTGTGCTGCTTACATATGTGCTTACATAATAACCAACAAGTGAGTATCTAGGATTTCATAAGCGGTATTTGCTAAGACATCAATAACATTGCTCCAAAAAATACACGCACAATTCTGAGTGAGAAGTGTTATTTTGTACTTTAGCAAAGTTTTGAATATACAAAATGTTAAAAAAGTGACTTGTGCCTGACAAGGTATCCTCGCTCTAAAGCACACTCTATTTTATTGTCTCTTTCTCTCTAAATGGGACCATAACATACAAAATGAACATAACGCCATATTGAAAAAGACCTGAAGGTAGTGCCTTAGAATATAAACTGTTAAGAGAGTTTTTACTGAGGACGTCCCTGTAATACGCCTTCTTTTCGCAATCCGGAGAGAGAAGTATGGAGGTTTTAGGCACAGCCGCACTAGCTTCCTTTTTCACACTGACAGGACATATTCAGTCTATGAATAAAGTGGAAAAAGAAAGACAGGCTGCAGCTAGGCAAGAAAAAAAAAAAGAAGATGGTCAAACCCTACCTTACATACAAGAACAAAACCTTCTCAAGAAAGAATTTTTTTGATAAAAGTAAAACTGCGTACGCTGTGTAATACTCTGTTCTTGTGAATTTGTGATGTTACAAGCACTGTTGCTTTCATCTGACAAACCGTACAGTATGTCCTTTAACTCTAGCAGAAGAACTCATAATGCTTTAGGAGACACATCAGCATGCACCAGTGTGTGTGAATATGCACTGTGCTAACTAGAGCAACTAGGTCACCCAAATTTTCAAGGGGAAGATGTTTCCTTCAGGCCAGTATTCAGCGGGGTGAAACATTCACTGTGTTGGTTTTTCAAGACACCAAGCAGGCCATGCTGATCGCTACAGCATGTCCTGCTGCACACGCTGTGACATGTGCAGTTTTTTCTTTTTAGAAAAAAAAAAGTCTGTGAATTCCCCTGACGCCCCCCCCAAAAAAATCTTTTACCAAGAACCAAAAATGAACACTCAGACTCACCTTGAAAGGACACTCCAAGACAAAGAGAGGTATTTGACTGAAGTCCTTAGAGGACAAGCGCCCTTAAAGCCCAACCTCACTAATAACACTAATGAAATTCGGTTCCACCTCAAACCTATTTTACACAGAACATAAGAAAGTAGAGAGGAATGGCCTGTTTTGTCCTTTTAGCCGAAGTCAATGAAAGGTCTTGCATCCGCGGAGGTCGTCCCCCTCGCTCCTCGAGCAAAAGAAATGCAAATACTCTTAATTTTGTTTTTTTAAATTGCAAAGTACACACCATTCCACACACACAGCTCAAAGATGGCTGTGCATACAGAAGGAAGGGACAATTTTAAGGAAGCACCGTGACATTCCCTGGCCCTCTCTCTTTGTGTGGCATACAAGAAAATCAATAGTTAATCCAAATGCATTTTCTGCCTGTAAGAGAAGAGCATTTGGACAATAGGCTTCATCTCACATGAAGCACAGCACAGTCTGCAGGCAGAAAACAGTAAATGTCAGATGAAGGCCTGTGGGAGGAGGAATTCACTACCTACATTATGTACTGCTGAGCACCTATGTGCCGCATGCAGGCTCGTGGGTTGCAAAGTTGTTTTGTTTTTTTCCGTTCTGTTATTTGTGCAGGGTGAGGCCAAAGTGAAGATACACCCTTTAATTTGCCACAAGAAGGAAGTCGAGATGGAACGCAACGATGCTTACGATTACACTTTCAAGACGGAGCGCTGGGATCTCCAACTTCACGGTAGCTGCTACATAATGTATATGCAGCTTAATGTTTAAAGAGACAAGAAGCTCTGTCTACGAGTGACCTAACCTGTCTCTGCTAGTTCAGAGCTTACAGTGATAACACTGACATTATCTTCTCATCTCCCCCTGTTAGCGCCTCTGGAGAGCTCAGAAAGTCGACCTCAGTGTCTCTAATTTCAGACACTTAATGAGATTTTTAATTGGTGACCTTTTGAGAACGGTTTCATACCACAGCTCATGAGAGCACTTGAGGGAAGCCAACATATAACACTCAATACTCACACCAGGATCCTTCATAGCAGCTTCTTAAGGCTCTAATATTTGCACAACCGACTGGCTAATCACTTGTGAGATGCAGAATGGCAGGAATTTTGAATTTTATAAAATACTAAAGCTTTCTACTGACTACCAGTTTTGACTGTCCTAGATTTGTGCCATGTTTTTAGCACTATGGGAATTATCTGGAAACTGAATGAGACCACAACAGTCTGCAACATGACCACATCATAAGCTGGCTCTTCTGCCCTTCATCAAAGTTTTATCACTTCTTTGTATGACAAACGGCTAAGAAAAACACAACAAAATCTCAATAAACAAAACTCAAGTGAGCTGAAAAAGAAAGCAAGTCAGCATGCTGAGGCGTTGGTGTGGCAGATAGATATGTACTACACGTAGGTGGTACTGAATGTCTCTTTGTGTACCAACAAATAAAAGCAGAGACTCAGAGGAGTATAAAGCTTCAAAATTTGTGGCCTCAGCTTCTTACCGTGGTGAAATATCACAGCCTTGCTGCATGAAGGCGCCAAGTGAAAACCAAAGGGAATTGAAGATGCCAAATTCATTGGTTTGCTCTGGACTCTGCTGGGTGGTGTTCTGCTGCGTCGGTGTCTGGCCCTGCTGCACCCCGTTGGAAGCCGCCGCTTGGGTGGGAGTCTGCGGCTCGGCTCCCTCCTCGTAGTCTTCGGCGTGCCACTCGTACGGGCTGAATCGACTGACCAGGAAGAGGACGACGCTGACGCCAATGTAGGCAAACACAATGCACATCCAGATCTCGTAAGCCAGCGGGTCCAGGAAGGAAAACACGCCAGGCTTGGATTTGGTTGGTTTCTTGATCATTATAGAGATACCCAGAGACATGAAGGGCTTGGAGAAGTCAATCACCTCTTCACGGACCAGGGTGATAGTGAGCGGAGCCACAGCCACGTCTGCTTTCTGAGGAAAGAGCACAAAGGCAGGTGTAAACAGTGCTGGATAAAGTAGCATTTCATTGAAATTCTGAGGTGGAATGATACTTGTGTTTCCTTGTTTGCAGCAAAGGTCTGAGAGGATCACCGCAACCACTCAACGTGCACTACACCGTGTCTAGATATAAATGTATTCTTGATCATTATCCAAGTGTATTGCACAACGAGAAAGCAAAAGAAAGACCAGTTCTTTCAGTTTTAAGATGGTGTCTTTATCTTCCTCCCCCTCATCACAGCACAGTTGGTACACACAGCAAAAGTTAGTCGGTAACGATCCAGGTCAAATTAAAAACACAGCACAATTTCAGACTTCTGAAGAACAAAGTGGTTAGACTGTCGAAATTGCAATTCAGAGGAACCTTTAGTAATCATATAATCACAAATTATTCTAGCAGCAAACTGTAAGGATTTGTTTCTTCCAAAGTG
This sequence comes from Maylandia zebra, assembly GCF_041146795.1. Taxonomy (NCBI): domain Eukaryota; kingdom Metazoa; phylum Chordata; class Actinopteri; order Cichliformes; family Cichlidae; genus Maylandia; species Maylandia zebra. Next base: position 34,191,152 of record NC_135168.1, read on the forward strand.
AACCTTGCCCAAAGTCTAACATATTAAAATTATATTTAAATAAGCAGCGCAGAATACTAATAAAAAGAAAGCAAAATAGGTAATCATCCTTAACAGGCTTGGGGCCAGTGCGGTTTTCAATGTGTTAAGACCTTCAATAATCAGTATTCACAAAAGACATTTAAAAGTTAATTTTCCAGCTTTGACTGTGGGGAAAACAAAAAGAAAATCTTAGAAGAAGCTCCACCGACTCACCCCATACACCAGCTCTCCGACCATGCCATTCCACATCTTGGTTTCGGGATCTCGGGCTCCGTACTTGCCATCTGAGACGATCTTCAGTTTGTACTGGTAGCCCACATGCTTTGCTATCTCTGCAGCCAGCTCCACGATGTAGCCCTCGTACTTATCATTCCCCACAAGCTGTTCGTGGTTCTTCTTCAGCATCACGTATGGAGACTCCTGTTGGATGTGGGGCAGCCATGAGTAAAAACGGATTTTTTATTTGTTTCTTTTTATTTTCCTAAAGTTTTAAAAATCATTTACAGGAACTCACTCAACAGCTTCTGAAATGATTTCCCTGAAATTAGTGTGCGCTTTGAAAATGAAGTGCTATCTCTTGTTCTAAACCGAGGCTTAGGGCAAAAAAAAGGAAAAAAAAGCACTGGCCCCCAGATATAATTGTAGGTTTAAAGGTTGAGAAGAAAAGAAAATTAAATGGAACTACAAGGCATTATTTTAGCTTTGTTCCCTGAAGGTAGGTATGCAATTCATCCACAAAGACCCTCTAAGTAGGATGAGTGCGACTGAATCGTGCACTGAAAAGCACATAGCATGCAGCAAGAAAACAGGAATTGGGCAGCATTGTTAGAGCCGAAGAGACATGAGGTATGATTCAAACGAGCACCTGTGTAAGTGCGTGCATGAAGACAATGAAGCTGACAGCTCTCTGAAACCAGGATAACCTCTGCTCCAGGGCCACATTGTTCTTCTTGTTACATCGACTACTGCACATCTCACACTGATTGACTTGCCTGAGAAACTGCAGCTGGCACTACACCTGGGGCTCCACTTTCAGAAATATGTATTTCATACAGAATTAAAGTCGCCTCAGTATAAATTGTCCAGCAGCACTAAGAAGGCCTCAATTCCCACAAGTTGTTATGTGTTCCTGTTTTAAGCGAGAGTTTTCTGCTGAGCTTAGAAAATCCTTCCATCGTGTTCACCAGTGTCTAGATAAGGAGGCGGGGTGTAGGGAGGAGAGGGTTTCCTATATGTGTTACAGCTATCTGTATTCTCCCGCTCTTTATGATCCAGGTGAAGGTAATCATTGTTGCACATAACTTGAGGCTGGTAGACAAATGGCACCCTGGGGAGGCAGTGAAGAGAAAGGACTGGCGTGCAGCGCTTTCACAGTGTACGCACTGGCGCACGCAGTCATAGACAAAGACAGGGCACACGCAACTGTGACCATGCCCACTACACACACACACACACACACAGAAATACACACACACATGTACAAATGTGCACATGGAGATGTGGCAAGGCATACAAAAGGTCCTCCAGGACTGAATCACATTGACCTCGAACAGCTCCACTGAGATCTGCTGTCACTCAACCACATTAAATACAATACTCAGACACATTCGCTGCACATTTATACACACAAGAGCACTTGTGCACCTGAACAAATGCAACTACACATGTAGAAGTTCATATTTTTAATACGTTTTAAAAATTCAATCATTTTCTCTTGTGTGCTGACATTACCCAATATATTTTAAGGGTTATACACACTAAAGGCGACAATAACACAAAAATCAGGCATGCTAAGATTAGACACATTTCACTCTTTGTCTGATTTCAGTGCAAAGCCGCAGTCATCAGCAAAGGAAGCTTTGATGCCCCATTAAACCAGTTGTGCCTCATTTCTCCACATCTCCAGGCCTAGTCTGTGGGCACAGGCTTGGACAGCAGGGACTACAGTGAAGAACTATGTGATATCAACACAGCAGCAAAACAACACCCACCCGTAGGCAACGAATCAGAGAGCACAGAAGTTAGAAGGTGTAAAAACTCCTGCGCCTGTGCTCCTCACACCTTATCTCTTCTCTTAGCTTCCAAGACAGAAAACTAATTTATCTTCCCGGAGAAAAGGACACTGATAGGAGATTATGTCAGAGAGAGTTATTTTGGGGGCTTACTCCGGAGACTCCAACTCTTGGGTTTAAATAAGGATTTTAGGCATACTTTCGAAAGTAGATGTCAATAGACTACATGTCAGGATTTTCCTTTGCAGCTACATTAGTGGCTACTTTCTTATATTTAACTCAGTAATCTTATTATAGTAATACTACAACAACCACTTGATTGGCTTTTCAGTGAAAATGATTCTAACAGGATCTCTGGTCTTCCAGTTGTACTGCAGACAGCTGAAGTGGCAGAAGCTACATGCATGCAGAATGTATTCCCGGCACTTCACATGTTACAGCCTCATTCCACAAAGGATTCAATTCATTTTTACCTCAAATTATAAACATATTACCCCATAAAGACAAAGTTTTCTTGAAATTCTTGTAAATGTAGTAAAATTTGAAAACTAAAATATAACAACTACATAAGTATTGAAAGCCCTGGCTCAATATTTCAATCTTCTCTCAAGCTATGTCAGGTTGGATGGGGAGCGTCTGTGCACAGCCATTTTCAGATCTCAAGTCTAGGCTCTGGCTGTGACACTCTAGGACATTCACAGAGTGGTCCTGATGCCACTCCTTTGTTACTTTGGCTGTGTGCAAAGGGTCGTTGTCCTGTTGGAAAACTGGGGCTAAACCAGAACATTCTGGAGCTTGTTATAATCAAGGACACGTTGCTGCATTCATCTTTCCCTTGACCCTGACTAGACTCCCTATTCTTACTGCCAAAAAACATCTCCAGAGCATGATGTTGCCGATGACGCACTGCATTCAGGGCACAGAATTCAATCTTTATTTCATCAGAACAGAGAATTATTTCTCGATATTTGAGAGTCCTTTAGGTGCCTTTTGGCAAGCTCCAAGTGGCTGCCCTCTGGCCTCTCTTTCCTGGAGTGTTGGAGAGTTACTTTCAAACAAAGAATGTGTTTAGTTAACTATGTCTAATCTCTGAGATTATGCACTCTGTTTTTCTGAAAAATAGCCTAAAGGCTTGAAAACTGGGTACAAAAAAACCATGTAAGCTATCAATCTCCTTTTCTCGCAGCTGAATGGATTGCATTAGGGTTCACTTTGGGCTTCATTTAAGCTGAACTGACTACTGCAGCCATTTTGCACTAGTTTGTTTAAACATAATTATATCTGCTAAGTGGCAGAGATAGTTGGCTTCTGAAAATTTCTTTATCTTAATTACAACTTGGAGGCTGACTGGAAGAGTTTTTCTCCTCTCACTGGCAATGATGTCTATATATGCAGCCAATGGCTCTAAAAAGAGTGCACAAGTTGATGTGTACTGATGTCTTTTCTGTTATTCTACATTGTTTCTTGCCTTCATCAGCTCCACTAAGAATCTTTTATCTGGTGAGCACTGAAGTCATCTGAAGGAAGGCGTGTCCCACAAAAATCCCACAGTCATGCAGTCTTTCTATACCAGAACTCTGTAAAGGCAGCTAAAGCAGCTTTCCTATCAGATATTATTGAGACTAATAGCCACAACCCGCGAATGATATTCAAAATTTTTAATTCAGTGATAAATTCCTGTCCGGACTCTTCGAGCTCGGCCTCTCAGGCTCTCTGTGAGCAATTTCTTATTCATTTTAGTGGAAAAGTTTTATTACTGAAGGCTTCACACTCTCACTCTCTTGTGCTGAATCCTGTTCCGGTTTTACGATGCATGTCCACCTTTTCTCACTTTGAGCTGTTATCACTCCCCACTCTTAAGGGAATAATTGAACAATTGAGAAACTCAAATTCTGTGCATGATATCCTTCCATCCCGAATTATCAAGGAAAGTTTTGAGGAATTTGGGCCTTGCATCTTATTTTTAATGAATTTATCATTGTTAGTGGGCTGTGTCCCGACTGCTTTTAAACATGCGGTAGTGCACCCTGTTCTTAAAAAAAGTAATTGCGATCAGAAAGACCCTGCCAATTATAGGCCAATCTCAAAACTTCAGTTTTTATCAAAAGTTTTAGAGAAAGCCGTCTTTCTCCAAATACAGGCTTACTTAGTTGCAAATAATATCACTGACAAATACCAGTCTGGCTTTAAGCCACACCATAGCACTGAAACGGCCCTGCTAAGAGTCTATAATGATCCTCTTGTATTTGCTCACTCTGGTCGCCCTGCTGTTTTAGTTTTATTGGATCTGTCTTCAGCCTCTGACATGGTTGATCATAATATACTCTTGAGGAGGCTAGAGCATGTTGTAGGCATCAAGGGTTCTGCCCTTAACTAGTTTAATTCTTACCTCACAGATAGATCCTTCTCTGTTGTGATGGGAGGATACTCTTCCTCTGTTGCCCCTCTCTGCTGTGGTGTGCCCCAGGGGTCTGTATTGGCCCTTTATTATTCTCTTTGTATATGCTACCCTTGGGCTTCATATTTGAAAAATACAATATTTCTTATCACTTTTACGCTGATGACATTCAAATCTCTTGTCAACTGACTGATGATTTGTCAGCATCACTGAACTCCCTGTACGATTGCCTGAGAGAGGTTAAAGATTGGCTGTCAGATAATTCTCTCATTTTAAATGAGAAAAAAGCTGAAGTTATGGTGTTCGACAGCCATATTCCTCGAGACCAGCCTGTTGCCCTGCTGGGGCCCCTAGCTAACTCTCTCTGATTCTATGCGTAACCTGGGTGTCTATTTGGATAGCTCCTTTAACCTTGATAAACAAGTATCATCAGTAGTTAAATCTGTTTTTTTTCAACTGCGCCAGATTTCTAAAGCTAAGCATTATATCACACAGGGACCTGGAAAAACGTATCCACGCTTTTGTGACCTCCAGGTTAGATTATTGTAATTCTCTCAACTGTAGTGTCCAAGCCTTCTCTCTTCGAAGGCTGCAACTCGTTCAGAATGCTGCGGCTCGCCTTCTTACTGGAACTAGAAAATTTGACCCTATTACTCCGGCTCTTGTTGATATACACTGGTTACCAATCAAATATCGCATTGAGTTTAAAATCTTGCTACTCACTTTTAAAATCCTGGATAACATTGCGCCCAGCTACCTCACTGACCTCCTCAATCTGTACATTAAGATCATCAGGTCAATTACTCCTGGCCCAACCTAAGTTTAGACTGAAGACCAGAGGCGATCGTGCCTTTGCTTCAGCTGCACCCAACCTTTGGAACAGCCTCCCTGCTTCTATTCGAGCCTTGGACTCAAGATTGAAAGAATATCTATTTGACTTGGCTTTCCTCACCAGTTAATACCCTTTTAAATCTTTTAAATTTTAAACTTTTAAATCTTTTATAAAATTTTATAAAATTTATTATTTTATTATTAATTTTACTGCTGTTTTTGTCTCAGCGGATTTTGTATTTATCTAACTCTTCTGGTCTGTTAGTGCCTCTATCCTGTCTATGCTAGTGCCCGATTTGTACCCTGTTATTAACTTATGTTGACTCTCCATATTACTGTGAAGCACTTTGGTGTGCCTTCGGGTTTTTAAATGTGCTATATAAATAAAACTGTAATGTATTGTATGCAAAAAAGAAAGCTTTCACAGGATTCTATACAGTCCTGTGAAAAATGAGGCTCATCTCATGATTCAGTAGCTGGTAGCGCCACCATAATTTTAAATTACTATTTTTCTCTATGACTTTATCAGTCTCTCACATCATTGTGAAGGAATCTTCACCCACTCTTATTTATGAATTTGCTTTAGTTCATAAAGACTTGTGAGCATTTGTTTAAGCACATCTCTCTTAGGTCTCCCCACAATATTTAAATCAGGTTGACGTGTGGACTTTGACTGGGTCATTGGAACTACTTGATTCTTCTTCTGTTGTACATTTGCTGCTGTGCATGGGAACAATGTCCTGCTGAATGACCCAATTTCGCCGAAGCTTTAACTGTCAGAGAGATGACCTCACATTTGACTCTAGAATGCTTTGCTATAAAGAGCATGCAAGACTTCTAGGTCCTGTCTCTGTGAAACAGGCACAAATCATCACTCCTTTCACCACACTGCTTGACTGTAGGTATGATGTGTTTGTGCCTATATGCTGTGTTCAGTTTGTAACAAACATAGTGCTGTGCATTATGGTCAAACATCTCCACTTTGGTCACATCTGTCCAGAGGAAATCATTGCAGAAACCTTGTGGTTTGTTCAAATGGATCTTTACCAATCTAAGACATGCTGCCATGTTCCTTTTAGAGAGAAGAGTCTCTCCTGTCAACTCTTCAAAACAAGCCATACTTGTTCAGCCTTCCTCTAGTTGTACTGTCACGAACTGCAACATTTAACATGCTAACTGAGGCCTGCAGAGTCTGAGATGTCGCTCTGGAAATTTTTGCAGTTTCTCAGTTTCGCGTCGCACTGTCTGATCTTGAGGTGAGTTTGTTGCGACTTCTACTCCTGGGAGGATTGGTAATCTGTCCTGAATGCCAACTTGTCAATATTTTTTTTCACTGTTGAATGATTGACTTCAAACTGTGTGCAAATGGTCTTATAAACCTCCACAGATTGATAGGCAGCAACAATTGTTTCTAGATATTGCTGGTGTCTTCCCTCCTCAGAATTGTGTTAACATACACCTGAAAGCTCCAGAGCAGCAAACTGCCAAAATGTCTTCCTTCATAGAGATGCTCATACTTGCTGATGTAGGTTGTATTTTTTCACAAGACTGCAGAAAGTCATGTGAAAACTTTTTTTTTTCACATGACATATAAGTTAAGCTGCTTAATTTCTAATTCTGGTGTGCATATACCTTTCACATATACATTAGAGCCATTAAAGCCACTTTTCACTGCAAAAAAAAAACATTTTCACTTTAAAAATATACCACTAGTAAAAATTAGGGAACCAGTTCATAGACAAGCTACTGAGAACATCCTGTACCTCCAGGGATATATTGTACTAACTTTAATATCCTCTACTGTACTATAGTCAGATATTATCAGCTATGATTACAAAATATAATGATACGTGTCACAAGAATGGATTAGGTCGAATCTGACCTCACTTGCAGACCATTTGTGTTACTGCCAATAAATACAACCTGAGACATGTTGGATGACCTAATGATGACATTTATGGTAAAAAAAATAAAAAAAATAAAAATTTAAAGGATGCACTGACATACCACAGCCTCATATATAACAGTTACTTTGTCTATTTCATGAGAAGTTCTAATGCTGCACAGACACTTCTGCTGGTTCTTTCTAGTCTGCCTGTTTTTTTTATGTGTGTTGACATTACCACAGAGATTATGTTGACCTTTTGTGAGCTTTTAAAAGTGCAATAAATGTGTACTATACCAACTCTAACAGTCATCAACACTGTATGTCAGGCATGAGATTCTGCACTTCAGATGTACACGGAGCAATAAAGTTATACTGATACTCATTGTTATTCTGAGCAGGCTTCAGTCAGAATGAGAGCAGTTAGAAAATGTAGCTGGGAAAAGAAACAAGAGAGCAAGATACAATTTCGGATGCCTGCTGAATTCTTTCAGGGTCGTGAAATTTAAGGAACTCTACCATGATAGAAAATATGTTACTATTACTTTATCTGTTTCAGTCTCTCAAATTAAACACCCTCGTCCCCTAAAAAAAGCCCTTAACCTCTGTTTGTTTGAGTTTTTTTGTTTTTAACTCATACTTACCAAGATAGTGGTGACTATGTAAGTTCTGTTCAGCAGTGGGTAAGTCTCGTTGCTCCCTCTCAGGCTGGCTGTGGTCACGTACTTCTCATCTTCATTCCAGTAGCCGACCTAAGGCAAGGAGAATGTGTCACAAAGTAGGGCCCGTGTTTAATTAACTGCCTAAAGTGAAACTGACTATATGAGAGAAAAATAACTTTTACTCCCACTCAAAGACTCGAGCTTAAAGGCAGTTTATCATATTTCAGCTTATATTTAAGTCCAGCTCAATGACCTATCAAGCTGATTTAGCAGCTCTTACTGTGAATGACTGAAATCCCAAAAGAGACATGTATGTGGAGTGCACAAAATTTAATTGAAATGATGAGCTGTATTTAATAAAAATGTATAATTTATCAGGCATTTCAGATAAATTCAAGTACTTAAGTCTCCTCACTGGATAGCTTCTCCAGCGCAAGAGGAAAATATGAATTTCCTGCTATTTCAAATAAACATTCAGTTGCATTTGCAAGACTGAAAACATACCAAGAAGTAAGGTAAATCCATGTCTCTAATTTACCTTTCACCCTTAAGGTATTTGCAGCAGTAATGATGTACTCATTTGGGAGCTGCTCAGTGAGGTGTGAGAGTAAAAAGCTACTCATACACTTCACTGAAGGTAGTAGGAGATTTCTTGTTAAATGTGAATCTTAACTTTTTAAATTAGAAACTGGCTCTTTGGAGCATTCACTCGTTTGACTACAGTACAAGGTTTTAAAATAAGCTACAGGGTTAGTCAGACACATGTAATAAGACTGCATACATATTGTCTTTTTAGAAAGGGGGCCCTTGGGCAAGAATGAATATCTTAAATCGGACCCTCAGGCTCACCTTCTTGGGTCCAGAGGGGGCCAGTTCCATGACACTAACAGTGTAGTTGGTTCTGCGGCCTTTCTCATTAAACTGAATGTGACCAGTCAATCCATCTATACGGACCTGTAATGGAGTCAAAGATATCGAATAAGTAATTCAGATCCTCTCACTTCCTTGGCTGGTACGGCTGCCCCGTAACGTGATATTCAACCAGCGTTTCAGTGCTAGGAGCAAGCACTCGCACATCATGCTAACATGACATGCATTCTAAGCGCAACTCGCATGTTTTGTGTCGTTTTCATTTGTGAGTGTCCGCGCGTCACTGTGGACATAAATGACAGACGGTGTGCACGTATGTGTGCAGAGTGCACCGTGTTTGTCTTGGCTGTGTGATGGAATTAATTGAGCGAACACGAACGGCTTCAATCTCCAGTCTATCTGCAGGCAGATGGCGAGACTGATTCGGAACAGGCCTCTGCGCAGCCACTCTGCAGACAGCGCCTTGGGCAGCACACTCACACAAGCACTTGTACTGTACGTAAATCCTCATGAACACAAAAGCAGTTTTTATATTTCCATATTTTGCGTGAATGGTGTTGAATGGCTTGAACTTAAATTTTCTTTTTTTTTATTAGCGTTCTAAATTTAATCCAAATAACTGTCCGTGTTCCTCAATGCACATGCGGGTCGGCGTTCGTGTGTCTCTGTGACATTAAGGAGTCTCACAGCCAGTCCAGCATTTTCATCACCAAATATTACATTTCTAAACTCAATTGCTGATGTCATATTTCATGATAATCACAGTCGAGTGTTATTGCCTGCAGGTTGTGTTTACTAGCTATGATGTCACATTTGATACTGGAGAGCTCTCCAACGACTTAATGTGAACTTTACACGACAGAATGAGACCTAATTTGTTCAGCCAGCCCAAACTCAGGAGCTGTTAGCCAATGTGCCACTCAAGAAATTGTGTGAGTGTGCACGAGGATCTATGTATTTATGCGTGTGTGCATTAGTGTGTTCCTCTCCACGTGTGCAGACCTGCTGCAGGGCTCTCTGGATGTCTATGCCCTGTCCCCAGGGAGCTGGTGGGTTGGCTAGGCATTCTCCAGCGTTGCCCCTGCGAGATATGTCTATCCTCTGTCTCCTTAAATTCTGAAAGGCTGTGGACATGACTTTCACCCCGTCATATGTTAGAGCACCTGTGTACTGCAGAGAGCAAGTTTAATTCAATTACATTTCATGTCACAAACACTAGAAGCGCTTTGCTTAAACATCAGAGACTTCATTTCTATAACTTAAACTTTAGGTTACTTTCTTATGCCTGTAAATACACAAATACCTTGATATGGTATCACTCTCAGCTTGGTATAGATAAATAATTGCTATAGCAGAAATCCAAAATCCAAAAAGCATATTCAGGTAAGAGTTACCTATTATATAGACACTAGGCTTAGAGACTTATGGAAGAAGAAGAAAGTAACTCAGAAATTTAAGGGGTAGTACTTTGAGTCCAGGCTTGGGCACTTTGGAGTCCTTATTATCAAACTCCATCCACTGCTGGACGATGCGGCTCACACTCGGCTCTGAGTTGTTGACGAGCTGAAAGCCGGTTATGTTTGCCCCACCTTTCCTCAGATCTGTCAGATCGATGTCCAGAAAACCCTGAGAGGAAACCAGACAGAAACAGATTACACACACATACTCACACAGGTACAGAGGATATGTTAACTCCCTGTGAAATCCAGCTGATATGTTCTTCTACAGCAGTGGATTGCAAACAGGGGTTCTGGTTATCCAGGCGTCACAAGAAAAAAACCCACATGTAAAATGGATCTCGCCTCTACTTTTGAGCTTCATAAGCAGTTTAGCTTATAAGCAGATGGATGAATGGATCAATTATCATAACTTGTTAAAAACTGCATCAAAGGGTTTCAAGCAGGTGAGCATTTTGTAAGAACACTGTCCAAAAAGGTTTTGGAACCAGCAGCAGGGCACCTAACATTTGGTGCCGCTGGTTGGGTAATTTAGCTAACTTTATTACATTTTAAGTACTGCTTTAACTGTGCCATCACAAGTTCAGGTTTTAATTTCTTAATAAAGAAAAAAAATCTTTCATTTTTACATAGGGAGATCATCCCATTGAGCAGACTTCATTTAGGTCTTTCCTGAGGGACAGAAGTAGTGAGAAAGAAAATAGAAAACCTCATTACATGGAAGGAGCAGTCCGGCACTAATCTGTGATAGACGGAGTCCTCATATGCTACTGTTAACAACAGCAGGATCAAAACCTTATAGGCTACTGTGAACAATGCAAGGCGAGCCTCAGGCAAAGAAGAATGGAGGAAGAAGCGATTTACTGTAATGGTATTTCCTTCTTGTATCCCCCCCCCCAAAAAAAACTATTATGTGGAGAGGGCTGTTTTTCAGAGGTAGAAAGTAGGAAAGACAGTTTCAGTCTCTCAGCAGGCTTCCTGTCAGCGTGGGGAGAGGAGGAGGTAGACAAGAGGGACCGGGTGGGAGTGGAGACAGAGGAGGAAAAAAGATTTGTCTGTGATTTGTCTGAGGTTTAAAAGCAAAGTTTTGATTGATGAGGAGAAAAGGTGCCTCTCTCTGGATTGTCTCCAGCGTACCATCCGTTTTCTTTCTTCTCTGCTCTGATGTTGTTGTTGTTTTTTATCGTGCCATTTGAAGCCTTGGCTCTTTTTATCACATCCGTTCCGAATTCGCGCTTGTTTACTGTGTTTTGATTTTCATACAGTCAAAAGAACTGAAGAAAAACAAAGAGGACTTGCTGTTCCCTAGCCTAAAGTTATCTAGAATTGTTTTTTTTGGTTTTTTTGCCCTTTTTCATTTAAGAGAAGAAGAAAAATACCCCAAACATATGCGGGCAACCAAGAGGGGCAGCATTCAGTCTGCTTTAACAGCCGCATTTCCCTTAATGTACCTGTATGTGTTGCCAGGTGTCCATATTTCTCAGCTCAACAGACAGACTTATGTCTTTTTTCTGCTCCATGAATGAGCTAATGCTGTGCAGTCAGCTGAGGAGGTTACTATAGAAACTAGCCTTTGCTAACACAGGACGTAGATGGGGGATGTTCCCGACAGAATTGTAACCACAATTTAAGTACTTACTGAAATTCAGTCTGTGCTCAGAATCAACGCACACAAGCACACATGTGCACTGAGGTAAGTAAATTAACTAAAAGGTCCAAGGACGTATAAAGTCATTTTCTTTCTTTTTTTTCCCCGTTTTTTTGGTCCAACATTTTAACGGGCCCATTATAAATGACTGTGGCCACTTTGTATATCATCTGTTATTACCGTCTAAGCTTTATCGTTTAAATTTAAATCTGGCAAACCGGTTGGACAAGGGAGATTGAGTCAATCTAAAACGCCAGCAGTGAGAAACTGTTCAAGCCAGCATCTGCATATTAATGTTGTTATTACCACAGCTTCTGTTGATGCCAGTTTTCTTTTCATTTAGCCACATTTATCGAGTGTTGTCAGGGTCTAACGTGTGTGTGGCGAGGAAAAGGCAGCAGACAAAGAGAGCTAATGGATGTATGCTTTCATACACTGGCTGCCTGACCTTTTTCTGTTGCTGTGAGTCTGCACAGCTTTCTGTCACTGTCGCAAGTCTCCCACTTGTGTTGCTGTGATTTCTATAGCTGTGGCAGTGAAAGGATATTTGACTTAGCTGAGCTGCAGATGGAATGAGGGTAAAACCAGACAATTCTATTGGGTAAACACAACTATTGAATTGGCAATAAACTACTGAAAGTTTGGAATCCAGTTATGAAATGAAATATAAGACAAAAGATACAATTTACATACATTTATATAAATTCAAATAAAGTGTGAATGCAGAGAAGAATAGTGCCGTGCAAAAAGTCCTGAGCCACCCCTGATTTCTCTCTTTCTCTTAGAAAATGAGAAATAGGCACAGTGAGTTACTGAAATCTGCCAACATATATGAACATTTATTCTTCAACAGAACCTGAACTCTTTAACACAAGCTTTCTTTTAACTTTATTTTAAGTGGTCTTCATGCCTGATTGTATTCCATTCTGTATTTTTATATCCAAGTATGATTTACTGCATTGGCAGTGTGTTTGGGATCATTGTTGTGCTGAAATGTTACGTTGTTTCCAGTCATATGCTTTCCAAATAATATTACATCAAAATCTGACGGTACTTTTCTGCATTTATAATGGAGCCCCAAATCATGATAGAGCTTCCACTGTGTTTTACGGATGGTTGTTAACCCGTCTACTTAAATAATTTCCAATCAATCTCCATTGAACAGTAAATGGACCAACTAAGGCATCTCTCAGGTCTTGTGTCAGGTCTTTGTTGGTTTTGTTCCCCTGTTTTTTAAGGAAATGGATACCGCTCATTTGCTATAGTTAGTATTTTTTAAGACCCGCCACTTCTTCTGTTGTCCTCAACTTTTTAAAGTAAACAGTGTCCAGATAGTTTTCAGTTAGTAAGTCTTTAAGAATCAACATGTTGGAGGAAAAATACTATTTTATGCTTGTCAAAGTGTTTTATCTTTGGCATTTTTTGTAGATTCAACTAAAGAAATGGAAACAAATGACATGTTTTTGTGACAGACTGCTAGTAATAAACTGTTGAAAGACTTGATTTAAAATAGATTCTTTGCTAAAGTGTCTGTTATGTGTCAGCACATATGATTAGATGATTCATAGGTAAGCGCTAACTGTGGCTTAAAAAAAATATTTGGAAATGGTCAGGTACAGGAAGTGGACTGAAAATGGGTGAAAAAGCAACCAAAGAACTTCGGAAATGCTAGAGAACTATTGCTCAAGACGTCTTAAAAAATTACAAGAACATCTGGCTTCTTGGAAGCAAAATATAATTGGTTATTGGTGGTTATTAAGAAATTTAAAAAAATGAAAATAGTCTTTCTTACCAGATTAGCCAGAATATAGTGGTAGCTCTTTGCATTCTTTCCTTGATCTACAATCTGAAAGATAAGAACAAAAGAGACATAAAATAAAATGCGTGCCACACACACGAGCACACAAGGTTGTTTCGAATATATTCATGTGTGAGAAAGTGCGAGGAAGGATATGACACTCTCTCGGCATCACACCACAGACAGGACAGTGTAAAGCATTTGATCTTGTGCAGGACAGGCAGAAAGTAGGTTAACAGGAAATCAGAGCAAAGGGACTGGCCTTTGAACATGTTGGCTTTGAGAAAATGACAGTTCTGGAGTCAAAGAATGTCCTTTCCTCCCTTTCCTGCCAGTGATGAATGGTTCTGCTATGGAAGAAGTGTTCTTACAGCACTGCTGTCTTTATGCAGATATTTGTTCCAAAGAAAATGGCACAATATCTACCAAGCAAAATGTATCAACAGAAAATTTTGATACATAACCCGAAGAGGGAACAACTTAAAAATTAAATATTAAAAAAAAGAAGCAAAGACGGAGAAATATACACAGTTTAAGACATGAGGCAGACTCTTCCTAATCCTACTAGTCTTCTCTCTGCTCTCAGTATTGTTCCCTTGTGAGCTCTGGTTTGATCTTTGATCTGATATTTAAATATTTTACAGAGTTCTACTTCCCTGGAGCTCCATCAAGGTCTAACAATACCATGAAATAATGCAGGCTGTTAGTGATGAACTGTGCCAGCCCTTCTCCCACGCTTACACTCTGCATCTCTGTCCTGCCTGCGCTGTCATAATTCCTTCACTGCAGGCGTCGCAGGTCGGCCAATCACAAAGGGCCAGGACACTTTAAGAGATGGTTTATTTATATTATGAGTGGAGCAGGTAAACCGAGCGTCACTTTTACTTAAATCTAAATGTAGATTAAGTATATGATTAAAAAGAAAAAAATGTCATGCTTAGCTGGTGGCTAAATTATTTTTTTTTCTTGGCTAAATAACGAGTCTGCTGTTGTGTATATGTAACCCTGGTTAACATAGCTAACAACAAATAAAAGCCTGTTAGTAAAAACAGTCATAAGAAATATATTACAGGTGATAAATAGTCAATAAATAGATCATAATGGTTAGAAAATTCATTAAAAACATCAGCAATGATATAATTCATGGTATAGGATTTCATTTGTGTTTAAAAGCATGTTAAAAGGGTACAGAACTTGCTAATTCATGGTGTTTTATGTTAATTCAGGTAAAATGGCTAAAATATGTGTTGAGACTCTTATTGTGAAAGGGCACGCTGCAGCGTGACTCCTGTGATTAGCCACACCCAATCGGGTTGTTCCTTCTTTTTGATGCTGGAGAGGGAGAAATGCAGACAGTCCTTGCAGAGCTGCTGCTTAAATGAGTGAAAAAATAGTAAAAATAAGCCAAAAATCTACTTAAAGCCATTTTTGTACTCTGGAGAATGTATTTTTGTTTTTCCGACCTGTCCTTGCCTTGGTGACGTTGTGAACATAACCGAACGGGACTTGGTGAGTTCAGAAATTGTCTTTTATTTCATGCAAGAAATTTTTGTTGTATTATATTGCTCATTTCATGCAAATGGAGAGCCAAGGTAGCAGATTTATGTTGTTTTATGTTAAAAACGGTGGATTCGTGCTTAAACGACACACAGGCTGCAGTTCAAAGGCCTTTGACGGTGTTTCAGCGCGCCATATTGGCATCACCTCATTTACGGCTAAATAAGCTGGAGAAAACGGACTTTTACTGTTATTTAAGGGCTACCCGTGTGTTATTTTCGAATGTTTATGCACTTTATTTTGTTGTTATGGTAGGCCATTAAGGTTTGGATCGGGAAATGCTGAGCTAGAATCGGAGTTTGATCCGCTGAGCGAGAAACAAGATGGCGAGCCACCCACGGACCCATTGAACTGTACCGAGCAGGAAAAAGGAAAACGCCCCCTGCTGGACGTTGAGCTCTTTCGCTGATAAAACTCGTAGGATTAATCCATACACCTCTGCAAAAGAACAGCGGACTTTTCAAAGCACTGGATAATCATTCGGAGTAATTCCAGGACTAATAGTTAAAGGACACAAAGACAACTTTCTTTTGTTTATTTGTTTGTTTAAGGGATTTATTCAGCCTTTTGCTGAATTGTTTTCAGTTTTACATTTATTTATTTATTTTTGTAATTTATTTTGGTCAACCTTACATTTTAATGCTGTAATGGTGTTAATGGAAGTGTAAATAATTTTGTTGGGTTAAAACAAAATAAGAACTGGTTGAGAATTTAAAAGTGAACCTAGACCAAGATTAAATTAAATCTTGGGCCTAAAGAACTGAACTTGATTTAAAATAACACAGTGTTAATGCAAATAGATCAAAGGATAAACTTGAACTTAGAACTTGAAATAAATAAAACAATAACCTAGGTTGAGAATAACATCCTTCTAAAGCCAAATAAAAGGTTTTGAGATAAATAGGATGAACTAACAGAACATACTGAACTAAGAAGGGGAAAGAAAACATCTTGTTTTCCTTAAATGTGTGATGTTGAATGTTTTATGTAATGTGTCTATAACTGTCTATTCTCTGTCTTCACAAAATAATAAGCCGGCAATTTAAACGTATTTACTGGTCTGTGGTCTTTATTACATGCTACGCTCATTACTGCTCTAGTAGTCGAACCTAACTGGTCCTAGTATACTGTAACGACTCCAGAAGTGTTACAGAAGTGGCGAGCCAGCCAGGAGCAGTAATTGATCCCTCAAGTTTTTTTTCTGACCCAGACCTCAAAAATAGGCCAAGTCCGGCAAAATGGAAATAGTTGACAGAGAAAATGTTAAAATCCCAAACTCAGTTATTGTTAGTGGGATTACAGGCACAGACGCTGATGAAGCTTTAAAATACTTTTTAAGCAGATATGGTCGAACAGCAAGAACCCTTAAGATAGATGACCCTAAGTCTTCTTACCACAAAAATGCTATTGTAGAGTATGAGAGTGGATCTGCTCTGTCGACACTTGAACCCTTACTACCCTACACACTTGAATGTCCGAATGAAGTCACTTATCAGATACGAGCCCTGTCACCTGAGTACATCGCAGCTGTTACCAACGTCGCCACCAACAGTTTTTTCAATGAACTGCAAAGCATTGCTAGACTTAGTGGCAAATCTTTTGAAGCTGTTCTGCATGAACACCTTTCCCAATGTGCTCAGTCAGTCACACACAGCACAGAAGCTCCTACCCCAGATGCACAAAGTGAACTAACAACCCAAGTACAAGCAAATGACCAACTTATCCAAAGTGAAACTGCAGAACTGATCAAAGCTAACATATGCATCAGCGATTCTGAGTCAGTCAACCAGACACAACCAGATCTACAAACTACCATTCCACAGAGCTTTATAACACACCCTGATGTGCAAAAGGTTGTAGTAGAGCACATAGTGCGAAGTGAAGCTCTTGTCTCACCAGTGAGCGCCTCCTTCCGCCTCAGAAATTTTTCAGGCAAACTGCCCTGTCCTAGTCATGAGGTGGACTTTGATACATGGCGCCACAGTGTAGAGCTCATACTTCAAGATCCCAATCTGTCTGACTTGCAACGCTCACGGAAAATCGTAGACAGTCTTGTACCGCCTGCTGCCAACGTGGTGAAACCTCTGGGCCCTGAAGCCTTGCCCTCAGCTTATCTTGAACTACTCCATTCAGCTTTTGGCACTGTGGAGGATGGCGACGAGCTTTTCGCCAAATTCCTCAACACATTACAAGATGCAGGTGAAAAGCCTTCACACTACCTCCATCGCTTGCAAACAGCTCTCTCAAAAGCTCTGAAAAGAGGCGGTGTCGTAGCTAGTGAAGCAGACCGACACCTTCTGCGTCAATTCTGTCGGGGGTGTTGGGATAATGCCTTGTTAACAGATCTTCAGCTCGAAAAGAAAAAAGATAAACCCCCCTCATTCACCGAGCTGCTGCTACAGTTGAGAGTGGAAGAGGACAAGCATACTGCAAAAGAAAGCCGAATGAAAAAACATTTTGCTGCCACCAGACCAAAAGTAGCCTCTCACTCTATTGCTGCAAATGCTGACTTTCCTGCGCTCACCATGCAAGACGATCTCACTGAAATGCGAACGCAAATAACTGCGCTGCAGAGTGAACTGACAAGATTGAAACCCCAGAAAGTAGACCCACCAGTAGATGCTCAAAAGGATTTGGTCACAGAATTAAAGGCACAAATCAGTCAGCTTCAAAGCCATCTCGCAACATTAACCCCGAACCCTCCTAGGAAAAAGTCTAACCCTCCAAAAGCTACTGCTAAGACCAACTCTCAAGTACCCGAACGAACCCTTTTGACATCCCAAGCTGCGAAGAGTAGGCCCAGGCCTGGTTACTGCTACCAGTGCGGCGAAGACGGCCATATTGCCTCTGTGTGCCCAAATGACCCAAACCCGTCTTTAGTCACTGACAAAAGGAAACAGTTGAAAGGAAAACAGTTGCTGTGGGATAGACAAAACAAGCAAACACAGCCTTTAAACTAAATGGAGCCCTCATTGCGGGACAAATGGGTGCTACGGACAAAACTAGTCCCACCGAGACCTTCACATAAACCCAAAAAACGATTCTCAAACAATAAATCAGCCACTGTGAAACTACCCAAGGGTCTAATTGGAGCTAAGTACACTGCTCAAGTGAAAATCAATGATCAAGCTTGCAACTGCCTTCTTGATACCGGATCGCAAGTGACCACAGTGTCCCGATCGTTCTATGAAAACAATCTTGCAGACCTTGAAATCCATCCAATACAGGACCTGCTAGAAGTCGAAGCTGCAAATGGTCAGAATGTTCCATATTCAGGCTATATTTGTGTCAACATTACCTTTCCAAAGAACTGTTTTGGTACTGAACTTACTGTGTCTTCTCTTGCATTAATTGTTCCAGACACACGCTCTAGTGTTCAGTCTTCTCTCTTAATTGGCACTAACACTCTTGACCTTGTCTTTGAAAGCCTCTCCTTGGCTAATACAGACCTCAGTATCCTGCCTTATGGTTATAGAGTAGTGCTGAGCGTGTTACAACAAAGACACAAGCAAAAAGAGGACGACAGCCTTGGTCTTGTCACTTTGTCAGGGAAAGAGCCTGAAGTCATTCCTGCAGGCCAAAGTCGAGTCTTAGAGGGTTTAGTCCACGCAAAAACTGAACACTCAGGCGGGTGGGTAGTAGTCGAGACCCCCTCTACATCCTCCTTGCCAGGTGGAGTCTTGGTCACCAACTGTCTACTTACCCTTGCTGAGAAACCCTCACAAAAGCTTCCAGTGGTCCTGCGAAATGAAAGTAAGCATGACATAGTTATCCCTGCGAAAAGTGTCATTGCTGAAATGCATGCTATTCAAGAGATCATACCAAACAGTCAGATCACAGAGCAGTCCAAACAGACTCCCAGCTCAAACCCTGCTGAGCTTAATCCTAACTTTGCTGATTCTCCAGTCCCTGCTGAATGGAAAGAACGAATCACACAAAAGTTAAGTGCTATGTCGGAGGTTTTTGCACTACACGATACAGACTTTGGTTGCACTAACAAAGTAAAACACCAAATCAAACTGAGCGATGAAACCCCTTTTAAGCACAGACCCCGTCCCGTACGACCACAAGATCTTGACGCCGTACGGAGGCATTTGCAGGAGCTAAGCGATGCAGGTGTCATTCGCGAATCCGAGTCGCCATTTTCCTCACCGATAGTGGTGGTAAGGAAGAAGAATGGAGACGTAAGACTCTGTGTAGATTACCGTAAGTTGAATCTGAACACCATCAAAGACGCCTACGCGCTTCCTAACTTGGAAGAAGCGTTCTCCGCCTTGACAGGATCGAAGTGGTTCTCGGTCCTTGACCTCAAAAGTGGGTACTACCAGATTGAGGTCGATGAGGCAGATAAGCACAAAACAGCCTTCGTATGTCCGATGGGGTTCTTTGAGTTCAACCGGATGCCTCAAGGCATAACAAACGCTCCCAGCACATTTCAAAGGCTGATGGAGAAATGTATGGGCGACATCCACCTTAAGGAAGTCCTGGTCTATCTAGACGACCTTATAGTTTACTCCGAAACCCTCGAACAACACGAGACCCGCCTTCTCCATGTGCTTAATCGTCTCAAAGAATACGGTCTGAAGCTATCGCCTGAAAAATGTATGTTTTTTCAGACGTCAGTTCGGTACTTGGGGCACATTGTCTCCCAAAACGGTGTAGAAACAGACCCCGAGAAAGTAGCAGCGTTAAAAACATGGCCAAGTCCCAAGAACTTGAAAGAACTCCGCTCCTTCTTAGGGTTTGCAGGGTATTATAGGCGGTTTATTAAGGACTTTTCTAAGATCGTAAAACCCCTTACCAACCTAACTGCTGGATACCCCCCACTGCGAAAAAACAATAGCTCTAAGTCCAACTACGTCCAATACTTTCAGCCAAAAGCTCCTTTCGGGGAGAGATGGACAGAGAGTTGTCAGAAAGCGTTTGAGACTATTATAGACAAATTGACTTCTGCCCCAATTCTAGGCTTTGCCGATCCCAAGTTGCCTTATGTATTACATACAGATGCAAGCACAATCGGGTTAGGGGCAGCTCTTTATCAAGAGCAGGAGGGAGAGTTGCGAGTAATTGCATACGCAAGTAGAGGACTATCCAAAAGCGAAAGCCGTTATCCTGCTCATAAGCTTGAGTTTCTTGCCCTCAAATGGGCTGTAACGGAAAAGTTTTGTGATTACTTGTATGGCAGTCCTTTCACAGTAATAACTGACAGCAACCCCCTAACTTACATTTTGACCACCGCTAAGTTAGACGCGATGAGCTATCGCTGGTTGTCCGCCCTGTCCTCTTTCGAGTTCCAGCTTAGGTACAGAGCAGGCAAACAAAACATGGACGCAGATGGCCTATCTCGTCGTCCGCATCTCGAGCCATTAAATGACCTTGTCTCCCTGAAGGAACAGGAGCGGATCCGTCAGTTTGTGCAACACCACTTGCCTGGCACCGATCCTTTCACTCACGTTCCCACTCAAGCTGTCAGTGCAATATGTGAGAAACATCTAGTCCAGTCTCTTGACACAGACCATGCTCTCGCCTGCCCACTCGTAACTTCACTGTCTACGTCCGTTGATGCTGTTCCCGACAGTTTCGACCAGTGTGATGCTTTTCCTGTCATTCCAAGCTTGTCAGAAGAAGAGATAAGACAAAGTCAAACAAACGATCCTGCTATCAGTGAAATCATACACCAGCTTGAAACAGGTGAAACATCTCCTCCTACTGTACGCAACGAGATCCCACAACTTAGCATCCTTCTGCGTGAGTTAAACAAACTTGAGTTGCAGAACGGGATTTTGTACAGAAAAAGACAAGTAGGTGAAGAGACACAGTACCAGCTGGTTCTTCCTGAAAGTCTAAGATCTATGGTTTTCAAAAGCCTTCACGATGACATGGGTCATTTTGGTCTTGACCGGACCCTTGATTTAACCAGAACCAGATTTTTCTGGCCAAAAATGGCCTCAGACATAGAGCAAAAGATCAAAAGCTGTAGCAGGTGTGTTTGCAGAAAGACTCTGCCAGAGAGGGCGGCGCCCCTAGTAAACATTCAAGTCACCAGACCTCTAGAGTTGGTGTGTATTGATTTCTTGACAATTGAACCAGATCGCAGCAACACTAAAGATGTCTTAGTTATTACAGATTTCTTTACGAAGTATGCTGTAGCAATGACAACTCCCAACCAAAAGGCTAAAACTGTAGCCAAGGCCCTGTGGGAAAACTTTATAATCCACTACGGTTTTCCCGAGAAGTTGCATAGCGATCAGGGAGCAGACTTTGAGTCAAAAACTATCAAAGAGTTATGCGACCTAGCTGGGATTCAGAAGGTCAGAACTTCACCCTACCATCCCAGGGGAAACCCTGTGGAGAGGTTTAATAGAACCCTGCTAAACATGTTGGGTACACTCAAAGACGAAGACAAGAAACATTGGCGTGACTTTGTTAAGCCACTCGTTCACGCGTATAACTGCACCAAACATGAAAGTACAGGGTTTACGCCGTACGAGTTAATGTTTGGCAGACAGCCTAGGTTACCCATTGATCTTGCCTTCAATGTCCCCCTGAACCATCGCCAGCAGCAATCTCACTCACAGTATGTTAAAGCCCTCAAATCTCACCTTCAGGAGAGCTACCAACTGGCTACCAAAAATGTAAGCAAAGTTGCTGAACGTAACAAAACTAGATATGACAAACATGTAACCGAATCTGTCTTAGGTGTCGGAGATCGCGTGCTTGTAAGGAATGTTCGGATTAGGGGAAAAAACAAATTGGCTGATAAGTGGGAGTCCGTCGTCCACGTGGTTGTAAGCCAAAAAGACAACCTCCCAGTATACACAGTCAAACCCGAGCATCACCAAGGTTCCACTAGAACTCTCCACAGAGACCTTTTGTTACCTTGTGGGTTTTTGCCAACTGCCCCTGAAAATCCTCCAGCAGTCCAAGTAAAGCCTCATCGGCCAAGAACACGTCAACACCCAACAACTGATCCTGATGAACCTGAACTTGAATACCACTCTGAGGAGGATAACTACCCTCTGTATTACCCTCCACTTCCTCCCAAGGAGATCTCAAGGTCGATTGAGGAATACGAGGTAGTTTTTCCTCCCAAGGCTAAGTCAAACCATGCTAATGAGCAACCCAAATCAGACAATTCTCAAGTCTCAGAAGATGTGACAGTGCCTGATATTGCTCAAGAGCACATGGACATGACGGAAACTGTAAATTTACCTGATTGTGGAAACCTACCGGATATGGAAAACTTACCTGAAAATGACAAAATACCTGAAATGGAGAAACCACCTGAAATGGAAAACTTGCCTGAACCTGCAAAGGAAGGAGCTCAAATAACTCCACCAAATGAAATGGACAATGCATCGGATTCAACGAAAACTAATGATGAGGAAGCAACTCAAACTCACGTGAATGAAACTGAACCTGTAAACAATGAAACTGAAAGAAATGACCCCGAAGCAGAGCAATCAGTCAGAAGATCATCCCGAGAGAGAACAAAGCCCAAGCACTTAACATACCCTCAATTAGGCAACCCTCTTGTTGGCATAGTTCAGTCTTTGTTCCAAAGCTTAAGTGAAGCTGTCACAGGCTCTATTGAAATCCATGATATCCAGGTAGTCTGAGTATGCATTATGCAAAGGGGCTAGCATACATTTAAGAGGGGAGGGTGTAACCCTGGTTAACATAGCTAACAACAAATAAAAGCCTGTTAGTAAAAACAGTCATAAGAAATATATTACAGGTGATAAATAGTCAATAAATAGATCATAATGGTTAGAAAATTCATTAAAAACATCAGCAATGATATAATTCATGGTATAGGATTTCATTTGTGTTTAAAAGCATGTTAAAAGGGTACAGAACTTGCTAATTCATGGTGTTTTATGTTAATTCAGGTAAAATGGCTAAAATATGTGTTGAGACTCTTATTGTGAAAGGGCACGCTGCAGCGTGACTCCTGTGATTAGCCACACCCAATCGGGTTGTTCCTTCTTTTTGATGCTGGAGAGGGAGAAATGCAGACAGTCCTTGCAGAGCTGCTGCTTAAATGAGTGAAAAAATAGTAAAAATAAGCCAAAAATCTACTTAAAGCCATTTTTGTACTCTGGAGAATGTATTTTTGTTTTTCCGACCTGTCCTTGCCTTGGTGACGTTGTGAACATAACCGAACGGGACTTGGTGAGTTCAGAAATTGTCTTTTATTTCATGCAAGAAATTTTTGTTGTATTATATTGCTCATTTCATGCAAATGGAGAGCCAAGGTAGCAGATTTATGTTGTTTTATGTTAAAAACGGTGGATTCGTGCTTAAACGACACACAGGCTGCAGTTCAAAGGCCTTTGACGGTGTTTCAGCGCGCCATATTGGCATCACCTCATTTACGGCTAAATAAGCTGGAAAAAACGGACTTTTACTGTTATTTAAGGGCTACCTGTGTGTTATTTTCGAATGTTTATGCACTTTATTTTGTTGTTATGGTAGGCCATTAAGGTTTGGATCGGGAAATGCTGAGCTAGAATCGGAGTTTGATCCGCTGAGCGAGAAACAAGATGGCGAGCCACCCACGGACCCATTGAACTGTACCGAGCAGGAAAAAGGAAAACGCCCCCTGCTGGACGTTGAGCTCTTTCGCTGATAAAACTGGTAGGATTAATCCATACACCTCTGCAAAAGAACAGCGGACTTTTCAAAGCACTGGATAATCATTCGGAGTAATTCCAGGACTAATAGTTAAAGGACACAAAGACAACTTTCTTTTGTTTATTTGTTTGTTTAAGGGATTTATTCAGCCTTTTGCTGAATTGTTTTCAGTTTTACATTTATTTATTTATTTTTGTAATTTATTTTGGTCAACCTTACATTTTAATGCTGTAATGGTGTTAATGGAAGTGTAAATAATTTTGTTGGGTTAAAACAAAATAAGAACTGGTTGAGAATTTAAAAGTGAACCTAGACCAAGATTAAATTAAATCTTGGGCCTAAAGAACTGAACTTGATTTAAAATAACACAGTGTTAATGCAAATAGATCAAAGGATAAACTTGAACTTAGAACTTGAAATAAATAAAACAATAACCTAGGTTGAGAATAACATCCTTCTAAAGCCAAATAAAAGGTTTTGAGATAAATAGGATGAACTAACAGAACATACTGAACTAAGAAGGGGAAAGAAAACATCTTGTTTTCCTTAAATGTGTGATGTTGAATGTTTTATGTAATGTGTCTATAACTGTCTATTCTCTGTCTTCACAAAATAATAAGCCGGCAATTTAAACGTATTTACTGGTCTGTGGTCTTTATTACATGCTACGCTCATTACTGCTCTAGTAGTCGAACCTAACTGGTCCTAGTATACTGTAACGACTCCAGAAGTGTTACATATAGCTACAGCAAATTTGGTTGTGTGTGTGTGTGTGTCCTGACAACAGTCGCATAAAATAAGGTCAAGTGAGCAGCATTAATTTAAAGCTTAATAACAGCCTTAACCCGGTGGATATGAAGTTTGCTTCATGCTCTCCATGCAGGCAGTGTGGTAAACATGGTTTTTCCTTTCTCTTTCTCTTTGCAAGCATTTTGCTTTGTGTATACAGTGCAAAGTGCACTCATTTGTTTGTGTGGTGTTCGCGTGTGCGTCTAATGATGCCGTAGGTCATGACAGAAGGTGGCATTTGTTATTAATGATGACCTCAACACGAGGGGAGCCCTGCGGCCAAGCCTCAGGCAAGGAAAAACAAGAAGGAGGGAGGAGAGACACGAACCAGTACTGACACCAATACACCGTACAACAGGGGGAAACACACAGCCACACTGGACTGTCAAATGGAAAAGTTTTGGCTTTGAGTAGCTTTTTTTAAATTATGCATGCAGATTTTAAGAGTCATTCAGAGTTCAGCCCAAAAAGAGCAGGTCACCCTTTTTGTCTCTCAGTTGGCAAACCCACTGAAACATCTCTGCGGTGGCTTTTCTATGAAACTGCCTCTACACTCGGTTTGTGTGATATACTGTCAGTGGCTGTATTGTAAGACAATATCTGTACGGTATGAGATGAATTAGATGCGATCAGTTGTGAGTTTAAAGGGCAAACCAAGCAGAGGTGTTGTGTATATATGTGTTTCTCGCTGGATGGGTGCACAGGCAGGGCAGCGTGGAGGCAGGGAGCAGATGTCGGTGATTGATGGTGGCTGTCTGAATGGAGAACTTCTCGGGCTCAGCTTCTGTAAACTGGTGAGAACTGATGCAATAACCTTAACTGTAGACACCAGGCCATCAATAACATTCACACAGAGCAGTGATAGCCTACAAATACAGATGGGGATGTGTGTGCACTTTTTTTTCTTCTCTGGAACAAACATAAAGAACTATGACAGTCAGACTGATAACATGCGTGGAATCAGCAAGCAAAACAAATCACACCTTGGTGCCTTCATATTATGCCAGAATGCCTGCTTGTAAAAGGCAGTAAACCCCCCCCCCCCACCCCCACAAAAAACAACAAAGTGAACAAAAGTTTTTGAAATAACGGGTTCTTGGTTTCAGACAGCGGTTGAATAAAAGCAGCTCATTTTGAGTCAGCAACCACTGATTTTGCTGATTGAAAGACAGCTTTTCTTAGCAGCCTGGTAATTAAACTCGGGAACTGTACATGAGTTAGATGAAAAATATATTTTAATGTTTCCAGTTTGCTCATTTTAAACTGAGAACCCTGTGAAAAGGGTCTCTTGAACCTAAGTACTTCATTCATGATAATGTGCATGATAAAAGACTGTCCGTGGCAGGGCATCCACAGAGGTGACGTTTAATGTGGAAGACTAATAAATAGTAGAAATGTAACAGTTTAGTAATAAAGTGTAGATGTTGTATCCTAAATTATTGGTTTAATGTATCTACTGCTTCTTATTAACAACACTTAATAATCTGCCCTTAAAATCTCAAGAGCTAAACTGTCACCTGAGGCTGTCTCCAAAAGCAACTAATCCCCTTCAGTATTAAAATTTGAAACTATACAGCATAAAAATGTTCTGTTCTGGTCTTTTTAGCAGATTTTAACAATGCTGAATGTAAAACACTGTACACCATAACAGCACCTTCACAGCACCACTGACTTGGCGTTATAAAGCTAAAACTACATTGAGTTGAATTAACATTGTTATGGAAGCCTGTTCACAGTCTGCTAGGCTGCATTTGAGCTAATTCCAATAACCAAATGAGGGATGAGCCTGACTAGTCAGCTAGATCAGGGGTGTCAAACTCAAATACACAGTGGGCCAAAATTCAAAACTGGAACAAAGTTGCAGGCTAACGTTAATAGTTATTGAAATATATTTATTCCTCCAGATATAAGAATGAATCTTTTCTTATGGACTCAAACACATTTTGCTGAAAAACTGAATATGGAACAAGCAAAGCTTAATACTAAACAATATATATATTAGCTGTATAATACCAGTAGGCCAGCTCTAATAGTAATTTGGTATGGCTTCGCGGGCCAAATGTAATCAGGCTGCGGGCCAAATGTGGCCCGCGGGCCAGAGTTTGACACCTATGAGCTAGATGTTTGAATGTTTGCCAAATTTGCTAGTCTGTGTCAGAAATAATAGTCTGTTTAATGGATTATTTTTCTTTAATTAATGCAGAAAGGCAGTTACTCGCTCAAAGATGGTTCAAAGATGACACCACTGGCGACTACCTGGGGCTACAGCCCTGACACACAGCCAGCACCCTACTCACGTTCTTTCTACCAGTGATAACAAGCTGGGGAAAAATAAACTGATGACAGCTGTCCTAACTAGCACTGATGTATAAAACCTGGAGAATAACAGGAACATAACCAAGCATCCATAGCCAGGTGTAATCATGTTCTGGATGTGAATGCTAGCAAGCGTAAACCAACGCGGCTGCTGTTAGTATCACAAAGGTTAGACATACTCTGCCATCTAATCTGATGCTGTGTGTTTGTAACTTTATAAAGGACAAAAAATGGCCCACATTTCAGCGGCTTCCAAATAATATTGAACAAGGAACACGATTGACAATTTCATATTGCTCCTGTAACACACATAACATATTTGCTGTAATGTGGACTCAGTTTAAATGTTTTCTTAGGATCTTTTACACTAGTCTAACTTTTTTCTCTTGGTTACACGACTAACAAATTAGTGATTTAAACAAGAGAAAAACAAACTGTAGCTACTGTCGGTGAAATGCACCCATACAGCTGTCTGTGGACTTTGCTAATAAAGCTAGCTAGCATTAGCCCATAATGTAGCGCTGTTCCCTCTCATCCAGCTATATTCATTTATGGCTCCAAACAACCTAATTGCAAAAAACGCCATTTCAAAAACCAGTGGGTGATGACACAGTGTGTGTGTCCATCACAATATTCTTACAAGCGTATAAACATTCACTTTTCATATTTTTAAACACTATTTTTAGCAGTTGCTAAGGAAACTGCCAACATAACATCCTAGTACTGGATCATGTGTAAACTGCGGTGGTTACTGTGATATCTTCCTTTAGCCAAACTACTGTTTTTGTGAATAATTAGTCAGAACCATTTTCTTCATATTATCTCCCTGTTGTGTTTTTAATAACCCTTTATAAAGGTAACAACAAAGAGACACCGCCTTCGTGATATAATCTGGAGTTCAAGGGACCTGCTCTGCCTAGTTACAGTTGCTAAGCTATGGTTGGACAGTCTGTGTTTGATGGAAGGGGCTGTGAACAGTCAATTGCGATGATAGGATCCTTTTCCTTTTAACAATGCGGAGGTGAGAAAGTGATGATCCTATCATGGGAGAACTGCTGGCTTCAAATGCCAAAGCTGCGTTATTTATCTTTTACTGTCCTTGATGCTCCAGCAGACGAGACATCACAATAGACCAACAGCCAACCACCACATTAAATTTATATCCCCTCCTTTCTTTATCTGATAAAAATGTGTATAAATTTGTCCTGAAATGTTTGTGCCTTTTTTGTATGTCCGACGAATTCTTTTAAACTTAAGCCACATACATAACTAATACTTAGCTTGACATCTGTCTAAAAGAACAGCTGTATGCTTTTGTTGTGCTATGAGGCCACGTTTTTATGCTAAAATTTGATTATACATTGTGAAAACATAAAAAAGAGTGAATGTTTTTACCATTTGCAGTATGTTGTTGAGTCTCTCAGTCTCACAGTCAATGATAATCTGGCCCTCCTTTCGCTTGTCCAAATCCTGGAACACCTTCGCAAAGGCATTACTCGATATGGTCTCCACATTGACTGAGGTCACCAGCCAATTCCTCTCTGCTGCCGTGTCAAGAACCTTCTGCAGCACAGACAGACCTGGAAGACAAGCAAATGAGAACATGTGTTTTTGCCAAGTGTACGGAATAACTGAAATGCGCAAAGAAAGCTCTGGAGGTAACTGTGTGGGCACCTGTAACAGAACTTCTGCAAAGATGATGAATGACTAGTTGGTATTCATCTACTGGGAGCAATCCAACAGTGTCTACATCTTATTAGACAGCATGCGAAATAAATTACATGCGGGGTAACCTCATGCTTTGTGTAGTTATATTATGTACTGCAAGATAAATTAAGACAACTTGTGAGCCAAACAGAAGCTGCACAGAAACCCAAACTGCCCCTGATAAGCTTATCCATCAGAATCTCCCTTGTAGCTCTGGTGATAAAGTGTAACGAATGCGATAGTCCATTAAGCACACTGACATATACAGGTGCACATTTCCAACTCGCACACCGCCGGGCTAAATAATCACCATTTTCATGGTAACAAACAATCAGCTAGACGACACACTCACAGTAAGCTTTAAGTCCGTCCTCCAAGCCCCAATTACAGGTGGCTCTACTCAATTACACTGTCACCAATACCCTGCTGACTCATTCGAGCATCACAGAGAAGCAGGTAGAGCAGCCAAAAAGCTAAAGGCTCATGCTAAGACAGGATATAAAAGGTGATTATGGAACACATTGATCTTGAGCTCTGATTTACAACCTGAGTCACTGTTGTACTTCTTTGCTGCTGGCAGCAGACCAATCAGATTCCTCTCAAGCTGGCAGCCGCAGTTGTTCCACAGAGTAAATAAAGTAATTTCACCCACGGCAGACTGGCAGCCATTACCCAAATGAATTATAGCAATCACAAAATTTAGAATTGCAAACTGATACACGACGTAGTTGTGTTTGCTTCTATGTTACTTAGCTGGCAAGCGCTGTTAAAGACTCCTTCGTTCCGCACATCACGCGGTTCACATATATTCTACGATAAATGCACGCAAATACTGGCTTTCCCACAACAACAGCAACAGCAGCAACAACACAGACCCTGTCAAAAGAAGAATGAGAAATGAAGTCACAGCCTCTGAAAGATGATTGCTTGGTCTTATTAGAATGCGCACCAGCTGCTCTCCAGGCAATTCACGCTGCTTTTTTTGACAACAGGTCATTAAGAAATAAAAAGATGGATGGTGTTTCACCTCTATATATGACCACAATATAGCACATGTAAATAAATTAGGGAACCAGACGAATGTGAGAATGCTGAATGGAACTGATACAGAGGGGTTGGTACATGGCTATTCCTTTTTACCTCATGGTGCCGACGCATTTAACAGAAAGATGAACGATAGAGTGATGAGCACGGGGAGACAGGAGATAGTGAGCTGTGAATAAAGTCACAAGGCCGGCTGTACTTTAATGGAGTCGAGCTGTAGTAAGTGTTTCAGCACCATGGACAGCACCACTCATTGTAACCAGGACCCGTGTTCCCAAATATGATAATCCTCCCAGAGAGCTCATCAAAAACTATAAAGAAAACTGTAAATAAAACTATAAGCAAAGAGTTCCAGCTTAAGACTGAGTCAGCTCAAAAGACAGAAAGGTGGTGACCCTGTCGCCAGGTATAACTCATTCTCTCAAAGGTTGTGCTTGGTTCAGTGAAAATGATGGGCAAAATCGGCAGACCTAATCATATAATTTACTCTGGAAATGGTTTAAACATGAATATAAAATTGTAATAAATAAGTTAGTTGCATAAATCTGAAGCCATACTTTAGTCTATGAAATATTTGAAAACACGGACCTACCAGTTTATTATGTTGGCATACTTTGCGCTTAATTATTAACAGTGAAAATTATTCAGCTTTTACAAATTACACCTACAACGCCGGGAAGTTCGCCATGTCTGTGAATGCTTTTGCAAGTCTGAGATGTGAAAAATAAAATGAACTGAATCATAATACGAGACCGTGGAAGAGCTGTAATTGTTTGTGTGATCACTCAGCTGATGAAAGCTGGACCGACCAAACTCATCACTGCTGCACTGCTGCACTGCTGTGCTCTTTTTCTTTTTTTTCAGTTCAGTGTTATTGCGTTGGCTGGAAGATGTGAGTGAATTTTAAATGAGATCGACCACAAACATTATCTTAGCTCAGCATTTGGAGTTGACACACATGCAAATGCACAATTTATTATTATTATTATTATGCAGTCACTGTTATTATGGTGGGAAATTTAAATACTTAGTTACACTAGCTCCAAAAGTCACACCATTTCTAGCTTTACCTATTTCCATACAGCCACTGTGTAAAATCTTTGTATAATCCCGACTTTAAGAGAAACTCTGTGAATTTACTCATTATTTTCATTAGCAGCTACTTTTAGTACTGGGACACATTGAACCCAGAAGTTAATTGATTTTCATCTTTTCATTCTTTTGCTATTTATTTTAAATTCTTCTATTTCTTTTAAAAACCTAATATACTTATTTAGTTCTTAATCTGATTTTACCTTGGAATACAGCTGGTTAGCAGTTAAGGTGTGCTAAAATTAGTGTTTGAATCTCATTAATGGATTCTAATGTTTTCTTTATTTTTCATTTGTTTTGTTACAGATGTATTGATTGCTTGCCTCACTGACCGACTGATTTACCTCAAATATCCTCTCGCATTTTTAAATGTGCTTGATGCACTCCTCTAAATCAAAGTCAGTCTGACAGGAGAACTCACAAAAATGTTCCCTCAAAGGCATACTGAGAGAGAATGATATCATAATGGAATCTGGCTGTCGTAAGCACCCTTTTGGCCAGAGGCAGTACATGGGCGACCAGGGCAACAGACAATCAAGAACAGAGAAAATAACACTTTAGCAAACTATTTCCTGAATATTGTTTATGATAGGTTTAATGGGCTATCAAATTTGTTTTCCCATTCTTGGCTTCTGAAAATAAAAATGATAGGCACATTTATTAGGGGATGCTGTAAGAGAGCAAGACAAATGGTAATAGAAAAGGGGGGAAATACTAAAGCCTCTCAGGTGGCAGGAGAGTGATAATGCATGTGATATATTTGTATGTCCTTGACTGCTTTGGATAATGGATTAAACACTGGAAAAATGCTAACATAGGTAGACATTGAATATGAATGTATTAGACTAGAAATTAGAGAGCTTTTGGTCTTTTAAATCAGAAAAATGCAGGTTTACACAGTAACAGTCTGGTCTGAAAGTACATCTACTAAGTGAGCAACACACCAATTTTACAGTAAAATACTGTATTTTTTTAAATTCTCAATTTAATAGTGTTAAAATGTTAATGTTTAGCTATGCTGTGTTTAAACTTTGATTCCTTGCCAATAACTGGACTTTTTTAAACCAGGAAGTGAAACTTCACAAAATTTGTTTTTGTGTCCTGGGTCATTGTAGGCAACAATAATCTAGCATTTTTGTTTGTTTGTTTGGTTGTTTGTTTGTTGTCATAAGAGAAAACCACAGAAATAAATGCACTGTGGCTCCTCCTCACAGAAAGTTCACACACAGTGCTCACCGCTACAGCCTATGCTATGATGTGGCCAAAGCTCCTGAAACAAAGTAAAGGTTCTGGCCAGTGTTCATACTCAGTGTTGTTTCATGTAGAGGACATTCCTACAAAAGCTGAGATCTTGTTATAGTTCCAAAAAAAAAGGACACGGAGTTTAGGGTCCATAGACTATCGACATATGGTTGCACTTTGTTCCTCATAATGAATTTTAAGACAGAGTACAGACAAATGATGACAAATAGTTTTGTATGGTTATGGTAAACCTTATACTTTAAATTGTACTGTACCATAATATGTTGTTGTAACTTACAAGAGATACACTGTAGAGTGTACGAGAGTTTCATGCTAGAAAATTCAATTCAGTTCAATTCAATATAGTTTTATTTATATAGTGCCAATTCACAACATCTCCTGAAGGCACTGTCAACTTAACTGATGCAGTGTACCTAATAAAACATAGTTTGATGAAACATTTAGAAGAGGCAAACACAGCTGCTCTATACCATACTACACAAACTGATCAAACTAAATACGATTTCTTTTAAAGGCTTTAAATAACCATGTAGGAAGAGTGACTGCAGTATAGTATCCAAGCAACAGAGACGACTGATATGGATTCTGCTGGCTCCATCCCACTACTCACAGGGGTGACCCTCTCAGACACAAATATACACACACACACAGGCATACGC
Source organism: Maylandia zebra (assembly GCF_041146795.1). Taxonomy (NCBI): domain Eukaryota; kingdom Metazoa; phylum Chordata; class Actinopteri; order Cichliformes; family Cichlidae; genus Maylandia; species Maylandia zebra. Next base: position 34,223,798 of record NC_135168.1, read on the forward strand.
AGAATTCGTGAGTAGTTAATAAATGGATCACAGAAGATAAAAAATAATAATAATCTGAGGGGCATGTGTGGCCGCTACGGTCATCATGCATTGACAGGCCAAAGACTGCTGTGAAATCTCTACTGTCACTGCTTGATTGTGTGCTGTGTGGAATGACATAATGGCATCTGTCTTTTAAAGCTGACTTAAATCTGCTATTTGTCACACACAAGTCAAACACATAAGCAGATACAAGCTGCAATAAGCTGTCATACAGCCTAAATGTATTGAAGTGCGCCTGCTTTTGGGCATACACAAAAAATACACAAATCATGGTCATGCTCCAAAACCCACAACACCTGGGACAGATGGCCTGGCATTATGGGGAAAGCTATAGCTGTTTGGCTCTGGGGGAGATGGAGAGGAAGAAGCAGGAGGCTGACAGGTGTGCTACTTTATTCTTGTCTGACTATGCAGGAGTGTCATTAAAATGTTCAATTTAAATGCTACAGCACTCCTTTTTTTCTTTCATCGGACGGACAAAGGAACTGCAGCAACCCTGGTCTCTGTTGAGGAGCGCTCAATAAAAAGCTTAATCTTTCGTACCATTGTGCGATTTATCTGATAGTCAGTGCAGGTCAATATTTCTATTCGGTGCTCCCTGTCTGTAAAAAAGTGGTGGTCTAAAATAAGCGTTCTGATGACTGCTTGTTGCTGCACAATGGCTAAAATTGACCCTGCTGCTGTCGCCATGGCAATATAAAGATGACAACTGGTGGCTGGTCTAACTACTGGTACTGGCTGTCTTCGTCTGCACGCATGCTCGTTTTCATGAGAGAAATTCCACCGTCAGATTCTGACATCCTTCTTTTTTGTAACGATGGAGGCAAGCCTAAACATCAAGTCAAACAGAGAGCCAGCAGCTTTCCTACCTGAGTTGGAACTGTACATGTAGACAAACTTGGACCATCCATAGTGTTCGATAACTCCCACCAGCGCATCCTGCAGCTCGGGCCTGAGCTGGATCACAAATTGGTTGGCTGTTTCAATGGGGAAGGATGGTGTCACAAAGCAGACGTGCAGTGCTCCACAGAAGGACATGAGCATGTTGACTGTCTTCCTGTCATACAGGCCAATGATGGCATACACACCTTTGGAGAACTGGGAGCAAACTGCAAGAGACAGAACAGAAAAACAAGCAGATATACAGGGTGTTAGTCTTTAAACCTTTGAACAATGAAATCAGCAAAAACATCAATCCAATTATCTTTTCATTGCTGTTACACAGCGTCTATTAAGCGACAAATTAAACTTTGTCGCCATCCTGCCTACATTTGCTAGTAGGATAAGAGTGATATGGTCCAATAGGCAATTATCGTAATTAGCCTGTAGAGCTATCGTGTGCAGGTCTGAAGCTTTTCTGAGTCTAAGGTTATAGTAAGATGAATATCCAGGAAATTGAGAAACGATCAGGCTAATCGAAAAAAATAATCATTTCACTGGATGTGGTTAGTCAAACTGAACTAACCACATCCCACAACAGAATTTTGTCTGAATTAAAATCAATTTAATCCATGGTTTGGATTTAATTTTGGTTTTTAAAGTGGGAGGATAGAGAGAAAGAGGAAATAAATATCTGTGGCATGCCGGGTGCTGTGAAGTCTTTAGAGCCTGAGCTATTAACTAGTACTCAATAGCATGTTTATGCAGGGCTCATCTGCTGGTCCAGCTGCATAGCATTAATCTGTGTGTTTTGCCTTCAGTGAAAGGTGGAGGTGGTGGAGGCAGATTAGGTGTAGAGAGGTTAATCAATGCATCCCCAGGGTTCCACTGACATTTTACTAGCAGCAGGAGGCGGTTTCCAGCTCTCATTTGCCTTTCTCCCTCAGTCCCTTCATTTTTCTCTCTCTCATTGTCTGTCTGTCACTCTGATTTCTTTCACACCCCCTAAATTCTTAAAATAGCTAATTTATGTTCGTGATCTTCTCTCGGCACTTTATATCCTCACCGTGCTCTCAGTAGAGCATGGTATCTTTGCACTTCCAGGTCTGGTCTGGGCTATTTTCTGCTATGGCGATGGGTGGGCCTTACTTATCTCAGTATTTACCAAACAGATTGAAGACGGTGCCTGTACCCACACGAAGGCCAGCTTGCAGCTAGGAGCTGAGGGAAAGACAGAGAGCGAGGATGGCCCATACCCAAAATGCCTAACCTGTCACAGACCTGCACCCTCCGGTCAGGCACGTGTGTGTGACGGAGATAGAGGGAGAGTGAGGAACCGAGAGTGGGAGAAAAAACAGGGATATCACAGAAAAATACACGCGCGTACACGCCATGAACACGCACACACATATGCAGCCTCTAGTGCTCCAAAGCCTGGTGAGTCACCCTACTTAAAGCAAGCCCTGAAATAGACATTTTGCGCCTCGCCACACTGACTCAGTAACAGAACTATCTTTTCTTCATGCTCTTGCTAATAAATGGACACTCTCTCAGCTACTGCTTTCCACTAGCACACATTATATATATCCCCTTACAATTTTCTAGGACCAATTTGATGCGGTGTCCTCCATGTTCTGCTTGAATAAAAGGTAACGGGAGCTTGTTTGACTTTTTGTGCAGTGCCCCATTACTCTGCCCTACAGCAGGTTACAGTGTTTCACAGAATATGAGTCATTTCTCATCACTTCAGTGTGTGCGTTTGGAAAAAAAAAACACAAAAACCATGCGACAGAGACCTCCTGCTCCGAGTTGGCAAGACAACCATGCGCCTGTCTAATTCGACATAAGCATTAGCGTAGCTCAGCAGTCCGAGTCTTGATAGCAGTACACACCGGTAGCATGTTGAGTCTGTTTGTGTGTGAGCAGCTCGTTAGTGTTGCTCCACATGTGTAACGGCACTGGACGCAGGGCTGAGAGACCTAAACTGATCTCAAAGACCCCGGCAACACCTGTCCACTCTGGCACTGCGTATCTCCTCGCCACAGTTACAGCTGCCATGGTGGCAGGACTGGGGTTGCCCTGGCAACAGTCTGTTTCTCTGGCAGGGATTACAGTAGCTCAGAGCTGCTAAAGGACTTTCGTAAGATGGAGTGGGAATTGTGGAGTGTTTGGACATTTTGTCATAATTAGGGTTTTCACCTCGAGGAATTAGCAAATTTGCAAAAGTGACTTGGTTTTGCAAAATCCTTAGATAATTTCTGAAATAATGAAAGACAGTAGGGCTTCACTGCATCCCATTTTTATTATCACTTAAAACGAGAAAGGGATAATGCCCAACAAATTCTGACTTGCTATAACTGCGAGGTAAAGCTCTGCTGATTCTCATTTAGAAGCTATTTATCCTTTTTTAAGGTTGTTATTATTGGTTATATAAATAACCCCAGTTCCAACATCTCCAGCTTAGCTCAGCTCAGGCTCTCTATACATACAAATTAATGCCGGGGGGAGCAATTTAGAAACACCAGCACCCAGAATTCAGGTTCTACTTGTTACACTTCCTTATAATAATGTTACTTTTAGAAGTGTTTTGTGACATTATAACATTAAAAAACATCCAAAATTGCAAAATTACTGCCATTAAAAGGAAATTTGTAACATTAAAACATTTATGCCATTAAAAATAAGCATGAAACAAGAAGAGTTTACTGTTATTGAAATGGATCTTGTTACATTATGAGGTCCATTAGAAATGAACTTGTAATAACAGAAAATTATTGTCATTAAAATGGAATTTGTTAATTTACAAGTTTACTGCCATTAAAAATCAACTGCAAATGATAATAAACATTACAGCCTTACCTACAGAGAATTACTCATTAACATATTTTTGCCTTATCAAAAATGAACACTGTTTACATCAGGTTTTGCAGTTTCAGTCAGAGTATTGAATATCCTATCATCTATGCCATGTATTAACTTTAACCCGTTTCATATCAAGCTGACACTGGTAGCATTTCCTCCACCACATCACCAATAAGAGACTGAACTCTTTAGCCACAATAAAAGCTAGCCATTGCTTTTTCTGAGCTGTCAGTGGCCACCAGTGTGTGAGTTTAGCTAGCAGATATCACAATGATTTGTGTTTACTCATAACTTTGTCAGTGCCCGTTTTAAAAAACTAGTCTCTCTGAATCTCCCTGGCTGAGCTACACAGTCATCTTCACTGGGGCTGGTATGGTAAAAATTTTTACTGTGAAGGATGGTACATCTGGAAAAAGTAACTAAACTACAAAAAACAAAAACACTAAAGGATACTTTTCTCTCTGCTTCATCTTTCCTTTTCATCCATTTTGGCCTTGTCGGCATAAAAGCAGTTAGACAGTGAGCTCCTGTGTGCCAAGGATCATACTATGCGAGTGAGAAATATCTATGACTTTTTGCTCGTGAAGTTAACTGTTTAAAAGAATTTAAAGCTCTGTGCTCCTGATCGGCTGCCCACCACTAAACGCTAAAATTATAATATTTCAACAGCCGTGTATAAGCCGAGCATCCATGTAACAAATGATTTAACTGTAAAACTGTGACAAATTACCTGCGGTGTATGATAGCAGCCTTGGTGATTTCTTTATACTTTCTCTTTTTGTGGGATAAATAAATGATAAATGTGGGAGTTAGCAGATATTTGATAAACTCATACACACAGCGGATTGCAATCAGTCTCTGAGAGTTTCATTACTAACCTCTTAACTCTTACAGTTAGGCCTGTGTGTGTTTACTATCGAAATCTTAACATTGTCTAATGGTGCCTATCTGTAACTGTGCTTCATTTTAAATGAATGTAATTCATCAACCTGATTATTATGAGTGACTATCATTTGCCTGTTTTGGTGGCTCCTCCCTAAGATGGCAGCACTGTAAAAAAAATATGTGAGAACCCCACAAAGTTAAGTTTAAATGCATTACCACCAATTACCCATAACAATGTCCAAAAAGTCAGCAACTAATTGTTTACTGCATACAGCTGCAGGAAAGCTCATTGGAACCGAGCTGACATTTTTATCCATACCAGGCTTTTCTTATGAATGAACAAGATGTTGATTTGCATTTGTTGTGGCCAAAGAGCTTTGGGCGGCAGAAAAAAGGAGAGAAAGAAAGAGAGTGAGAGAAACTCAATTCCTAAAGGGGCTGATACTCACGCAACAGGAGGAACTGTCAGAAACAACTCACGCACTCACGTCTTCCCTGTTCTCTGTTTCCTATGCCCTGCAGCTGTTCTTCTGCTTAGCATGAGCCAAATTTTAAATGACAGACGTGTCTATGCTGGCTGCATGAAAGAGGGATGTTTGTGACAGTTGCTCCTGCATCTGACGGGCTATTGGGCCGGTGTTTGGAAAAGGTGCCTCCTTAATAGTGACCATAACGGTTTACGATAGAAATATGGATAGACGACTTGATGGCTAAAAAAAGTACACTTTAAGTATTAAAACAGCATCCTGTTAGTTTTGATGGATAGGAAAAAAATATATTCGACAGATTTTTGGGAAAACAAAAGAAATTCATTTAAGGATATGTCAGTATTCGCTGGAAATATATATATATATATATATATATATATATATATATATATATATATATATATATATATATAAGTCAGAGGTGTCAAGGTGCCCTTGCACATGCCTGCCTCCCAGCAGCTCCAGCTCCACATCAGCTGTTCCCTAACCTGTGTACAGAAGCGCGGTATTAAAAAATTGCTTCTTTGTGTGGGTGTATGTGATTCTTTTTTTCAATAGTCCGGGTTTGCTTGACATGCCAAAAAGAAATAAATAAGAAAAAAATAATCAATGCAGCTGAATTGAATTGTACCAAGAGCCCTCACAAATGTATTTTTAGGGCTTCACACAAACAGGTTTGAAAGAATCAATACTGTATAACAAATGTCATTTGAGTGCTGTGCCTAATGCTAAATCAGTAATTGATGTAATCTGGACTCACAGGTATACGGAGACCATAGACAAACCACAAATTCTGATATGTGTATCAGAATCACAAACACACGCAGACACACACAGGAGGGACACACGTATCTACTATTTTCCTCCCTTGGGTTATACATGCTATTATAATGTGCAACATTAAGGTCAGCGGTAGACAGGAAATTTCACAGCAACAGGAAGCTGGGTTTAGCTGGAGGGAGCATACTGATTGGAGAGTTCTTGTTCAGTCATCCATAAAGATCGTTTTTTTTGATAGAGCCTCACTACTGAGAAGTGACATGCCAGATGACTCCATAAAATAGGACATCCGATTTGGTTGCTCATCTTATCCTCTGGTCGACTGTATACCGTTCTCAGTTCGGTGAATTATTTACTGTGAAACTTCAAAGAAATCTGTTTCAAATGCTATGAAATCATGAATTTTTCCTGCGGGCATCACTAGACTAAGACTGAGCGCTGCAAGCTGCTAAATCCAGCTTTCTTCTAGCTCAGCATACTGTTGCTAGACTGATTCATAAAGTCATCTCATCCAATCCTACACCTTTACGTCATCACGATTTTCCAACTAGTCCCTTTTCAGCCTATAGAAAGAGGAAAACCAAACACATTCAATTATTCATGAATTCTTGAAAAAGGAAATTAAAAAAATAAGAAATTAGGAAACAAAAAATGCCCAGTGTGAGAAATTTAAAGGTCCTGTCTAATTTTTTCCCCTCACAACCCTGGAGCAACATCATAAAATCAAGGGATGAACATCGAGATCTGTTACAAAAGAGCTCCGAAACTACTGCACGGATATAAAACTGCAGATTTCCTGTAGTTCCAATGAAGCTATTAAGGTTTGATTGATTAATCAGCACAGTTACATTTTATAAAGGAATGAATGCACAGTGACCAGCGGCTGTGAACCTGTAGCACCATTTTATAGAAACGGTACGCAAAATTCAAGGTAAGTCAAGTTTCTTGTGGATCTTATGCTTCCAATCCTGCCCCCCAAAATGACAACTACGGGTAAGATTCCTACATGTATCGTTCATATCAACACAAAATCAAATCCTCAGATCATTTATATTTAAATATATTTTCATTTAAAATGTCTTTATACATAAAATCCTGATGATGATAATGAGACGCTTTTATAATTAGCCCTGGGACACACTGCTTATTTGGCCTATTTTTCCAAGTGATACAAAGTGGTTCTCAACACTCGAGACAGTGGAATGATCTGTCAATAGTCCTATTTATGTCAGGTAAAAACAACATCACATAACTGAAAACCTCAAGTATAGTTTCAGTGTCCACAATAGGTTCTAATCCTGCTAAGCACCTGCACAATTTATCACTGTCCTGTGGACTTTTTGTTTAGTACGAAATACCAAATATCCCAGTTCTATCATTTCTAACAGCAGGTGTTAGGCTGCGGTAAAACTAGTGTTGAGATATGTACAGCATTGCACAGTCACTACCCAAATGATTCTAGCAGGTTGATGTCTTTCTTATCTTTCTTACACTGTTTATTACTGGAAGCGAAGATACTTTTTTGATTCTTGAACTGTCATGTAATAGATTTTATAGGCCTTCATATAAAATTTAGGGGGGGACAAAATCAGCAGCAATCCACTAGGCTGTCAAACATTTCCTTTTAGAAGTGAATGTATTGGTTGCAGTGTAGGTATGAACCTAGTAGCTAAAGCAACAGAGAGGCTAGTTGGATACCATTTCCCGTTTTTCTGCACCTGGTTCTGTAATGAAAGCCTTAAATTCCTCACAAAATAATGAAAAATCTATATAAAAAACATTTTAAATTTTTTGTTTTCAGAAAAGTAAACTTCCTTTTCTTTGCTGGCTTACACTGGTAATCCTAGGGTTTGGTACTTTTCTGCACTTAGTTTAAAGTATCCTTTGGAAACATGAGTGGAATGACACCAGCAGGAAGGCAGCTGTCACATGAGGCAGCAAAATACACCACCTTCACAAGGGTGAAGGGTCACTCAATCAACCACAGAGCACTTTGAGGGGAGATAAACACATCTGACACCAGACACTGCTCGGCGCACAGTTATCCTCCACTCAGCCACCCATGGCTAATAACTGCCAGATAATGTATGTAATAAAAACAGAGAGCATGTTGTGGTCCCTCTGGTCTCATCCATCTTCAGGAGAGCTAATCAGCTATGTTAATGAAAGGACGAGCAAAAGAAGTCAATAACCGATTCAATCAGACCGCACATTTGTATGCAAGCATTCAGACCTGATTTTTCTTTTAAGGGTAAAAAACAATACCCCTTCATAAACGTTAAGCGCTAGCTCAAAAATATTTCAATAAAAAAAATAAAAAATAACAATAATGTCTCACTGGGTTTGACAAGACAGCGTATCACACACAGATCGTGCTTGTAAAGAACCCCCCAGGTGATGGGGTGGAGGTGGCCTACTCTGCGAGCCCTCCAACACAGCATGACTCACACAGTGCAATCAATCTCCTTCTGCGCAGAGGACAGGGACCCAGGGGACCAAAACACAGCACCAACCCAGATCTGCATGAAAGTCTCCAGACATGACTGCGTAGGAGGGTTTCGCTGTCAAAGCAGTTTTCAGTTGCATCGCCTTAAAAATCCTGAAAAATCTGCCAACGAGTATTTTTAGTCATAGCGCATTGTAGTGGTAATTCTTTGATCCATGTATGTTCCAGAAAATCGATACTTAAGAGTTAAGGGAGTCAAAACTGGTTCAAGAGGTTTTAAAAAGGGCGTTGGTTTTTTGACAGACGGCAATTTGTTGCTCCAGCGATTTGTTGTTTCCCAGGTTAAACAGCGTTACCTTCCCAAGCTCAAAAGAGATGTACTTCCTCAACAAAAGCAATAAAATTGTGTTTTGCAACAAAGAAAAAGGGAAAATTGAGATAGAGGATAAAAAAGAGTGGCTGAAGGAGTAAGAAAGGGGGCAAAATAAGGAAAATATCGACTAAATCCAGAGAGGAAGACACTGAACTCTGGGGGAGATGTGGGACCAACAGTTGAACAACCAAACAGGACTTAGACTGTAAGTCAGGGCGCACTGGATACTCATGAGAGTTTATATTAGTTGAAAACGGGGCCACGGAAGGTTAATAAGGATGAGCAAAAAATGAAGTGAGTCTTGAAAATGTAGGTGACAGCAGACAGAAGGCAAAGAAAGAGAAGCACGGGTGTCTGTGAGAGGAAATGATAAGGAGAATGCTGCGAACAAAGAGAACAGATGCCAGCCTAGCAGTGGGAAATAAAGGGACCACACAGTGAAATCTAGATCTCTCCTATTTCCTCTAAGTAATAAAACAATGGCACCGCATCGCCTCATTAAATGGGTAATCGAGGGTGTGAAAGCACTCCCCTCCGCTCCGAACATCTCTCTCTCTTCTGGTGTCTCACTCTCTAACCCTTTCACGCCAAGCTATTGTCTCTCCTTCTTACTGTTTCTCACCACGTCTCCAATCTGGTTTGCTGCGGAGCCCTGCCGCCTGCTGAACAAATGCTTACCTGGGCAACGGGTCAGAAACATAGCCCAGACCAGCTCCTGTCAGGGGGTATGGAAACTCCAATTATCTCCTTAACAATTATCCCTTCGCAATTATCTCCCCATCTGCGTATCAGTGTCGACAGGTGCAGAGGGACAGTCCCGCTCACACGCTTTCATTTCTCTGACAGGGGAAGTGATGGAAGTGGATATGAGGGGCAAGGAGAGCCAAACTCACAACCTGCAAGCTAATTCACTAGGAACCTCTGTATGAATTAAAAACCTTCTTCAACAGAGTCCAGCCGAGCTCGTGGGAAATGATTGTGGTCACTGAGCAGAATTTATGAGCGCTGCAAAAAATCATTTCTATCTAGGGCTGCAAAAGTAGAAAATGTATTTATTTGAAAAAAAAAAACACACCTAGCAAACATTTGACTGTTAGTGCTTGATAAATGAATAATGTTATAGCCAGTTTTTTCTCAGCTAACTAATTGAGCCATTGACTCCAACTTGCAGATACTAGAGACAATCAATAACAGTACAGGACAAGGCACCTATGGATAATTCATGGATTAAATCCGCTACCCTGATGTATTTAAATCTTGATATCGATAACTCCGTAGAGTGGATTAGTCTCAGGCGTTTGAGGAACTGTGTACACATGCAGTTACACTACAGAATGTATGCGGCTCACAGGTTTGACAGATGAGTTCTATCATTAACACAAGAATACAAAAGCAAAAGCGCAAGGAATTAATTTGAAAGTGTAAAAAGGAATCAGCTGAACATGAGCAATATAAGGAGATCGTTTGCATTTGAGTGTGTGTGGGGGGGTTGAGGACTAGTAACAGGCATCAGAAGAATTTTGAACACCTCAAAACTCATTCCATCATCTCAAACGGAGGCATTGCAGAGTTACACAGAGTAAGGTGTTGTGTTGGTTATTACTTTTAAAATGTCCCTGAATGTTTTTTTTAGAAATTGTGGTGGCTGTGTCTGATGTTACCATGTGAATCCTGTGTAAAATGGCAATTTGAGCTTGTATAGGCTAGACAGCTCATGCGCGAGTATTTAGAGATACTCCAGTGCTTAACAAAAATAAAGTAACGTCATTACTGTCGAAATATAAAGTTGTGGTTGTGTGTGTTAGTCACAATATTGGAATTTTAAACTTGCTACAGATACTCAGGAAAATACTTCAAATTTGATACCATGGGGCGATTGTGGCTCAAGAGTTGGGAGTTCGCCCATCTATCCATCAATTTCCATTGATGGATAGATGGGTGAGATACATATAAATCTCCCTTTCACTTTCCTTGAGAGGTTGGTATGTGTGTTCCTCAAACTCACCTGGGAATTTGAGAGTATTTCACAGTATCTTTGCTGTTACCAGGACAGCACTGCACCTACAGCTTGATGTCATCCATGTACGGGAGGTGGGTTATGGCTACTCCACTCTTGACTCTACAGGGAGTGCAGAATTATTAGGCAAGTTGTATTTTTGAGGAATAATTTTATTATTGAACAACAACCATGTTCTCAATGAACCCAAAAAAGTCATTAATATCAAAGCTGAATGTTTTTGGAAGTAGTTTTTAGTTTGTTTTTAGTTTTAGCTATTTTAGGGGGATATCTGTGTGTGCAGGCAACTTAACAAAAAACAAATATATACCCATTTCAATTATTTATTTTTACCAGTGAAACCAATATAACATCTCCACATTCACAAATATATGTTTCTGACATTCAAAAACAAAACAAAAACAAATCAGCGACCAATATAGCCACCTTTCTTTGCAAGGACACTCAAAAGCCTGCCATCCATGGATTCTGTCAGTGTTTTGATCTGTTCACCATCAACATTGCGTGCAGCAGCAACCACAGCCTCCCAGACACTGTTCAGAGAGGATATCTTCCCCACTCGCTGTCTGAGGAGGGTGCACAGTATCCTGCGGGACCAACATCACCCTGCGCGCCACCTTTTCCATCTGCTGCCCTCAGGGAGAAGGTACAGGTCTATACAGGCCAGAACATCCAGACTGGCCAACAGCCTGTATCCACAGGCTGTGAGGCTCCTGAACTCTCTGCCCCCCTCTCACGGACAATAACCATATCCAACTTCTTAATAGCAATGAACTGGTCTGCATTGGTGCATCATATCTTTATTCTCTTCCCCCTCCTGCCCCCCCCTCTTTCTTAAATAGATAACTATCATATCTGATATCATATCTCACAGTACAATAATATTGAATGGGTTGCATTGTTGTATTTTATCATGTTTCTCAGGTCTTTGTCTGAATTTCTACGAACATTATTGCTAAGGATTGTCTTATTGCATTGGAGTCACACTGGGTTAAATATGTACACTTGGGTTTTAAGGGGTATTTATTATTTTCTTCTTTTTTTTGGGTTGTATGGAAGCCCCAAACGCAATTTCATTGTTCTTGACAATGACAATAAATAAATAAATACTAAATACTGTTTTCCCTCCTTGTAAATCTCACATTTGATGATGGACCACAGGTTCTCAATGGGGTTCAGATCAGGTGAACAAGGAGGCCATGTCATTAGTTTTTCTTCTTTTATACCCTTTCTTGCCAGCCACGCTGTGGAGTACTTGGACGCGTGTGATGGAGCATTGTCCTGCATGAAAATCATGTTTTTCTTGAAGGATGCAGACTTCTTCCTGTACCACTGCTTGAAGAAGGTGTCTTCCAGAAACTGGCAGTAGGACTGAGAGTTGAGCTTGACTCCATCCTCAACCCAAAAAGGCCCCACAAGCTCATCTTTGATGATACCAGCCCAAACCAGTACTCCACCTCCACCTTGCTGGCGTCTGAGTCGGATTGGAGCTCTCTGCCCTTTACCAATCCAGCCACGGGCCCATCCATCTGGCCCATCAAGACTCACTCTCATTTCATCAGTCCATAAAACCTTAGAAAAACCAGTCTTGAGATATTTCTTGGCCCAGTCTTGACGTTTCAGCTTGTGCATCTTGTTCAGTGGTGGTCGTCTTTCAGCCTTTCTTACCTTGGCCATGTCTCTGAGTATTGCACACCTTGTGCTTTTGGGCACTCCAGTGATGTTGCAGCTCTGAAATATGGCCAAACTGGTGGCAAGTGGCATCTTGGCAGCTGCACGCTTGACTTTTCTCAGTTCATGGGCAGTTATTTTGCGCCTTGGTTTTTCCACACGCTTCTTGCAACCCTGTTGACTATTTTGAATGAAACGCTTGATTGTTCGATGATCACGCTTCAGAAGCTTTGCAATTTTGAGACTGCTGCATCCCTCTGCAAGATATCTCACTATTTTTGACTTTTCTGAGCCTGTCAAGTCCTTCTTTTGACCCATTTTGCCAAAGGAAAGGACGTTGCCTAATAATTATGCACACCTGATATAGGGTGTTGATGTCATTAGACCACGCCCCTTCTCATTACAGAGATGCACATCACCTAATATGCTTAATTGGTAGTAGGCTTTCGAGCCTATACAGCTTGGAGTAAGACGACATGCATGAAGAGGATGATGTGGACAAAATACTCATTTGCCTAATAATTCTGCACTCCCTGTATATCTGTATCAACTCTTAGTGAGGAGCTCACTTAAGGGGTTGAAGACAAAATGGCAGTGGGGACAGCGTATCACCTTGGTATATTCCACACATTATGATCATTCACACTTTACAGTTCTAGATGAATGTTACATTATTATTACACTATTATTACACTATTAGCCTTGTATACTCCAAAGCACTCCTGTATCCATGTGTGGGGCAAGAGTTATAGGATTATGTGTAGCCATGTGGTGCTCAGGTTAGTTTGGCTGGTGTACTGCTCTGTCAACCATCAGCTTCTGCTTTGACCCTCTGGTATTATTCCCAATGCTGTTCTGAGCTGTGCTCATGTCTTCACTCAGCTTGGATATTATGATGCCTGAGAGGATCTTCCATGTTGTGGCGAGACAGGTAATTGGACAGTAGTTTGACGATACTGTATGCTTGTGGGGATTGTTTTGCCCTGTGTTAGCCAGTAGTGGATGAGTACCTGCTGTTAGCAAGTCCCTTATTTGTGCTGCCAGGCTTTCATGGTGTGCTCTTAGGTCCACTAGTCACTTGATATTATGGAACCTTTTCCTCCCAGATGTTCTTCCAGCAGTACGCAGGCAGACCCACCTAGCTCTGCGAGAGTACATCCTGAACGGATCTTTGGAGAACAAGGCATTTATTTTCTTGGCCTCTGTTTCTCTTGCTATATCTCTTCAGCCTACTGGCTTGAGCTGTGAGCCTTTGTTTGGCAGTTTCTAGAGGCTCGTTTATATCAATATTAATAGTGGTATCATGTTGTTCTTATTCATCAAGGACCTATCTCTCATGATGCTCTTCTACACATCTATCTATCTATGTTTTCTGAGATGGTGCTGCAGATGTTTCTATTTAATTGCTGGTAGTCTTTTCTCAGAATTAAATCTCAGACTTTAACAGAAACATAGATAGATACACAAATTTTTTTATCCTTTTAAATTAACACTGTAATGTTACAGACGTGCAGGACATATAACGCTAGCTCCAGCATTACCGTTACAATCTTATTATTGGTCACAGCTGCTAGCTGCTACATAATGATAACAGATGGTTATTTGTATCGGATAATTGCTAATAGTTAATAGCGTTGTGAATATCAACCACATTTCATGTGTTTAGCTGCTAGTGAGGGGAGGGGCTATGTGCCTGCCCGTCTGCTGTGTAAAGCTGTGTGTCAACTGGAAGAGACAAAGACAGTGTGGATATCAATACTTGCATCAATAATGTTGCAAATGCATATCCATTCCAACAGTAATTTTCAGTAGCAATTATTAGAGTCATTTGTTTATTTAGATACTTATTTTAGTATCAAGTTTGACATCCATAGTATCAAAATTAGTAATGTTAATACGTAATTATAATTACATTATCTTGTGGGTTTTTCACGCTTGGCTAAGTTTGACAGCCAAGACTGACAGGCATGATGACCATCCAGGTATCAGTTATAATGCTAATTTATGCTAGCAAAAAGTTAAATCTAGTATTGCAATGCATTTATCTGTCTGATTTATAACACTTCAGCCACACAAGTTAATGCGACTACACATAAGGAAATATACACAACAGTCTAAGCTGTAAGGCAAAATATGTGATGATGCATGATTTTCTGTTTCATTTCTTGCCTTTTCTGCTTCTGCGACTTTTAACAACTGTTGCAGTTCTTGTGTCACTTTTGTGTAATCTGTGCAACTGTGCCAACAACAACAGCAGTTGTATTGTGTGACACTGCTTAATATGCTTGTAGGCTTTGTTCCTCATTACAGTACACAGAGGCTCCTATAATGCACTGTATGACAAAAGAGGGACTCCGCTTCTGTCTTTGCTGCAAAAACATGACAGCTGCCATCATCAGGCGCTCGTCCCTCCACCCTGCAACACAAATCCTGGTCCTCATCCGCGAACACATTGTTTTCTAATTGCCAGCCCCAGATGTCTCAGCTCAGACCTCCACGTCCCAGCTCCCATTACCTCCAGAGGCGACAGATTTTTTTAAATACTTGGTGAGCTTGCATGAATACAGAGGAGGATTTGGAGTTGGTTTTGAAAGACAATGAGGGGGACAAACTGAAACAGAGTGGACACAATCATCAGTAATGTGTGTGCATTTCTGGGCTAAATAAGATGTGTGATAAAGGCTGTGGTCTTGTCTTCACAACAGAACTGGCTGGTCAGTTCACTTTCATGTGGCAAGTCTTTCTTAGAAAAAGTCACATGAGGGCGAAGATATTAAATGACAAGTTGCTTATTTTCTGTTTCGCAGCCATTACTCTCTTCTTCCCTCCCTGCCCCATGTGTACATTCCCTCTGTCTTCCTTGTACAAAGCAACAAAAGCGCACACACACACGCACAGAACATGGGGAAAAAAATCTACCCCCCTCCTGCTCTGCATCCTATCAGTCTGCTGCTCTGGGAGAGGTTTTGGCTGATCTGCATTGATTGCTATGGGTCTTTCTCTATCCCTGGTGCTCTGTAGCAAGAAAAAAAAAACAAAAAAACGGAGTCTTCTCATTCATCAAACCAGCACCTGCGAGACTCTAGCCCAAGAGAACTGCCACAAGTTTTTTTTTCTTATTTGTTTTCCTTTTGTTTTCTTCTTGACAAATAACTGTGATGTCCCAAACAGTCAGAAGGGAGCAGTGATCTGCTTTTTGTCTGCCATTTTCAATAGCAAATTGAATACTCTGTAATCCCTCTGAACATGCATGCACTGTGGAAGTCAGTCACCACAGATGGACCTCAACGACTGATACAATTGCTACAACAGGAAAAAAAAAAACCCCCAAATACAACCAGCCAGAGTTTCACTGACACCAGCCACCGGGCTTGAAATCGCAGCTTAACTCCCTACACCCCCACCACCACCCTCTTCCACTCATTGCTTTCACCCCAACTGAAACATGTCGGTTTGCACCTAGAAATGGAAAAGAATGAAGGATGACATCTTTTTCTTTTTTGAAGTTTCTCCTATGGAAAGCTGAACATTTCTAAGCATTATAGTGTTTAACAGAGTTGGTTGAATTCTCTTTTTTCTGTCGGCTTATTATTACATATTTATGCTTATAACTCCACGGAGTGATAGCTTTGGATGTGCTGCATTGAATAATACATTAAATGCATCTGTTCAAGCTCTGTCTCTTGTTAGCTATTGTGTGTGCGCGCAAGGGTGTGAACAGAGGATTTCAGAAAGCAGTCTCACATGCTCGCACACATTTCTTTTTTATAGTCAGACCATGGTACTACACTGATGGGGAAAACTTGAGCCATGTAAATGTGGCAGCGCATACACATGAGAAAACACAACATGATGGCAAAAGTTATCTCAAGGTAAAGGATTTTGTCCACCAGTTTGGTTACTGGAACGTAACTCCTATTGATATAAGCGGTTTGACATGGGATTGTAGCCCCAGTGTTCTGGATCACATGTTAGACTTTAATTCTTTTAATTTGCTTTTTTAGTTTAGGGGTCACAAGCCAAAATGTTTGGTAGATATTGATCTACATTTCCATATTTTGCATTTTGCACTGAGGCAAAAAATGTTTACCTGCACAACGGTGAAACCACACACTAAATTTCAATCAGTGACTAGAAGTGGTTACTACACTCAGAGTTCTCCTTTTTGTTTTCCTTGACGTGCTTTCTTTATGGCTGACAGACACCCTATATTTCCTCCCATGCCAGACCTCTCAGCCTCACTTCCATTAAAGCTCCTATAGTGACAAATTTCACAAGCTTTCACTTCTTATGGCATATAAAAAGAAATTATCCAGACGAAGTCAAAAACAGCCCTCCTTTTTGTTTTAGTCCACTTTAGTTCAATTTTATTGATATAGTGCCAAGTCACAGCAACAGCTATAAACAGTTGTGCGACTATATCGTAAGGCAACAATACAGAGAAACCCTAACAATCAGATGACCCCCTCTAAGCCAGCAAATGGTAAAAGTGGAAAGGAAAAACTCCCTTTTAACAGGAAGAAACATCCAGCAAACCATGCTCAGGGAGGTGCAGTCACCTGCCATGACCAGTTCGGGGTGATAGGAGAAAGACAGGGCAAAGAAATGGTGTGGAGGAGCCAGTGATTATGGATAAACTAATAATAGTCAATAAAAGAAACAATAAATCACCAATTTTTGATGTTTTTTTTCTGAGGAGTGGTTGCTACAGTTAATTAAAACTTGCTTGTTTGGTAAGTCCTTATTATGTACATGTCAGACTGTTACTCCACGACCCATGTCGGTATAGTACCTGTTTAGTTTCTTCCCATAACTCATATCCTCACTGATACTGTCTATGTGATACTATGTGATTTACAAGCAGCACACGACCAGTCCCCCCCCCCCCCCCCCCTCTCTCTCAACCACCACCACCACCCCAAACCCACACCCCCATCTACGCTCTATTGATCAGCTAGGCAGGCTACCACAGAGCGCTCACTTCATTGATCATTGCCGCCTCACACTCACACTCTCTTTAGGTTTTTAACTGACCCTCAGAGAGCTGGGGAAAATACTGCTATCTACATCACACTGTCAACGCATATCGTGTTTTCCATGAACACTAATTAGTCCTAAAGAAAGGTTTATTGTCAAGATGGCTGAACGTGACACAAAATCAAATGTAAGTTAGGTGCTGCTGAAGCAAAACATATATTATTGGAAATTCCACAGTCTAGCTTTGCTGCTAAGTGCAATGTTTTTAATTCATTTATTTTTTATTTGATTTTTTGCCCTCTTTTTTCTTTTTACATTTTTAACCAAAAATAGCCAAAGATTAGTTGTAAGTCTTACCGCACATCAAAGTGAGAAACAGAGCATACAGGCGGGAGCCTGCAGAGACTTTGACATGAAGCTAGTGAATCAGAGACATCTGCATTATAAACCAGTAGCAGATTATGGTAATGTGATATCTAACTGTTGGGTGACTAACATTCTCTATCTATGCTGAGCATCCCTGGCAGCTATTTTAAACGATGCAAACGTATACAAGGAAACAGTCCAGCAAGCACTTTTACTGGAAATGTGAAAACACAGCAGTAAAAAGGCAATATTGCTAATTCTGTTACTTTTTGACTCGCTTTTGCCTGTCAACGTAAGATGGAAGAGGAGAGAAATGCAAATTAGCCTCACATTATGCAGACAGTGATGCCATCGTTATTATTACTACCCCGATGACTCCACATGCAGGAAATAAAATGAACCACTTTGCCCATAACATTCAGTGTTTTATGGCTTTCTTTATCTCTTCTCATTTTCTCTGTCACCTTTGCCCTACTTCCAGCCACCCGCCCCTATTCCTTTGCTCTTTAGGCAGGTGCCAGCGAGTGTGAGTGTGAGTGTGTGTGTGTGTGTGTGTGTGTGTGTGTGTGTTGTGTGTGTGTGTGTGTGTGTGTGTGTGTGTGTGTGTGTGTGTGTGTGCGTGTGTGTGCGTGTGTGTGTGTGTGAGTGAGAGAGAGAGAGCATGTGTTTGTGGATGCTGTGTAGACTTGCTTCTGGAGGAAGTGGCTGGTCATAAGAGCCAGCTGATGAGCATCACCCTCATCCGGAGCTCCATTCATCCCCGTGCACAAGGGCCCATTCACCCTTCTGCTTTTCACACTCACGGACCCCAAGAGCCCCGGGCACATTCCCACAGTCGCACGCTTACAGAGGTGAACTGTCAGTCACCCGAGACATCCTAAATAGAAAGGGCACCCAGATGTAGATTCACGCAAACAAAATTCCTCCACGTTACCACACAAAATGGAAATCCAGGAATAGGCTGCGTTTCTCATCTGACTCATTATAAACAAGCCCCGGAGCCTTTCCTTTTTCTTCTCAAACATGTCTCTATAGCCTTCACATCCAAACACTTTTGAGAGCAAGTGACACACAGCAGGAAGAGGTGTCATTTTCATTTTTGTCATCTCCTTCCACTGCAAATCTTTCTGACACGCTTGTACCGTAGCCCATCATCATACCCATGGACTGCAATGATGTGCATGACATGGGAGGTGGGAGGGGGGTCAAATTTAAACATCAAAGACAGGACAGGATGGGTAGATAGAAAAGAAAAGGAAAGTCTGTTTGCATCATCTGCAGCTAAAAGAGAATAGATCTAATCAACCTCTGGGAAAAGTTGGATAATAGCAATGACCCTTGACTGAATTATTAGCACCAAATTACCAAAAACGTTAAGCTCTGGGTATGTGTGTTGCTTGGTAGGATGTCTGTGGATATCTAAGATATATATATTTTTAAGAAAATATGTACAATCAAATGGTTTCTGGAAGCAATTCTGGCAAAAATAGTCAAAAAAAAAGACTGAGAAAATCTAAGAAAAAAGGCAGGCGAGAGCCATCTGAGTTGTTCTTTGTGCTGATGTCTCGCCACTGGCTGCACGCGGTGACAAAGACGTTAATGCACCACACCACCACCACCACCAGCAGCAGCCTCCCTACTGCGATAGGATCCATGTTTGATCCACTGGAGAAATCTGCAAACATTCAACAGCAGCCTGCCTCCTATATTTTACATCACGCTCCCTTCTGAGCAGAGGACAGTCTCTTTAATGAGGGCATCTTGGGTGTGTTTACATTTCATTACACAGCGCTCCCTGGCTCTGTGGCCTAAATGGCTGAAGGGTGGGGGAAGTTCAGGGGGATGATGGTTGAAATATCTGCTGTGGACTTTGCAGGTTTTGCAGTATTTCCCACAAGACACGCTGCAGATGGATGTCTCTGTATAGGTTGTGATTCATAAAGCGTGTGGTCTTGAGAACAAGTCACAGCATGAAGCTTAATGATATATTTTGTTAGACTCTGACAGATGAGGGTAAATGTCCTTTCAGTGGTTGTGTTCAGCTTTCAGCAGCAGCCAGCACCTGATGTCTATAAATCTACATGAGTGCCGCTGCAAGTAATGCTTTATTTCCAATCCAATTTTAAGCTCATAACCGAATCTCATAAGAACGACTACAACCACATTACATTAAAACTCTGAGTCAGAATACCATTACACTTGCATTTCGTGTCTTTATAAATCAACATTAATTTCTCTTCACTTATATCATTGCTGCATACATTCCAGCAGGGAAGTCATAAAGACCGGTTTTTGAATCGCGGGGAGGGTTCAGAGTGAAAAAGCAACGACTCAAAGTGGGAGTAGGAGTAAATGTCTGTGGATGAAGCAGTATCACACACCTGCCAGACAGACAGACAGGGTTGTCAAAGGGTATCTCCTGGAAGTGTGCGACTTCACTACAGAGAGTGCGAGTGAGCCACGGGCAAATTCAGAGGAGTCGAGGATGAAATGAGAAAAACACAGCTGAAGAGCCTCAAGGGTGACAAAATCATGTCAGAATACAAAGGAAGGATGAGAGCAGGGCTAACAAAGATGAAACAATTTAGACTGACATTTCTTTTGCACAGCTCAGACACGGAGCAATTGTTGGTGCTGGCATAATGACACACATTATCACCAACAGGAGAATAGCATTCACACTGCTCTGACTATTGGGTTTCACCAGCAGGACTTTTAAACTTGCTTGATGACCATAAATCCTGCATCCCATTGTCAGAGAATCTGGCACAGTTTCTCACTTGAGTTAGCCGAGGATACGTCTGCCTGTTCCAGATCCATATTAATACAAAGAAGGAGGAGGGTGAAGTCCCAAAAGTTAAAACGTTTATTTTGTGTGCTGGTGTTTGTGAAGCTTTCAGGGTGGGAGGGTTTAATAGTCTGTGTTCTGCCAGGAAAAGATAATCGGATTGTGATCCGTGGCTAATTAGAAATGCATTTGGAGTATTTTTTTTTTTACCCTCCTCATTGTTTGGAGAGCCATGATCTGCGCTGACTCCTTGTTTTCTTTATAAAAGAAGCATAAGGCGCTCTGGGATCATTGGCAGCCGTTTTAAAAATCATATACGAGGAGCCATAAAAACAAAAAACCTGTTGTTACATGACTGAAGGAAAGCTGTCGCTGTCGCATAGGTTGCTTTCGAATCCCCGCGGCTTCCCCAGAGCGCAAACCACGCTGCAATCATGTAGAGGAAACAAGTCCTTTGCGGTCCCACGCAACAGTTAATAAGATAACCTACGAACACACGCTTTGCAGTAGGCCTGTATTAAAAGCAATTACAGCCTACACAGGCTTTTTTCCTCCTTCTTCTCTTCTCTTACAAATGGAGTTGCAAGCGCTCTTTACAAAGTCAATAAACGGATTTAAAGATTTAGGTTCAATAGGTGGACTACATGGACTAGTATGTAATCAGTTTCCACTGAGATACTTACAGGCATATGTCATGGAGAAGCTGTTCCCCATCATGACCATATCCACCTGCGGCACCAGTTTGGGGATGTCCTGGTGGTGAGAGAGGGCGAACCGAAAAACCTCATATTCGTGGGATCCGCTTGGGAACAATCCTCCTGTTGAGAAGCAAAGAATGAGGAGTTAATGTAGTACACAGTGGACACGAAAAGGAAAAAAAATTAAAAAAGAGACACCGACTTAAGTTGAATCAGAGGTTGATGTTTTTTTCTCTCAGACAAAAGGTGACGATGTGTGTGCGCCATTCTCACCTATATTGATGTTACTTGGAAAACTTGAGCTTGAACCCAAGCACATCCCCAGTAAACTGGTGTAGAGGATGGTGAAGCTTCGCTGCATATTTCCTTTTGCATTGGCGAAGGGAAAAAGAGCCGAAATCCAAGCATAGGTTTTGTCCGTGTGTGAAGTTAAATCCCCCCGCTTCTCCTCCACTCCTATTGCCTCCCCTTAGAGCAGCATTTGCACCGACATCGATTCAACAGCGAGACAATTATCGCAATGGCGAGAGGAGGCACCTTTCTCTCTCTTCTTTTCCCTCTCACTGCTGATGCTCTCTTGTCCTTGGTTGCTGCTGTATGAGACGGAGAATGACTTCAGCATTAGCCGCACTGCAAAAAATAAACCCGTTTTGGAAAAAAAAACAACAACCTAAAAAACTGTTGAACCTAAAGACAATTTTAATTGCCTTTTACCCTAAACAAGGATTTCCCCCCTCCACGATATAGCGAGATAAGATATAGCGAGATAACTTCAGTTATTTGATATATAGAGCAAATTTTGGCTTTTCAAAGAAATATTTCGAGAGCAAGTGTCACTGCAACAAGTCTGGGCAGCGCGCAATAGTAAAGGAAATGACACAAGGACAGAAGCGAGCATTACTTAAAAAAGGCTGCTTTGGACAGGAAACAAGTAGCAATGTGTCACTCGATAGGAGGATGTTACAGCTGGAAAAGAAAATGGAAATTTTCACACTCATTATTTGACTAATGACCTGCGGGTAAATATTTTTTGCAGTGTGCGCCTTTGGAGCGCACACACAGGTCCCCCAAGACACGCACGGGGTTTAGACATTCGTTCGTTTCGTTGTGGAGCAAATATATCAACACTGACAAGACAGTGTTTTTGTAATGTCACTTTTATTTTGTAATAATTTTTGTGCCTGTAGATTTACATTAAAAAGTAAATGTATAACCCATATAACATCTAAAAACAAGCGTATTTCAAAGATTTAAGAAATGAAGTTTAAATTGGGTGAATGCGAATAAGAATTAAGTTTATTTGATATCTGTCTGCTTTTTAAAGAATACAGTCTAACAAGGAAAGGAAGCCCAAAATGACATGACTGGTTATTCCTTAAGTCCCTAAATTTAAAAGATATTTCAGCATGTAACATCGTAAAACAGTGTTAAGTCCTTGCACTGATCAAGCTCATGTGGCATGGTAAAGAAGTCCTGCTGCTAATGAACACTTTGGTGAGGCTGTTTTCTCATCTTCTTCGCCATATAATAACTCTATAAGATACTCTGTAAATGATATTCCGTAAAACCACAAAGGACATTTTCAGCATTGTTTGCACTTCATTTTATTTTGACAGCCTTACTTTGTTAAAGAAGTCGTGTTAAATCACTTCATGCCTGCTCTACAGTATGTACAGTTATGAATACAAGATGACACTGTATTAGTGTATAATATGTGTTTTGATGGGGTACTAAGACAATGCAGCTAACAAGTGTTTTTTCAGCTGGAGCAATGTTGTCTGTAGGCTATAGTTAGAATTACAGAAGCATATTACAGTCTCTGACGTTTGCTGTCATTGATTACCATGTTACTGTAAACCATTATAATAAAACGCTGACATTTGGAGGAGGAACAATTAGAGGTTTGAAAGTGAGGTGAGTCAACTTTGCTTGGTTGGTAATTTAGGATTAATTAACTTTTCACATATACAATACACACTCTTTTTTTTTAGCATCACTTACTTCCCTATCCAGGACCATACAATAGACAATGACATCTCGCAAAAGAACCAGCTGAGAGATAAGTGAATCATTAGGTAACCTAATGGTTAGTTCATTATTATCCATAAATTATTCATACTGCAACTTTCTTTGTGAGTCATTCCTAGTTAAGGTGATCCAAACACAGAGCAGCACAAAGCAGTAATTACACATTCATTATTGATTATTTCAACATTAGTTCTTTTTTGTGTGTTTGTGTGTGTAATAAAACCCAGTTTAGTTCATGTATGAATAGTTAATATTATAATATGTTACATTATATTATAACCAAAATATAATACTTTTAAACAATAAAATCCAAATTCAAACAATATTATGATAAAACGATCAAACATCAAATCTTTTAGCTTAAGATACGCGCATTGCATCACAAGTCACCTGCATCCCAAATGTTAAACAATGAATGCAAACATTTATGGGTAGTACTTTCTATTACAGCCAGGTAATACTGTGATAATAGTGGGGTAATAAGCTGGAGACAAGGGGGGAATGATAATATAATTATATACAAAGTTATATGGCTAGCTATTATTACTTAATTACCAAGATAATGTACAAGTAATCATATTGTGTTAACATTAGTTATAGTTGAGTAATATTACACTAAAAGTCATGTAACTGGGTAAAATCAGACTACAGACTAGGGGTACAAATGTGTAAACAAACATATACCTATGAGGCAAAACAATTAGTAACAGCAGAGTAATATTTTGCTAACAATGTGATGACCTGCTAGATGGTATTAGAATTTTTATACACTGACTGGCTGATGTTTTAGTATATTAGGATATTATTACTGTATTGCAATGTTAATGTTTTTATGTATATTATGGATATTTTATTGATGATTATCCATTCTCCAGTCTCCAATCTATCTTCTTAACCACTAGATTCTTTGCTAGCTGTCATAGCATAGCTGTCAATGCTTCTCACATTTACGGTATTGCAAATGTTTGTGACAATTATGAAGAATAATTGTCTCACTTTACTTCAGGACATAAAGAACAAAAATAAAAGGTAAAGTATTCCAGAAGAAATGAAGAATTACATATTGGGCACTTTGTATGATACTTTCTTTACTACACGGAGCAAAAAAGTGAAACTAATGTTCAAGTATTCGATAATGAATGAGTAGTTAGTAGGATGTGCTGTTTATTATTAATAACAAATAAATGAGTGTGAAATATTCACTAGTTCACTTACACACACATAGTGCAGGACTTGTACAACAGTGGTTATGACTTTGACCATGCATTGTTAAAGTCAGGTATTGTTTTGTACACACTGAAATATTAACCAACACTGGGAATGTTCTCATGAGATGGATTGTAAATCATATTATGCTGTGATGCCCTGGCAGTAGTTTAGAAAATGAAGTGTTTTTTCTTGGCAAATTATGCAAATTAGGTATCCATTTATCACACTAAGTACAGCAACTTTCTTAAGTTAAACTCAATTTTGCTACTTATTGTTTCCATAACAATAGCAGGCATATCGCTCCCAGAAAATTATATTTAGAAGATTAGAAGCTTGCTTGAATTAGATTTCCAGTGTTTCCATTTGAGGAGAAAATTTTCTATTTAAAAGACTGTGGCTGACTACCTCTGGCTGTGCTTGAAACACTTGAGAAATAGAATTGCAGGAAGTGAAAGGTTATCTAATTTCTGAGTGATAAATTGTATATAGATACAGGCAGAATGGCTGATTTTCCTTGTCTTTGATCAAAATGATAAGGGGTTACCTCAAACATAGATGGTTGTGCAGGCATTCATTCCACTACTTTTTTTTTTTTTTTTTTTTACTCTGGGTATGACCAAGAAGATGCCTGATTTATGCACAATATTCATCTTGCATCACAGTGTTCATGTCAGTGTTTCTGTTCTCTTTGTGTGAATGTGTTTGCCTGCGGTGCCCCGAGTGTGATCAGTGCCAGGCAGTCTTTTTTTAAGTAATACAAAGAGATCTTAAAAAAGCATTATAAGCAATGGCTAAATATTCTATGGTGCTAAGTAGAGGAGTAACTATCGCAGATGGAATCGCTTCTTGTTCGAGGTTAAAAATATTACCATTCGACAGAGTCTGTGTAACAGAAAAAAGGACATACGCTGTCTTTTTTGTTCCTAAGGACGTCTTCACCATAGATCATAATGTGAGCGTCTGTCTGGAGGGTTTTAATCGAAATCTATGTGAAGAGTATAATGGGCCTAATCTGTCAAAATCTGCTGGTTCCACTCCAGTTTGAGTGTGGAGGGAGAGAGAGAAAAAAGGAAAAATTCCCTGCATGTTATTCCTATAATTGAGCTACCACTCTTGTGCTGTTGAGAACTTGTGTGCGTCACACGGCTGCTGGCAAAACTATAAAACGTAATGTTGCAGAAAAGATAAGGGAACAAATATATCAAATGAGCTGAAGAGTAGTTGTTAGCAATCAAAATGCCAACCTCCTGCTTCTCTCCTGGTACCACAGAACCCAATGATAGTGAGGGCAAAAACACCGGTAAGGTATGAGAAAGTAAATGGCCAGACTATTATATTCCTATAATAATTTTATCACTGGCTGTATAAATGCCAGTGTATAAATACCTACTCAACTCAAATCAATATTTGTGTTTTTCTAAGTCTTGTTAAAGTGCTTGAAAAAACTTTCTTTCTATTTTGGGTGACTTTTTTTGGCCAAAGCTTTTTCACATTTTCACGATGATTAAAGTTTTCACCGCTCTCCAAAGGCAGTTCTCATCAGCAGACCCAAGGTAAAGCATTGCATGCTACCTACCTTCAGATTAGTGTTAGCAGTTATTAGCACATTGGTTAGTCTGCTCAGCCTAGATTCCTGAGATCCTCTAACTTTGTTTTTTTTTAAAATATTAAATAAAGAGTAGAACGAAGACATTTAGAGATACTGACTCTGTATTATTGGCATCTCTAACAGCTATCCAAATGAGATTAGATACAATAAATAACTTTAAATGAAATCTCAAAACCTATTATGCTATTATGTGCAAAAATCTTGAGTTACCTCTCATTTCTTTATATTGCATTAGGAAAATGGAGAAATGACTGCAGTGATTTACTAAAATATGCAACCATAAATGGTAATGCAGTACAAAAAGGCAAAAACGGAGTCTTTACAATTCTAACACCACCGTTATTCTTCAACACAGCCTGAACTTTCTAATGCAAGCTTGTCATTTGTTTAAGTAGACTTCCGGAATAGTTCTCCAGGCTTCTTGAAGGTAATTCAAAGCTCTTCTTTGGATGTCGGCTGCCCTTTGCTCTGGATTTTGTCAAGATGATCTCACACTGCTTTAATAATTTTGAGTTCTGGTGATATTATGTTTGAATTTTCTGCACTGGCAGTGTGTTTGGGATCATTGTCATGGTGAAATCAAGAGGTTTCCAGATGATGTTGTGTGATGGATTAATAATAAAGTTCATAAGTTCATCAGTTTTGACAGGATCCACAAGACCACTGGCTGCAATGCAGCAGCTATAGTCACCTCTCTCCTGACATCCTCTCTACACTTTGACAATTTGAAGCAAAAATTTCAAAATTGGACTCATCACTCCATAAGACCTGTTGCAGCTGACTTTCAGTCCAGTTCTTGTGTAATGTGGCATACCTCATCCTTTTCTCCCTGTTTTTCTTCCTTAACAATGGCTTCTTGACAGCCACCCTTCCACTGAGGCCCTCCTTGGCTTCAGGGAGGAGTATGTG
This sequence comes from Maylandia zebra, assembly GCF_041146795.1. Taxonomy (NCBI): domain Eukaryota; kingdom Metazoa; phylum Chordata; class Actinopteri; order Cichliformes; family Cichlidae; genus Maylandia; species Maylandia zebra. Next base: position 34,250,825 of record NC_135168.1, read on the forward strand.
GATCACCTTAAGGGCCACATGCATCTCTCAAGTCATATGTCAGGTCTTTGCTGGATTTTTTTTTTTTTCATTTCTTAAGGGCATGACTTTCAGATGCTGTTCATTTGCTGTAGTTAGTTTGTGTGTGTGTTTGTATAAATACTGTTTTATTCCTGTCAAACTCTGTGATCTTCAAAAAAGAATTTGTAGATTCCACTAAAGAAGGAATAAATGATGGATTTTGGCAACAGGCTGCTAGTAACCAAGTGTCTAAAATATCATTTAAAATTACTTCTTTGCTAAGTTGTCTGTTGGGTTAGGTACCAATTTTATGTTTGAATGATTCATAGGTCAGTTCTAAGTGGCTTAAAGAAAGAAAGAAAGAAAGAAAGAAAGAAAGAAAGAAAGAAAGAAAGAAAGAAAGAAAGAAAGAAAGAAAGAAAGAAAGAAAGCAAGCTCTTGGATGCAAAATACAAAGAAAGCCTGGGACGATTGTGCTGCATGGGACTTTGTTGATATCAAACCTATTTATTACTTTATCTTATTATTTATAAACAAATGACATCATCCTCATTTGATTCTTGATTCATGCCCACATTTTTGATGTTTCTTCAATCATTCTTAAGCACTTTGTGTTGCTATTGTTATTTGAACTAAACAAAACTTTTCTTAATCAAAAGAAAAAATATCTAATATATAAAAACAGTTGTGCTGCGTTTCTGTATCACAGCATTTGTCTTGCTGACAAATGATGAGACACGTGGGGTTTTCAGTTTCTTCATTTTTATTGGTCTGTGATGGCATGCCACACATGGTAAGCTCCACACCTCACCACCCGCTGTTCACTTTAGTTTAATTTACAGTCACTACTTTAAAATATTCTACTTATTGTTCAATATTGTTTCTTTATTAAATGTATTCATTTTTCCATCACACCTTCCAATGTTTATATGGCGTGCACACATATTAACCTTGCAAGGTCAAAGTTCTGTTTTATGTTATATTAATACATCTTTCTTTGTTTGAGTTACCTGGGGGTTGGTGTCTCCTCCTGTGTGGCAAAGGGCTGGGAGACCTGAAGTACTACTGACAGCCTAATTGGATTGCACCACATGCTTCATTGCCTGGGGGGTGTTTCATGTTTGTTTAAATGTTTTGTATTAGTTGGTTATATGGCAGCCATCTTGTTTTCCCCCATGTGTGTCATTTCAGCAGGTCAGTTTGTCATATGGTTGTTTGAGGTTCTGTTAATTATTATCTTGAGTTTAGTCTATTGAGTTGACCTCTTTTATTGGTCTGCCTGTTTAAGTTTTGGCTTTGTTAAATATATTTTCATATTTTTGGGTCAATAAAACCCATTTTTTGAATTAAAACCACCTGTGTCCTTTATGCTTTACTGCTTGGTCCCTGACATGGTCTAACAATTAATGTTGAAAAACAGTATTTTTTAAACATTGTGGGATTTTATAAGTAACATAACATATTTTACATTTCCATGAGGCAAAAACTGTAGAATATTTTCTTTTTGTAAATAAACAAAATAAAGATTTAACAGTTAATCCAGTCGTTTGGTCTCATCTGTATGCAAAGACAGGAAGATGAATTTAGGCACATCTAGATTATCATAAGACATTTATGAATCCCACAAGATGTTTCATCCTATTTGCCTTTGAAAACATTAAACAGATCCGTAATAGGCAAACAAATAAAGCGTGTGATTGTTTCCTTTTAAAAAAAATCACAGTAGAACAGAATTCACAAAGTGCTAATGTGAAAATTGTCTCTCCCAATGAATTCTAACAGTTGTGAAACACTGATTGGACCTCACGTCACACGCAGAACACAGTAATGCATTCCAATGGTTTTTGCTTGGCACTTGTTGACTGACAGACACTGTGGAACTACACCAGCCTTGGACGACTGCCTGGCATTAGTACAGAATCAATAGGAAGAAAACTGTCCTGGACTCAATGCATACCTGATTTCTGCTCTGTACTTTAATTGGCATGAGTTATTGACATGTAGCTTAATTACTTGCCCTGGTAATTTATTTACCAGGGATGCCAAAGACGAAGCGTGCCTTTTCTAACAGGAGAAGATTGGTGAAAATGTTCACACTCCATATATTGGGGCACATTTTCTCAGAACTTACACATTTTACCTAAGATCAAGGTTACCTGTCATATTTAAAGACACACCTTTTCATTCATTTTCATGATATTAACGTTTCTAAGATACATTCTCATAACAGCTGACATCATTAAACAGCAATTAAGGAAATAAAATAAAAGCATTAGGTATCACACTGATACCTAATGGTTGCACTAAGACAACATAAACACACAGGAACAAGGTGTATTGTGGTCAGTGAGCTGCACCACGGAGAAAGTAGTGTGCTGCTTTAATACCTTCCCCAGTGCAGTTTTCAGTTACCAAACTATGGAAAGGAACTGCAGATGGCCACGCTTAATACTGGAAACATTCAGCCTCGTATACCCAGAGAGGCTGTTTATGCAAAAAGAACACAGTCAATCAGATAATGCCAATTATCAATCAGGCATACAGTGCAAAGAGAAAAAACATTAAGTGGTGTGGGAAATAAACATGCACTCCTGTTTTGCTGTTTATTGCTATTCAGGTGCTCTCTTGCTCTCTCTCACTAACTTTGTCTCTAGCTCCCTCGCTCTCATATGGTACCTGCATAATTGCCTTTCCCCTCCACTGGCCGCAGGGGAAGTGGAGCTCTCACAACGTTACCGTGGTAATACTGATTGATGGAGTCGATACTTGTGCGGTTCCAGAACATCGAGCATCGCCACACACAGACATGACAAATTTCGAGGAACAAATTATAATAGCCCGCATCATGATTAATCCCCTCTGGGGAAATGGAAATATTGTGAATACCTACGAACTCATAGAGGACATAGAGCTCTACAATAAGACCAGACTCCAGGCGCTTTTGTAACCATTGTCTAGCTGTACAGACGGGAGGAAGGATGACGACGAGGAAATTCATGGTTGGGGCTGCCGAACAATGCTCGAAGGAGTATCAGATGATTAATCAGACAGATTTTAAATTCAGATTTTTTGCATTATGATTAGCTAAGAAATCATTTTCACTCTCTGCGTTCTCTTCTTGATTTACAGGAGCTCAGTGTGAGCTTTGAGGAAAAAGAATAGTTATGGATTGTTATCACGGTCACAGAAGTAATTCAGCATAAAAATGGTGTGTCCATGTTATCTCTACTACATCCATTTACAGCTTGATCACTTACATCACACAACCCAGAAAGTAGATTAAAGAGAGTAATGTGTAGTAAATAAAGAACACTGCAGAATCACCTAAATACAAGTTTGTTTACATGTGAAGAAACTTAAATAAGATATTAAAGCATGACTAATGTTGGATTGTTGCATAAGATGCCAATATCAAGTTATTAATATTATAGGGCAATGGTGGATAACGGGAATTATGGGACTGTCTTGTGGTTTCTGGCAACAGGGTGTTGGAATCACATCAGTTTTGGGTTTTGTGAGTGGTGGCAAAGTTCATGACAATGAGCAACCATCTTGATAACTTCTATGGCTAGTTATTTACCAAGGAGGATTAGCAGAATCTTGAAAGGTTGGTCACTTTGTCTCCGAGTAAGACTTACAAAGAATTGCACGGCATTACTTCTGTTTGTCTGTGAAGGTTCTCAGTCATCCAGGTCTGGACTTTTTTAAGTTGCTCGAAAACGTTTCACCTCTCATCCGAGATGCTTCTTCTGTTTGTTTTTAATGGGTTTTTTTGTACAGCTCATTCAACAGAGTACTGAACAAGAACTGTGCTAACTCAAATTATGAATAAGAAAAACAATAAATAAATACATTCACTTCCCACTCCCAACTAGAGGAGCTTACAGACATGTTTCAAAAGAAGATCAGGACAATATAAAAAAATCAACCGGTATTTACCTGGTTCTAAAATGAGGTAAATTCACACTCACACGTGACACATTAAACAGTGTCATAATTTATTTAACAAAAACGAAACAAAAATGCAGAAGCTGTGTGTGAAAAACTGAGTGCACCCCATGATTCAGTAGCTTATAGAACCAGTTTTAGCAGCAATAAGTTGAACGAATCATTTTCCATATGATTTAATAGTTTTTGTTGCTTGAGTTCATTGATGCTTGTGAGTCTCAATGTCCTGCCACAGTGCTAATGTTTGGACTTGCATTTACGTCAGTTAAAAACCTGCCAAGGACAGAGACAGAGCTTAGAAATGAGTGAGAACCAGAATGTTTTCTCTTAAGATATGATATTTAATATGCAGCAAGTGTGTTGAGTGGCCACTAAAAAGGTTCTCGACAAACTATGTTCTAGAGTTGAAAAACCATCGAAGCCAAAAATCTGTTGTTTTTTTTACAGCTTTCTTCTTTTGCAGAAGAAACTCTATATAAAGAAATATGGATGATGAGTGCTGTGTGTACAAAACAAGGAAATGAAGCGAAATAACAAACACAGATTTTTTCATTAATTTAACTGGAGACCCAACAGATTTTGGATTTTAAATTTTAAACCCTGACACATCGGCCGGTATCTTTTTTTCTTTTAGACATTTGATGCATAAACAGATTTTTAAAATATCTATTATTAGTTATTTATGAGTACTTGATGAGATCAAATGACAATACATTTTAAATAGTAATTTATTTTACTTAACAAGTTGTGGATTACTGGTTTATGCTATGCCTGTATCAGCTGACTGTGTGTTGCCAACACAACAGAGTGCTGTCTGGTAGACAAACTAAATAACACTGACACTCATAACATGGTTAATGGGTGTTTCTCCTGTCATTCTAAATGCAGATATCAATATATCAGCAAACAGCTAATATTGGCTAATATATCTGCCCTGCTGGTATATCAGTCGCACTAGTCTAAACCAGCTATTTATCATTCCTCATGAGGCGTACATTAACCTCACTGCCAAAACACATACTTTATATTCCACATGACTGTATATGTTTCCTGGTTCAGTTGTTGACTGGCTTTTTGTTTGGAGACACAGAACAACAGCTCTATGTTTGATTCCATGATTCCCTCTTATAATGTCTCCAGTTGGGATTAAGCCTGAGTAGATTTGGCACAATATCAAGAACATGAATGTCGGGTTTACACATTGTATGTGCAGTATGTTGTCAGTATGTTATACTGACAAGAAAGAAAGACGGCTCATTTAATCTCCAAACATGTATATCACAAACTAGTTAGGAACTTTACACAAAGACACTGCTTAACTGCACACTACCTGAAGAAACTAATACCTTTTACTCCACCATCTGCTGGTACACTAATTAGTAAAAAAATCAATAAACAGAGCTGTTTACTGCACATTATTTTAATGACGGCAGATATGTTTCAGGTGAATGTCTACGAACAGCAGTAAATTTGTACAGCGCAAATGGATATGTTACGTAACTACCTCACTACCTAATAATTTAGAATATCAAGGCTGCTGTCTCTGTGTGAATATTCTGCCTTTGCTAATAAGCATTTAGGATCCATCAAAACAAATTAATGTTCTGAGCAGCTACCAGGGTCAGCTCAAATGAGATTGGACACACTCAAAGGCACAGTTAAAGAAGAATGAATGCTTAACGGGCCTTGAGTCAATCTTAAGCTTAGTAGCTTGTGTTTCATAGTGAACTCCTTTAATAGGATAGCCATTTCAGGCTAAAATGAGTGCATGTGTTAATTTTAGTGGTCACTTAGCCGGTGGGAGAATACAGTCTTGAAAATGTTAAATTATTTTTTTTGACAGTTGACCGTTATTATTACATGCTGCCGAATCAGTGGTCTGAATGTTAAGTAGTTGCATTCACCAAGGCCCTCAAAAATCTTTAAAAAATGGGAAGAATTTGAATGCAGTTAAATTAATTTTCTAATCATGAAATCCCCTTGAAACCTTTGAGGTTCATTTGAATAAGCACTCTGCTCCCTTCTTTCTCTCTGTCTCATACGCACATGGATACAGACACGAAGTTTAATATCATGACTCACGTGTTTCAGTATACATTGCAGGCAACAGAGATGGCATCGCCTTCCTGTGAAAGTAATCATGCATTGCATATTTGTCCAGGGAAATCAGTGCCAGTCTAATCAGTGTGAACATTTGTTAGTGTGTGTAGGTTAGTAACGTAACCTTTAATGGTACCTCTGCATAAGTTGCTGCGAGATGTTAAATCAGCAGCTCTAATGATCTCCAAGGCAACCTGATGCAGTCTGACTGACATTATTATCGCAGAGGAAACTGGAAAGAGGAGCAAAGGTGGAAAGGGCAGATCTGATGTTGTGGATGAGACTAAAGGAGATTTAACACAGTAAATAAAACTGAAGAACTAAAGGAATTTCATGAAGTCTGAACTCTGGCGCATACCTTTAGCACTCCTATTCTCAGCTGAAAACTTTATGAAGCAACATTCTCCACAACCTGACTCTTAGTGAAATCACATGGAAAAAGAAATCACATTTGCTTGTTGCCTGTTAAACACTGAAACCACTCTCTGGCAGTGCGCATCGCTCTGCTTTGATCACATTGCAGAACTGTTGACAGCAATAGTCAAAGAGCATTTGCTCCCAGGTGTCCTGCAGCTTGGATGCAGAGTTATGATTCAGTAGTGAGCCCGATAGATAGCCGCCTGGTGTTGGGCAGCGCGAGACGTGGAAATCAGAGAAGTGTGAGTAATACAGGTGAATGTGCCCACAGTTACTGGGTCAGCAAACCAGGTCACACACATTGACGCACCTAGTGCATTTACAAATACAAGTGGACTGGGATGTCCTCTTTCTTGTGACTCCCACAGCTAAGAATAACCTGTACTGTAGCTCACTGATCATTTCCTTTATTATAAACTCAGGCAAGCTATTTGTCGTCCCTTTCAAAGATTAAACGTTAGATTGAAAGATCTGGGTAAAACAGCGTTAATAATGAAGGTTGTAGGTACGCTTAGCGAGTATATTTACCTTTTCTTGACCTTCCCCAGCCAGTCATGGCGAACAACTGCCTTTCTCTGAGCCTGGTTCTGCTGGAGGATTCTTCCTGTTAAAAATGAGTTTTTCCTTTCCACTGTTGCCAATTGCTTGCTCACACAATATTCAACTTCATCTTTGAGATCACAAGACATTGCTCCTCTAAGCTAATCTGCATTTAATTTGGGTGTATGAGATATGTAGAGTGTGCTTGATGTGACTATGGATGCTCTACATAGTTAAACACATCATGATTAACTATGTAGGGTCTTAGTCTTTGCATAAATATTACAGATATGCAATATGGTCCGTTTTCTGTGAAGGTCATGCTATAAGGTAACATAACAAATTTTTAACATGGTGTAATGCAGTTACATGGTGTAAATGCTTATATTCCACAACAGAATGAAAAATGCTTTCTTTTTTAAATATTCTACTGTAAATTAAAAGTTTCCAAAACTGATTAATGTCTTGCAAACAAAAAAACAAAATAAACACTGCAACATGACTTTTTGAGTGCCAACTAAGGTGACAGCACTGGATATGATGTAAACATAGTATAAAATATAGCAATTATAATAATTTAGAGTATTTGTTGACTATAAGGCTGAAAAAAAGAAGCTTTTAGGAGCCATGTTCAAATCTTTATTTTCCAATTGTCATATTTTAATTAAAACTAACACCATCGCAACAAACACTGTGACCAACGGTACACAGCTGGCATAGTATCGGGCATCCCCCAGGCCAAGGGTGAATGCACAACAAGAAGGGTGTCACTGTAAGACAGCATGTGAGCTTAGCCCACGAGCACGGCACAAATTACAAAGCTTTACAGTGATTATTATAGAGCATATTTCCTGATGTCACACAGTAAACTATGAGTAACATAAAAACTCTGCTTACTGTCCAGCCTATGTGTGTGCCTAACTATTTTCACCTGTTCTTGACCATGCTTCCATTGTTAATTCACACTGTTTCCACTTGTGTCTTTTCAGTTCACCTTTCTTGCTTGCATCATGCTTCCAGTGTTCTCAGTTTGCTTAGATCTGTTCCTATATTTTTGTTCTATCATTTGGATATCGTGCAACCTGCCTCCTGTGTCCTGCGTTAAGCTGTTGAAACATAACATTCATTTCAAATCATGAATATATTTTCCACATAAAAATTCTAACTGAAATCTTTTGAATTATTAATGATCATGGGTTTCTTACTAGTTGGTTACTGTAAGTAAATCAAGTCCATGATTATCTGGCTACGCATACAAATGCCATGTTTTTAACTTCAGTCGAAACAATTTTAGCTCCTCAATAAGGTTATGAGTCTAGAATATTGATGTAATGTACTCTGAAATGCTGATGGAGACACGGCTGCAGCAGTCAGACCTGTTTGAAACAAACAAGGACAAAATGAAGCTCAGTCCTCATAAAGTCATGAGAAAAAGGTTTGTGAAGGTCACAGCACATTCTGGCTGCTGAGAAATCAATTTCCTTTTCAGCTAAAATGTCCCTTGTGTTTTATTGACCCATATCTTTCAAGTTGCCAACCCTATTCTCTGGTCAACCCCAAGTGTCTGAGGGCCAGAAATGGACCACTGAATGGCAGTATGCAGCTCCACATCCGTACCTATCCATAAGAGTGGAATTCGATCATTTTCTCTTACTATTTGCATCTCTGTAAATTTTGCATCCACACATTCACAGCATGAGCTGCATGCTTGAGTGTTCACCATGTGGAGTTCTTTCCTTTTGTGCGTGGTTTGTGAGTGTGTATTTGTGTGTATGCACGCGCACGTGTGTATGTGTGTATATCAGACTGCAGAATTTGTGCTTTGCTTTGAAGGACAAGGAAGGAGGCCCGGGAAGCCAATCTGTTCCTCTGCAGATTAACTCTCTCATTCCAGGCTCCGTCTTTTCACCAAAACACCCACTATCTCCAGCGTCTGCCTCTCTCTCCCTCCTCTCCGCGGCTTCATCACTCTCTCCAGTTCCGGCCTTATTGCTTCTGTATACTCTCGGTCTTTCTCTTGCTCTCTGTCAATCAGAGACCTACATGGGCTGCTGTGGATTTGTGTGGGAGAGTGATGGATCTGTAGCTGGAGGCGGTGTAGAGATGCACCCCCATTTTGAGTCAATAGCCTTGGTCTTTAAAGCTTCTTTATTCAGGTAAGGCCTATGCAAGGAACACACTGAGGAGACAGACCAAGACTGAGACCAGAGGCTGAGAAAAGACAAAGCCAGGAGCTGGTTTTGGCCCTGAGAAAAAGGCGCCCACTTTTCACTTCATTCAGTGAGTGGGAGGGAATGGATTAGGAGAATATTGCTCTCATTTATTAATATGTGTGTGGAAATGTTTTACCCTATACAGAAAAACAAGTATAAACATAAAATTACCATCAGATTTATGCAACACCGGCCTATTTTGCTCTTGCCACTGTAAATTAGAATATTCTGAGCCAGAAGGCTTGTGCAATCTGTATACAATCTACATGATGACATGCCTTTATTTTTCTATATAAGGAAACATGTTTGCTTCATGGTGCATGGAAAAAGTAGTGCCAGTGTTCCAAAAGAGAAGCTTGAACCTCTGAGACAAGAAACCAGGAGAAATGCAATTGTTTCCAAAGAGGAAGCCAGGAAAGGGGTGCAGCTTTGTAAAGTGTTTCTGGTGGAGTAATAAAAAAATCTAACTGTAGTAAAACAACAATCAAAACTGATACAAAAGAAACAAACAGACTACAAGAAAAAGAAAAAAAAAAAGAAAAAACGTGTGCATGTGATCTGTCAGATGAGACGAGAAACTCACTGCAATGAAAAAAAGAACCCAGATTCTCCAACAGCTGTGCTGATGCTAAGAAATTAAACTGTAAGTGATATCCATCCAACAATAAGTCATTTTTAGAGAAAGATGACATAATCTAAGACATAAGGAATACATTTAAGGAACAATTTTCATTTATATTTTGTTTTCTTTAAATGTAGTTTTTTTTTTTTTTTATTTAATTGTGATTCTGATCATTTTGTGTCATATGATTTTGTGCCATATTGTGTTTGGGGAAACTGTAAATAATAATACAAATAATAATTAGTAGCAGTAGTAATCATTTTAAAGACTCGTGTTTACATTTGAGACAACCAGGCGTTCATTTCTTTATACGGATGATCAGCTGTAATATACAAATTTGTTGCAAATATGTTTTGGGACAAAAATATTGATAAATTGCTTATTTGAGAATGTTGTGCATGCGCGATTTACATGGATAGGGCCACTGTTTTTTCTTTTTTTGTCCAATTAGCCAAGTGACTTTTCACTTGCTGTCTTTTTTGTGAAAGTGTAGCAAGAGGATAAAAGAGAAAGAAAGAATTAGAAAAGAGACTGTGAGAATGAGGACATGTGAAAGAACACACATTCCTGACCCTTGGGAACTCCTTGCATCTCCTCCTCCCTCCACATCAGGCCAGACAAGCACCAAAAGGAAAGAGGAGAGAAAGAGAAGGGTGAAATATGAATAGAGCAATGCTGAGTGGAAGTAGTGGTAGTGGGTGATGAAGGAAGAAAAACTCTGTGGGATTTTTCTACCTCTCCCATATCTTCCTGTTTAAACTTTTTAAGTCTGTCCCTTCTGTAATAGAATTTTGTGTTGAAAACAATGAAAAAGAGAGACACAGGGAGACAGAGGGGTCTTAGAAAGGTGCTGTGGGAGGGTGGCAATATGCAGAGGGTGGTGTATGGTTGGATGAAGAGAGCTGAGAATAAGTGCAGGGAAACAGCGAGGGTACTAGCATTCTGCACGCTTTCATTAGCACTATAAATGCTAATGAATAAGTTCATAGCTTTGAAGATGCAGCTATGTTAAATATGCATGGATAATCCAACACCATACATAGAGTGGGGGAAAAGGAGTAGAAGAGGAAAGGAGTGACAGTGGGGAAAAAGGAGGAGGAGAGAACAAAGGAACGTAAGGAAGGGAGACGATTGAAAAAATCCTGTCTTTTCCTTTTCTCCCCTCTCATCGCCTTTCTGCTCTTCACCTCTCCTCTCATCTGGTTGGTCTGTTAAAGTTCTACAGCTGAAATTCCCACTTCCATTCCCCTACTTCCTTGTTCCTTTAATTCCTTGTCCCTTTTGTTTCCTTCACTTTCTTCTCCTCAGGTCTTCTCTCTTCCCCTCTAATGGGGCATAATTTTTTTTCATTATGAAAACCAAACTATCATCATGGAAGCACTTTAAGAAAACTGATGAAATGTGAATTACTGCCTTAATTGTCGCAAATAAGAGTTAGCATGACTTTTCATAGCATTCCCGTCTCCCCTCCTACCCGCAGGGACAGATGCGGAGCCAGTCATTAGCGTTAAGTCAAAAGACATTAAGGCAAGCTGCTTGTGGTGCAGTAATGACCCGGCAGTTTGAAGTGATGACAACAGCAACTAGGGCCAAATCTCCGAGGAGAACAGCTTCGTTTTTTTCCTCCCTGCTAGAAAGAAAAGTGTAGGGTTTTGTCAAGACACACATCCCACACCCACATACAGATGCATTCTCAGATTATACTTGTAACTCACAATAAATTACAAATAACAATATCAGCATTTTTGCAAATGAAAAGCCTCCCTTTTCATTTAAAAAAATGGCAATGCACCAACTCTCAAACACAATTTAGGAAAAAAAATGCAAATGATGAATACAGCGTGCTGGTCGTTAACAGGTTAATGGCTTCCATTAATACCTCTGCAAAAGTGACAGGGGGATCAGAGGAGCTTCTTCAATTTGATTTCCAATTAATATGTATGAGTCGACCTGAGATGATATGAAGACACATTAAAGGAGCTGAGCAGAGATGACAAAGTTATCAGATGACTCGGTTTAAATGGGAAGTGACCATACTATTAATGGTTTCACCAGTGATACTGAAGATCAAGGAAAAAGGTGAGGTAAGTCAAGTTTATTTCTACAGTGCTCTTGAACAACATGATTTGGGTTGGGAATGACATAGAAAGTTGTATGTCCATTTAACTGTTATTTTATATGACAAAGGGGTTTTATGTCTCTGGCAGCTGGGTGGAAGAGCGCCATGTGAAAGGAGAGACGTTCTCATGGATGAACATTTAGCGACCAAGACACTAAGCAGTTTGTCAAATTAAAACCTGATGCCTGTTAGAGTAGTCATTACTGCTGTCAGTGTAACGTTAATGGATTAAACATGAACTTCAAGTAAAGTTCAGAACTTAAACGCAGCATTTCCAAGAATATTTAATATATTAATGATATACTTAAAAAAGTTATAAGATGCAGTATTCTAGGTTTCATGTTTTTCTCTTCAGACACAGGTGATGCAATGAAAAGCAACAATACAAATGGTTTAATGCATCAGAATTAAATCCCCATTCCACTTATTCGGCCTGCTGTGCCGTTTAACTTCACACCACGTTCTCACTACCAAACAGAGATGGGCAGTAACGCGTTACTTGTAACGCGTTACTGTAATCTGATTACTTTTTTCAAGTAATGAGTAAAGTAAGGGATTACTATTGCAAAAACGGTAATTAGATTACAGTTACTTTCCCGTAGGAACGCTGCGTTACTGCGTTACTAAAACCGTGATTTTTTTGCGAGAATGTCTCACGACAGTGACGTAAGCGAGTGCGACATTCGTGGCAACAGCTGTGTGCAGATCAACAATGGATCACATATCGATTGTGGGAGAGAGTATGAGCGCGCAGCGTTTAAAGCGTGGAAGTACTGACCTTACTTTGAGTTTGATTCCATAAAAAGTGACAAAAACATTAGCGTCCATTGTGCGTGGGAAGAAAACTTCTTTTTACAGCGAAAAAAACTGCTAAACTTCCGAGCAAGCACCGAGAGCGCAACGACTTAATGGGAAATTCACAGAGAAATTCGCGGATTCTTCAACTGACCGCTGTGGCACACCTGCACCAGGGTAAACCTCCGCCTATCGCAGTCCTGCTTTACAGGTGAAAATAGAGCAACAGGACCGCTGAGTCTTTGACTTTATTTATTTTCTGCTGTGTTTTACTTGCATCTATTTGAAAGACTGAGTGTAAACACACAAAAAATAATAATCTTTTATGTGCTGGAATGTGCAGAAAATAGGTTTAAATGTTAAACTAATTTATTCAAGTCAGAGAATGTTGCATATAATTACATTTTTGCTTGATGCATGAAGTTAAAAGATTAAAACTGATAAAACAAGTTAAAAAAAAGAGACTTTTCCATTTGATTACATTTTGTATGATGGATTATGCAGAAAAAGTAGAATTGGGCTGAAAGATCTATCGCTTTATCACCTCTTCAGGTTGTAAATCGTGTTTTTAAAAAGTAACTAAGTAACTAAGTAATTAATTACTTTTGAAAATAAGTAATCAGTAAAGTAACGGGATTACTTTTTTGTGGAAGTAATCAGTAATTAGTTACTGATTACTTTTTTCAAGTAACTTGACCAACACTGCTACCAAAGCATAACATTTTATGCTAGGTGACAAATCATCAGTATATTACGCTTTCGGCCACCCAACACGTCCCTATATTACGAGTTCGGAAAAATGAGGAAACATTTGATTGTCCTATACAATCCTATACCGTCTGCCTGAGGGCAGCAGTTTCAACAGGGAATGGCCGGGGTGAGAAGTGTCTTTAATGATGTTCTGAATTTTTTTCAAGCAACGGCTTTCATGTAAATCCTTCAGCATTGGGAGAGGGCAGCCATTGATCTTTTGGTCGGTGTTAAAAACCCCTTGGAGTGCTTTCCTCTGAGCTGCCGTAACAAATGCCTATGCCATAAGTTAGTACACTCTCAATGGTAGCTCTGTAGAAGGACACCATCAGTCTTTGTGTGATATTACTCTTCCTGAGAATTCTCAGGAAGTACAGTCGCTTTTGGGCCTTCTTCAGTAACTCAGAGGTATTTATGCTCCAGGACAAGTTCTCCTCCATGTGGACTCCCAAAAAATGAAAGTCTGCCACCCTCGCCACACAGTCTCCCTTTATAGTTAGGGGTATATTGCTGCTTCTTTCTATCATCCCAAAACAGCAGCTGCATCATTGCTTGCAAAGCCAACAAACCGTGCATGTAATTTTTCAGAGACATCCTTCATAGGAAGAGTTTCTAAAAGCAGCACGCCACCACAGACAGCCCTGGTGCATAACTGCAGTTCAACAACTTGAAAGAAAGAGCTGCATAACTCACCTTTGTATGGAGTTTTCAACAATGAGGCAACTTGCTGAAACATTTGTATTATGGGTCTGCTATGAAAAAACTGTGATTTCTCCTTTATTTCGATAACAGTAGTTTTCAGTCTGGCACGGTGGCTTAATGAAAGTTGGAGTAGAACAGATCCTGATCAACACCCCCTACACGGTGTCATCTCTATTGTCATAGGATTGCAGCATTGAAAGTAAAAGCCATTTTATGATTTGATTGTTTTTGCACTGTAGACTCTTTCAAGATGCAGCACTAAAAATCAGAAGGGGTTTGGGGATCAAATGTTATCCCTACTGGGGATAAAAACAAGAGAATAAGATAAAGGAGGGAAATACAAATAACAGCTTACTCATGAAATGTGTGAAGGCATGAATGAATACTATTGATTTGATTTTTTTTACTGATTTGACTACAGTTAATCATAAAATGTGTTATTTGTTTCATCTTTGTTTAACTACAGATGCTGGTGATAAATATAGTAAAATATTTAGCGGCTATACCCAATCTAAGTCACTCAGAACATGCAAATGTTAAACAGAAGATGCCCAAAAACTGAGCCTTGGGAAATTCTGCATGCAACTTTTAAACACTTGATTGCCATGAAAAAGTTCCTCTCCATCTAACACGATCACTGGGGTATGTAGTCTCACCCACTTTCCTTGTCTCTCTTTTAATATGGTGGAAGAAAGAACAAAAGGGAGGAGAAGGTGGAGAAATAATGGGGGTGAGTCTAGAAAAAGGCATGCAGATTTCAGGACATATGGTGCACAAAGCTGGATAGGTGATTTGAGAAATATGCTGACAGCATGCATGAGAGCCAGAGAATCCAGGGAAGTTGGATAAAAGGTTTAAAAGTTGAGTAAAATTTGCATATGTAGGCAGTGGGTGCAAAATAAGACCCAACATTTCAGCACAAATCCAGTGAAATGTGTCATTTTGCTGGGGGAACACTTTGATGTCAGAAACACAGCGCTTACTGTAAAACATTATATGTAAATGATAACAATACTGAAGCATCTACTTTCCCCCCCTCGTGCACTGATATGGATGTTAACGACCAGCTATTTGTCGACTCACAGTAGACAGCATTAAAGCACATTACTCCTCCATCTGTACCACTGTTCTCTGTGTTATGAATTATGCTGTTTAAATGGGTTCCCCCCCTTTAGAAGAGCTCTGGGCAGGGAGGCATCTAATGGCAGCTAAATGAATTCATGCCCAGATAAGGCGTAGGCTGCAAACACAGCAAAGCAACAACAGCTGTCACAGATAGAGAGGGAAGCAGAGAAAGAAGGGGAGGGGGCAACATAATTGGAGAGAGCAAAAAAAGGACCAGAGATGGGGAGAAGTACAAAGATGTAAAAACAAATGGAGTGTGTGAGCGGAAAATGAGAAAAAAATCTGTGCTGCGCTTTCCAGCCTCAACAAGTGAGGAGGTGTGTGGGAGAGAACAGAACAGAGAGTGACATTAGTTGTGAGGAAATCTATTGATTGCCACAGCAGCCATTATTCTCTAAGTCAAGAGACTAAAGGAAATAAAGGAGAGGAGCGTGATGGTTGGTATTTGATGCGATACAGATTTTCGCCGACTGGAGGCTGTTGGATGGTGTCCACAATTTTTTTTGTTAATAATGATTTTTTAATTGAATTTCTTTTCAACTTGCTATCCATTTAGCGATGGCCTTTAAGGCTGGTGCCAATCAGGAAGAGCGACTGACATAGGCAAAAAATAGAGATGCAATCCATTTATTTCTTCCTGAAAAGATGTGTAGTATTTTAAACTGTGGATGACATGCAGTCATGCTTTAGCCCAAAGCAGGCAGAGATATGCTGAAGGGGAGAGAAAGGGAGGCAGAACATGTACTAACAAATGAGGAGGGGGTGGCAGCTCGGTGGTGGAAAGGAGGGGAGGGAAGCATTTATGTATGATGGATGAGAGGTGCAGAGGACTGCAGACTGTCAGATGTTTCCTTTCTCTCTCTTATGCGTTTTTGATACGCAGATTGGAGGGAGGTTGGAGGGTGCGAGAGCCGAGAATCGAAGATAGAAGGCAGCGGTGGAATAAGGTGAGAGGGTGAAGGAAAGGAGGAGGAGATTGTATCGCTTGTATTGCCTGGCAGAATGTTCCCAGCACCTCTACTCATCTTTAATGAGGCCAGGAGGAACATTATGGAGATGAGCTGCAATGGGCCCAGGACTACAGCCCTAATAGGGTCACCGATCAACACATCTCCCCTCTTTCTCCTTTTTCCTCTTCCAGCGATCCCACTCTTTCTCTGTCCGCCTCATTGTCCAATTTGCTTGTGACCTTCCCTTCCCACTATCTCTTTCAATTTTCTCCTTTGCTTCCTAACCTCCACCTAAACACATCCTTGTGTTTGCCTCTCCGGCCCATCCTAATCTTCCCATTCTCCTTTTCGGAAAGCGAGATTGTGTCATCGATCTCTTCTTCAGTCAAACTGGCTGATCAAAAGATGAATAGGGCCTCTTATGATGTAAAGATGAGATTCATTGCAGAAAGCGTGCTTTAAACTATCATCTGTTGAAGAGAGGAAAGGAGACACGAATAATGAAGAGGGGGAAATTAAAGGTGGGGAGTGATGCGTAGGATTTGGTGCATCTCAGATGGAATTTTGAGGGCCATTCCTAAATGACGGCTCATCAAGCTCTTTTTTTGCACATCGCATTTAATTGCTTTTATAGCTGTTCCTATGGAAACTACAGTTCTCTTTTAAGCTGCAGAGGGGGGTTGTTTCATTGCCTTTTCTCTTGGGGGTTGGTGCTACCATTACATGTATAGTTTGGATAAAGAACACTATTGATGGATAATATCACTGGGCCTCAGAGGAAAAGAATCACAAACCAGGGGAGGACGTATAAGCAGAATATGGGATTAAAAACACAGCATTTCATACATAAGGAAATGCTGAATGTGTCCATACGTGTATATAAGATGAATCCACATATGCAGAAATTGTCAATTAAGGTATGTCCCCATCAGATGACATAAAGATAACTTAGTGTGCAACAACCATTTTCATCTAGAAATCTTTCATGGTTTGTGTCTTGAAGCTACAAAACACTGTTGCTTGAATAAAACTGATGGTCTCACAGTTATATGATAATAGTCAAGAGATGTTATCAGCGGGTTTGTAAGAGCAAATGTTGTAGATTCCTGCGCCACTGTCTCTCAGCAAACTCATCAATTACACTTTTATTTCATTTGCCAACCACAAGCATTCTGTTGATACGCAACCACCTCCTAGAGTGATGGATGAATGTTTTGTGGTAATGTGGACATGATTTTAAGGGAAAGCAACAAGAAATGTGCATTTATTCTTAATTTAACTTCACAGTACATCAGTTTAGTTTCTTGCTTTACTCCATGACTGTCAAATATTTTACACACTTGCACAAGCTGTATACTGGTTACTTTTAGCCATGTGCATGTTCAGAACCTACACAGTCTCACAGAGTATTGGAGGTTTAATTCAAATTACCTACCAAAGCCCTGACGTATTTAGCAGATGAGGGAAATTGGAGTAATAGTTAAAAATTGATTTCCAATTCATTTTATTTGGTGTAGGATAACCTTTTAGTTTATTATGATATGGCAGTCATAGATTATTGCATTTTTTTATAAGAGCTTATGATATTTGGTCAGCTTTAGTCTCAGCAGCGGTAAAGTGTTTAATATGATTGTTTTGGTGTCCTGTTTGTGGAATGCTCCTGGCTTATGATGCCTACTAATATTGCACAATTCTCTAAATCATTGGTTGTAGAGTAATGATGCTGATACTTAGCTGTATGAAGGATTTCTTCATTCCCTATTTATACTGCTAAGTTTAGTATACAGGGTGGGCCATTTATATGGATACACCGTAATAACATGGGAATGGTTGGTGATATTAAAGTCCTGTTTGTGGCACATTAGTATATGTGAGGGGGCAAACTCCTCAAGATGGGTGGTGACCGTGGTGGCCATTTAGAAGTCGGCCATCTTGGATACAACTTTTGTTTTTTCAATAGGAAGAGGGACATGTGACACATCAAACTTATTGGTAATGTCATGGTCCCCGTGCCTGCCCAGCCGGCCTCACAAGGCTACACTTGTGTTTTTTTTCTCTTTCTCCCCCTATCTCTCTGCCTGGGCGGAGCTCACAGCTGGCTCCCGCCCTTAGCTCTCACAGCTGTTGGCGATCAGCTGATTATCCGTCTTCTATTTGAGGCTGGGTCACAGATCCTCTCAACGCGGGATGATTGCGCTACTGACGTTAGTCTACCTTTCCAGCTCCCGTGGTCTTACACCTTTATGCCTTCGTGATTTGTGAGTGATTTCTCCCTTTCCCTGTTCCAGCTTATCTTCCCGGACCTGTGACCTCCCCGCGGTACGAAAGTGTGTGAGGACGTGAGCGAGCGTGAGAGAGAGAGTGCCTTCCCCTAATCCCCTGGAACCCTGAATTTCCCGTCACTGTATATATTATTGCACGGGTGTGTAAATAAATCGTGTTCTGAGACATCAACCTGCTCTGCGCTTGAGTCCCTGCTTTCAGCCCGTGACAGAATCATCCCGCCAGGAAATGGACTCAGCAGACTCGGCGGCCTCCACTCCCACTCTCGCCACCCTGGCCGCAATGCTGGAGCGACACGAACAGATGTTTGTTCATCTCCGTGGCGAACTCGCTGCTCTCACGCAGGCTGTGGCCCAACGAACACCCCTGCCGGCAATTCCACCTGCCGCCGCTCCTCTCCAGGAAGCCTCGGCCTCAGCAGTGAGTGCCACACCTCCTGCTTCTTCACTTACCCAAGCTAACAGATTTCTACCCACACCGAAAGCTTTCTCCGGAGAAATTGATAAATGTGCTGGCTTCCTCACTCAATGTGCCCTTCAGTTTCGTCAGCAACCGCAAGCTTTTGCTAACGATGGTGCTAAGATTGCATATATAGTTCAACTACTCCAGGATCGGGCTCTGATTTGGGCTCAAGCTGTGCTTCACGCCAACCCTGACATAACGTATTCTGACTTTTTGGATAAGTTCAAAGGCGTCTTCGATAGAAAATCCACCACGCTCACAGCTGGCCAGCGCCTGCTCGCGCTCAAACAAGGCAAGCGGAGTTTGGCTGATTTCTCTATTGACTTCTTCACCTTAGCTGAACAGACAGAGTGGGGGGAGGAGGCTTTAAAGAGTACTTTGCTTTCTAATGTTAACAAAGACATAAAGAAAGAACTGATGCTTCGTGAACTGCCTTCTTCCCTAGACGCGCTTATGACCCTGTGCGTTCGGCTGGATGACAGAGTACGTGCACACCGGAGCGCGCACACACGGACGGGACAGGAATCACTGGATTATCACGGGGCCTCTCCAGCCGGCCGCGGGCCGCGCGACTCTGACGCCGGTGATGAGGAGGAGCCCATGCAGCTTGGACACTCGCAGCTAACGCCTGCAGAGCGCCAGCGCCGTCTGGCCGCCGGTGAGTGCGTCTATTGTGGCCGTAAGGGTCACTCTGTCTCCTCGTGCCCGACGCTGGCAAAAGGGCGCGCTCGCCAGTGATTGAGAGGGTGCTGGTGGGCGATCTGTCTAGTAAAAACCCTCTCCCCAGACTTCTCTTACCGGCCAAACTTCAAGTACAATCTGTTTTTCACTCGCTTTCAGTACTCATTGACTCTGGGGCTGAGCAGAACTTTATTGACACCTCGCTCGCCGCCAAGCTGAACATCGCTTTGGAGCCTTTGTCACGCCCTCTCCGCGTGCACGCGCTCTCTGGTCACCGCCTGCCCGATATCACTCATGTCTCGGAATTCCTTTCGTTGTCTCTCTCGGGCAATCACACGGAGAGGATTTGTTTTTTTGCATTCACGGCTCCACTCACTCCGCTGGTTCTCGGTCACCCCTGGCTTGTGCTCCATAACCCGCACATTGACTGGGAGAAGGGTGACGTCCTGGGTTGGAGTGTTAATTGTCACATGTCCTGCCTTCGGGCGGCCACGGCGCCCATTCCGCTTCTGCCCTCTGGTTCGCCGTCCGACCCCCCAGATCTTTCGGCGGTTCCGCGGGTCTATCATGACTTGCGTGGCGTGTTCTGCAAGGATCGGGCGCGGTCCCTTCCCCCCCACCGCCCGTATGACTGCGCTATCGATCTCCTTCCGGGGGCTCCGTTGCCGTCTAGCCGCCTGTACAGCCTCTCCCAGCCGGAGCGGGTCGCTATGGAGCGTTACATCTCTGAGTCGCTCGCTACGGGCTTGATCCGTCCCTCCTCCTCCCCGGTTGCGGCTGGGTTCTTCTTTGTGGACAAGAAGGACGGTTCGTTGCGCCCGTGTATCGACTTTCGGGGCCTTAACCTGATCACTGTCAAGAACAAGTATCCTTTGCCGCTGCTTTCCTCTGCTTTTGAGCTGCTCCAGGGCATGACTGTTTTTACTAAGCTGGACCTGTGCAACGCCTACCACCTGGTTCGCATCCGGGAGGGGGATGAGTGGAAGACGGCCTTCAATACTCACCAGGGGCACTTTGAGTACCTTGTTATGCCCTTCGGCCTCACCAACGCTCTCGCTGTTTTTCAGACCATGGTGAACGAGGTGCTTCGTGACTTTGTTAATCGCTGTGTCTTTGTGTACTTGGATGATATTCTCATTTTTTCTAAGTCACTCGCAGAGCATCAGGTGCATGTGAGACAGGTCCTGCAACGCCTCTTGGAGAACCGGCTGTTTGTGAAGGGGGAGAAGTGTGTGTTCCACGCGCCTGCGGTGGCTTTCCTGGGCTATATAGTTGAGAACGGAAATCTACGTACCGACCCTGAGAAGGTGCGTGCAGTGGTTGAATGGCCAGTCCCTCCTAATCGCCGCCAACTGCAACGTTTTCTGGGATTCGCTAATTTCTACAGGAGATTCATTCGCGATTTCAGTAAGATCTCTCTCCCTCTCACTAGACTCACCTCTCCGAAGGTTCCTTTTCTGTGGGACCCTGCCGCTCAGCGAGCCTTCGTCCAGCTCAAGGAGAGGTTTTCCTCAGCGCCCATCCTCCGGCAGCCGGACCTCACAAGGCAGTTCGTGGTGGAGGTCGACGCTTCTGACTCCGGGGTGGGGGCGGTTCTCTCACAACAGGAGGACGGTAAGCTTCACCCGTGTGCTTTCTTCTCTCGCCGTCTCTCACCCGCAGAAAGCAATTACAACGTCGGGGATCGGGAACTCTTGGCCATAAAACTCGCCTTGGAGGAATGGAGACATTGGCTGGAGGGGGCTGCTCACCCATTCATTGTTTGGACGGATCACAAGAACCTGGAGTACATCCGTTCGGCCAGACGCCTCAGTTCTCGGCAAGCCAGGTGGGCATTGTTCTTCGCTCGCTTTGATTTCACCATCACCTACAGGCCCGGATCTCGCAACGTGAAACCGGATGCCCTGTCCCGGCAGTTTTCCACCACGGAGGAGGAGTCGGTACCCGAACCAGTTCTGCCGACGGCCTGGGTGGTTGGAGCCGTTTCCTGGGAGATTGAATCCCTCATTCAGGAGGCACAAGAGACTGAACCGGATCCTGGGACCGGCCCAACGGGCTGCCTCTTCGTCCCCTCGGCGGTCCGCTCCCAGGTACTCCAGTGGGCTCACACTGCCCGTTTCTCATGCCACCCCGGGGTCTTCCGTACCCTGTCCTTCCTTCGACGCTACTTCTGGTGGCCCACCATGGCGAGGGACGCCAGGGAGTTTGTGACCGCCTGCCCCGCCTGCGCCCAGAACAAGCGGTCAAACCAACCTCCGTCGGGCCATCTTCTACCTCTCCCTACGCCGGCTCGACCATGGTCACACATCGCGCTGGACTTCATCACTGGACTGCCTCCTTCTGCAGGTTACACCGCCATACTAACTATCATCGACCGTTTCTCTAAGGCCGCACACTTTGTCGCCCTTCCTAAACTCCCTACGGCTCTGGAGACGGCTCGGCTCTTCGCCTCACATGTGTTCAGGCTCCACGGGATCCCCGAGGACATCGTCTCGGACAGGGGACCACAGTTCACTTCCCGAGTATGGAAGGAGTTTTGCACCGCATTGGGGGCCAAGGTCAGCCTCTCTTCCGGTTTCCACCCACAGAGCAACGGACAGTCCGAACGGGCTAACCAGGAGTTGGAAGCTGCCCTCCGGTGTGTTGCCTCCCACAATCAATCAACCTGGAGTGAACAGCTGCCATGGATCGAGTACGCCCACAACAGCCACGCCTCCGCCGCCACGGGCAGGTCACCCTTTGAGGCATCCCTGGGCTACCAACCACCCCTGCTCCCAGCTGTCGAAGGTGCGCACTCTGTCCCCTCTGTTCAGGCTCACCTCCGCAGGTGCCGCCGGGCCTGGCGTGCTACTCGGGCCGCTCTACTCCGCACTAAGGAGCGCAACAAAGCCCTCGCTGACCGTCACCGGACACCGGCCCCTGAATACTCCATCGGTCAACAGGTATGGCTGTCTACCCGTTTTGTGCCGTTGCGGACGGAGTCTAAGAAGCTGTCACCTCAGTTCATTGGCCCCTTTCCCATAGACTCCATTGTCAACCCTGTGTCCGTTCGCCTCAAGCTGCCTCGTACCATGTGGATTCACAATGTTTTCCACGTGTCCCAGGTCAAGCCGGTGCTCTCCAGCCCGCTGTGTCCTCCTGCCAGGCCCCCGCCGCCCCCCCGGCTTGTGGGTGGTCAGCTGGTCTATGACATCTCCCGCATCATGGACTCCCGGCGCCGGGGCAGGGGTTTTCAGTACCTGGTGGATTGGGAGGGCTACGGGCTAGAGGAACGTTCCTGGGTGCCTCGGGCGGCTATTCTGGACAGGAATATGCTTCGGGACTTCCATCGCAGGCATCCAGGTAAGCCTGGTGGGTCGCCGGGAGGCTCCCGTTGAGGGGGGGGTACTGTCATGGTCCCCGTGCCTGCCCAGCCGGCCTCACAAGGCTACACTTGTGTTTTTTTTCTCTTTCTCCCCCTATCTCTCTGCCTGGGCGGAGCTCACAGCTGGCTCCCGCCCTTGGCTCTCACAGCTGTTGGCGATCAGCTGATTATCCGTCTTCTATTTGAGGCTGGGTCACAGATCCTCTCATCGCGGGATGATTGCACTACTGACGTTAGTCTACCTTTCCAGCTCCCGTGGTCTTACACCTTTATGCCTTCGTGATTTGTGAGTGATTTCTCCCTTTCCCTGTTCCAGCTTATCTTCCCGGACCTGTGACCTCCCCGCGGTACGAACGTGTGTGAGGACGTGAGCGAGCGTGAGAGAGAGAGTGCCTTCCCCTAATCCCCTGGAACCCTGAATTTCCCGTCACTGTATATATTATTGCACGGGTGTGTAAATAAATCGTGTTCTGAGACATCAACCTGCTCTGCGCTTGAGTCCCTGCTTTCAGCCCGTGACAGGTAATGTCACAAGAAAAACAATGGTGTGCTTGGTTTCAATGTCACTTTATTCTTTCATGAATTATTTACAAGTTTCTGACCACTTATAAAATGTGTTCAATGTGCTGCCCATTGTGTTGGATTGTCAATGCAATCCTCTTCTCCCACTCTTCACACACTGAAAGCAACACCGCAGGAGAAATATAACAATTCTGTAACTGTAACTTCGGTCGTTGCTGTGCTTTTTGGAAGTCGAATTTCCCAGAGGAACCCACCCGAGGGATTAATAAAGTTCTATCTTATCTTATCTTATCTTATCTTAATGTGGTGGTGCACCATCTTGCTGGAAAACTCAGGGAACGTGCCAGCGTCAGTGCATAAAGAGGGAAACACATCATCATGTAGCCATTTCAAATATCCAGTGGCTTTGAGGTTTCCATTGATGAAGAATGGACCCACTATCATTGTACCCCATATACCACACCAAACCATCACTTTTGTTGTTCCAACAGTCTTGGAGGGATCCATCCAATGTGGATTAGTGTCAGAACAATAGCGGTGGTTTTGTTTATTAACTTCACCATTCACATAAAAGTTTGCCTCATCACTGAACAAAATCTTCTGCGTGAGCTGAGGGTCCTGTTCCAGTTTTTGTTTTGCCCATTCGGCAAATTCTGTGCGCCGATCTGGGTCATCCTCGTTGAGATGCTGCAGTAGCTGGAGTTTGTAAGGGTGCCATTTGTGAGTAGCTAATATCCGCTGAAGGGATGTTCCACTAATGCCACTCCCCAGTGACATGCGGCGAGTGCTACGCTGTGGGCTCTTGCTGAATGAAGCTAGGACAGCCACTGATGTTTCTTCATTAGTGACAGTTTTCTTGCGTCCACATTTTGGCATATCCAACGCTGAACCAGTTTCACGAAACTTAGCAAGCAGTTTGCTAACTGTAGCATGGGAGATGGGTGGTCTCGTAGGGTGTCTTGCATTGAAATCTGCTGCAATGACCCGGTTACTGCATTCACCAGATATCAACACAATTTCGATCTGCTCCTCACGTGTTAACCTCTTCGACATGTCAATGGCTGTGAACAAAGAGAAACTTGTAAATAACTCATGAAAGAATAAAGTTACGTTGAAACCAAGCACACCATTGTTTTTCTTGTGACATTACCAATAAGTTTGGTGTGTCACATGGCCCTCTTCCTATTAAAAAAACAAAAGTTGTATCCAAGATGGCCGACTTCTAAATGGCCACCACGGTCACCACCCATCTTGAGGAGTTTGCCCCCTCACATATACTAATGTGCCACAAACAGGACTTTAATATCACCAACCATTCCCATTTTATAAAGGGGTATCCATATAAATGGCCCACCCTGTAGTTTAACTATAAACCACCAGAAAGTGTCAGTACATTTAAATAATTCTCAGTACATCTATTTCTTTTAAATCTGAAGGTTCTTATGTCGAGTGTTCAGCCCTTGAGCAGATAAACAGTCCTAATATTCTGAACATTTAATTTACAGCTTGAATGAAAAAAAGCTACAGCTACAGCTTCTCTCCCTCCTATAGAGATCAATTTGTCCGCCAACAGCCCTCAGTCCACTCCTTTTTCTACAGTGCTACTAAAGCAGAAGGCCACTCAAGCTTGAAAGGGTCATTGGTCGCTTGTATAGGTGTATTACACTTCATTTAAATCTAGTCTCTTTTGTGCTTTCAGTGTCTAAGCCACTGGAATTGGTAATAAAGAAGGATATATAGGAGTTTTCAGTTCTAGATTCCTAGTCTTCTTGTATTCCCAGAAATTCTCATGTTGATAAATTAGGTGCCATTTTACTGGAAATTCAACTACTATACACTGATGCTAATTAACATAATCCATCCATCCATCCTTTTCAGCTCTTCTGCTTATCATTTTCAGGGTCGCAGGGGGCGCTGGAGCCTATCCCAGCTGTCATGGGGCGAGAGGCGGAGTACATCCTGGACAGGTCACCAGTCTGTCACAGGGCTAACACGCAGAGACATTCACACCTATGGGCAATTTGGATTAATCAATTAACCTATCCCCACAAACTACATGTCTTTGGACGGTGGGAGGAAGCCAGAGTACCCGGAAGAAACCCACGCAAACACGGGGTGAACATGCAAACTCCACACAGAAAGACTCCGGCCTGATGGTGGAATTGAACTCAGGACCTTCTTGCATAATAGTACATAATACATAATAACACAATCCAATAAATATATATTTTTCATACCTAAGAAAAAGAGCCATGAAAAGGTTTTAGACTTCAACCCAGAAAATGCCCATGCTGAATGCCTTAGGAAGACACTCCTGAAAATCACTTTCACACATACAGTGCTGTGCAATAGCCTTGAGCACCCCTCATTTTCATACTCTGCTAGAAAAATGAGATATACTTGCAGAAATTTATTGAAACGTGCAAACATATACAAACAAAAAACAAAATAAATAACTTCAAATGAACTCTTAAAAACGATTATGTATTAATGCTATTACACAGAGTAGTGTGCAAACATGTTGAGTTACCCCACGTTTCTTTATACTGTGCTAAGAAAATGGGGGAAAGGAGTGCAGTGATTTATTGAAATGTGCAAACATAAATGGAAAAACAGTAAATAAGGTATGAGGTGTAGTCTATTACTCCACTGCAGGGGAGGGGTGGTGCAGCAGGCTTGAGGGGCAGTGCCAGGGAGGGTGGTAGGACAGCTGCATTGCATCCAGTAATCACACTCTTACCCCTTCAGTGACACCGGGGCCTGGAGCAAGAGATGTGTGTGGAGTCTGCTGGAAAGCTGCTCCACAGCGTCGGCGAAGACAAAACTCTGTTCAGTATAAATAAAAACAAATCTCAAGCACCACAAGTGTTACATGTCATGACTAGGATTACACAGAGTTTGTACAATTCTAACAATTCTAAGGACAGTTAAAGCTCTTTGTGGATGTTACATGCCTTTTATTCTGTTTTGTCAAGATTATCCCACTCTGTTTTAATAATGTTGAAATCTGGACTCTGGTGAGGCCAGTCCATAACTCATAATGTTCCATTGTGTGTTTTTCTATCCAGATATACAGTATGTATACTGCACTGGCAGAGTGTTGGTGATCATCAGATCAGATGTGGGTCAGTTGTATTTCATGTGGTATTACATTCATCAAACTTTTGCAGCCCCCTACACATGACTGAAGATGCTCACTGTTTTACTTCTTTTCTGATTCGCTCTATACATATTGACACATTTTATTTTTTTATTCTAATTTGGATTGTCACTCCAGAAGAGCTGTTGCCATTGATTCTCGGTTTATTTTTTATGTGATTTGGCATACCTCAGTCTTTTCTCTTTGTTTCTCTTCTATTTTTTCCCCAAAGTTTGACATCGCACATTGCAAGTGTAATACACTGCTAAGAAGCGTTTGCAGTGACACAGACTTTGTTTTTCCATTGTCTTTTTAAATGCACAGATGTGTTCTTTTTTATTTTTTTATGCTTCCTTTTACACTTTTTTGTTTATTTTTGCGTTCCTTTCTCTGTTTCCTCCTTTCTTAGCTCTGTGAAAACCATCAGTAGTGAGTTGTTGAGATAAGCTGATGTTTTAATCCCCTCTAGCCCCTCATCATGGCTCATTGCCTTATCAAGGTCAAGAGATTGCTTAGCAACACTTACACCATTTTATTGGCATATTATTCAAGTGCAGAGGAAAACAAGAAAACAAGCATTTAGGCCAAAAAATCACTGCCAAATATTATTAGGCCCTGTAGTGTTTCTGATGACGGCCCATAAATAAGTTTAATGTTGCTAGTGCTGAAACTCAACCTTATAATCATTAGAGTCTTATTTTTAGCTTCTAATTGCTCTCTTCTAATTTGAACTAGCCTTGGTTACTAACTTCATAGCTATGCTTGCTTTCAAGAAAATCCTCAATCTAGACTTGGCTTATCCCGAGGCTTAGCCTTGGCCTCAAACCTCAAAAGCAACATTGTTCCTCAAACCATTTTAAGAATAATTTCAAACATGCACACATTACAGATCTGAGACCTAAATTGTTTTACTTACCAACTATATTCACAAATTCCTATTCCCTGTGGCTTAACCAAGTATGAAATAGTTAATAGTATTTGAAGCCATGGCTGTAATTGCTGGTTGTACAGGGCCAATCAAGAGGGTGTTTAATAGAATGGAAATTAAAAACAAAACTGTTACTTTGATGTCTGTCTTCTAAGGCTGACAGCAGGGAGTGAAGGTTATAACCCAGTGAGTGTAGCGTTTTAACAAGGGGCTGTTTGAAAATCAAGTGCAGCCTAACTCAAGGAAATATAACACCAATCAGGGCAGAAAGGATAAATGCCTCATTACATTTAAAAAAGCCATGTAGCCTTTAAAGTAACAGACACTCAAGGATACGTTCTGAGGTGGAGGCCAAAGGGATTTTACTAAAATAGTGTTACTTTGATATATGAAACCACTTACTTTTCTATTTTTATGGCGTTTAATAATCGATAATCACAAACATAAGTGCATACACTGTTACATGTATTAACTAACTATTAATCAATCAATCAATCAATCCCCCTTAATTAGATGTAAATTTACTTACAACTGAGTTTATATTCTCTGTATCATGAAGCGCAGGACTCTCCACTGAACCATATCTGTAAAATGTAATGACTAAGTTAATCCACATTGCTTGCTACAGGCCAGTAACTCTGAGAAGTGAGCGCAGTAGGCAGTAGCACACCATTATCCCAAAAAATTAAGAGATGGAAACACTGCACATGTAACATATAGTGTATTTAGCAGCAGTGTTGGTCAAGTTACTTGAAAAAGTAATCAGTAATTAGTTACTGATTACTTCCACAAAAACGTAATCCCGTTATTTTACTGATTACTTATTTTAAAAAGTAATTAATTACTTTGTTACTTAGTTACTTTTTAAAAACACGATTTACAACCTGAATAGGTGATAAAGCAATAGATATTTCAGCCCAATTCTACTTTTTCTGCATAATCCATCATACAAAATGTAATCAAATGGAAAAGTCTCTTTTTAACACTTGTTTTATTAGTTTTAATCGTTTAACTTCATGCATCAAGCAAAAATTTAATTATATGCAACATTCTCTGACTGGAAGAAATTTGTTTAATATTTAAACCTATTTTCTGCACATTCCAGCACATAAAAGATTTTTTTTTTTTGTGTGTTTACACTCAGTCTTTCAAATAGATGCAAGTAAAACACAGCAGAAAATAAATAAAGTCAAAGACTAGTGTCCTGTTGCTCTAGTTTCACCTGTAAAGCAGGAGGTAGGCGGAGGTTTACCCTGGTGCAGGTGTGCCGCAGCGGTCAGTTGAAGAATCTGAGAGTTCCTCTGTGAATTTCCCATTACGTGGTAGCGCTCTCGGTGCTTCCTTGGAAGTTTAGGGGTTTTTTTCGCTGTAAAAATAAGTTTTCTTCCCACGCACAATGGACGCTAATGTTTTTGTCACTTTTTATGGAATCAAACTCAAAGTAAGGTCAGTACTTCCACGCTTTAAACGCTGCACCTCATACTCTCTCCCGCACTCAATATATTATCCATTGTTGATCTGCACACAGCTGTTGTCACGAACGTCGCACTCGCTTACGTCACTGTCATGAGACATTCTCGCAAAAAACTCACGGTTTTAGTAACGCAGTAACGCAGCGTTCCTACGGGAAAGTAATCTAATTACCGTTTTTGCAATAATAATCCCTTACTTTACTCGTTACTTGAAAAAAGTAATCGGATTACGCGTTACTGCCCATCTCTGTTTAGCAGATCAACTGTGATGCTTTAGAGCTTAGTAAACACAAGTATACGAAACCTTTTGGATGGATATAAAGTAGATTTTAAAAAAATTAACTGAAAATTCGATATTGCTATTGAGATTATAGCTGGTTCAGTATCACAATTCTTGTGTTGACTCAGCCCCAGTGTTGATATTGTTGGAATTTAGCACCTAAATCATTCAGTCCTGTCATTCATTGCTATAGTAATGAGTAATGTAACTTTGACCATACATTTTTCATTAAATCTTTTTTACAGACTACCCAAGCTGCATTAGGGAGACACTGTTGTTTATACAGTATTAAACGAAAAAATTAAATGTGTCGATATTTTTGTAGGGAAATGGGAAATAGGTGCGGGGATTTATTGAAACATGTTCCAATTTATAACATATAGGGCAAAAACAGAGTTTCTCAAATTCTATTGAAAGGTAATATTTGGTATTACCAAAATTATTCTTCAACACAGTCAAAGCTTTCTTATAATTTCTTTAAGTAGTCCTCAGGAATAGTTGGATCGATGGATGTTGGCTTCCCACAATGCATCAATAATTTGGAGCTGGGGAGGCCAATCCATGACCATCGCGTGCTTTTCTATCCATGTAAGCTTTTATTCTACTTTTCTTCAGTTTTGTCCAGTTTCCTCAATTTTAAGGATACGCTGCACACCTTCCTAAGATAGGCCAAGTTTTTGGCTAATAGCTCTTTGGGAATCACTTTGTTGGTTGAAAATTATGTTTTATGCTTGTCAAACTGTGTTATCTTTGGCATTTTTCATGGATTCAGCTAGAGAAATGGGGACAAATTATATGTTTTTGTGACAGTCCACTTCTAACATACTGCTGAAAGATACAATTTAAAATTAGTTCTTTGCTAAGTTGCCTGTTATGTGGTCCATCCCTTGAGTTAGGTTTCTTTTTTATGCTTGGGTCAATGTTGAGTGCTTAAATACCCCCCCCCCCCTCCTTTGAAGCAAACTATAAACGATTGATGTGTGCCTCAAGACTTTTGCACGATACTTATTTGTTGGCATGTTTTTATGGAGTAAAAAAATTTAAATTTCCACATAGCATAATTAACATAAAGACAGTATAACTCACTTTAATGTGTTAAATATGAGCATGTATGTATACATTTTGTTCAACATCATGTAATAACAGAATCTGCAGTTTAAACAGTTAAAACACAGACTTGCCTTTGATCCTTTTTATATAGGAGTATATATATTATACTCTTTTAGCAAACATATAATCCGTAAGCAGCCCCATCAACTAAGTACAGTGGGGCAAAAAAGTATTTAGTCAGCCACCGATTGTGCAAGTTCCCCCACCTAAAATGATGACAGAGGTCAGTAATTTGCACCAGAGGTACACTTCAACTGTGAGAGACAGAATGTGAAAAAATAATCCATGAATCCACATGGTAGGATTTGTAACGAATTTATTCGTAAATCAGGGTGGAAAATAAGTATTTGGTCAATAACAAAAATACAACTCAATACTTTGTAACATAACCTTTGTTGGCAATAACAGGTCAAACGTTTACTATAGGTCTTTACCAGGTTTGCACACACAGTAGCTGGTATTTTGGCCCATTCCTCCATGCAGATCTTCTCGAGAGCAGTGATGTTTTGGGGCTGTCGCCGAGCAACACGGACTTCCAACTCCCGCCACAGATTTTCTATGGGGTTGAGGTCTGGAGACTGGCTAGGCCACTCCAGGACTTTCAAATGCTTCTTATGGAGCCACTCCTTTGTTGCCCGGGCGGTGTGTTTTGGATCATTGTCATGTTGGAAGACCCAGCCTCGTTTCATCTTCAAAGTTCTCACTGATGGAAGGAGGTTTTGGCTCAAAATCTCACGATACATGGCCCCATTCATTCTGTCCTTAACACGGATCAGTCGTCCTGTCCCCTTGGCAGAAAAACAGCCCCATAGCATGATGTTTCCACCCCCATGCTTCACAGTAGGTATGGTGTTCTTGGGATGCAACTCAGTATTCTTCTTCCTCCAAACACGACGAGTTGAGTTTATACCAAAAAGTTCTACTTTGGTTTCATCTGACCACATGACATTCTCCCAATCCTCTGCTGTATCATCCATGTGCTCTCTGGCAAACTTCAGACGGGCCTGGACATGCACTGGCTTCAGCAGCGGAACACGTCTGGCACTGCGGGATTTGATTCCCTGCCGTTGTAGTGTGTTACTGATGGTGACCTTTGTTACTTTGGTCCCAGCTCTCTGCAGGTCATTCACCAGGTCCCCCCGTGTGGTTCTGGGATCTTTGCTCACCGTTCTCATGATCATTTTGACCCCACGGGATGAGATCTTGCGTGGAGCCCCAGATCGAGGGAGATTATCAGTGGTCTTGTATGTCTTCCATTTTCTGATGATTGCTCCCACAGTTGATTTTTTCACACCAAGCTGCTTGCCTATTGTAGATTCACTCTTCCCAGTCTGGTGCAGGTCTACAATACTTTTCCTGGTGTCCTTCGAAAGCTCTTTGGTCTTGGCCATGGCGGAGTTTGGAGTCTGACTGTTTGAGGCTGTGGACAGGTGTCTTTCATACAGATGATGAGTTCAAACAGGTGCCATTCATACAGGTAACGAGTGGGGGACAGAAAAGCGTCTTACAGAAGACGTTACAGGTCTGTGAGGGCCAGAGATTTTCCTTGTTTGAGGTGACCAAATACTTATTTTCCACCCTAATTTACGAATAAATTCTTTACAAATCCTACCATGTGAATTCATGGATTTTTTTTTTCACATTCTGTCTCTCACAGTTGAAGTGTACCTCTGGTGC
This sequence comes from Maylandia zebra, assembly GCF_041146795.1. NCBI lineage: Eukaryota > Metazoa > Chordata > Actinopteri > Cichliformes > Cichlidae > Maylandia > Maylandia zebra. Next base: position 34,283,024 of record NC_135168.1, read on the forward strand.
AAATTACTGACCTCTGTCATCATTTTAAGTGGGGGAACTTGCACAATCGGTGGCTGACTAAATACTTTTTTGCCCCACTGTAGATATAAAGTACATGGATTTTTCCAAGAGTAATAAAAACCCTTCAATTATCTTCAATTTTGCCACACAAAAATGCTTGGAGGCCTGATTCTTTCCTTGTGTCTGTATTTTTTAAATTCTCAGTGCATCCTAATATGCATTACCAATACATTACAGTAATTCACTTTGACTTTAAATCACATTTTGCCCATTCGCTTTTGTTGCATTATTATGAGGCAGCAGTGTTGAAGGTGGATACATCAATTAACATGGTAAGAACAGGTTCCAAGAGTTGCTGGTGAGTTCACAGTTCATCCAAACAGTGCTTATCTCCAGCTGGCAGCTGGACGTGGTAGAAATAACTCAATTTAATACCCATGGCTGTTGCGTGATAATAGCCGCACTCTTGTCACAATGGGAGACTTCTCACCTCTTTAACCCTGTAGCTTCACTTCTCTTCTGCAAGCCACTGGCAGAATGAAGGAGATAAAATTTATATTGTCTGTCCTTCATCCTTTCTCTCATCAATCATCTCTTGCAAAATATTTCCAATTCTTGACTTTTGTATTTTTGTTTCTTTTTACACGTCTCCTCTTTTGTCTTGAGAAAATGAGTCTTAATTTCTTCCTTTTGAAAGCCAAAGTTACAAGTCCGCTGTATGCCAGGGTCACACACCTGTGACTCTATGGCATGCTGCTGCTCTAGACACCGAGTTCTGGAGAAGCTTTCATTAAGCAATGCAATCCAACCTCTCAGGAAGAAAGACAGCTTGGTGACTCACAGCCAATCTTAGTATGTCATACAATATTTGGCCAGACGAAAAGATTTCAATTCAGTCAATCTCAGACATGAGGGCTCACCCACAGTAATGCATGAGAACTTAAAAAAGATACAAATGACGAGACTGCCAACTCTGTGGCTAAACTTAGTCATAGTGCGTCCTTCTATACAACTTCTATAATTCCCCGAGTCAAATTAAAATTTGGTATTCAGAAAAACATCTAACATCTTCCCCCCTTTATAATCTCTTCAGTATCACAACTGTCTAGTTCAAAGTTTCTCACTGACTAATGACTTCATCCATGTCCATAGTTTATGGATGAACCATATGATCCAAGAATAGCAAAACTATTCTTGGGTCATATTCTTGGAGCTTTTTCCAGCTTTCATAGGGTGAGAGGCGGGTTATACCCAGTACAGATGGACAGGTCACTAATGTGTCGCAGGACTAACACATTGAGAAAGACAACCATTCACGATCACATTTACAGCTACAGCCAATTTAAAATGACGAATTAACTTAACCTCATGCATGTCTTTGGAGGAAGACAGAGAACACACAGACACGGGGAGTGCATGAAACCTCAACACACAATGACCCCTTCCTAGAATTGAACCCAAGACCTTCTTGCTGCCTTTAATGTTCAGCAATATTAAATACTTACCTTCTGTCATCTAATGTGGCAGTCAAGATCACCAGAGAAGCATCATTTTTCTTTTCTTTCACTTGTAGCTCTACAGTATGTTCCTGTGCTCATTTATCATTTACGGACCAGTGATTTAAATGAATAACTGACTGTGACAGCAATGTCATGAAAATAAATCTCTGCATAGATGTCAAAAAAGCACAATAAATAATTAATTAAGAGAAAACCTGATTAGCTCATTACTGTGTAATCCAAAGAGGTGCGGTTTACCTCTGTTGTTGTGCTTTGTGACTAAAAACAATGCCAAATTATTTGGATAGACTGGATGTGCTTCTCAGCCTTCAGTCTCTGCAGAACTTTATGTCTATTTGACTCATCTACAGACACAAACACAGGGAATGAAAGCATGTTGTTGGTGGGCCAATTCATTGTCTATTACACCACATAATGTGCTGCTGCCTTGTGCTGTCCGTGTGCTCAACATAAACAACAGTGCTTGCTAATGTCTAAAAGTGGGAGGACAGATTCTCTTAGGTAATTCAGTTATGTCAAGCTATTCTGTGGAAGTAAATCGATAGAGCTGTTCACTTGATGCCATTGGCTGTGAGTCACAATGAATTAACTCACTAAAGGAACAAATAATGCAGAATACCCTATCGGTCCACTGACCTAGCTTCAAACACAGTACTCAGATACAAGTGTTTGGGCTACATATGGTTTTGACTGATGACATTAACTCCAGGTGAATCTACAGTAAGTTAATATCACTTAGCCACTGGTACCTCTTATATGGACCAAATTTAAGATATATTATGACATTTGGATGTAGCCCAAAAATATACTACACTGGGTAACCTGGAACTTAATGCAGTAGAAACTGTGTAACTAAATTAAATGGCTGCATGTTTTTATTTCCCTCATATATTTATATGGTGGGCTTGAGAACTGTTTCTTTTGGATGAAGTAAAGCATTAGGTCCCTTTGACACGGAACATTCCACATCGCAGATGTTGCACATAAAGGTACATTGTACTGCTCTATGAACGATGCAATAATCGTCCACTGACTTTTCAATGTCTCTAAAAAATTATCCAAATATAAAGGACTTTTTTTATCATATTACACGGTGTCTCTGTCTGTGTCTTTATTTCTTTACCCACAAATGTCTCCTAGACCATCAGGACTTCAGTATCCAAACTTCGCACATTTGTTCTTCAATCATTTGCATTGTTTTTTTGTTTGTTTTTTTTCAAAGATTTTACTCATTGTGCAGCACTTTAATCAAAGCCTGTTGTGTTTCAATGTGCTATATAAAAAGTGACTTGACTTGACTGGCAATGTACTAAAATGACCTGTTTTGTGCCTTTATTTATTTAGCAACTTATAAGAGAGTCATATAGTTTAAATTTCAGAGCAACCGCATCTAATTTATATTCACAAAAGCTGGATGAAACTTCCCAAGCAACTATCTAGCAACAGGCTAAAATGACCTGATTGATGATTTTTAGCGTATAAACAACATATATCAAGCATTGTTTCACACTTTTCTCATTGTGATTAAATGTCTGTAGCATAGGCATGTACTAGTAGAAAACAATATTTTATTTATTTGACTGCCCTCGAGTGTTTACAGTATTTCTCTATGATCATCATCCCTTGTAACCCAAATGTTTAGAGCCTGGCTAACCTGTATATACAGCTTAAATAACCCCTAAAGTTACTCTGCATAAAAGCTTCCATTTGATGAATCTGGAGCGTAGTGTCACGGTCCTGGGTCTTATGACCCAGTGTTTTGAGTTTCAGTTCTTTTGATGTTCATAGTGTATGTTTAAGCTTATCAGGTTTCCTAAGTTTATTTGTTATCATGCCTAAGTGTTTCTAGTTCTTATTATTTCCCCCTCGTGTTCCAACTATGTTAAATCTCCCTTGCCCTTCGTGTGTTTCATGTCTGTTGTCTTATGTTGTTATGTCTGCCTCTCATGTTCCTGTTTCATTTTGGAGAGATCTCGTGTTTTTATATTATGGATTATGTTTTGAGTCCTTTGTGGTACTGTTTCGTGTTTTCCTAGATCTCAGTTATGGTTATCTTAGGTTTTGCTCTTTGGCTTCGTCATATGGCTTCCCTGTGTTCCATGTTATGTCCACTGTGATGTTTTTGTACCATATTTCAGGTTCCTATATTCTGTCTCCCCAGTTGCTGTTAAGTTTGCATGTTTAGAATTCAGTCAGTGTGTTTCCTGTTTTACTTTGAAGGTCCATGTCTCATGTGAGTGTTTCTAGTTTTGCTTCCCTTGCCTCGTCCTGCTTTATTACCCTCAGCTGTTCCTCCATGTGTTCCCACTTCCCCTAATCACCTCCTGTGTATTTAAGTCCTCTGTTTTCAGTGTGTGATTGTCAGGTCGTCTGTTGTCCACGCCATGTTTCCCATGCCATGCTTCCAAGTTTCTTGCCTAGGTTTTTCTTATTGCTTGTTTAGATTCCCCAGTTTAGGTTTGTGTTAATTTTGCTTCAGTTTGCCTTGCCCTTTGTTTGTACCTCTTCTACTAGCCTTATTAAACGGCTCGCCTTTTGTTAACATTTCAAGTTCTGTTCCCTGTTCCTTGGCGTCTGCGTTTTGGGTCCTTTTTCAATTCATACAGTCTGCCCTCGCCAGACTGTGACACGTAGAGGGTAGAGAACAAATGACAAATCAAAGTGGGGTACAACCAAAATCAAGCTAGCCAGAAACATAAGCCTAATGAAAAAAGACAGGCAAACAAAGCAAGGCTATCAGCGCCCCCAGAAACATGTGACATTCTAACAAACACAAAAATGGCCAAAGGCCCCAAAGTGTATCTTCAAGCAACTTATACAGGCCTTGGAGCGCAACCACTGGCTGCCACACTCAGACTTCAGCCAGTGACATGAAACACAGGGACACCAGCCACCATTAGCAGGGAGGGGTGGGACTCAGTTCAGGACCCGGAAACATTAACCTCACGCATTTTCCTTAACATTCTTTTAAGGGAACATAACAACAGGAGAGAAAAAGACCGCAACCAGCAATGGAGTGCACCAACTGACAGAAGGGAAGGCTGAGCAGACAAAGATGTTTTACTGTGCCACATCAAATTATTGAGCTCCATTTGCAGTATTATCATTGTAGATTAACATTTTTATGAGTGTGTGAAATTACCCATGAACGTCTATTGCCATGCAATACAATGAGGCACACAAGTCCCATTCCATGAATGGAGAAGCTGATAATAAAGAGGCAGCATTTTCACATCATCTGGTTTTGAAGAGAAAGGTTTCATGCACCAGTTGCATGTTAAGGCATTAAAACTTTTGGAGCCCTTTAAAATACTCCAGTCACAATAGAGAATAATAGTCTCACATCAAGGTCACCACCAGAGATGGGCAGTAACGCGTTACTTGTAACGCGTTACTGTAATCTGATTACTTTTTTCAAGTAACGAGTAAAGTAAGGGATTACTATTGCAAAATCGGTAATTAGATTACCGTTACTTTCCCGTAGGAACGCTGCGTTACTGCGTTACTAAAACCGTGATTTTTTTTGCGAGAATGTCTCATGACAGTGACGTTGGTGACAGCAGCTGTGTGCAGATCAACAATGGATAATATATCGAGTGCGGGAGAGAGTATGAGCATGCAGCGTTTAAAGTGTGGAAGTACTGACCTTACTTTGAGTTTGATTCCATAAAAAGTGACAAAAACATTAGCGTCCATCGTGCGTGGGAAGAAAACTTCTTTTTACAGCGAAAAAAACCCCTAAACTTCCGAGCAAGCACCGAGTAGCTACGACGTGATGGGAAACTCACAGAGACACTCGCGCGGATTCTTCAACTGACCGCAGCACACCTGCACCAGGGTAACCCTCCGCCTACCCTGCTCCTGCTTTACAGGTGAAAATAGAGCAAAAGGACCGCTGAGTCTTTGACTTTATTTATTTTCTGCTGTGTTTTACTTGCATCTGTTTGAAAGAGTGAGTGAAAACACAAAAAATATTTTATTTTATGTGCTGGAATGTGTAGAAAATAGGTTTAAATGTTAAACTAATTTATTCAAGTCAGAGAATGTTGCATATAATTAAATGTTTTGCTTGATGCATAAAGTTAAAAGATTAAAACTGATAAAACAAGTTAAAAAAAGAGACTTTTCCATTTGATTACATTTTGTATGATGGATTATGTAGAAAAAGTAGAATTGGGCTGAAAGATCTATCACTTTATCACCTCTTCAGGTTGTAAATCGTGTTTTTTAAAAAGTAACTAAGTAACTAAGTAACTAAGTAATTAATTACTTTTGAAAATAAGTAATCAGTAAAGTAACGGGATTACTTTTTTGGGGGAGTAATCAGTAATTAGTTACTGATTACTTTTTTCAAGTAACTTGACCAACACTGGTCACCACTACAAATATAGCTCTGAGAGCTATCACTCACACCACAAAAGCTCTTTGTGTGCTTTATATTATTGTTGTATAAAAACCTAGACCTGAACCTCAGCTAATAAGTTAAAGAGAACTGCATACTTAATTCACAGATGTCTTTTAGTTTCCTCAGCTCTCAGTCCTTGGAGAACATTGGTCAGACAACATGTAAAAATGTATCCTCCTGTGGCTCTGCTGGAGTGTTGCTGTGTAAAATTGCCAGACTTATCTTGATCACTGTTCCAGAGCACAGCTTTACAGGGGATGAGAGGATTGTGAGGTAGAATAGAGTTTGGTGACTTTTTTTTTATCTTAAAGCATACGTGGAGGGACAGACCGCATTGGCAGCCTGAGCCACGAGTATGCTACAGCGCTTCTTGATAATCTTGTTGTTACATTAACAACAAGGATAAAAGTGTATCCTTCTCCCACACAGGAGACTCTATACACACAGAGAGAAATTCATCTGCCAGCCATCTGAGGTTTGTAAACACAAACAATAAGTACAAATATGTGCTTACTTAAATTGCCAGCCTCTTTGCCAACGAGGAAAAAAACATCGGGATGAATCATCAATTTGAATCTGAATTGTGCTCTCTTCACGATGCCTTTCTCTTGTTGACACTAAAGAATACAGACTTTTGACATCAGAGCTACAAGACTTCTGGCTATCAGCACAAAAAAACAAGAACTGAGATTCCTGTTGATTGGTACCAAAAAGCTTCCATGGGTCACAGGATCAATTTTGCAATAAAGAGGGTAAACAGCACACTGCCCAACAGCATCTGAAGATATGAGATGCATTCATTCTTGTGCGTTTTTCAGCCATGCTCCATGACTACTGTCACATGTGATTGATGGATTTTTCTATGCCTCAACACATCGCTATCAATAACTGTCAACACGATTACCACAATAACTGGCCGCTACTTTGCATTGCATGTGGCCTATCCCTCGACAGGTTAAATACATGTTTGCTTTTCTTTTTCCTTTATACGCCATACAGTCCGATCCAAATCAACATGAAAACTCTGACATATATATTTGAAAAGCAGCAGCTCTCATATAAAAATGATATATTTGATTTGCATAGCAGGCTGGCAGTGTGTTCAGAAAGACTAGATAGTACCCTGTTGTTGTTCCTGCTGTCAGAAAGAGGCAAGGCTCCTTTGTTACATGCCCCACTGTTGACAAGTATTATGACCGTGAGCAGAATTGAAAAGCCATGTAGACAGATTTCATTCAGCACACACTGATGACTCACTGGCTTACTGAAGTGAATTTTGATGCCACACATTTGAAACTGTTCAAAGCTGTGAGGGCAACTATAACCACAACACTGCCTCCATGTATACTTAAAAGGACCTTAGCAAGGCACAAGACAAAGCAACTGTCACCAGCTTTGCAAAGAACCATGGAGAGCAGTAAATAATCAAACATACATCAATAAAGATGAGACCCAAAAGCCAAGAAAGGCCTGAACATGGAATTAAAACTTGAAAGGAAAATACAGCATCTGTTATCTTGCTGACTAGGAAAAAGTAAAAAGGAACTATTACATTTTTTATTTGCCCATGATGCTGACTTATGGAATGAGTATAGGTAAAGCCATAACTTTACCTCCTTCTGCTTTTGATCTGCAGATCAATATTTGATTATAAGAAGTCTAGCTGGATCAGTGGAGACACACACACACACACACACACAAACACACACTCCCACAAACACACACACTGTTTGTGGCAGTGTCGGGCAAACATCAGAAGAACTAGGAAGAGATAGATGAGCTGGCAGAGAGGGACTACTCTTTTGGTCCAGACTGCAGATAACTGAACATCTTTCACTATCTGTTCACACAATCCCTTTCTGCTTACAGTATTTTCTCCAGGATCATGCACCTCCTGTACATGAACCTAACAAGGTATTTTGATCTTATTAATGTGCGGGCATAATCAGCATGATATATTATACCTAATCAGCTATGGTAATAAGGTCATTCATTTAGCCATACAATGCATTAATTAACAAATACTTTAATGACTTTGTACAACTCATGGGATCTATAAATTAAAACTTTGTATTTTAAAGCGCTGAAAGTCATTTAAAAAAATAATTGTACCCCCATTAAAATGCAAATTCATTTATCTAGCTGCTCTGAAAACAGTTCATGCAGTGGGTGGTTATGTTTTCTGCTCTAAAGCATGGCGTGTGCTTGTTGTTGTGTTGCCATAAGCACATGGACATACTGCTTGGATTGCATCACACCTGAAAGTTACTACGCTTGATCTAAATCAGGGGTGTCCAAGTCCAGGCCTCGAGGGCCGGTGTCCTGCAGGTTTTAGATCTCACCCTGGGTCAACACACCTGAATCAAATGATTAGTTTATTACCTTTTGGAGACCTTCAGGACATGTTGAGGAGGTCGTTTAGCAAATTTCATCAGCTGTGTTGGATCGAGGACACATCTAAAACCTGCAGGACACTGGCACTCGAGGCCTGGAGTTGGCCTGCCATGCTTTAGGACAATTCTAATGATACCATATCCATTTAATGTGCTAATATTTGAAAATTAAATCTTAACACAGAGTAAAGGTCCTGTTTTGTTATTCAGAGACTGACGTAAGGGACAAAGTAAAATGATGGCTTTCATGATGTGTAGTAGATTAAAAGCAAATAAATCATTTAACCCTTTAAACCCCAACCTAATTTACCATTTAAAGCAGGAGTCGGCAACTCCAGGCCTCGAGGGCCAGTGTCCTGCAGGTTTTAGATGTGTCCTTGATCCAACACAGCTGATTTGAATGGCCTAATTACCTCCTCAACATGTCTTGAAGTTCTCCAGAGGCCTGGTAATGAACTAATCATTTGATTCAGGTGTGTTGACCCAGAGTGAGATCTAAAACCTGCAGGACACCGGCCCTCGAGGCCTGTTGCTCGCCCGTGCTTTAAACTCTAACCCATCACTGGCGACGAGTTACGGTTTAAAGGGTTAAGGTACTGCTTAACCTAAAGGGAATATGAATATGCAACTAGATTCCTCATTTTAGATTATGAATGTTGGTATAAAATGTCATGATTCATCAGATCTGCATTTCCTGTCTAGAAAAAGATGGCGGCCTATTTAAAAACTCACCTCTAAATGTGACCTATTGACAGAGTTGATTGCAAATTCCAGTTCTTTTCTTTTTTCGTGGGCGTTTGCTGCTTTCTTATTTCATTTTCAGTCCAGTCCTTTTACCATTTTCAGAGGAATGTCTTAATCCTAAGGGACAAACCAGTGTTGTGTCTACACATAAAAGTAAACTTAGTGGAAAATTAATTTTAAACTGTATTTTAGGCACTTTGTTACTTGCAGTTTGTTTGGTAAACATACAATTTGTTCCCATTTCTCTATAGTTGAATCTATGAAAGATAACCAATGACAACAGAGTTATAAAAGAGTGGTTTTACACTAACAACGTGTTTCCTTGGGGAACTATTTTTCATAAATTTAAGGAGGACAATAGAATTGCTAGATATCTACAGTATCAAAGTCACTTCCAGAAGAAATTGGAAAAAAGACCTGGTACAGGGCCTGAGAGAGGCCGCTGGCCCTTCCATTTCCCAAAGCCTCATCAGAAATGGTCTCAGGGTAAGGGTTTCTGTCAAGAACCATATCTTAAGGAAGGGAAATGATTACGCAAGAAGTAGATTAAAAATCAGCCGTAAAAGGTGTTCTGTAGTGATGAAAGCAAATTTGAAATCTTTGATTTCTGCAGGTGCGCCGGAAAGAAATGCAACTGTCTACAGACATCTGTAAATCTCTGCTATGGTTTGTGCTGCATCTTAGTCAGTGTTGTTGACGATCTTGCCAAAATTGGTGGAATTATGAACACAGCAAAGTACCATCAGATGTTGAGCTACCATGTAAAACTGTCTGGAAAGCTTCTGGTTGGCAACAGTGTAATTTTTCAGGATGGCAATGATCCCCAACACACAGCCAATACAATAAAAGCATACTTGGATAGAAAAACCTGGAGAAATATTCAAAAAATGACATGAAAGCTTTCCTAAGAGAGTTCAAGCTGTGTTGAAGAATAAAGGTAGTTGTACCAAGTATTGACTTCAAGCTCATTAGAACTGAATTGAACTCTGAATGATTTACTATATTTGCATTAATGTTTGTACTTTTCAATAAATCTTTTATTTCCCCGTTTTCTTAGCAGAATATGCAGAAATGAGAGGTGGCTCGATACTTTTGCACAGTATTGTAAGCGCCACAATAGCCCCTTATAAACCACACTTACACACACGGACACAAATCATGGTACCATGTCTAAGTGATTCTCAACAAGGTGCCATCCTATGCTGAGTCCTCCTTGCTAATGCATCACACGCTTTCCTCTGCGCCACTGATCACAGCCGACTGGACGCTTGGCTTACAGCTCAACACAAAGCCCCGTGTTGGGATTAAACACAATGACTGGTATCACCACTCTGGCCTTGCATCAGTGTGGCATTTGTGTACTAGCCTCAATTCTTCCTCCAAGTTAAGAAAGAAACTGAGGTCACGGTGGAGAGAAACAGTGTGGGCTGACAGAGTAAGGATAAAGGTAGGATGGATAGATGTTGCTGCCAGGACCTGTCAGCAGTGACAAATGGAAGTTGCAAAGATGAAGCAAGTAAGACATTAGAGAACAGTGATGTGGTGAATCACCAGTATGAGTGTGTGTGTGGCGTGTATGTGGATAGATAGGTACCCGTCTCTGTACTTTAACAACCGTGTGGGTGAATGTGAATGAAATGGAAAGTGTCTGTGTAGGTGTATCGATATAGGTGTGTCTCAGCTGTAAGGTGCCATCCCTGACAGCGACCCTCCATGATGTGAGAGTGCTGGGAAATTGATTTAGGTCATGTCTGAGGATGACAGAGATGAATCTGTGTGTTTGATTACAGCAAAAAAAAAAAAAAAAAAAAAAGCCAAATACCATCAGATTGAAATGGCACAACAAAGAAGAAACAAAGGTGAAGCAAAAGCTGAAAATAGAGAGAAAGAAATTGACATTTTTTCCAGAGCGTTGTTTTGTAGTGTTTGTGAATATTACTCAGTATCATACTGCAATTTTATTTTCTGTCAGTAGCAACCAGTTAGAATTTTATGTGAAGCTGATATACTGTAATGATAGCTAATGTGGATTTTTTTTTTCAGGGTTAAGTGAGATAACCTTTTGAAGGGGTTTTAAATTGCATTATTGTCAATTCAAGAGCCAGCAATGCAGTAAGTCAGAGTTCAAGGTAAATAATTAGCCCTTTTTATGAGTCAGACTCATCAAGGGTGGTCTTTAACCAGATACTGTTGGAATGTGTGTGGCTGTGTAAGCATTATTAATTATTAATAAGAGTTCATTATTTTTGGCTTTTTGTGTATTTATTTAGTTTAGCGCTTATTAAATACGTTGCTTCTGGCAACTCACTTCAAAACACAGAGCTTTTACTCGGGCAAAAGATTTGATTTTCTTTGTACAAGAGTAAATAATCAGTCAACCAGTTAAACTACATTTGTGTGTAATTCCACTATGTTACTCTGAGCATTGGATATAAAGTGAGAAATTCAAAGAAATGAAGAAAGAACAAATATTTTAATACTGCACACTTAAAATTATAACCATGTTTAATTTAAATCTCACTTGATTGAATAATTTTGTGATGTAAAAATGAAAAGTACTTTTTAAAGTAAATCAAACCTGCCCGAGACTGGAAACAAAGTTTAATTTAATGATTATACTAACTGCATATGGATTTCCAGGGTCTTTTCCAACTTTCTCAAAATAGATTTTTTTTTGTCCCTGAACACAACAATTCATCATTCTCATATGTAGGTGATTAAAAGACACAAAAGCTTCACACATTAATGACAGAGACCGAAGTTTAAGTAATTTTGTCTCCAAAAATGATGTGCTCATGATATGAAATGTTTTTCCTGCTGAAATGCATTCCTTACAAATGTATGTTCGCTGACACACACACACAATTTGTGTCCATGAACATGAAAAAAAAAAAAGATTTTTTCATTAACTACTGTGAGTCTGAATGTACATGATCTTTGATTTTCTTTCTTTGACAATTTTTTCTGTGTTTAGAACAAAAGAGTATTTAAAAGTCCAAGCTCAAACTATGTCTTTCTTCTTCTAAATCAACACAGTGCTCTAGCTACTTCTATATGAATACAATTTCCCCAGGGAATAGGGCTTCTCACAAGACAGATGTTGAACCTGAGTGAATACTGAAACATTAACAAGATTTATCTCCTATCTCCGCATGCCAAGGGACTAAAATGAAGGATGTCCTCTCTTTTTAGGTTATTACTCATTTCACTATTTTCTCTGAGAGGCATGTTAGCCATCAGGCTTTTATAATGCAATCTTCTGTTGGTTTATCAATACTGACTCCATTCCATAATATGCTTATTTCTAGTTTGTCATTTACACTCATCCTTGTTTCGTCTTTTCTTTTTGTCTATGATGTAATGTTAACTCAACCTAAACATATCCATCCATTTTCTTCCACTTATCCGGGGCCAGGTCACTGGGGCAGCAGCACAGAAGCCCAGAAGCCCAGACCTCCCTCTCCTCAGTCACCTCCTCTTGCTTTTCTGGGTGTTTCAAGACCAACCGAGAGATATAATCTCTCCAGCATGTCCTGGGTCTGCTCTGAGGCCTCCTCCCAGTGGGACATGCTCGTAACATCTCCCCCAGGAGGTGCCTAGGAAGCATCCTTATCAGATGCCCAAACCACCTCAAATGGCTCCTTTCGATGTGGAGGAGTAGCAGCTCTACTCTGAGCCCCTCCCGAATGGCTGAGCTTCTCAACCTATCTCTAAAGAAGAGGCCAGCCATCCTTTCCGCTCCTTGTATTCCCTCCATGAATTGCTACCCTGGTTTGTGTGGAGGGGTTTGTGTGTTCCAGGGATCCAAGGGGCTATGTTTTCAGGGGGCTTTTTGCCTCCTGGTAGGGTCTCCCATGGCAAATTGGTCTTGGATGAGGGACCAGACAAAGAGCAATTCAGAATGGCCCCATGAATACAACATAAGGGAACAGTTTAACCTTCCTGGGATAGGGTTACCGGGCCCCCGCCCTGGGTAGGCCTGGGGAGGATGAGGGCCTGGTGGCTTGACCTTAGCCCATGGGGCCTGACCAGGCACAGCCCGAAGAAGGAACGTTGGCCTATCCTCCTGTAGGCCCACAACTCACAGGACGTGTCATAGGGGTCAGGTGCAGTGTTTGCTCCGCAGTGGACAAAGACCAATGGTGGTGAAAAAAATCATATCTATTTTCATTTAATTTTATTACAGTTTCAGACATTTCAAACCTACATACATAAACCTATCAAGTCTGTACTGTATACAGTGACGTCAAAGTATCTGGCAGTGCCACGATTTTTGTAATTTTTGCCCTTCTTCACCACCTGAGTGGATCTGAATCAATCAATCAAGATGTGATTTAAGGGCAAGTTTTCATCTTTAATACAAGGGGTTTAACAAAAATAATGCATTAGGAATTACGACCATTTTTATACATTGCTCCCATTTTCATAGGGTCAAAATAACTGACTGACAAGCAGTGCCATAGCCTCACTCTTAACGAAGTAGGTGTGTTATCATCAGAGTCAACGATGAGGAGACCTTTTCATGAGTGGGAACCTAGAAAGGTGGAAGATGCAAAACACTGCTTACACTCAAGAGCAATAAAGCCAAATATTAAAAATAGTCTTGCCAGTTCTGAATATGAAAAATCTTTAGACAAATAAAATTGAACCTGTATTAGAATGATGGTAAGGGAAAATATGGCAAAGAAGAGAAACAGCTCATTGTTAAATTTCCATTTCCCTTATGTATACTACAATAAAACAAACGTATCGATAACACTTTCAGGGGCAAAAATATAAGTCTAGATTTACTCCTGATAAGCCCCCCTCAATATTACACAGAGTCACAAAGATATTTTAGGAGGACTGTGTCACTTTGCTACACTTGTTGCTCACATACGCATGATGAATCTCCTTGCTTGTTTCTGTGGTCATCTTGGCCAAGGCAGCGTCTCTTTTCTTTCTTAGCCTTAGGCAGCCCATCTGGGAAAACTTCTGTTGGCCCTGGGGTCTGTTTAGATCAGCCAAAGCTCTTCAAGCACACACTCAAATTTGGCCACATTATGTTGTTTTCAAAAAATCTTAACCATGGAAACAATTTAACCAGCTGTGGTAAAACAGCTGAGGTAAACACATAATTTGTTTTCAGTACACAAAGACATGGCTCTGACCTTTATTGGCCTTTCAATCTGTTTTAGGGTTCAAAGTTGTCGTCTGATCTGTTTCAAACCTGCTGTTTATGACCTGTAGTCCATTCACACTTTGACAAAATCACATTCCTCTCCTAAGATTAGCCAAGGAAGCAAACAGCAAGCCATCATGTAACCTAAGCTACAACAATCACAGAAAGGCTTTATAATTATATGTAAAGCTTGATGCAATAGGCTCTAAATTTAAAAGGCTCTAAGTTCTCCAGAGGCCCGGTAATGAACTAATCATTTGATTCAGGTGTTTTGACCCAAAGTGATATCTAAAACCTGCAGGACACTGGTTCTTGAAGCCTGGAGTTCCCCCATCCCCTCATTAGAGGTCTCCATGGATTGGCCCTTGCATTAGACCATATAAAGTATTAGCAACTTGTGAGCAGATCTTTGGATCACTGCAAAAGTCAGCACCTCCTTAAAAACAGTAAAAAAAATTAAGAAAGAAATAGTTCATCCTAGTTAATAACTGGAGAATTGATCATTGCTAGTTAAGGCTTACAGATTTTTTTTATTCACATGAAAATGGAGAGCTAGCAGGGCATTTTTCCTTTTTCCACTCAACAAATCAAGGTGCTTGAATAACAAAGAAGAAAACAAGAGTCTTTACGTACAACTGGGTTCACGTTGCTAATGCTTCCATGAAGTTCAGAGAAAAGTAAGGTCAGAGAGCCAGCTGCAGACAGAGTATGAGTGGGTCCTGTGACGTAGCTTGGCTATAAATACTATGTTCCAAAGGCCATATTGACATTTAGGTGCTGATTTATCTGGGAGTCTGGCTCAGGTTTATAAGGTCCTCACCACTGTTCATGGACAGATGTGATGTTATCGAACCCTCCCCTGTCTAGCATTGTGAGAAGTATGAAATGGACACAAATTGTTTCTTTTTTGGGGGTTGAGCATGAAGGGGTTGATGGTTTATGCGACAGTTTCAACAAGCAGAATGATGGTGCTTACGTTATGAAAGGAAGGACTTATTTAAAGCACCCCTGGTTCGTTTTCTGCATAGACAATAAGAGATGACTTATTGTTGGACAGGATGGACACAAATAGCCCCGGGCTGAATCATCAGTAATAAAGGATGAGCAACTACATCAGGAGATGTTTGATTCTAAGATTAAAGTCTGGGGTACAAATTAATGTGCAGGAAGAAGTCAGCCATGGATCCTAAAGTGCATCCAGACAACAGGAAACTAAAATGCACCACTAATGGCAAGGGTAAGCTAAAGAGTGTGCTTTTAAGAAAACTTATAATATGATCTACCTAATTCAATTTACTTTGTGCACTGATACAAAATCTACTCAGTGAACTTAGAAGAATTAATAGCCATTTTTATATCAGATTATAATGTAGATCAAGTTAGATGTCTTCTATTTAATGTTTTTCCAAACATAAGTAAACATACCCTTGCTTACATTTTCCAGTTAGCGATCAAGCTTTTTTCTTGTATTAATAATATTGGCAGGTACAAAAATAATTTTGAACCGTCTGTGTAGTTGCAAGTGGTAACTTACTCTTTCTAAAGATTAAAGTGTTACAGATTTTCTGCACGAGGCATTATTTAAAACAAAAGGCAGAGAATTACTCTGAAAATCAGAGTAATTTCTGTGCTAACACAGGTTTTTTTATGGTATTTTTATGGTATTTTTTTATGAAGAAAAATAAAACCACGCCGTAGCAACCGAGCTAGAATGATAAACAAACTCATGCTAATTACTTCCCGTAACAATTTTAAGTCCTTCATTTCTTTACTGGAATTTTATAGTGAAACATTGTCAAGTATACCATTTAAAAATTACATTTAAAGATATTGTGCCTTTTCAGTGGTGTATATTTGTTTGTGTTGACTACACCGCTGGCCATTAATTGTCTATTTTTATGTAAGTGAAAAATAAAAACCCACACAATAATAAAAAATAAATGAAGGACCTAGTTGCAAAGCCAAGGGAGGACATTTTTTAATTCACTCAAGGCTTTTGATTTCCTAAAATACAATTTCAAAGTGTTCCCAGTTTGCATAAAGAGGTTTGAGAAGTGGCAGAGCCATAATTCACAGGACTTTCAGCTACTAATGTTTTCAAGACAAACTTATAAAATAACATTATGAAGTGGGGAAGATTTCCACTACCAGCAGTTCCCACTTAATCCAAGCTGTGTAGTTAAGTATGGCAATTATAATATTGTTGTTCAGTGAAGAAAATGACTGAAAATTAAACATATATTTGCTGAGTTTCTTACAGTCTTGCTAAGGATCTATGCCTCGGTATTTAGACATGTCAGCTATCTCGCAACAATGCGCAAAACATTATTTTTAAACATGAAGAATTGTGGTTAAACAGGAATGGTGAATAGCACCTGCAGGACCACCAACCCCTACAACACAGCTCTGTCATAATGTTATTCAGCACAAGGGTCTTGACTCTTATTTTCTTGTACTGCTACTTTTTTCCCAGTTCCATTTATCTTTCTTTTGTTGAATGCTAGCTCAGAATTGATCATTGCTAAAACAGTAATCCATAACCCATTCATCATGTTACACCCAGCGCTCCTATGAAATCTGTCTGTGTGGAGGATTTTCACAATGCTGTGTCACTTTATGTAGTTTGATTCTGGCATCCTAACTTCCTTCCATTTTTTTTGCCCACTCTTAATCCAAACTATAGCCACAGTCAGCAAGGTCACTGAGTTCTTTACAGAGAGAAGTTTGCATCCACTGCCTGCAGCCACAACTGCTGAGGCTCACAGTGTTGACTCTCTTCTCGCTAGATCTCTGGCATGTCATCCTTATGCTGCCAAGGAGCATATGGTTATGTGCTGACATAGTAATTATATATATTTCCACCCCCCCCCCCCCCCCCCCCCCCCATCTTTTATTTTCTCTCACAGCTTTTTTTGTATGTGTCGACTTCTATGTTATCCAACATGAAAAGGGCTTATGTCGCAAGTTCATGTCAAAAACAGCTAATGTTAAAATTATGTAGCTTCAGGACTGACTAAATACAGTCAAGGTTTTTAAGCTCTGTTGAATGAACTAATGGTATCTTTTACTCACTGAAAGAAGTGTGAGCAAATGTCGGCACAGATAGCTTAATAACAATTAAGGTTTTAGTGTTAAAAAACTGAAAGTCTGCAAATAATGATGAATTAAATGCATATATTTTTTTAATGTTGTGGAAACTAGTAAGAATTTAAAAATATGGAGATGTTTTGTCATATGTTGACATCAATGGCTTGTATAGGCAGAGAGTTTGTTACAGTTGATCCCTCCAGAAGGTGGTGAATTATTCACTGTTTGGTTGGCAGGAAGCCTGGGATGCGATGAAAGCCCTGGCTCCCACCCCAGGAGGGATATTGGCTGGGAGGGAAACAACTCGCAGATTCCTGCCTTTCACCACTTCCCAAGCGGTGAGCTAGTTTAGCATAGTTATTGGTCTAACAGGAGTTTGTTCATTAACAGTCCCTTGCTGGCTGACAACATGTGGTCACTGTCAGTTAGAAAGGAGTGACAGAAGAGGTGGGATTGTAACTGCTGGGTTGAGAAGAATCATTAGGGCGTATGACAAATGCCAAGGAGTAAAGCAGCAAGATCTAAGGAAAGCAACTGATGGGGTTAGCTGTGGTCACCGGCTAGTCACAGCAATTAAGGTGAAATTCTAAATATAGGATTCACTGTTAAGCTATTACAAACCAGATATTTCTTCATGTTTTACTATGATGATACCAAAATAATCAACTCCAAAATGTACCAAAGTATTCTTTTAAATATTGCCTCATTGTCCTGGGAAATTTCCTAGACAATCGGCTTATTTAATTCAAATTTGTTTATAGGAAGTCACTTTTCAACATGCTATGGAAGACTTTTTTGGCATGACAGTAACATATCTAAGAGACCACCTGAGAAGAAGAGAAAAAAATATATCTGTATGTTTGCCATTTAAAACGAATCAGAGTGGCAGTTAAGTCTTTTTGAAGTCTGACTTGAGTTTCTGCTTGTGTGCAGTCCAATGGTTGGCACAAGCAGCTATTTTTATCTTTGCGACTAGGTTGTTGGTATTGATTTTGAGGAGGCTAGCATAAATGAAGCATTAAATTTCATTGCTTTCCATCTGGATAAGAGGTGTAGACATATATGTAGCTGTAGTTTATCTATATGTTTACTGGGTTTCAAGATTCAGATATCACAGAAGTCTAAAGTCTCAAAACATGTCATTTTTATCTACTGTATAGCCAAGCTTGTTAGCATTAGCCTAGAACACATCAGTGGGCAGAAACTGGTCCCATTCAATGAGTTATAAAAACAATAATCTTGTTTTATTTATGAGCAAGTGCACTTTAACACAACTACAACTTTCTCACAATGTCTCTGACACATAATATGTAAATTAATATGTAAATATGATCGTGGCTATGCATTTACAGGCAAACAGCTGGATGAACAAAGTGTTTTTGAGTGCTACCAGCTTCCCCGACTGGCAGTGTATCCAACTGTTTATTTCTGTATACCCATCTAACCCCCTCTTACATATTGTCGCCCTCCCATCTGTGACACTTTTGTAAAACATGCGTGGATCAAAGGAAACGCTGCTGTTACTTTACTCTTACATGGCTGTAACAAATTCTGAACTGGCTTCAAAATCATTCTGACTAAGAAACACTCTGATCTTTATTGGTTGTTTAATTTTGTGAACGTGTCACTCACTTGGAAAAACAGACACGACGCAGCTGGCTTGAATTCACTTAGCTAAAATCCAAAAATGACATGCTTTTTACAATGTGAAGAAAAAAAAGCTATAAAAGATCCATGGGGAAGTTTTAAACTGCTGCTGCAGCATAATCCACTTCTATGCTTGGTGAGTTACAAATGTTCATAGTGTTTCCAAAATATGGATAAATACACTGTGTCATGCTGTTGCAATCTTGGATACTGTGAAGAATTTTGGTAACTCTTTGGGACATATTGAGCACACAGATGGACAACAGAAAAGGGATTAAACTGCAGAAGGCATGTGAGAAGTTTTAATGGATTTCTTCTTCTGTTATCTTTTTAGCCACAGTAAAGCTTGTCAGCATAGATGCATATAAGAAGAAGATGGTTTTAAAAATACTGCTTGCTTTGAAAAACTTGTTGAGGTGCTTTATACTTAAGTTATGTTCTAATTTTTAGTTAGCAATATTTTGCGCATTTGCAGACTTTCATTCTAAACATGAATCTTTTATTGCATAAAAAAACAGCATAAGCAATGTCAACAACAAGCCTCTATTTTAGGGAACCACATAAGGCGAGGACGGTCTCAGTCGCACGCATTTAAAGATATTCAACATCTCAACATCCCACTGACGCACACGTGCACCCACATTTTCTCACTTACATCCGCACACATTAAGCCTTAACCCCCACAGAGAATCTAATCATCGCCAGTCGAAACATGTAGTTCACCTCCTTTGGGTAAGAGAAAACCTCCCTAAATAAGAATGGCTCTATAATGAGATTTTTATGATGGATCTTCAATGTTGAGACTGACCTTGTTCACCACCTTACCCTCATTTAAGCCATAAATCCATCTGAACCATCAAAACTGAAGATTTTTAATTAAATGTGTGATAGGAAAATTGGAATACTTATCTGGGTATTTTTTTTACATTTTCCCCTTTGAGCTCAAATTCCATTATCTTTGTCTCAAGCACTGTCAACGCATCAAGATTTCACCTCACGCGGCAGCGCTTCAATACTCATTTTAAAGCGAATGATTGCTGCTAAGACGAGGAAATTAAATGTTCAAAGCATCGCGCTGTAATCGCAACGTGCACCAACAGTCAACTAAACTCAAGCTCTCTTCCCTTACAGATGAATTGTTTCTTTTATCATTGAACCCCAAAAAAAGCACGAGTATGACATTTTCTTCATTGTTAACAAGCCGGACTCCATGCCATTGCTATTGGCAAGAGTTGTCCTTTGTGTCTACAGAAGGCAGTCTAAACCCTACATACTGTACTCCTGATATATCCCTTAATTCAAAGTTACACCTGGATCACTGTGCTGATTTCTGCATCAGTAAGATTTACAGTCTGTTAAGTCTGCTATTTTAGCATAATTATAGGGATTATTGAATTTGTTTATACTTAAAAACCTGCAATTTAAGTAGATTACCACCTATTTATATTTTTTCCATTTTCAGTCTGCATTCCTTCCTTTCCCTGCACTGCCCATGTCATTTATCATTATTCAATAGTGTATAAAAGTGGAGGTGATTAACATCTGTGGGCCTCCTCTAGAAACATTTCCCATGTCTTCTCCTGATCCTGATGCCTGCTGCCTCTTGGAGCATGTAAATCTCACCAGTAAATATTTCATCAGGGTCATGCAGAGTAACCCCCCCTCCCCTTTTCCTGGTCTGGTAATAGAATTTGGAGTGTGTCTTTGCCATCACAATCAGTCTAATTAAATCAGACAAACAATACTTGTGGTATACACTCAGTTTACCTGCTTACCTAATGCCATACTTTCCAAAGACACTAAAGGAAAAGATAAACAGCGTCTGCCCGGTAATTGATGCTAGAGAAAATCCGAAATTGCTCTCACGATAGGTTTAAGGCTGTTTGAGCAGAATGTTAAATGAAAGAGCCTCAACTAATGGCTTTAACTAGTCATTTAGACAAAAGTGTCCATTCTTTTGTCAGTATTTCTAAAGCTATTAGATAACTCTGCTGAGGTCTAAATACAATTGATGATGCAAAAGTCGCTCATCACTTCCACTGAGCTGTGGAGAGAAAATATTGATTTGCATGTGACAGTGATATATGCAGTGCAATAAACTGCTGCAACAAACCAGGTTTTAATCTGGCTTTTGCCTTTGCATTACAACGTCCGTAAGCCATAGCAAGACCTTAGAAATAAGTAAGCATCTATGAGTATAAAAACATCTAATGGTTTCCTTTAAATTTACCAACTGTAATATGAGTATTGGTCTAAAGGGTTGGTAAGAAAAGTAATTGGACTGTTCTGTGTATAGCACTTTTCTACTCTAACTAAAAGCCCTTTTTTTTAAGCACAAGCGTCATTCCCCCGACACAAACACTTTCATACAGCACTTTATTCTATGCCTTAAGTGCTTTCTATCTATCATGTACACATTCGGGGAAATTGAGGGTTGACTATTTTACCCAAGAATACTCCGTCAATATCTCAAACCACTGACCTTCACATTTGGTAGACAAACTGTTCTACCACAGCTGCCCACAAAAAAAGTTTTAGGTGATGACCAGTTCTGTTGTTCTTGCATTGTTTTGGTCCATGGGTAATTTGAACATAATATTTTCTCGGTTTTTCCACAGTAAATGAGGAACCCTACATTTTTTTCCCCTATTAAAGTTAGCATATGTGGCAGAGGTTGTTTAAACTGATATTTGGGGCCAGGGAAGCCTCATTTTGACTCGTGACATGTGTCTCTGCTATTGTTATCTATGACTAAGGGTTCTTACCCGTTCCTGTATGACAAAGTTTTGTGCTTCTAATAACAGAAATGCCAAAATCAACTCGATGAGAGGCAGGCTACACTCTGGATATTCCCCGGTAATTATTTACTCTGTTAAGCATGTTAGCCATGACATATTAGATTCAGCCATGTAACTACTGACAGAAAACAAAACACTTTAATGAGAGGAATATCCCCTCAAAAACTATCAAGGGGATGGTCATCCATTATCAAGGCTACTAGAGGTTAGGGAAATGAGAGAAGAAAAATTCTTGAGGGAGTAATCTAGCTGTTTTATTTTAGCAGGAATAATCCAAGGGAGACAGTTTTAATTTCCAGATGCCCCACAGCAGTGACCCAAAATTAATTGTTCCTTTTGCTACAGAGGGAGACCCCATGAGACAGACAGGGGAACATAGAAAAAAAAATCCTGGGTAATTACACAAGTGTAGAGCACTCTTCTATGGAGCGAGACTCTTGGTGGCCATGGATTATATGAGAGAGCTGACCCAAGGCTGAGCAGGAGAGAATTAAAAGTGTTGACATATAGGACTGCAGAGGCTGAGAAGGCTCTGTAAAAATCAGCAGTGGCAGCAGCCCAGGCGGGTTAAGTATGTGTTAAAAAGTGAAACAGCATTCATTGTTTGGGTTCATGTCCTGTGAAGGTGCTGAAAATGTTTCAGGTTAACACAAGAAGACACGGAGCTGAGCATTCTCCCCTGACAAAACATCTGTGGCTGTTTACATTACTTTATGGCAGATAGTAAACAGCTGCATTATATACTCACTCCGTTTAGTTAAAACCTCACTGGGAACTATTATGCAAATCTCTCATTTCACCACATCCCAAAGGTGCTCCATTCTTGATGACATGTCATGTTCAAGAAGCCAGTTTGAGTGACAAGAGCTTTGTGGTGTGTCATTCAGCTGGAAGCATCCATCAGGAGATGAGTACGCTGTGTTCATAAGGGAATGGACATGGTCAGCAACAATGCTCAGGTAGGCTGTGGTGTTTGAACAATGCCAACGATGCTCAGTTAGTGCTAAGGGTTCCAAAATTTGCTAAGGAAAAACTTTCTCTAATCCATTACACCAACCTGAAATGCTGATACAAGCCAGGGTGGATCCATGCTTCATGGTGTTTAATACAAATTCCCGTGAACTGGTGCCATCTGTAGCCTCAGTTTCCTAATCTGGAGACTGATCTTAGCTGATAGAAATGGCACCCAGTGTCTTCAACTAGTCCACCTGCTTTAAAGATCAACATGTGTATTCAGAGATGCTCTTCTTCAACCCTTGGTGGAATAGTCAGACCAGTCCATCTCACGCAAATGGCTCTACTACATTTCCAGTTCTCTTGGGTTGAACTTTACTAAATGGATGAAGTTGCTGCCACACGATTAGCTCATTTGATAGTTGCATTAATGAGCAGTTGAGCAGAATAGCTAATGAAGTTGCCGGTGAGTGTATATCGTATATCTAACAAAAACAACTCAATTAGCCAACAGCAAGAACTCCCCATGAGTCCAAGAAATATTTTAATAACCCCAAATCATTATTGTATTTTGAACAGATCTTAGCATAATCAAAGTTTCAGTTTCATTTAAAAAAATATTACAGAGTCACCACATTGTTAATTTGAAAAATGCATTATGGAAACTATTTTAGTTTCTCTTCCTACCTGGATTTGTATCATTTGCATCACACTTCAATCCACTCAGAATAAACAGATAATAAACCTGTTTTTTGTTTTTTTCTAATGTTCCTGATTTACATGAGGTCGTGGAAAATGCAAACAAGAATGCACAAAAGCGACTTTTAATTATTGACTGAAGGTTTTCTATAGAGCCTCCTTTGCGAAAAATCTTTTGTTTTGCTTCATTTTTCAGAGTCACAAAGTGCTTACGACTAAGGATCTGTTTTTATCTTTCGGGACCTTCTAACTGACTCACATCTATTTAGTCACACAGTTATAGTTTTTAATGAGAAAAACACAATAGGGGGAAAAATAGATTCTGGCAACCCAAACTATCACTCAAGTGCTAAGCTTTTATTGCAAAAGAAAAACTCTATCTAGACATTTCTATTGTGATGCACCGCAATTACTGAACTTTCTCAAAAACAAACAAAAAAAGAAAAAATCAGTTTACTTTTTTAGTTTAATTACTTTCCAAAATATCACAGAGAATCCATTCAAAGTGACATTACTTCAGGTGTGCTGTTTCTCCCTACATTAAATATCAAAGCTAAAAAAAAAACATCATTTGAATTTTTTCAGACATAGCTACAATTTAATGATTAACTTGGTAACACTTAAAATAAGCAACGCTAAGGGTGATTTATCAGTAATAAATAGCAAACAGTTGTCTGAATTATGAATCATATCTGATTGTCGACCATTGTGTGACTATCGTGTGACTGTGGGTGTATTTACTTCTCACACAGTCCTGCTTTTTCCTTTAACTATTCTGAAAAGAGCCTATTGGAAACTAAACTAGTACAAAGTAGTCATCTCCCCTTCCTCTCATTGCCCCTGTAATAAAATTTGCTGTCACTGGAATAACAGATCTCGTCCATTTCACATATGAACACAGCCTGCTTCATCAGATTTACTGTGCCAGTAGCTTTCAAAGTCAGCTACTGTGGGACCATCAAGGTAAGTTTTCCTGCCTTGTGTGTTTGTGCAAGGAGGCATTTGTGTGCGAGTGCTTTAAAGTTGGCTGGGTACTCTATGCTTATTGCCTTTGAGTATTATTCTTTTTTAGGGTCTCTCCTGGAGGGTGTACTGCACTATTGATTTGTTAAGTTAATACATTTCTTCTTCTATCTCATCATTCTTATCTCACGAGGCTTCGTGCTTGCCTGTCTCTAGGTGAAGTAACACATGGGAGCAACAAACACTTCTCGCACACTGCTGAAAATTACAAATCTGGGTGGAGTCTGATGAATACTTTAGCATGTGGTGAATTTTTACAGC
Source organism: Maylandia zebra (assembly GCF_041146795.1). NCBI lineage: Eukaryota > Metazoa > Chordata > Actinopteri > Cichliformes > Cichlidae > Maylandia > Maylandia zebra. Next base: position 34,307,716 of record NC_135168.1, read on the forward strand.
ACCAAAATGGGGGGAAAAAATCTGTCATTGTATACTGAGGTTTGTTTTTAAGAAATAAGATATCTCATTCCCTTCGTCTCCAGTGAGCTACAGTCTTTATTGAAGAAGAGAGGATGGGGCTATGCAACAACCTATCATGCTTCAGCTTGAGGCTTTAAGAGATGCTGTATTGTCTTTTAGAAAAGCCTTGAAGTGTACATGAATCCAGAACTGTCACTGTAGCTAAATCAAACGCACCCCATTCAACCTCCTCTCCCTGAGGTGATGTGATGCAAAGGAAAGGTCGAGGCTGTGTTAATAGCTTACAAATCTCTGTCTCAAAACCTTAAGTGAATAATATTCTTACAGTATGTATAATTCGGATGTGCAGAGTGTAACAGGATTTCTTCTATGAGGTTTTTTTTTTTTTTTAATTTTATCCAGTCAGAGCAGGACCCAGTTGAAGAAAATAAAGGGGACATTCCCTGCTGCAACAATAATCCTCAAATAACAAGTTAGTGGTAGCGACAGACCATTAATCCATTGAGAACTCATTACTATCCATATCTCCATTTACATCTGAATTAGACCAATTAGGGGAACAAAGCAATTCTGCCACATCCAAACCACTATAAATGAATTAACATCATCTGATTACATTGAAGCATGGTGAAATCTATACTGTCAGGGTACCAATTAAATGAATAGCAAGCATTAGAAAAGCTATAGCAGTCATGGACCATAATCCTCTAATTACTATAATCACATAGGGTGAAGGAAAAGCTTTTTTTGGAGACCTTTCCATTCATAATACTGTTTTTAATTATTATTTGTTTGTTTCCCAAATTTATCTGATGATTAACCCACGACCATTTTTTAAATCTGTATAAAGATATTAGTTATTAGTTATTAGTTATTAGTTATAAGATAGTGAAGCTTTTCTTAGACTAAAAGCCTTCTGTAGTTTCTTCACATTGCTTGTCCTCACTGTTGGCCCAACTGACCATGTAAACATCTAAAAACTGTCCCAAACATACAAAATTAATCTGGGATCTTAAATGATTTGCTGTAATTCAAGAAAATGTAAATTGTTAATAGAATGTTTTAATTAGCACTGTGTGCAATATTTATGCTGATTTTTATCATATCAGCATACTAAGAGACTTTGTCAGACTACTATAGAAAGAAATCCCATGATGTTGTGTAAACTCTATGCTGAATGTCTGATTGGATCTTGTAAAAAAGTAGGTACATCCTAGGAAAGCCTTTCTGTTGATGTGTAGAGTATCAACATAGTGTCATCAAGATTGTGGATAGTGGGGCTTGGAAAGACAAAGCAAAAAAAAGAAAAGAAAAGCAGGAATAGCCTAGTCATAACCCAGTGATGAATTCCACTCAAAAGTTGGATTATTGAGTTTTAAATTCATTACAGGCTCAACTCCAAAAACTTTTTTTTCCTTTTTTGCATCATGTAAGATTCATACTTTTAACTAGTCATGACTTACAGTACACATCCCAAAATTAGATTCCAACTTCTTTTGCTTATCTTTAGTTAGCTTTTAGTTTCAGAATCTGAATTAAAAACAAACAAACAAACAAAAAAAGCAAACAAAAAAAACTTCATTAGTTAAAATGTCAAAAGAGATGATGTCACACTGCTGGAAAATTATGCAAAAAAAAAAAAAAGATTTTGTAAGTGCTTGACTGGCTTCTGTAGCTAAACCGGACTGATAGTCCATTGCAGCTTGTAAGGAATTTTGATGTCAATCGTCTTTTTTATTTAGTTAATGGTAGTTTTCACTGAAACATCAGGTGCTTAGTGAAAAGTTGGAACAGAAGAGGTCTGGATCATCCCTCTCTGTGCAGTGTCATCTTGATGGCTGAAAGTGAAAGTCAGTTCCTGATTTGATTGTGCTGTTCACAGTTCAAGGTACAACACTAAATATTAAGGTGGTGGATAAATTTTTATCCTCACTGCAGTGTTACGACCCAGTCTAGGGGTACAGGAACGCAACATAAGTTTGAAAAGACTGCCCCGCCCTGGTCCCCAAAACCATACACAGAGGGAAAACCAATTTCTTAGTGAACGGTGGTTTATTTTTCTACACTGCAAAAATGAAGCTCCGGGGTGAACGAAGGCCAAAATAACAAACTAAACAAGCTAAGTCAGGAGGAGGTGCTATCTAAAACCCTATGTGAAATCAAACATCAAACAAAAGACAAGCGCTACACCTAACTCCCTAACTGAAATAAACAGGAGAAAACAGTGCAAGGAAAAACAATAAGGCAGCTCACCCCTTCTGTTCCAGTGCTATTTACAATATGCTATTTACAATGAAAACTAATGTACACACTATATACAGAACTGAGAAAAGTCGCAAAAATCACAGGCACAAATGTCACAGGTTTTGGAGGCCAGGGTCAGGTCTGCTGCTGCTGTCAGTGGCTGCCCCGGGACAACTGCTGGTGATGGATTTTGAATGCGACCACATGATCAGCGGACCAATCGGCAGCCGTCAGCTCATCTAATCCGGGGCCTGCAAAGACTTAAAGACACAGACAAAAACAGCCACCAAAACAGATTATGGACAGGGCCATAACAGCAGATAAAAAAATAATATAGCCGAGGCAGAGACATGTAGACTGGGGGGCCTTGAAAATTGCACCCTGCTTGTACTAATGAATAGTGTTATAACAGCATATTAGTACCAAGTACCATCACAGTTTGTGCAGTCTGTGTTTTCAAAAATGTTAAATTTATGGGAAGAATATCAAGCTATGGAGTATCCTATTGTCTTATACAGGGAGTGCAGAATTATTAGACAAGTTGTATTTTTGAGGAATAATTTTATTATTGAACAACAACCATGTTCTCAATGATCCCAAAAAACTCATTAATATCAACGCTGAATGTTTTTGGAAGTAGTTTTTAGTTTTAGCTATTTTAGGGGGATATCAACTTAACAAAAAACAAATATATACCCATTTCAATTATTTATTTTTACCAGTGAAACCAATATAACATCTCCACATTCACAAATATACATTTCTGACATTCAAAAACAAAACAAAAACAAATCAGCGACCAATATAGCCACCTTTCTTTGCAAGGACACTCAAAAGCCTGCCATCCATGGATTCTGTCAGTGTTTTGATCTGTTCACCATCAACCACAGCCTCCCAGACACTGTTCAGAGAGGTGTACTGTTTTCCCTCCTTGTAAATCTCACATTTGATGATGGACCACAGGTTCTCAATGGGGTTCAGATCAGGTGAACAAGGAGGCCATGTCATTAGTTTTTCTTCTTTTATACCCTTTCTTGCCAGCCACGCTGTGGAGTACTTGGACGCGTGTGATGGAGCATTTTCCTGCATGAAAATCATGTTTTTCTTGAAGGATGCAGACTTCTTCCTGTACCACTGCTTGAAGAAGGTGTCTTCCAGAAACTGGCAGTAGGACTGGGAGTTGAGCTTGACTCCATCCTCAACCCGAAAAGGCCCCACAAGCTCATCTTTGATGATACCAGCCCAAACCAGTACTCCACCTCCACCTTGCTGGCGTCTGAGTCGGACTGGAGCTCTCTGCCCTTTACCAATCCAGCCACGGGCCCATCCATCTGGCCCATCAAGACTCACTCTCATTTCATCAGTCCATAAAACCTTAGAAAAATCAGTCTTGAGATATTTCTTGGCCCAGTCTTGACGTTTCAGCTTGTGTGTCTTGTTCAGTGGTGGTCGTCTTTCAGCCTTTCTTACCTTGGCCATGTCTCTGAGTATTGCACACCTTGTGTGCTTTTGGGCACTCCAGTGATGTTGCAGCTCTGAAATATGGCCAAACTGGTGGCAAGTGGCATCTTGGCAGCTGCACGCTTGACTTTTCTCAGTTCATGGGCAGTTATTTGGCGCCTTGGTTTTTCCACACGCTTCTTGCGACCCTGTTGACTATTTTGAATGAAACGCTTGATTGTTCGATGATCACGCTTCAGAAGCTTTGCAATTTTGAGACTGCTGCATCCCTCTGCAAGATATCTCACTATTTCTGACTTTTCTGAGCCTGTCAAGTCCTTCTTTTGACCCATTTTGCCAAAGGAAAGGATGTTGCCTAATAATTATGCACAGCTGATATAGGGTGTTGATGTCATTAGACCACACCCCTTCTCATTACAGAGATGCACATCACCTAATATGCTTAATTGGTAGTAGGCTTTCAAGCCTATACAGCTTGGAGTAAGACAACATGCATGAAGAGGATGATGTGGACAAAATACTCATTTGCCTAATAATTCTGCACTCCCTGTATGTATGGAGCAGCTTTAACATTAGGATTCAACGTTAATTTTTACTTTTATCAACAGAAAAACAACTATCGATATTTTTGGTGAAAAAATCACTACAACAGCAATTTTTTCCTACTGGTTGTTCAAGTAGACGGCCTTTACGTTAGAGTTACGTTACAGTGCACTTACCAAACTGATGATAAATTCAAGACACTTTACTTCCACTATAATGTGCATCATCATGAAATAATTCTAATTTCAAGTCAGTTTGAATGCCAATATTTCTCCATGTAAGATGTGAATAAATTAAAAGTGCATGTCTACTGGAGTCAGTGTTTGTTATGACAGATGGGTGCATCTTCCAATTTTAAATGTCCGTCTGTACTTAAATTTTTATCAGTCTTTCTAAAGTCCATTTAAAATGTATTTTAATAGGCAAGCTTGCTCTGCAGAGCACCCTTAGAATTTGCAACAAGACAAACGAAAAATGAAAGCTAAAATAAAATGTTCTCATTTATTTCATAGTGTCTTGTCTTATTAGCATCAAGTTAAGAATTTCCTTAGTGGCTGCAGCTCATATTAACCTGATAGGATAATATGAGGCAGGGAGTCATCACAGAGTCTTCAAGAAGATCTGTCTGAGGGCTGAGGAGAAGTGAAGAGGGTATCTGGTAGGTGAGCACCCAGTGGAAGCAACCATGAGCATGAAGTGGCCCGCTGACCTTCATTAACGCGTGTCAGCGAGCTATGCCAAGCAGCGTGCTGTGTGCTTGTGCCTGTTTGCCCACACACTGGGCGAAGACGGGGATAAATTGCATGGAAGAAAGAGATAAGGTTGTTATTAGGCCTGTTAAAATCAAAAGCGGGAAACAGAAGAAGAGAGCACAAGGAGGAGGGAAGATTAAAGACTAACCAAGGCAAACACATTTCATACAAAGAAGAAGTGACAGGTCTACCAGCTGCTTCATTAGAAGGTGAGGTAAATGGGCTGATGAAACAATAAGACATTTTCAGTGTCAGACCATTTGAACACTACGCGAGAGTCTTCATGAAGGTGTCATCATGTACAACCACACAAAAGACATAAATGAGAGAAGAAAAACTTTGTTCTCTGTACTGTCAAGCATAGCAGTCGTAAATGGAGAGGTGTATGCGTGACTGTGAGTGTGTGTCTACTTTGACCCCAGAGATTCCCCTGAAGCAATGAGGTGTGGGTACAAATCAAACTTCATTAGATTCACAAGCAGTGAGCCCTTTGGTGTGCCAAAGAGGCAGAACAGAGGAGAACTTAACCATGGAAAAACAGTTTCTATTTAAATGTCACTTTTCCATTATTCAGCGCTGGGCCTCTTCACCGTGATAGAAAATAAAAATCTAATGTAAAAGCAGGACATCAGAACCTGGAGGTAGTGTCATGGTCCGTGGTCCTGTGTCTGTGGAATGCGTGATGCTCGGGTAGCCACACCCCCGGGCTGGGCCATCACCAGCACACCTGCTCTCCATCCCGGTGATTACACGGAGATCCACTTAATCCGGCGCTGACGGATGCTCCACGCCAGTCCGTAGTCATCCCCACAGTGGTAACCAGACTTCCACGAAAAGTGTGCATTCTCTTCTGCTTGGAACTTTGTTTAACCTGCCTACTTCTGTCAAGGTTTCTACTCGGCGTCTGCTACCTGCCTGTCCTCCGGCTCAACTGGATCTCGCGGTGCTCACCTGGCCCACTCGCCATTCCACGGACTTCCTGCCCCCACGGACTGCCACACTTCCCTCCCGAGCTCCCATGGTTCCGTTCTATCGTAAGCCCCTACTCTAACTCAGTCCTGATATGTTCTCCCCGCTTCCTGGCTCCCTAGTAATCATCTCCCCTTTCTATTGCAGCCCCCCGCCGTCCCGATCCCGGCTTCCTCGTGTCATTGTTTCCCCGGATTTTTAGTTTCTGTTTTGCTCTCTACTTTCCCCGGGTCGCCTTTCGTTGTTTTAATAAAGTGTCTTTTTGTTAGCTCGGAGTCTGCGCCTGGATCCTTTCGTGCCCGCGCACCACGGTGCATGACAGGTAGTTAACATTTACCTCAAATTGATACTCTGCTGCGCTTACACACTAGTGTTTAGTAGGTGTTGGTGTGTTTAGCATCACTACTATTGCTGGCCCATTAGTGTTCTAATAACTGTGCCAGGAAGTGACCCAGCACAACCTTATAATAATTTTTTTGAAAATTTATAACCATTACATAAATACTTCACTTAAAATCCCTAAAACCAAGCACTGATGCCAGGCAACACAAATAAAAAGCAGTACAACAATGAAAAAGGACTTTTATTAAAACAGTGATGCAGCACAGCTTGAAATGTCAACTGGCATGCAGAAATGATCTTCCACAACTGAATATCATTAAATTCAAGCATACATACTGCATATGTAAGGTAAGTCAAAACACTAAGTAAAGACTGATGCCACCTGTTACCAGGATTGATTGGCTCCTTTAATTGGCCTCTTTAAAATCCAATCGCAATTAATTAAAGTTAGCAACAAAACAAATTAAAACAACAGAATAAAAGCAGCTGTTAAGGCAAACATTTATTAATACCCAGCAACAAAAGCAGCAGTTTAAAACAATGTCAAATGCACTAAATCAACAGTAAAATTAAAAATAAAAATAAGGCTGGCAAAGCAACAGAAGCACACTTCAGTGATCAAAATGAGTGTTTGGCTCAGTCCCCAGGCACATTTCAATTAAATATCAAAGTTAAATACAAGGTTTACCTGGCTGCAAACAAAATAAACAATGCCACAGGTCAGGTTCTGAATTCTGACCCAAAAATCAAACACCTGCATGCTAACCTGTCTGTTTATAGAGGCTAGCACATGCAAAGACAATTTTTAACCAATACTAAGAACAAACTTACGAAAAGACCGTGCAGTCACGGTGGGGCAACCAGGTGGAAGAAGAAGGCTTGTTGTATTTATCCCTGTGCAACAGGCTAATCTCAGTTGAGCCTAACCCAGGTTGGTTAGTGTCACATGGAAAGTATAACTGTAGAGTTTTGAAAGTTTGACTCAGAAAATAAATATCATTTTTGACCACTGTGATAAACTAGTCAACTGACAAATATTTCAATGCTAGTGCCCTTGATGCTGCAAGGCACACTAAAGAAATATGTCTGAGAAGGTTGAACAATTGGGCCTTCTGTCTACAGATCAGTCACACTGTATTTACAGGTTTAAATCACACATTTTAAACTTTTCTTTCCTTTGTGGTATTTTATTTATCCTTTCTCTGTACAAATATTTATATTACAATCTAGTTACATGTGTAAACTGAAGTAGCGTATGTACCCATGCATTCCATATTTCAGTGATAAATACTGAACATCAAAATTATGTGAATGCTTTAATTTGGGCTTATCACTTGATGTCATGTTCACAGTTACTGAAGCCAGACAACCATAATTTAGGCAAATATGAAGTAATGAAGTTGATTGTGACCTATTACTTTCTCATCTATCAAACAACAGCAGCCACATAAAATGCTTATACTTATACTATTTCATGCTGGCTCTCAGCCACTGTGTAACCAACAAATGCATTAACTGCATTTTGGCTCAATTCATATCTGGATTCTTGCAGTATGTGGAAATTAAACTTTAGCATTGCACTATGAGAATTGTTTGTTTTTCTAACCTGAAGCTAACACAGTAGTGTTAAAATTCAAAATGTGTGTTAAATTGGGTAATTACTAATGGTGCACTGGACAAACTGAATTATTTTGTTCTGCAAATTGCAATAAATTATTTTCCTCAAGAACCTTTCTCTACCCTTTTCTAGTGGGAGGCCATTTGTTTCTGTAAGTTGTAACTGTTAATCTTAGCTACATGTGAAACAGAGAAAAATAGAAAAGCGCATAATAAGTCTTACAAAAAACTCTATACATATCAGCAAATACACATGCCATGGCATTCTAGGGTCCAGAGCGTCATGTTTTCATGTGTGAAAAATGTCCAGGCTCTCCACTGTGACTGAAAACTGTACAAACCCCAAAGTGTCTGTGATGGTGATGTATACATGAGCATGGGGCTGTAGAAAACCTCTTCAGTCTATGAAAATCAAAGAAACACGTGTTGAGACTGTGTCAGAACCCTGGCCAATAACTGCTATCTGATGGAGCCCTGCCCACTGCCTTGGCTTGCCCACAGCCTCTCTACCAGCAGACAGAACTCTGAGCAGAGACAGAGATTTATGCCACCATTTATAGATTTAGCTTTTTTTTTTCCACCCCCTTTTCATACCAAATTCTCATCTGACTAAGAAAGATTCCTTTGAGCCTTAACTCCAACAAACACATCCACTCACAGAAAACAAACTCCCTTAACTTTAAAGAGGTCTCATGTGTAGCCTTCACTTTGTAACACATAAACAATGCAACACCCAAACACCATCCAAGCGCCGGAGGCATTCTGACAAACAGCCCTATTTGGAAAACAATGCACATACTGTGCGTTACACTGACTTTGACCTCCTCACTACCACTGATCTGTCAAAGCAGCTATCATCCCACTGGTAAGTATTTCTCCCCATTAAGAAAGCATAAACCATCTGCCTGCTCATGTATGACGTGAGGAATGCCTGTCATGTTATGCTTAATTAATGAGGCCGTATATTTGCAGAGGAATCAGAGCAATGCGAGCACGTACGGTTATGCAAATGCTCCTTGTTTCTGTGAAACTGGAAGTTTGGGATAGGTGTAAATGCTGGGTTTGCACGAACTGTGGGACATGCTCGTATTTAAGATATTGTGCAGGCAGTGGAGAAATTATATTTAAAAGTGGAGAAGGTGTTATGTAGAGATATCCATTAAAATGCTTTGATTGATGGCACGCTAGAAGGTGACAGTGAATGACACAGGAATTCAGCACAAAAACATGTGGCAAAAATCCACTCTGGAGTGTGAAGAAACTGTCCAAAGCTGCATTTGGCCAGAACAGCCAATTAATTAATCAAAAGTGTTAGGTCTGATAAAGCTGACCGATAACATAGTCAGTGAATATATCTACAAGATACTCATATAAGAGAGAGAAGCCTCAGATGGCACATTTACAAAAAAAGGATTTAAAGGTAGCACATCCAAATGTTGAGGTTAAGTGATAAACAGTCCCTGGCAGTGAATGCAATTAGTGTTTACCTACAGATTTGACAATTACACATCAGCCACTGCATTAGGCATAAAAAGGGATTTATATGGTCTATTTTCTTACTCGAGAGGGTGGCCTATGATTAAACGAGACTCGGAGTCTACCATGCTAGCAGCTCCTTAACTTTGGACCCAATCACAGCAGTGGTTTGAACAATAATAATAACACTTTAAGCTTGTTTAAGACTGGAAACAAAGAGCATTGGTAACAAATTATATATATTTTGTATATTTTATTAAATAAGCATTTTAAAATATAGGATATGTGAAACCACTTATTTCAATTGAAAAAATAAATAAGGAAATACACGAAAAAGCAAAAGCATACAACAAGCTCTATCCAGCTCAGTCACACAGTCCTAGAAACCAGTCAGTGACCACCTGGCGACCGACCACTTGTTAGGGAAAAACGTTCGCCCTTCCATCCATCTATTTTCTTCTGCTTATCTGAGGCCAAGTTGCAGGTGCAGCAGCCAATGCAAGGTTGCCCAGATATCCCTGGGAAGTGAGGGAGAAGGTCAAGGGAAAAATGTGCATTCACCAGATGGTCAGCAAGTCGTTGCTGGAGGCTGATGGCAGTTGCTGTGAAATCCATTGCTAAAACTTTAGGCATGCATGCCTAGAGACCAGCCACTGATCCCTGGGAAGCCCCAGTCGCTAGGGAAAATGTGTATTTATCGACACGTACCACCAGTAACTAAAATATTTTTATATCTTGTTTTTATATCTTGTTATATATTTAAAATTGCTTTGTCAATAAATAAATAAATAAATATCAAAACTGTACTCTATTTTCTTTTGCAGCTGTCTACTCACATCTTTTATGTGGATGCATACACGCGCTCAATTCAGTGAAGGAAGGCGTCATAAGGAGTCATAAGGCTATTGCCTGTAACTGGACAGTTAAAATTTTAATTGCTATGTATTTCATTGTGGGTCTTTTTCAAGGTCTGCTAGCAACCAAAGACCTCCAGCAACCACTTGCCAGCTGGTCAATGAATACACATTGTTGCCTTACCAGGTTGCTATGGGCCTGTCAATCAGCCTCAAGGCCTCGAGCCCACTGTTGTTGTAATTTGGTGCTGTATAAATAGAATAGAATAGAACTGAAATGAATTTAATTATGTCTTATGTCTCTTAATTATGCTTTAAATAGACACACACAGACAATTCCTAACACACTGAGCTCTACCATTTAAAGATGTTAAATAAAAGAGGCCCCAATGCTAGACACAATAAAATCATAATAAAAGCAAATTAAAAACTCAATTCTGTTTTCTTTTTACAAACAAAGAGTATTTGTTATTTTATTACACACTTTAAAAGAGGAAACTTTCTTCTACTTCTGCTTTTAAACAATCAGAATATTCCTATACCTGTTAATATTAAAATATGTGACATAGAGATGGACGGCCTGAAAGCCATGAACATGACTATCTGAAAAAATAACATCGGGGGCACAAGCTGAACCGCACTCACTGAAAGCAAAAGGTCAAGATAAGCAAAAAAAAAAAACCCAAAAAACACCACCCCGCTTCCTTAGAGAGCAAGATTTTATTTGTAGAGAAATTCCATATAGCAAAGAGGCAAAAAAATATCAGCAGAGGATATGGGGAGGTTGTTGTAAAGGTGATATCAAGAAATCTGGCAGAAACATTTTACTTCTCCTTCAAAAGAAAGTGCGATAACAAAGTTTTGAGGGCAATTGTAATAAACAACTTCAAGGAAACAACTTTTTCTCCCCGGTGCCCTCAGTACATACATAGAATACGTTGACAGACAATCAGATTTCCTCCACACACACACACACACACACACACACACACACACACACACACACACACACACACACACACACACACACACACACACACACACACACACACACACACAGAAGTACACACATCAAGTTAATGCAGAGTGCAACGAGCCTCTCAGGAAAGAAACAGTCGGCTTGGTAAGAAGCGATTAGAGCTCCCTTTGGTTGCCCTGGTGTTACCGAAGATTGATGTGATTAATAAAGGAGTTGTTATGGCGCCCTCTATGCCTCTGAATGCAGGCCAAAAGACATCGGGGGGAGGGAGGCGCCGGCAGAGATAGAGACTCTAAAGGTAATGATGTATCTAACAACTGTGATTTATCTTTTTACAGGTCTGGGACAAACCTCACTCATCAGATTATTATTTTACACACACCGTCACCTGTCTAACCACACAAGTTATCTTCATGGTGCAACTGATCCACAATACTGACACTGCAGACACCTAATATTTCTAACTAAAACTACATACAATTTCTGAGTTGTATGACATTGGCTTGGATTTGGATTTGAGTCCCCAGTGACATGATGGGGCTTTAATGGATCAGTTCAGTCCAAAAAACAATCAGATTCTTGATAAGGTTTGGGTCAACATCTTGGACTCTTTGTTGTCTTCCTCAGTCATTTTAGGGGTAATTTTGTGGTGTAGTAGCATTATCGTCCTAGTGTTGACATGCACAGCTATTGTTATGATGAAGCTATGGTTAGTAGCAACTTTCAGAAGAATGCCATGCCAGGGTCCAAAGTGTTCCAGCAGAACTTTGCATTGATAGAAGATGATCTGTGCAATTTATTTTTCCATTATAATCTAAATATAAAATGCATTTTGATGTAAAGTTGTGTTTTAGTGCTGTATGCATATCGTTATACTGTTTTCTTACTTCTTGAACTTAACCAGAAGTTAGGGTTAGCTCAACTTAGCCTCTCTATACAACAAGTAACCATGAGAGGGATATTATTCCATACCCCAGAACTAGTTTACTCAACATATTGATACTGCTTCTCTACTCTAATACCTGTATGGAGGTTTTGCTGTAATTATTGTTTAATGGAGTAAGTAATACAAACCTTTAATCATGAAAAAGGTCTGGAAGCAAATGGAAAGTCTTACTTGACTGAGCAGGGTGAAATTGAAGTGTTTTTCAATTTAATTTTGATGTTCTTTGACATTTCAAAACCTGGGCAATGAGTTATTTGTCAGCTGCATTTTAAACGGTTCAGAAAATCTAATACTAGTAATGTCTTTAACCGCCACACCGCTGAATGGTATAACACTCTGATTTGATCAATATGAGCTTGCCTTCATCTCTCAACAGCACCGAGCCAATGGAGATAAAGTCATTATGGTCCATAAATGGCAGCATGCAGTGTGATTAAGTAGGAAATTTCCTAGAGGTCAGTTCACACCTGGTAGAGCTGAATAGCTGAGATGATGGTGGAATTGTTTTAGCTTCCCTATGGTGTGATTTTGCTTGAACACTGAGAGGAGGCAAATGTTCTGGGTTTGGTCCAGCCAGCCATTTCTGGATTCCCAGAGACAAGATAATTTCCCTGTAGTTTATCTGTGACATGTCAGTTGTTTTCACGGTTCATGCTAGCGTTCATTCAGTAGACAATGGTTTATTTGAATCACAGCTGAGAGGTTTCCCTTTTCCTCTGCCTATTATAGACTTCCTTGAACATGTGCTTTTTCTAACTCATTGCATTTCATGTTTTCTGTCCTTTACCAGAATAGAGAGATCCTCATTTATTGGATGGACAAATTCTTATAAAACCACATTGTAGGTGACTTTGTAAGGTAACTAGGCAAGGAAAGCAACAAATGTGTGTTATTACATTGTTATAGATAAAGGATGTATACCAGCGGTCCCCAATCTTTTTTGCACCACGGACCGGTTTATGTCCGACAATATTTTCACTGACCATCTTTTAAGGTGTCGCGGATAAATGCAACAAAATAAAACCAGTATTGGTACCCAAAAAAAAGAAGATTTATTCATAACACACAAAAGACCCAGGAAAACCAAGTTAATGATAGAAAAGATTTAAAATAAAAATAAAAAACGATAAAAACCCTGAAAACCATGAATTTCGCAACCAAACCTCAACTCTCGCGGCCCAGTACGAAACGGCTTACGGACTGGTACTGGTTCGTGGCCTGGGGGTTGGGGACCGCTGATGTATACGACACAATTCTCATGCTTACTAACAGAGCACTGAGTCAAATAATGAACATCCTGTGTAATGTGCACTAACCTATAAGAAACACAACATTATGTAGAAGTATCACTGCACAGCTTGTTTTTCCGCGACCCCACCCCATGTGTCTATTTGCTGTGTTATAAGCTCAGATAACATGTTGATGGTGGAAGTCTTTCTGTGACTCATTAGGTGTTTTTATTTTGGTTGCCTCCTGGAAGTTGATGTTTCAACACATCAGTGAAAGATCTTGGATTCAACATGGGTTCTTCGACTTGAGCATTCACTCAAACAGTGTCATCAGCACTTAGTCCCAGGCAGTGGCAGATTGCCCACTGGAAGCACTGGGACATTTCCTTGTAGCATTCAGCCAAAAATGTGAATAGGTGTGCACATACAGACGCCAGCTGGCAAAGTATGCAAAATCTACCCATTTAGCTGCAGATAACATTTATACAAGTTAATTCAATCCAATTCAATTTTCACCTCAAGGCACTTTTTATTGTAAGGCAAAGACCCAAAGACAATAATACAGAGAAAACCCAAACAATCAGAAGACTCCCAGTGAGCAAGCACTTAGTCACAGTGAAAGGAAAACTCCTTTTTAACAGGAAGAAAAAGAAAGAACAAGGCTTGGGGAGGGGCGGCCATCTGCCACGACAGGTTGGGGATGAGGAGAGGGAACAAAAAAGTTAAGGTGAAAAGGCCCGACAGAAGAAATGTGTGAAGTGTATCTGTGGGTACAGTTCTTTGATAATTCCCCTTGATACCTGTATATAAAGTTAATTGTTTTAAGGTTCATGCTAACCCTTGTCTTTTATTGTGTAGTGTAGGCTGGAGAATATAGACTTTACAATAGTTCTTTCTGTCTAACTCCCCCTCATCACCTCAGAGTTGGTCTGAAGATAATGAGCCAGACTAAAGTAAAAACACAGCACCATTCTGAGCTCTGGAAGAACCTTGAAAACTTGAATGCAAAACTCTTTGATCAAAAATTATTTCAATATTCATTCAAGCTGACATGAAATCAAGAAAAAGACCTAGAAAGAGCTTTGTGTGAACAGAATTATGTGTGAAGTGCCTAGTTAGCTATTCAGATATATCCATATCTTTATTATAATTTTTCATATCATAAACCCCTTCATAAATCAGACAACAACCCCCCAAAGAAAAAACAAAGTATATCTGAATCTTTATAGTAAGCAGACAAATCTGATTTAACTGAAAAAAAAATCAGATTCGGGAAGAGCCCTAGTTCTAATTATATTACCAAATGATATTGCACAGTGGAGCCTCTAGCAAATCAGAAAAATTGTAGTCGTTAGAGTTGTAGCTCAGGCCTAATCAGATGTGTCTCTGGGGGAAGAATTGGGAAGCCTGAGGTCCACCTGGTTGTACATGTAGGCTACTGGGTGAGAAAGATGGATATTCGAGTGCCCTCATCCAATCCATGTTAGGAAGTAGTCCTAACCGCCGGTGATTTTTACAGTCATGATAGGCTCTGCTGCTCTGCTCTAACATGTTAATATTACATGAAACTGTTAGGGATGACAATGAGCCTGAGGCAAGAGGGAGACAGAGTTTTTTTTTTCCTCTGCAAGATTCCCTTTTTTGCCCCCCCCCCCCCCCCAATCCTTGCCAGTGACTTTAAATAACTCGTGGCCTCATTATCCAAATTAGAAAGCACAAAGTAGCATACAATTAATCTGATTTTGCTGAATAAATTTCAGATACTGTTTATATAGATTAGACCGTACAGTATACTTCTGTAAACATCATTCAACAAGTTGCTCTACAACATGTACAGTGCCGTGTCTGATGACCTACTTATGATAAATTCATGTTTGCTGAGTCTTATACAGTCTTCAACCCTATTCTACCCCTCAGTTGCATAAACAAGTATCTGCAAGTGTTAGATATCGTCCATACTCTGTGTCCTCTTGTGTCGGACATTCAGTAGCTTTCACTTTTTAACCACCTCTCACTCTCCTCTTCACTCTTTCTCCTGCATAATCTCCCCCCTTCTCCGCTACTTCCCTCATTTTCCCCTTGGATTTTCAATTCATCCCTCCAAGGACACCAGGTCATTATCTTCTTCCTGCTGGCATAAATTTGAGGCATATCTATACAGACTGCTCCCAAACATAAACACTCAAAGGCACTCGCATCTGGCCAAGGGCATGTGTTTGATTAAGTCATGTGTCGATGGCCATCCCCCCCTGTAACCTGTAACCTGTGAGCCTCTTTCACAGAGTTTGAAATGAACATAACGTGAGTCATTTTTGCCCTGCTGTCCACCTGAAAGGGCTTGGATTACCAAGGCAGTTCCACAAAGACTGGTGACAGTTATAGAGGGGGCGAGCAGAAGGCGTCAGGGTGGCGGCTTATGACAGCGACACAAAAGCACCAGTGTTTAGTGAAGGAGGTTGTATCATACATTAGACTGCTGCTGCATCGGCCTGCCACTGAGCTGAGGTAACCATGGAAACAAGCTGCTGGGAGACAGTGGAGGGAGATTCAGCAGGCTGGAGTCAGTGGGCCTTCAGCTTTTGAACACCACGAGAGATTAGCTAAGAGCAAAACCATAAACCTCACACTAGACGCAGCTCTATGACGGGTATTGATGTTGGATGAAGTGGAAAGCAAGAGCAGCAGGGATAAACAAAGTTTTTAGGCAAAGATCCAGCCAAATAGTTGACATCAAAGCTCTTGTGTAAGTGCATCCTCTTAAACTCAGAGCTCGTGGCAATATGAAATTTAAAAATTATGCAGCGAGCACAGAGCGGTCCAGAACATGGATATCACAGCAATGGAGATAAAATATCCTATGATATGTCAGCAATCCGTGTATAATTGCATCATTTGCGAGCTGTGAATCAATCCCAGAGATTAATCATATTGTTAGATGTGAAACTCATCACCATGATGGCTTAAGCAGATTGCCATGGCAATAGAAAACAATGAGCTGCAAGGAAGATAAAAGGAGGAGAGTGGCACTTACATAACAAACCGAGGGCAAGACGTGGGGAGGCTCAATGAGCTACAGAGAGATGAGGCACAAAAGTGAGAAGGCTGGTGGAAGAAAAGAAAATCGATAAGAAGAAATCTAAGCAGGAGAAAGAGAAACGAAGACAGATATTGGAAATGTACAGAAGTAAAACCGAGCAGCGGAGTGATTGATATCTAATCCTTTGGAGAGCTTTTAGCCTAGCTTAAGAGGTCAGGGTAAAATATTATGAAATGTTTAGAGCAGAAACACAAAACTTTGTGGACAGTGTTGGGGTAAATACTCAAGGAGAGGTTTTTTATTGGCACATCATGTTGTGAAATAAACATGAGGAGCCATCGGGAGACCTCTTTTTTCTCTTCCTTAATCCACCTTCTCAAGTAGGACATGACACTCTCACCCCTCCTCAACCATCTCTCTCTCTCTCTCTCTCTCTCTCACTCCTAAGGCTGTGTTCTCCTTAAAGGTGATAGATCTTAAAAAACAAACAATGCTTGCGTGCAATGCTTCCTCGTCACAGTAGCATTTCACGCTGAACAGAAAGATGATTAAATACCATCTCATTCCCTATTATTAATATGAATTGCAGTTGGCAAATAACAAAATGCTGCATCGATATCACCATCTGGCATCACACTCAATTCCTTCAGCCCCACCTTTTAACAAGGCAGCATGGACGGATTTTGTAATGCAGTGTGACACCTTATCCCTTATGTGCTTTTCTGTGTTAACACTTCAAACACTCACTAAATTGAAGTGCATTTCATCCCTTCAGGTGCTAAGAGTTCAAGGAGTCATATTACCATGTTGCTGGTGAAATAGATACGACACAGTGGGGACACATTTTAGTCACGGTCGGTCAGTGCTTCACAGGCTGAAATACAACTATATTTAACTGCTGGATGGACTGCCATGAAATGGTTCCTTCAGCATGAACTGCAATAACTTGAGATGATCCCAAAACGTATAAATATTCAGTATCTTTGTAAAAAATGAATTTCCTGCACGTGAAGAAAAACCCCTTTACTGCTAACAGTTAAATATAAATCAGTCATTTCCCCTGTTTTCGGCATTCCCACTACAGGTATTTCTAAACTCCACAGTTAAAAATATATGCTCTTTGATTTGACTTTCAGCCCATAACGTGTGAATTGTTTGTGCTCTACCAGACATCATTAGCGATACATGACGAAGGTGTAGCATTTTTACCCAAAAAAGAAAAGTTGCAGATTTTCGTGCCATGTGCGTACGCCCAGCGAACGAGCGAAGGCTTTGGTAACGGCGAACGTGAAGCTGCATAAACACAAACACGTGAACACATCTGCACACACACACTGTACCTCTGAACATAGTTCCACTGAGGATGCCAGAGGCCTTACCTACAGGCATAAGAGGTAGAATACGTCTCACTGAATTTATAGCCTGGGGCAGTTTTCCGCATTTCAATGTACTGATCATACTGATGCTGCTTGCACCTCCCAAGCCAATACACACTGGGGAGAATTAAATTTTACCACAAAATAAATAAAAAAAAGATGCTTTTAAGGCATGCACAACAATATGGAAGTTTTTAAGTTTTCCTCCCTACAAAAACCCCAGTTTTGCTTCATCAATATTTCTGGCAGATTTTGGCCTCGTTATGCCACAACACCTCAATAGGGACGAGGTCAGAATTCTCACTTGGCCATTTCAGCTCTTTATGTACTTGTGTGCTTTGACTCCCTTTCTTGATGCATCAATTAACCTCTTCTAAGTTTTAGGTGATAGACAGCTGCACTGATATAATCCTGCAAAACAAAATCCTTTATTCAGATCTGAATTCATTGTTCCATTTATTGCAGCACAGGCTTCCAAGCTCTGGTATAGAGCAGTCCCAAAGCATAATGTATCTCGGGTGCGATAAGGTTTTGGTGTGCTGTATCTTTTGTTTCCTTAAAATATAGTGGTGTGCATATTTGCCAAATGTGGATCTGTTGCAGAACACCCAGTCGGTCTTTTGCAAACTTCAGACTTGCACTTTTGTAAACATCTAAGTCAGGGGTCGGCAACCCGCATGCGGCTCTTTAGTCTTTATTTTGCGGCTCCGGGTGGTTTGGGAAAATAAATTAGAAGTATTTAGCTGAAGTGTATTTTATTTGTGTTTAGTTCTTTTTTTAACTTGTAGTTCTAAATTGAAAGATTATTGTGATTTTGAAATATAAAAATAAAATTATATCTTATTATTTTTTCATCGCTCAAAATAAGCGTCACACTCGTGGAAGCCGGTATACCCGCCGAAACGCTGTGCATTTATCGAGACTTTCGACCACAGGTAGGCCAATTATGGATCTTGGGATCCACATTATGTCAGCAGCTGTTCTCCACCGTGAACTATGTTAAAAACAAACACCACTCACACCCCACAGATGACAGCTTACAGTCCTGCGTAAAGATGAAAGCCCCGATTTGCAGACGCTGTGCGCAGAGGTTCGGGACCATAAGTCTTATTGTAAACATATCACGACAGACCCGACGATGTTTGTATGAACATGCTTTTCAGCATCTCTTTATTGACCGCTTTTCACACACGGTTGCTGTACGCATACAGCCGGCTGTAGCTTTTCAGCTTACAGCCCGACACATACCAACACAACAGCATAAACTTTAAGGCGGCGAGGCGTGATTGCGGGTGCCGCTCAGGTGCATCCGACTCCCATACAGCGGCACTGCAGACCACGCCCCGCCACACACATTAACCAGGTAAAATACATATTTAGGCAGAATTTTGCAAATATCAATTTTTTTTTATTAGCAGCATAGTGCTTTTTTTCCCAATTATTTTTAAAAAGTCAGGTCAAGGCTCCAAAAGCCCAAAGGCGATATATGGCTGGCGGCTCACAACAGTTTTTGTTTGCTACATGGATCATTTTAGTTCAGCTGGGTGTCTTTCCTTTTGTTATATTTCTTTAAGAGTTCAAAGTGTGTTAATTACATAAATAAAATGTAATTTTCTCTGTAGCACTTCATGGATTTCATAAGCAACACACCTTAGTCCTCTGTGGATACTTTTAAAAAGCAGTTAAAAACATTTCTTTTCAAACAAGCCTTTTGTTGATCTACGTATTTTATATTCTTTACATTATTTACATTTGATCTTTTACATTGTGTATAATGTCTATTGATTGTATTGTTTATTTTAATATTTGTGTACAGCGCTTTGTGACTGCCTGTCTGTGACAAGCGCTTAATAAATAAACTTTACTTACTTACTTTAGTTGTTCACACAAAGCATAAAGGTAAAAAAAAAACAATATATACAGTGTTATCTTCATTTTAGATTTCAAAAAGTATTTGCGGCTCCCAGTGTTTTCGTTAGCGTGGAAACCGGGTCCAAGTGGCTCTTTGGGTGTAAAAGTTGCAGATGCCTGATCTAAGTGATTTCCATCTAACATTCACACTCTAATGAACTCATTTAGAGCAGTTCAGGGTTCAATATCCTGCCCAAGGATGCTTTAGCATGCAAACTGGAGCAGCCAGGGATCAAACCACCAACCTTACAATTAGTAGATGACCTTTTCTACTCTTCAGCCACCAAATAGGCTTTTGTTTTTGTTTTTTAATCTGGTTGTGTCCATCTGTGACTGTAACATTTTGTCATGAACAAATGCAAAAATCCTGGTAATCCCAAAAGATTCTCAAACCTTTTTTCATATATAGAAATCTAGCAAAAAAAAAAGTCATTACTTTCTCCTTACTAAGAAATGTTCTAAATACTTTCCAAAGTACAATCTAATTCATAAATGGCTAAAGTAATGGCCTCCTTTGAACCCTGTCTGCTCTGTCCAAATCTAGCTGAGACCATTTTTAATTGCAAGCTTTTTGCAAACTCTAGCAGTCCAACCCCCAAGGAGCTGTACTTTCCTCTCCCCAAATATCAATCACTAGAATGAGATTGTCCCATTAAAAGAGCTTTAATAGGCCTAATCACCGAGGCGGGAGATGAATAGTGAATCAATTAAACAGATTTGTGTAAGAAGAGACACTGATGTGACTTCACTTTTCATATGTGGAGACATTTAAAAGATGACTGACAGACTTTTGTTTATTGTGAAGGTGTCTCAAACAGCTAATCAAAATCCATATTATGGAAATAGTTAACATAACAATACTGTTTATGTTCCAAGTTTTGAAATCAAGATTTGTCAATCTAAACATAACATTTAATAGTATATTGCCACTTTTTACATACTTAAAGTGCTGCTTAAAGTGTTGAACCAAATGCTGATTTTGCTCCCTTTAGATGCTCTGCCAGGCCCTTACTGCAGCCGCTCTCTCATTTGTGAGTCTTTCTATGGCAGGATATTTGGTCTTCCTGTTTTTGGGTTTAACCAGTGCTTTGCATCTTATTGTAAACCCTGTGAATTTCTCTACATGAAGGCATCTCTTGATTGTTGAGTATTTTTGTTATGGCTAGATGCTGTGAAGGGGTTTGCAGTCATCCACTTTAGTTGTCTTCCATGGTCTTCCGTCCCTTCTCATGTGTGGGGCGATCGTGGCTCAAGAGTTGGGAGTTCGCCTTGTAATCGGAAGGTTGCTGGTTCGAGCCCTGGCTTGGACAGTCTCGGTCGTTGTGTCCTTGTGCGAGACAGTTCACCCGTTGCCTACTGGTGGTGGTCAGAGGGCCCGGTGGCGCCAGTGTCCGGCAGCCTCGCCTCTGTCAGTGCACCCCAGGGTGGCTGTGGCTACAATGTCATCACCAGTGTGTGAATAGGTGGATGACTGGATGTGTAAAGCGCTTTGGGGTCCTTAGGAACTAGTAAAGTGCTATATAAATACAGGCCATTTACCATTCTCATGGTTCCTCTTGTCCTCCTTGAACTCCTGCTCTCTCTCGTTCTCTCCCTCTTGCTCCTGTCACTCTTTCCTCTGTCTATGTTGGTGAAGATGGTATTAACCAATCTCTTGCATTGGTGGTCTCAGTAGGTTGCAGCTTGCAAACCTGTTTGCCACCTTCAATCAGTGCAGTACTTAAACCCAGAATCCCAGATTGTTGTCCTACACATGTGGTAGTTTATCTAGGATTACTAATAACTCTGCTTTACTTACCTCTGTGTTTCTGCCAGCTCTGTACTGCCCTATCCTCAATCATAGAGGGAATCCTGTGAATTATTCAACCAGCTACTTAACAGATACACTCTCTCCCTACCTGTTAATATTACTTACCTGCCCAGAGATTTGAGAACTGGTTACAGCTTTGAAGACGAAAGAAGCGTTCCTGCCCAAAGACACTCACCCAAGAGAGCCTCAGCCTGCACAGCTCTGAAGAAAAGACGCTCTCTTCCCTGTTTGGAAACATATCTAAAAAACAGACTTACCTGAATGCTGTTCCAGTTTTTTAATCCAGCTAAGATACTTACCTGAAAACTCTTAGGCTCCTGCAGATATACTGACCTGTGGCATCCATTGTTATTGTTGCTCCTGGAAACCATGTCATTAAAACTGTTAAACTTTTTAAGCATTTTTGTCCTCCGGGGTGACCTTGACACCTTTTGTTGCTTTCTGTTGCTGAGCTGGCCAGTGCAACCTTTCATTTAAGAATGTACATTGTTGATTTCACCCCTGCATGTCTGATAGGTGCCTTTTGATTTTTCAGCCTGATGATTGTCTCTATCATTATCTCTGCTCCTCGTACCGAGAGTTCCAGTGAACAGCTAATACATGCAAGTTTAACAACAAGAATCAACTCCAGATCTTGGATATATAACACAATCATATTAATTACAGATTTATATTTGTATAGATGGTTTTATAATCCATAATCTTTAATGTGTCCTTCATGCAAAATGAGCAGAAAAATAAGACGAATAGACAATTAAAGGTTACTGTATGTCACATTAAAGCTAGTGCTGAAATAACAAGCTTCAGTCAAACTCTGTCAGTTTTATACAGGTCACAGATGATTTGTATATTTATCCTCCTCTGCTTGCATCTCAAAATGTACCTCTCACTTGCATGAGTAATTACTGTGCACAGGCACACTTCTGTGAGGACAGTCATCCTGGTTCACACCTGCCTGTCTAGACTGACAACTTCACCTGTCCGATTTTGGTCGAGTTTTCTGCTAGACCATGAGTGGAAGGGGGAGGACAGAGAAACAGGGGCAGCGGAGACAGCTGATGCATTTTTCATCAAGGTATTGTGGACACTGCAGGAAGCTTGGTGAAAAAGTGGATGGAAGAGAGCTGGACATTACTGTGTTCTCAGGTTTGTGCTTTAATCCTATAACCTGTCCTGCTTTAAAAATACTAGTTTGCTTTGGTTCGCTTCCAGAATGTATTCATTGTGGATAGAGTGTTTATATTAAAGAAACTGCCATAACCATTCGCCACATGCTGGTAGGGTGACTGGTTGTAAATATTGTAAACCTAACACAGCACTATATAGCAGTTATAGAGTCACCAGGGTAGGGGAGTGAAATGTGGTTGAAGTTTGTCCATAAAAAAATAAGTGTAGTTTTAATTTGTCTCTTTAGTTTCCTGCACACAAGACTCTGACCCAGAATCAGGTCGTTTACATATTACTGGTTTTATTCACTTTTCGTGCCATGATGGAAAATTTAGGTTTTTTTTTTCTTCTGACAGATATCTGGATTGTTCCGAATGGGTGTTAGTTTACATGGAACAAGAGTAGATTTAGTTATTTAAAAAAAATTCCCATCAGACTGTCAACGAGGTGTTTATGTTAAGGCTTTTAATGCAGTTATGATAATTAATGCTGAAGCTTATAAAAGGCAGATTAGAGATTTTAGTTTATCACAGAATGCTTGTTCTAGGTCCAGCCAAGGGCTGTCTGGCGAGCTTGGTTTGATCCATTTTGAAACATATAGCAATCTATTGGATAAGAAATAGTAATGAAAATTTGATACTTCAAGACCACCATTGTGTTTTGGTTTTCAGATGTATTTGTATGGTTTGTTTTTTCCATTAGTGACTTAAACTAGAGGGATTCGAGGGTTTATTAGGGACCAGTGAAAACAAGTAGTTTATTTTAGGCAGAACCATCATTTTAATCATGCTGGCTCTTCCCATGAGTGATAAATAAGGTATTCTGATGTGTGAGATCATCTTACTGTCATGGTTCTGGGTCCTTTTGGGTCCTAGCATTTTGTGTTTTCTTGTATTCTAGGTTATGTTCTCGTTCATCAGTAGTCTTTAATTATTCTATTTTGAGTTTCTTATATTCCCTGTTTGGTGCCTTGATTATTTAGTATTTTCTCCTTTTGTCTGTGTTTATGCAGGTTGTGTGAGTTCTCGGGTCTTGTTTCATCCTCATGTTTCATTCTGTTTTCCCCTTCCTGCCATGTTTATCCATGTTTCCTCAGTCAGTCATGTCTCGGTGTTTGTCTGAACCTCTGTGTGTGTGTGTTCCCGTTACTTCCTGTTTCACTTTGGTAGTCTCCTGTCTGTGTGCGCCATGTTTTGCTTTGCTTCTCTTACTTTGAAGGTATCTCATCATATGTGTTATGTTTAGCTTTGCGTCCTCTGTTTCATTGTGTTTAATTTGCCCCAGCTGTGTTGTACATCTGTTTCCTGTCCCTTCGTCATTCCCTGTATATTTAAACCCTTTGTTTTCTTCTGTCCAGCATTGTGATCTCCCTCTTGGTTGTGTGTGTTTCTCTGTGTGTCTCCCCGTTTTGTTTTCTTAATTATTCCCAGTATGGCTTTGTACTATCTTGCCATTCAGCAAATAAAGCTGTGTTTTGGAGTTTACTTTCACCTCCATGAAGTCTTCGTTTGGGTCCTTTCCTGTCTGCACACAGCCGGATTATGACACTTATACCATTTTTAGTAGAGGAATATGGTTCAATTGTACCAAGTCTGAGAACTTGGTAGAAAACTTTATACCTAAATATCTAATGTTACCCAACTACAGTGGAGTGGTTCGGGGCAAAGCTGATGATTTACTCCAGTTAACGGAATAGCCTAATATGAATGAGAACTTATGAGTGCGATTGTCTTAAAAAGAGAAGTTTGTGTGTTCCCAAGGAAAAGTAATACATCGTCAGCATACAGGCTTATTTTATCGTCTGTATTTTCAGTTTTAATTCCTTTAATATTTACATATTACTTTCCAAAGATTCAATCTTTACACAGCATTTGGAGAGCAGTGTAGTTTTCTGATCCAATTTATGAAAAATGAACCAAATCCAAATTTGTGTAGAGCTGCTAAAAAATAAATTCAGTTTCCTCAGTCAAATACTTTGACAAATGGAGAGATTTTCTCTCATCTTTTGGCAAGGGCCTTGCAGAGTATGCAGAGTTCATGTTTGGAGTTGTGTGATCATTCTGAATCCGAGTTATCAGTCTGAAAAAAGCAGGTGCTAGTTTATGCCAAAATTCTTTGTGAAAGTTGGATATTGTCCGCATCAGGTGGATTAATCTGTAATCAGTATTAGGTTTCATAAAAGACTTCAAAAGATTTATTTATTTGTTGTGGATTGTGAGTAATGGTCCCAGTTGAGTGCTATAAGTGTATAAGTTTTTTTTCTTTATTTTATTATGGGAGCAGTATATTTTGCCCCGCATTACTGCCTGTCCAACTTCCCAAAGAACACACGGAGATATTCCTGGCAAGTCATTGTTTTCTAAATTTGTTCTTCACTCCTTTTTGAAATAATTAATTAAATCCTGTTCTTTAGCTAATGATGTATTAAATCTCTAGCTCCTAATTGGTGGTGTGATTCACTTCTCTCTCAGAGAGATAGACACCAGTGCATGATCGCTAATAGTGATAGGATGAATCTGAGTGTCTGTAATATCCCTCATAATCGAGCTGGTAATTAAGGTAGTCCAAGCGAGAATATGAGTGGTGTACTGGTGAAAAGGTATAATCCCTGTGATTGGGGTGATGTGAACTCAAAGCATTGCAAAGACCAAAATCACTCATGTATTATTTCACGCCAGTTCTTTTGACTCACTGCTGTGCTGAGCCCGTCCATTTCTGGATTTAATGGACACCAGAATGTATAAAAACAGGAGGGATCATCAACATTTGGTCAATATGTAGTAGCAATACACAGATCTATATTTTGAATACATAAATTAAGTATTATAAATATTCTTTCTGGATCTATTACACAGCTGGTAAGAGTGAAGTTTATTCTTCTATTAATTAATATGGCTATGCCTCTTTGTTTTGAGTTGTAACAGGCTGAGTACATTTGAGGGAACTGTGGAGAAGTGAGTGTGTGTGCAGATGTTTTGAGTCTCCTGTAGAAAGATAATGTCTGCCTTCAAGTCGTTTAACCAGTTAGTAATTTTAAGCCTCTTTTCCCTGGAACCAACTCCACGTTCATTCCATTGACATATATGTGTGGTCATGATTAAACTAACTGGTGGTGTGTTTAGACACACCTTTAGTGTATGCTCACTAAAGGTGTGTGTGTGTGGTGTGGCTGTTTATGCATCGGTGTTGTATGTTGGTGTGTCTGAGTGAGTGAGTGTGTGTGTGTGTGTGGTATGTTTATGTGTATATGTGTGTGCTGTATGCTTAGGCTATGTGTTAATTAGGCAAAGCAGACATAAAGAGTACCGAAAGAGAAGAGAAAAGATGTGAAAAGTAACAAGAGAAATAAAACAGTGCAGTCAACAAATAACCATTCCAGAGTCACCTAAAAATAACAAGAAAAAGAAAGGAAAGGAAACAGGCTATGCTGATTAGAACAGCATAAATTCTTCTACAGTATGTAGACTTCTCTGTTAGGGGGAAAGAACACTGGAAGAAAAAAATCAGAAAAAGATGTTTTTGTTGATAGAGGTCACCTGACTCAGTACAGCCATGGCGCAATGTTTTGGTCGCGATAAAGCTGCCTGTTAATGTACAACTTATCGACCACAATGTCAGTTCGGGAGCTTCCTGGAATGAACTTTTTCGGATCGGGAACAGGACCTTGTGTCGCTCCAGGATCTCTTGGGAAACTGGTCGTTCACGCTTATGTCCATTCCTCTAAGCTCCTGGGTGCAGTTCTTCACCAGCTGTTTTTGTTTGAAGTGTTCGAATTTGGCCAATATCAGTCTGAGTCTGCGTGCATCTGGACGTTTGACCTTCCAGACTGAATATGATGAAAAGATATGGCTTTAACTACATCCTCCGGGAATTATAGGTCGGTTTGGATGAATTCTCTCACTGATGTTTCCAGATCATCTTCTACCTTCTCTGGTATTCCTGAAAACAACAAGTTGTACCTCATTATGCGGACCCAGAGCTCGATAACATTTTCTTAGCTATTTTTGTTTTCTTCCAAGAGTCTGGTCATTTCCTGAGTGAGAGATTTTAACTACGACATGAAAATGTCCACCATGTCGCTGTTTTGAGGAGAAGCTGGCTCCGGTGAGCTTTCAGAGCAGCTTAGTTTCGAGTACAACATTCTTTTACTGCTGGAGGGACTTGGCACCTTGTTACCTCTGTTTTGCCACAACAGCGTGCTCAAAACACTCATCAGTATACTGTGGTAAACTGTCCAGGTCTTCTCTGCGGTCCTCCAGAGTGGGGATGTTTTTTGGAATGTAAGTATAATTCTTGTTGTAACCTTAAAAAACTGTCAAGTAATAAACTGGCAGAAAAAAATTTGTGCTGAAAATTTTTTCAGTGACAAGCCATGTTCATTAGTGCCGAGACTCTCGCTGTGTCTCACGTTGCTACAGCATAGCTCTCTTTTTTGTTTTCTGTTATTTTAACTTGTCACACTAGCCCTCTTTATTTTCTCACCTTGATGAATTGAGGAAATTGAATAAATTGGATAAGCTTGAGGAAATGTCTTTTGAAAGCCCCACCTTTAATGCATTGAAAAAGTTTCAGATGCTGGAAGTCCTCCCAGAGCTTTGTGTAAGCATACTTCCCTCTCTAGGGGCATGCTTGCTTGACAGCTAGTCACACTCAGGCTGTTACTTGCTTCTCTGACTGTAGCTCAGCCTGAGTGATCTCAGATAGTGACCGATGGCATTGAGTGTTAAACACAAATGCAAGTTACGAAACTCCCTTTAGAAAACCTCCAGGGTGGTGTTTGATGCTACACGCAGGTTTTTCCATACTTTCTGGTTTGTAGTCACAGTATGATTTTATTTACCGCTTAAGTGCCCTCTGTATTGCTGGGAAAGGCACTCTTCCGTAAGGGAACCTTTGGCATTTCTGTGCAGAAAAAAAGGGTAGCTACATCTCGGTGCCACTGAGCGGCACAAAGCTTCTGTTCCAGTTCACATGCTCCGTCCTCTTCTCCTCTGCAGGATTATGATCGCTTTGTGAGATGTCAACAGGAGTTAATGAATATCCCCTTTCACAAGCCTCGGTAATCCTGCCAACAAAATGCCCCCCGTCATTGATAAGATCTGCCATAATACCAGGAAGGAGACCACTGGCATCCAGCTCTCAGCCACAGAAGGATTTTTCACGCTTTGATGCATAAAGCTGCATTCCTTTATTTCTTTATTTTGCAACACTCTGATGAAATTGGGTGCAGTTATTATTGGGGGATTTGTTGCTGTTGGTGGCAATGAAACAGTCTACCTCCTGCTTAATCTACCCTCCAGTCTACTAGCAGCGCTTTTGTCTCATTTTATTAGCAGTTCGTTCTCGCACTCAATCTTTTGTTCTTTCCCTCTATATTTCTCTTTCTTCACCCTACTTTTCCCATCTCTAGTCCTCACACCCTCCAAGGTTTGAACAAGTAATTGCCCAATCTCCTTCATATAATTCTTTTTGTGGTAGGCATTTCTTACCCCTGCATTTTCATAATGCGAAAACCTGATTATGAATTTGGAAAAAACCATGCCCCATCACACGCTATTTTAAATTTTGGTACTTTGGTATTTTTCTTCTATTGCAGATCTTTATGATAATACTCCTCAGTCAAGGCAATTGCATCTCCAAGGTGTTGTGTGGCAGTCTGTGTATGACATTTATTGAAATGTCTTAAACACAGTTAGTATCTTTTGATTTTTTTTTTTCCTTGAATCAATAGCTACTGCACAGGGTAATAATTTGCTAATTACAGGTGTTCAAAACGTGGCATGCCAAAAGAATTACTAGGTGATGAATAAAAGCAATCATATACATGCTTCTGTTTTTATATGATATCAAAAGCATGTAATTTGGCACATTCTGTGACAACTGCTAGTACGGTTAACACCTGTGGGCAAAAGAAAAAAAAGAAAAAAGAAGATATTATAAATATAAACACATTGCAACATTGAACAAACAGACATTTAGCCACTGGCTCGATATTCTAATAGGTGAATTGGGTATGCTGCTATCAGTACATCCCAGCAAAACACATTAGGCTAGCAGAAGAGTCACATCAAACAAGTTTCCATCCACACGTAATGCAAATTTTAACAGAACTTCCAGAACTACTAAGGCAGTCCCATGTTTTCTTTCAACAGTTTTTCAAATGTTAGGAGCTAATTCATACAAACAGCCCAAGGTACTAATTCTCCAGTTAGGTGCTACCAAACCTTTGTAGAAGATAATACGAGACAAAATTACATAATCACAAGAGCTCTCGATAAACATTTGCCCCAGACAGATTTGTGTTTTCAACTAATGCTGTTTTTCATCTCTCTTCAGTGGAGTTTTTAAAAGTGCCGTGATTCATGTACATCACAATGTATTTGACAAGCCTACCGCCACTACATTCTATACTTAAACCTTTTCACATCAGACAAGCAAGAGAAGGTTTATGTAAATATAAAAATTCTGAATATAAAAACAGGTGGCTGGAAATTCAATTACTTTTTTGATTCATCCTTCATTCTTCTGGTTTTAGGAAGACAATGCAAATTAATGATGTGAAGTTCTACACTGTATTAATAATTTTGGAGAATTTCATGCAAATATGAATATCATGCAAAGAGTGAATAAACAAGGTTTCAGTCTCCCAAATAATGCTATTTATTTGAAAGGGATAAGTAACGACTCCATAGTTTTTCACCAGTTGAAGATGCACAGCTTGGTGAACCTGTTGGGTCTGATCCATTTTCTATACCTGACAGTAAAACAATCATATTTAACATTATTTTAAAGTTCTGTTCAGAATTTTAAAAAACTGCCCAATTAACACCTATCACTCTCAGTCAAATTAATGATCATAAAACTATAAGATGTCCCAGTTTATTGGACAGAGCCAATGTTGTTTGTGCACTTTATCTAACGTGGTTGCATGACTATGTAGCTCTGAAATCATGCCCCCTATTGTTTTATGTCACCGTACATATGTTACCTATTTCTGACCCATTCCAGTTATGCCAGACTTTTATGTTAGAAACTAAGCTACACATAACAACTCTGTACACCATCAGAAAATGTTTTAAATCAAATAAGTGTTGGTTGCAAGTGAAATCACATAACATTTTTCGGTAGTAGTGTAAAGCGTTACAGTACTAAATACAGTAGCACTTTACAGTTATAATTATATTGTTACTTGTGTTACAAATGTTCTTCAGTTATCTGTGCACTGGGTGGAGAGAAAGAAAAGAAAAAACTCAAACAAATGTGCTTTTTTTTCTTCCTGCACACTTATGCAACAATCAGCTGATTGTAGCTCACCTTTGGAAGGAGGAAGATGGTGAAGCAAACTACAGCGAAGCTATGGACACAAACTACATCCAGGGCCAAATCATCTGCATTATATTGCTTTAGCACCTTTATGCACCTGCCCAGCTTGCTAACATAAAGCTAGCCAAGAACCCAGAGTGACGTCAAAGTTTATCCCAGCTCAGCAGCCATAGCCGAACTTTAATAGGTATGTGTTTCTAAAGTAGAGTCATTGGGTCACTTTGAAGTGTCTTTATGCTGGTTCTTATCTTTAGTTTGTGTTTATATGGAAATACTAAAAGAATGATTATATGTGTGTCCTCATTAGGATAGGGATTTGTGTTCATGTGTGGAATTGTAACCTAAGGTTAATATTGTTAATTGGTAGTTGCGAGACAGTGCATTCAATGACATTATATGGAGTAATGAGAAAGTCACGTAATGAATAGTGTAACAAATTACAAATGACTAGGAAAAGTAATAAATAAAGTGTATTTAATTACTTTTTTAACCACAGCACTTGATTAAAAAGTGCTGTGAAAGTGCAGACTTTCAGTTTTAATCCTAGTTATTTAATAAAAGTATTGCATTAGAATCAGAATCAGAATCAGAAAGGGTTTTATTGCCAAATGTTGAGCGGGTTTACAACATTAGGAAATTGCTGCGGTGCTTCAGTGCAAACATACTGTTATAAATACTGTTATAAATTAAGCTTAAATAGACATGAAAATAAAAATGAGAATAAGAATTAAAAGTGCTAAGTAGATAGATATATACATGAGTGCAGGTGGTGATCAGTGCCAAACATGGAATGATGCAGTGAACACAGCGTAGGGTCATGTGTTAGTGGTGGGAACAGTCATACGGTTATTGTTCATGTGTTCAACAGCAGAGGGGAAGAAACTGTTCTTATGGCGAGAGGTTCTGGTGCGAATGGACCGGAGCCTCCTGCCTGAGGGGAGCAGGTCAAACAGACTGTGTCCAGGGTGAGAAGGGTCAGCTGAGATCCGAGCTGCACGCCCCAGTGTCCTGGAGGTGTACAGGTCCTGCAGAGATGGGAGTCTGCAGCCAATCACCTTCTCAGCAGAGCGCACAACACGCTGCAGTCTCTGTTTGTCCCTGATAGTGGCTCCAGCGTACCACATGGTGATGGAGGAGGTGAGGATGGACTCGATGATTGCGGTGTAGAACTGCATCATCGTCCGTGTTGGCAGGTTGAATTTCTTCAGCTGCCTCAGGAAGTACATCCTCTGCTGGGCTTTCTTAATGACGGAGAAAGCCCAGCCCATCACCCAGGACCGCTTCAGGTCCTGGGTGATGGTGGTACCCAGGAAGCGGAATGAGTCCACAGAGGTGATGGGGGTGTCAGTCAGGATGATGGGGGGGAGTGGAGCTGTGTGCTTCCTGAAGTCCACAATAATCTCCACTGTCTTCTGGGCATTCAGCACCAGGTTGTTGTGGCTGCACCAGGACACCAGACGTTCAACTTTTTTTTTTTTTTCAGAAACTTAAACTTAAAGTAATACAGCCATTGCTTTTACACACAGTCCTCCATTTTCATAGGCTCAAAAGTAATTGGATAACTGAATGACTGACTAGCAGCTTCATAGCCAGGTGAGGCCGGTTCCCTCATAATTGATTCTAAGTGTCCCAGATGAAATTGCCTGCAGGCCACAGTCAAGAAGTTTAACAGTTTAAACGGCAGGCTTTTCAGAAGCAACAAAAAAAACGTGCCTGCCACTGGTCAGTATTTCTGCGGGAGCAATCAGTTAAGGAGGCCATCATGAGGCTAGAAAAAATCTATCGGAAAGATTGCAAAAAAGTCAGGAGTGACCAAATTAAATATGTGGTACATTCTTAAAAAGAAGGACAGCTAAACAACACCAAAAAGCCTGAAAGACCACAAAAGACAACTAAAGTGGGTGATTACAGACTTTTCTCCATGCTTAAGATAAACCCTTCCACAACATGAAGCCAAGTCAAGACATCACTGTCAGCATTTATCTGAACACTTTATTAGTGCCTGAGGAAATAATGTGGTTACAGTTGCTCCAAGACAATAAGAACAGTAACAAACTAACTAAATGAAATAATACGAAGTATTACAAAGTTATAAAAAATATAAGAAATAGCTCTACTATTTACAAGTAGCTCAGTTATAAATATTACAAAGATTAAATATATATGATTGACATTTTAGTCTAAACTGTAGACTGTAAAACTTTATTTGTTATTTCTACTGTAGAGGATGTGCAAAACGGTGTACTATTGTGCTTTGTACTGTGCATTAAATGAAAACAATCGCAACTTTTAAGTTAAACCGTGTTGTTCTAATTCTTTTGAGATGCACTAGAATATATATCAGTGTTTCACAATATAACTAAGCTGAGCAGATCATGTTGACCTAAAAAAAATGTTGAACAACGGGTACTTTAACTGAAATGACTGTTATTATTTCCACAACTCACCTTCAGCATCCTCTCTGTCACCCTTACACATACAAACTGCATTCCCTCTGTGCAGACATCACCCACATCTGCATTGTTAATCTCCATCTGTACTATAAAAAGCAGACACATTTGAAATACCAACAGAGCATTGTCTCTGTAACTACAATAAGTTCCTAAAATGTAGATCTTATTAAGCACTCCAACTCATTCACCAAAGAATGGGTTAAAAAATTGGAATGATCTTGTCAAATCCCAGATTTCTATCCCACTCAAATGTTGCAAGGTGGATTTCTGTGGGATAGCCTGGGCGTCTTTTACGTGGCATATATAGACTGGCTTTATGACCTTACATGTACAGAAAATCCTATATAACACACTAAAGAAACAGCCAAAAAAGCATACCATGGCCTCTTTTAAAGGGTATCCTGTCAAGCTCAGTCTGTGTCTTGAGGCCATTAAGCGTACAACCTGACCTTCTTTCAGCTCACTTCATTGCATGGACATGAATCAGCTTAACATAAGTAGTTGCAAATCACCTCTCCAACGTATTGATCCCAGGTCTAGACTCTATCCTTCAAGTGTTATTTTGTCAGTGAAATCACAGACGTAGCAGACAGTAATGTCCATGACAGCGATGCAGTTGTAGTCATTCACATTCTTTATCAGTAGTCCTTTGGCCGTTAAAATATTTTGATTAGAAACCTTGTAGATTTTCCAGATGAGTACCTCTAGGATATTTCTTTAGTGAGAATCTAGGGAAACATATTACCACGGATAGGTTTAGACATTGATCTTTATTGTAAGACAGGCATTTAAAAATTAAGTAGAAGTTAAGTAGATAGTGTAGATAGTAGATAGCGGCAATCAGTCCTATTTTTACATTATTGTACTGATGATTACATAAAGAATATGAGAAAGCTGTTTTGTTTTGGGAATTAGTGGCAAATCTTTGTGTATAATTTCCATGACCTGTAATTTGATTATTCATTTCAGATTCATTTCAGATTCAGATGTGTTTTGTTGAACACAATTTCAATTCTATTGATCTCAGTGAGAAAGATGCATTACCATTCACTGTTTATAGCACATAATCAGTAACGTGTAATTAGTTTTATCAGTATTAGTAAGATAAATCCTTGGAATGCTGTGGCTATGGGCTTCTGAGCAATAACAAGGTTAGACAAACACAGCAACACTTAACCATTTCCAGGCTTACATACAGAGATGATTACATTCTCTGATATACTGAGGTTTAAAAGATTCCGGTAATAATCCGCTTTACTTTCCATCAAAGCAACGGTATGCTTCCTAATGACTTGTGCCCAGTTTACACTCCTGCGTGCTTTCATCTTATCCTAAATAGGACAAAAGCTTGTTATATTTAAAAGCAGTTGTCATTAATCTGCGCTTCCTGTCATAACTGAAGCTACAGTGGGAGTGATCTGAGTTGAGCATTGTCTGATCTGGCGTAGGCTGGTTTCCATCTTTCACTAAATGCCACAGATCAGAGAGAAATTTTCAAGTCTCTTTCTTATCTCCTGCATTGATTGCGAACCAATTGCCAATTTGATTCTAAACATCTCAACACTGATTGTTTGCTTTTTGGCTTGCTGCAGGAATTCACTGGCATTAAGGAGAAACCTGTTCCCTGCCTGTTCCTTTTAATTGTCATGCTAACCTTGTTTTCTTCTGCTGTTTTAAGGGTAGTTTGAGTAGAGTGCTGTTACTATAAAGAGAAATGCCCTCTGGGGTGTTACCTATGGTAAACATTTAGAATCTCTTGCTGTTTCTCGTTGCATGTTGACATTTGTGGTTTCTGAAAGACAATTAGCTTGAATCTAAGCTGAAAAGAAAATAACACTGCACTCAAAAGACAGTCATACTTATATTTTGTACCCTGACTGACAATTGCACATGTAACTATCTCCCTTATGTGTCCCTTACGTAACAAAAAGTCCTGGCTTTCTTGTGGATCTGTCAGTTAAGGCAATCTCAGGAAAGACATGTTATACCTATTTCTGACAGCATCGGCAAGAAACAGGTTACACTTACACAACCGAGAAGCAACGGATTGCAACAACTGTTTATCTTACACGGTGTCACAAAGACATGAGCAACAAACGCAGAAGCATCTGTGGCCATAGTCCAAACATATACCTGACAACAAATGCTCACAATGATGCAAGATTTTGAGACAACTGGAGAAACTGAGAGCCATTCTTCTAAGCTTTCATTTTGAATATATAAGAGGTTGGTTAAGATTAAACCCAGTTTACTGGGTCAAGACAGAGTATATCACATGCACAATTGTGGCATGTTTTTAAAAAGCAGTGAACTAGACTGGCTCACAGGATTACAGATATTAATAAAAGACGTGTTAGGATAATCATCTGCTGAAATGACCCATTATATTCCACTCAAAAGTACAAGCTGGAAAGCACAATTAGCAGATGCACAGATTCATTTTTGAACACTAAACCCCAGCTGGGCAGCTGTCTGTGTGGCTGTTGAAAATAAAGTGATATTATAACCTGATAAGTTCTCAACTATCTACACTGCACTGATGAAAACAGCTAGCAAGCCCATGGTACTTAAGATGTGCTGTCACTGCTAAATGAGCTTTACCAAGTAATTATAGAGTCATGTAAAAAGCAAGTTTTCCCAAGATTCTAGGCAGACCTATAAAATGTAGAATGTCAAAAAAGGGTGAGTAGCAGCCAGGTGCTAATCAATCAAACACACTTGATTAATTAATCTAAGATTTGGAAAGTTGCGTCTGAAAAAATCACAAGACCTCTGGAACAGACCTAAGTGGAGATGTTTGACCATAATGCACAGGGCCAAATGTGGTGAAAACCACAAACACATAATACAAGCTGTTAGCATGGTGGTGAAGAGGTGATGATTCGGGCTCATGCAAATCAACAGAACCTGGGCACTTTGGTATACAAAGGAATTCATGTTCAACTTAGTTTCATCTAAGCTTTAGCAGTCAGACAGATAGCTTCATATTTGACTCTAGAATACTTTGCAGTCACTAAGTCAAGTAACAGGACAATGACAGCGCATAAATGCCCCTGCAAATGTCAGCGAACTAAGGCAACACTGTAAAGAAAAGTGGGCCAATATCCTCCACAATGATGTGAGAGATTGATAAATATTGAAGATTTGTGTGTCATGTTACTGCTGCTAAAGGTGTTTCCATAAGCTACTGAAGCATGGGGTGCACTTAGTTCTTCACACAACTGCATAGAGTCCTGTGAACATGTCCTTTTTCACACCTGTATGTGTAGATGGACAAATATTAAATTTGACTCTGTAATGATGAGTGTATATGAAAAAGAGCTCAGTTGACTATGGTAACATGCAATAGGATGAATTAAAATATATCTTGTCTCATGTAACCCATCTTTTTTTTTTTTTTTGTATTATATTTTCTGTATTTTAGATTTTTTATATATTCTTTTTCATCTGTATTTCTTCCAAACCACATACAATTTCATTCAGGAAATTTCCAGGGACACTGTTTTCAGTTTTGGCCACCTGTCAATTTAATTTTCATTTTTATTGGAGATAACTGCTCTACAAAGAAGAGGACAGACATTTGTGCAGAAACAGATATATATCACTTTATTTAATTTACTGGCTATGACTTTGTCTTTGCTTTTAAATGCAAATCCATCTCACATCAAACAACCCTCTACAAACAAGTGGACTGTGCACAAAGAATGTAAATGCATTAAAAACTAAAGGAAAGTGCCATGACTGAGCAAAAACAAAACCCATTTTATTCCTGGGTGTATTGTCTTTCGGTGGATGTGCTGACACCAGGTGTTGTCTTTGCTTAATGCAAGAACCATGCAGAGGTGTCTGTAGCAAAAGCTGTGACACCTATCACCATATTTCATTTGTAGCCAGGTGTCTTTCAATAACCCCGGAGCTAAATGCAAGCAGAGGACTCAGCAGTGAAAACAAACTTGCACAGATGGCCGAGAGTGAAGGAAGAAAAAATAGATTTCAGGATGTTGCTGACAGAGCAGACATAATTCATTAATATATATTGTATCCTCCCTCTCCTATAATTTTCTCTCAGACTATTCTCAGTGGCAAAAAAAAAAAATGAGTATGTGAACAAATCATCTTTCTTTGAACCTCATGGGTCAATTAATTCAAACAATACAGCTTTCATTGCTAAAAAAAAAAAAAAAAAAAAAAAAAAAAAGGAGGCTGGACTTCTTTGAGTTTCTGTCTGCTTAACAGTGAAAATGCTCTTTGGCTTCATTTGTTTGTTGCTTAATTGGAAAAAAGTTCCAAGGGTTCTTTGTTCACTTTAGTTTTATGATAAAAACTGCACGAATGATTTTCTTTGTTCCTAGGCAATTTGTTGCCGTTAAATAATTAAACAGACACATAGATGAAAAAATTTATTTTGCCTGGAGCATGTCAAAGATATCTGATAGCAGTGAATGAACAAAAGGCGAGCGGATGTTTTTGTTGTTGTAAGGCAACAATTTCTAATCAGACCATAACGGTCCTCAGGGAGGTGCTAAAACTAATGGAAAAATACTTTGATAAAGTGAGGGAGAAATGGGAATGGCACCCTTTAAATTTGATTGCTAGAAGTAACTGATAACTGAAGCCATGTGCCAAAAGGAAAGTTCTGAAAAACTCCACCACACCAGGTAGTTACAGTATAACTGGACACTTGACGCTAGGATTCAAAGACTTGAGATCTTTATAAAAAATATTCATTGTCTACAAGAAGGGTGTTATTAATGGGGTTGTAAGTAAGACTTGCAGACTGTTTGTGAAGCAAATATGCCAAGCAGCAAATCTTTTTTCTGGCTTCTTTTTTGCTAGATGTGAGGTTGGGTGAGTCACAAGCGAAAAAAGAAAGTGAGCTTTCATTTTGGGATTGTAATGTCTCCATTTTTTGAAGCCCACGCTTTAGGCACTAAAGGTTTTGAACTGTTTCAAGTAGGTCGACAAAGAATGGACAAACTTGACAGGAAGAATACAGTGTAATAAAATGTGTGGAATTTAATTTCAGATGCTTCTGCAATGACTACTTTGGTGTCATTCAGCGAATTTGGAAAATACAATTTTCTGTGTCAGAAAGAGGGTATTTGTAGCCGTCTGTGGCTTTCTTCTCGATCAGTTCACCACAAAATAAAGTCTAACGTAGATAAAACTCTAAAGTAACAAGTATGGTCCTGTGTCGGCATTACTGCAGTGTAAAGGATGCAGAGACACAACTGCTCTGTGACTCACAAAATGACAATCAAGGCTGTGAAAAGCTCGTAGTTAAATATACAGTACTGTGCAAATTCTGAGGCTCTCATCATTGCTTTATATTTTATTTTTGAGGACCCAGACTTCCTAATGATTTTTTGGGAAAATTGGTCTTAAAAATATTTCTCCACTCTTTCTGAAGGTGTCTGAAAGATTTACTTTGGACATTGGCTACTGGACATTTGAATAACTGGACAAACTGAGGAGGGAAAAAAAAGTGATAAGCCACAAAACAAACAAACAAAAATTCATCTACAGCAGATAAACTGTATCTCAGTCGTGTCTTAAGAAAGAGGGGGGGGGGGGGAAGGTCCAGCAAAGACCTGATACAGGACATGAAAGACCCGTCTGAGCCTCTCAAATATTTCTGCACTGACTACTTTCCTCTCAGTGGAAGGGTGGCTGCTATGAAGCAGGTATAAAGGAAGGGTAAAATGCCGAAGTGTGCCAAATTGCACAAAAATTGCACTGCAGCCATTTGTAAAACACAGTGGAGGCTCTGTCATGTTTGTGGCTACAGTTCAGCCTGTACGGTTAACGCTGTTGTCAATGTTGGATTAAGATACAGATTTTCTTCTACCATTCAGTACCGTCTGGAAAGCATCTGATGGGAATCACTTCTTTTTTAAGCATTACTCAGTGCCAGTACAGTAAAATAAAACTCTAGAGGTCATGGATTTGCCTCTAAGAAGCCTGGATCTCAACAATATCGCAGCAGTGTGGAATCAAATTGCTATACCATTGAATAAAAGGCAACCAACATCCAAAGAAGAGCTTTGAAATGTCCTTCAAGAATCCTGGAGAACTATTCTTGAAGACTACATAAAAAATACAAGAAAACAGATCTAAGAGAGTTCAGTTCAGACCACCTCCTACAGCTCTTCTGAAGGGAACTCCAAGCCAGCCGAGAAATGTAAAACTCCAGTATATCCTGGATCTGCTATGGACATCTTTCTAGTACTAGTTTTAGGCAGATTGCTGAACACTCTTAACAGGCTGATTTCAGTTTGATTTCGAGTAGTGGATAAGAGCATCCTGTGGGAGTCCAACCTACTCCAAGAATGGGTCTGATTTACTGCTGGCGATGCAAAACAAGCTCTCGCTACAGTTGTAAAGGGACCAAAAAACAATGAGCCAGATACATCATATTTCTGAAGCACCCTCATGGGAGCCCCAAAAGGAGAAGGTGACATGCCTTCTCCAAGTGTAGGTTAGTAGTGTACATATAAAAGCAGAGAGACACAGGAACCATGCAACAAATATGAACACTTCAGTATTTTTTTTGTGAACAGTATCATCACACATGGCAAATTTTACTCATATTGTGCAAGTCACATGTGGTGTCCTTGAAAACGCACCAGTTTCAGTTTCCTAACTATTCAGTCTTTTACCCCCGCTACTTAATATTCCCCATTCATTGATTTAAGATCCATAAAACTCTGAGCTTCTATTATCCAGAGAATCTCACACCGGCACTTTTTTTTGTCAATCGCTTCTTGAGCTCCGCCACCAAACCCAAAACTCTACTCTCTAGCTTTTTCATATTTCCATCACTCCATCTCACTCCCCACTTCCCATTCCTCTATCTGTATTGAAGCTGTTCCAGTGTGTGATCAAAGCACAGTGCGCAAGACTTCTTTCCTCCCTCTGTCAGAAGCAAAAAGACAAGGGAAACAAAGGCCCCACAGTAGTCTGCCACAAATAACCTCTTTACAGCACAACACTCACTCACATACACACAAACCACACTGACTCAGCCTATGGCAGTCGTAAGTAAAGTGAGTAAGGCTGATCTGTTTGAGTGCACTGCTGCTTGTTGGGTCTCTACGATTCCCAGCATAAAAGGATGCAGCTTCTAATTATCTCCTTTTTGCTCCAAACTGACACGACACATACAGAATGACTTGACTGATAGCAGGGATGACTTCCTGCTTTGTGGTGCAGAACATGAACACAAACTGTGTTGCCGCCAAACTAAAAGGAGGTAGTAAAAACTCGAATGCAGGAATATGCAGCTGTATTCATTCTGGACAGTATCAAGTTAAAAGAGAAAAAAAATGTCCTTAGGTTTAGTTTTCAAAATTTGACTATCTGTTCTGTGTTTTTCGGTGGCCATTCAGGGGCACCTTGAATGATATTCTAATTTCCATTAGTGACAGGGACCATAGAGCCTGTGAATTATGTACTTGAAGCCGACACTTCACATCAGCTGTAGAGTTAATGCAAATACTCCTGGAATTTCTTTAACACATTTTCTTGTTCCGAACTCATTTTCTGTCCTTCTCCCTCTGTAGTCACATCCATCTGCACTCAACTTAACCTCTCCAAAACTCTCATTCACACTTCAAACTATCTGTATTCTACAGGGTGGGCCATTTCTATGGATACACCATAATAACATGGGAATGGTTGGTGATATTAAAGTCCTGTTTGTGGCACATTAGTATATGTGAGGGGACAAACTCCTCAAGATGGGTGGTGACCAGTGTTGGGACTAACGCACAGTGTTGGGTAAGTTACTTTAAATTACTAACTTAGTTACATTACTAGTGTTACGCCCCAGTCTAGGGGTACAGGAACGCAACACAAGTTTGAAAGAATTGCCCCGCCCTGGTCCCCAAAACCATACACAAAGGGAAACCAATTTCTTAGTGAATCGTGATTTATTTTTCTGCACTGCAAAAATGAAGCTCCGGGGTGAACAAAGGCCAAAATAACAAACAAAACAAGCTAAGTCAGGAGGAGGTGTTATCTACAACCCTATGTGAAATCAAATATCAAACAAAAGACAAGCGCTACACCTAACTCCCTAACTGAAATAAACAGGAGAAAACAGTGCAAGGAAAAACAATAAGGCAGCTCACCCCTTCTGTTGCAGTGCTATTTACAAGGCTATTTACAATGAAAACTAATGTACACACTATATACAAAACTCCAAAAAAGTCGCACAAAGTCACAGGCACAAAAGTCTCAGGTTTTGGAGGCCAGGGTCAGGTCTGCTGCTGCTGTCAGTGGCTGCCCCGGGACAACTGCTGGTGAGGGATTTGAATGAAGATCACATGGCCAGGGGACCAATCAGCAGCCGTCAGCTCATCCACTCCGGGACCTGCAAAGACTTAAAGGCACAGACAACAACAGCCACCAAAACAGATTATGGACAGGGCCATAACACCCCCCTTCCCAAGACCAAACATCTCCCCTAAAGATGTTTGGCGCTTAGGGGTTCCGAAAACCACGTGACAGCGCATCTGCCAGTACATTCTCTGTCCCTTTTTTGTGATGGATCTCCAGATTGAAATCTTGTACTAAGAGGGACCATCTCATGAGCCTTTGGTTAGAATTTTGCATTCGGGTCAAAAACACGAGGGGGTTGTGGTCTGTGTAAACAATGACAGGTGCTGAACTGGAACCGACATAGACCTCGAAATGCTGTAGAGCAAGCAATAGAGAGAGGGCTTCTTTTTCAATGGTGCTGTATTTCTGTTGGTGGGAGTTGAATTTTTTCGAAAAGTAACCAATTGGGTGATCAACACCCTGCCTATCCTCCTGCAACAGTACCGCACCTGCACCGTTGGCGCTGGCATCCACCTCAAGTTTAAACGGATGTGTGAAAACAGGAGCGGCAAGTACTGGTGTGCTGCAGAGGAGAGCTTTGGCAGACTCAAAAGCATTCTGGCATGTGGGGGACCATACAAATGGTTTTGACACACTTGTGAGACTGGTGAGAGGTGCAACTACATCTGCAAAATTCTTACAGAAGCCACGATAATAGCCGGCCATACCAAGGAACCGGCGAAGCTCACGTCTAGTGCGAGGCACAGGGAGATCTAGGATAGCCTGGATTTTAGCCAGCAGGGGGCGCACCTGTCCCTGACCCACCTGCTTCCCTAGATAAGTCACAGTGGCCTTACCAAAGTCACATTTGGCAAGATTTAGGGTAAGGGATGCCTCTTGTAATCTTTCAAAAATCTCCGTGAGTGTTCCAAGGTGATCTGACCAAGTCTCTGAATAGGCTACAATGTCGTCTAAGTACACTTCACAGTTTGTGACACCACCTAAGACAATGTGCATAAGGCGTTGGAATGTGGCAGGGGCATTTCGAAGGCCAAAAGGCATGACGGTGTATTGGAGGAAGTGGTCCGGAGTGACAAAAGCAGAAATTTCAGATGCACGCGGAGTGAGGGGAACTTGCCAATAACCCTTTAATAAATCCAGTTTGGTGACAAACTTTGCGGAGCCAACCCTGTCAACACAATCTTCCATGCGGGGAAGAGGGTAGGAGTCGGGTTTGGTCACACTGTTCACTTTTCGAAAATCACTACAAAAACGTGGAGTTTTGTCTTCCTTCGGCACAAGACGGCATGGGGAACTCCAGGCACTCGAACTAGGGACAGCAAGACCATTTTCCAGCAAGTAGGAAACTTCTTGCTGAAAAAGTGCACGTTTGGTAGGGTTCACACGATAAGCGTGTTGTTTGATCGGAGGGTGGTCACCTACATCTATGTCATGTTCGAGGACAGTAGTGCGAGACGGAGTGTCAGCAAACAGAGATGGGTAAGTATTGATCAGAGAACACACATCGGTCTGGGCAGCCTCATCTAAATGTTTTAGGTGGGAATTCAACTTATCCAATACTTCAGAGTTTCTGAGTCGGGAGCAACCCTCAGCACAAACGAAAGCTAAGCCATCACTTTCTGGGCTATACTGAGACGGGGATGCTGGCACAACTACCGACACGGCAGACAGCGCAGCGGGGGATGAGGAGGAGTTTACACCTGCATCACGAACAAAATAAGGCTTCATCAGATTAACATGACACACACGACGCTTTCTCCTACGGTCTGGGGTACCTATAACATAATCTGTGTCACTCAGTTTCTCTTGGACAGTATAGGGCCCACAGAACTTTGCCTGGAGAGAGGATCCAGGAACGGGTAGGAGAGTCAACACTTTGTCACCCACTTCAAATTTTCTCTGCATGGACTTTTTGTC
The DNA here is from genome assembly GCF_041146795.1 of Maylandia zebra. Lineage (NCBI taxonomy): Eukaryota > Metazoa > Chordata > Actinopteri > Cichliformes > Cichlidae > Maylandia > Maylandia zebra. The sequence goes on from NC_135168.1 coordinate 34,350,486, forward strand.
GAATTTCCTTTTCATTTTTTCCTGAGACGCGGAAAGAGCCTCGCGTGCAATTTCGCATGCTTTATGCAGACGCTCCCTAAAACAACTTACGTAATCTAATACGTTCTGCTCGGGGGTAGCTGTGTCGGACAGATATCTCTCTTTAAGCAGCCGCAGGGGACCACGCACTGTGTGTCCAAACACCAGCTCTGCGGGACTGAAACCCGTGGACTCCTGCACACTCTCCCTCACCGCTAGAAGGAGAAGTGGCAGACCTTCGTCCCACTCTCTTCCTGACTCGAGGCAGAACTTCCTCATCATGGCTTTTAAAGTCTGGTGGAAACGCTCAAGCGCACCCTGTGATTCGGGGTGATATGCACTGGATTTTTGATGCTTGATGGATAGCGATTTTAAGACCTGAGCGAATATCTTGGACATGAAGTTAGACCCTTGGTCTGTTTGAACCGATTTAGGCAAACCGAAAAGGGAGAAAAAGTTTACTAATGTTACTTTATGTTACGCCCCAGTCTAGGGGTACAGGAACGCAACACAAGTTTGAAAGAATTGCCCCGCCCTGGTCCCCAAAACCATACACAAAGGGAAACCAATTTCTTAGTGAATCGTGATTTATTTTTCTGCACTGCAAAAATGAAGCTCCGGGGTGAACAAAGGCCAAAATAACAAACAAAACAAGCTAAGTCAGGAGGAGGTGTTATCTACAACCCTATGTGAAATCAAATATCAAACAAAAGACAAGCGCTACACCTAACTCCCTAACTGAAATAAACAGGAGAAAACAGTGCAAGGAAAAACAATAAGGCAGCTCACCCCTTCTGTTGCAGTGCTATTTACAAGGCTATTTACAATGAAAACTAATGTACACACTATATACAAAACTCCAAAAAAGTCGCACAAAGTCACAGGCACAAAAGTCTCAGGTTTTGGAGGCCAGGGTCAGGTCTGCTGCTGCTGTCAGTGGCTGCCCCGGGACAACTGCTGGTGAGGGATTTGAATGAAGATCACATGGCCAGGGGACCAATCAGCAGCCGTCAGCTCATCCACTCCGGGACCTGCAAAGACTTAAAGGCACAGACAACAACAGCCACCAAAACAGATTATGGACAGGGCCATAACAACTAGTTACTTCTATCAAAAGTAACTCAGTTACTTCAAGTTACTCGTTACTTTCAGAGTAACTAGTTACTAGGGAAAGTAACTTTGGTTTTACTCAGAATTCTCTTGTTAATGTGTTGCTTCCGTAACTGGATACCCAGCAAGACTGCCAGTCTTCTAGTTTGCTTACTTGCCACAAGTGCACTGTGCCACCTACCAATAGAAAGGAAAAAATAATGTGCACATTTCCACGAGAGAAATCCCACACCTGATTCTATCCTAGCCTGCTTTTTACATCCAACACAAAAACTGCAGTCGTGGTGCTTTCGATTGTACTCAGAACTCGGAAATTCTGCCTTCTGAATAGGAAGATGTAGGTAACACCAGACTGAAGATGAGCTGCATACAGAGCTGGACTGGGACAAAAAAATCGTCCCGAGCATTTTGACTAGCCCACCATTATAGGAAAAATCATAAAGCCTTTGAATGAAAATAAACACTGTTGTGACAGTGATGTACACTGTTCTGATGGTATATATGCATCAATCTATCAATCGTTTGTTGTAAGACTCAGATAATTATTTTTTTAAAAGTGAAACATTTTAAATGAGAATAAGAAAGTATTTCCTTGTGCCCCCCTTTCCCTTTTAATGCCCTACATGGACCCCTGGCAACACTTTGCTAGATCCGCACCTGCACAGTTACCAGCTGTCAGCTACCTAAAAAAGGATCCTGGTGTTAATTGTCTCTCAGAAACAGTTCATAACTTCCCTTCAACTCATTCATGTCACCTTAAAGGTAAACCTGTTTCTCCATCACAGCTCTGATGATTCAGTAAGGACATCTCCTGGTTTCATCTTCATGTTTCCTTCTCACCACATATCCAAACCATCCTGACCAGCAGCTTTACAGCTGTGGCTCCAGCAAACATCAGCTGATACTAGAAATTAATATTAAATAAATTCTAACAACAGCTGATCAAGCTTAAACGTGCTGCTGTTGTTTAGCACGACATCCGCTGTTTTCCTCTTTCTGGCACAAAGTGGGAGATAAACAAACAAGAGACAAAAGCCGATCAGCTGATCATTGATCAGTTTCATGATTGAAGTAGAAACAGGAGAGGGAGGGTGAGAGGATAAGAGAAGAAGAGGCAGCTGTGCAGCGTAAACACAGAATAACTCCAGCTTTGTGTGTTTTTCATTGTAGCTGAAGTCCGGGACAAACTGTTCCTTTTCACCTCAATACGAAACCCGTAATATTTTCTCTGAATACGAGACGATTCTGTCTTTTACGGGACGGTTGGCAACTCTAATAATTAACCTTATGAACAAAATAAAGTTCAACATCAGTAACATAGCACCCACCCAGCTGTATAGAAACTCCGTCAATCTTTATTTATAAAGCACTTTTCATACAAAAAAAAAAAAAAATGTAGCACAAAGTGCTTTACATGGTTAAAAGCAGCCCACCCCACCCTCCAACTCACTCCCCACACTCTCATTAACATAAACAATGTGAATACACACATATCCCCCCCCCCCCCCCCCCCCCCCCCCCACACACACACACACACACACACACACACACACACACACTTAAAGAGTAAAATTGGGCTTGGTACGCATGTGCCAAGTGAGGAAACACTATAACAGGGAGCCGTCTGCACCGGGAGCCGGTCACAGACCGCAGCCTCCGGGCTGGAGGGAGGCAAAGAAGCCCCCCAACCAGGCTGAGAGGACCCCCAGAGCCCCTGCAGCCACGGTCGATCAGAGCCCCAGTGCAGAGAGCGCCCTCCGAGGAAATACTGGAGATATGACACCATAGGATATGTACAGGGTAAAACGATAAAATAAATAAGAATGGGATACAATATAAATATAAATAGAGTAAGAAGATTAAAAAAAATTAATAAGAATAAAATCAATAAATATTAGGTAAAGCCTAAATTAATAATAGAATAACCAGATAGAATAAATAAGCATAAAATAAATAAACATTAAGTAAAAGCTAAATTAAAAAGGTGGGTCTTGAGCCTGTTCTTAAAAACATGTACGTTCTCTGCGGCCCTGAGCTCCTCCGGCAGGCTGTTCCACAGACGAGGACCATACCACTGAAAAGCTGCCTCTCCGTGAGTATGTGTCCTGACTTTAGGGACAATCAAAAGGCCAGTACCAGAGGACCTCAGGGTCCGCGAGGGTTCATATGGTAAAAGCAGATCTGAGAGATAAGAAGGCCCAAGACCATTAAGACATTTAAAAACCAATAAAAGAACTTTAAAATTGACCCTGAAACAATGCAGCAATTCTAAAACCGGTGTATTGTGGGCCCGCCCTCTGGTCTTTGTCAGCACACGAGCTGCCGAGTTTTGTAAAAGTTGTAAAGTTGAAATATTCTTTTTAGGAAGACCAGAGAGCAGGGCATTACAGTAATCAATGTGACTGGTAATAAAAGCATGCATCAACATCTCCGTGTTGGCCCGAGAGAGAATAGGGCGGACTCTGGCTATATTCTTTAGATGATAAAATCCAATTTTGGTTACATGTTTAATATGTGGGATACAGCCAAGCTCAGAGTCAAAAATAACACCCAGGTTTTTCACTTGTAGTGAAGGACATAGTGAAAATGCCTCTAATTTAGACAAGAGTTTCTCTCTCTGAGCCTCAGGACCGACGATTAAAACTTCAGTTTTGTCCTGGTTAAGCTGTAAAAAGTTTTCTGCCATCCAAGATCTTATATCTAGAATACAGTTAAAAAGGGCATCCATTGGTCTGGTGTCATCAGGAGACACAGAGATGTACAGCTGAGTGTCATCAGCGTAACTGTGAAAGTTCACTCCATGCCTCCTGATGACACTGCCGAGAGGGAGCATATACAAATTAAAAAGTACAGGGCCTAGAACCGACCCTTGAGGCACACCACATGTCATTTCATGGATCTTAGAGGAGCATGTATCCATACTCACCATAAAAGTTCTGTCTGAGAGATAGGAAGTGAACCAGTTATGTACAGCACCAGAGAGGCCCACCATGTATTTCAGTCTGTTTAAAAGAATAGCATGGTCTACTGCAGGGGTGCTCACACTTTTTCCGCATGTGAGCTACTTATAAAATGACCAAGTCAAAATGATCTACCCACTACAAAAATCCAAAACATATACTTATTTATAAATATATTGAGGATTCTTTATATCTACAATGTATATACATGCATAACCGCAATATCCAATATTTCACAACACAATTAACTATGTAAATTTTTTGTCATTACCTGAGTTTACTCTGATGACTTGCACTGAATTGAATCAGCCAGGGATGCATAGTCCGGACAGTAGCTGCTGACGGCCAGGTTTAAGAGAAAAAACCGAGAGCTAAAAATTGGAGTTAACTCGCTGACTAGCTTGTCAGTTTTACTACACTTTGCGCCGCTGTTTGCGCATGCGCAGCGACCTAAGCGTCAGAAAAAATCTGATGTCATCTGACTGGCTTCCCTGTATCAATCAAGTGACGGGATGGATGATAGGCTGGCATCTATTTTTTTAATGCCATGCGATCTACCAATACTACCTTTGCGATCGACTGGTTGATCGCGATCGACGTATTGAGCACCCCTGGTCTACTGTATCAAAGGCTGCGCTTCGATCCAGTAGCACCAGGACTGAGAGCTTTTGGGAGTCCCAGTTACATCTAAGATCATTTAAAACCTTTAGGAGAGCAGTCTCTGTGCTGTGGTTCACCCTAAATCCAGACTGGAATATCTCCAGGATCTGTCTATCATTGAGAAAATCAGTAATCTGAGTAAAAACAAGTTTTTCTAAGATTTTACTTAAAAATGGTAAGTTGGATACAGGTCTGTAGTTATTAAAATCATTACAATCCAAATTGCTCTTCTTCAGAAGGGGCCTCACCAACGCCGTTTTAAAGGCAGCAGGGAAGACACCCAACTGAAGAGAGCAATTCATCATGTATAAAAGCTCAGCTTCAAAGAATCCATAAAGTGTTTTAAAGAGTGAAGAGGGATTGGATCTAAAAGACATGTGGTGGGTCTCACTGTGGAGAAAACTTTCTTAAGGTTCTCAGCATTAACCAGGACAAAGCTGTCCAGTGTCTCCTCAGGTACAATCGAGCCCTCAGATGTGTTTAAAATCATATCGCGATTAGATAAAATATCAGATCTGATGGCGCTGACTTTTCCCCTGAAGTGGTCTGCAAACTGCTCACAGAGCGAGTCTGTGGGGGTTCTTTGGGAGCTGTTAAAATCAGGGTTAAATAAATGATCTATGGTGGAAAAGAGGACCTTGGGATTATTTTTGTTATTACTGATTATTTTGGCAAAGTATGAATTTCTTGAATTCCTTAGTGTATTATTGTACATTTTAAGTTGCTCGTAAAGTATTTGATGGTTGATAGTATTTTTATTTTACCTCCATCTCCTTTCTGCTGCCCTGCAATTTCTTTTGAGTTTTTTGACTTCTTCGTTTCTCCAGGGTGATGCATGTTTTACGTTAATCTTTTTGGTGGTGAGTGGAGCAACGGAGTCAATGCTTTTCTTCAGTTTGCTGTTAAAATGATTAAAAATCAAATCACAGGGTGCAGGTAGAATCACAGGGGGGCATTCGTCTAAAACCCTGGTAAAATTTGCAGCCACTTCAGAGGTTAGATAGCGCCTCCTCACAGTTCGCACCGAGGTCTCCCGCTGAATGAAACCGGTGATGTTAAAAAACACACAGTAGTGGTCAGAGACAGCCAAGTCAACAACAGAGGACACACTGGTGGACAGTCCATGGGTGATGACCAGGTCCAGAGTGTGTCCTCTGTTGTGAGTCGGCTGTGTGACGTGCAGTGTTGGGACTGGTTGGTGATATTCCATTACAGAATACATGCCCCAAAATACATGCCCCAAAATGTATTCTGTAACGTATTCCGTTACGTTACTCAATGACAGTAACATATTCTGAATACTTTGGATTACTTAATATATTATCATGCTTTTTACAACAACGTGAATGTACTATTGCTGTGTGATTTATTACTATTACTGAAGGTCCGCGACTCCGAACTGTAGTAAAGGGACCTCTGGCTAATACGGTGGGTTCCCTGTTGGCTCGTAGCCGAAAAATAGCTTTACTTTGTTGTGTGGGTCAACTTTTCTTGCGAGAGACAGAGAGAGGCGTTGAAAGGCTGCTCCAACGGAACTTATTGTTTTCGGAGGAAAACACGAACACGGTGTACAGTCGAGTCTTAATAGCTTACTTACAACTGGGCTCGTCAGGCTCTCTTCTTGGCTGAAGTGGTTATTATTATATTTACATTAGTGATGGGTCGTTCGCGAACGAAATGGCTCTTAGAGCCGACTCTTTGACGTGAACGACGCGAGCCGGCTCCTTATCGCGAGCCGTCACATGGGTTTTTTTTTTTTTTTTTTCTTTCTCTCAGCCTCTCTCTCGCACTTTTTTTCCGCTTCACTCTGCACGCGAGCCTTGTGCTTTACGCTGGGCAGAGGGGGGAGGGGCGGTAGTTACACTCAGTAGCACAGGAACAGAGCCAGAGAGAGAGAAAGAGAGGCAGGGACAACAACATTAGAAAGGTATAGTAATCATCCACAACTATTTTCGGTTGCAGATGATAAAGGCAGGGATAGCTCAGTAGGTAGAGTGGTTGCCCCATGATCGGAAGGTCGGGGGTTCGATTCCCCTTAACAGCTACCCTGAGGTACCCCTGAGCAAGGTACCGTCCCTACACACTGCTCCCCGGGCGCCCAATGGCTGCCCACTGCTTCACTGAGTGAATGGGTTAAATGCAGAGAGCAATTTCCCCACGGGGCTCAATAAAGTACAATAATGTACTTTCTAAAGGATTCAGAAAGTTTATTCATGCAGGTTCATATGACAGAGAATGTGCATGTTCTTTTAGTTTTCATATTATAATTTATATTTAATTGTGTTGTGGTTTGCAGTGTTTTGTGTTCTTTTCACTTTAAATTTGTGAAAGGAAAAAGCTGAAAATTTAAATAGTTAAAACTTGAAATGTGAATAGTTGATTTTTGTATTATATGATTTATTTATTACATTTTATGTGGAGTGAATAAATAAAAGTATATTTACGGTGGCCCCTAGAGACAAAGCACATACAAACTTCAAATCACGTACGAACTCTGAAGCATGTACAAACTCCAAAACACGTAAAAACACCTACAAACTCCAAAACACGTAAAAACACGTACAAACTCCGAAGCACGTAAAAACTCAGAAGCATATAAAAACTCAGAAGCACATAAAAACTCAAAACACGTACAAAAGACAACAGAAGTGCTCCAGGATGCTGGGCGCAGTGTTGAGCCTTTGTTATCTTGTGGCTACACAAGCCAGCAAGTACCAACGACCGGATTTGGTGTGTGGTAATAACAGGTAAATGAACTTTTTTTTAAATTATTTGAATATATATATGAGTGCCTGTGTATAAATACACAAACAATACACACATGCTTTCAATTGTGTAATTTAAGTGATCTAGTAGCTCTGCTTTGGAAGTTCAGTTCATGCTAGAAATGTGTTTTGGAGTTTGTACGTGTTTTGTCTCTAGGGGCCACCGCATATATTTATATATAAACATATATAAATAAAACCACTTGTTTTTACGTTAGTAATTCCTTTTGTGCATAATTTTATATTATTGTTAATAATAAATTAATTAAAGCAACAAAACAACCTGAAGAGCCGGTTCGGAGCCGAAAGAGCCGGCTCTTTTTAGTGAGCCGAACCGAAAGAGCCGGATCTCTAAAAAGATCCGGAAATCCCATCACTAATTTACATGCTTCCAGCTCCCGTTTTTCCTCGATGACAACTCGTACCTTTCCACTCCCCTTTTTCTCCCTCCTTGCGCTCACAGACACATAACGTGTATGGCAGTCCATTCTCCCTGCAACACGGACTACACTGCCCATGATGCTACATTCTTTAGAGCTATGCTTGTAGCATTCTGCCTGTTAGCTTAGCACAACAACAACAACAACGAAAAGGCGCTCTCTCACCCAGGAAACAGAGAGAGAGAGAGAGAGCGTCGCCCTGTAACCATGGCAACCGTAACGCTGCCGCCTGGAACAACAGAACGTAGCTGTCAAACAAAACCCAAACAGTCCTGACAATATGAAACAGGAAAGTACCACAGTGTAATCCATTTATTTCAACAAAGTAACTGTATTCTGAATACCACCTTTTTAAACGGTAACTGTAACGGAATACAGTTACTCATATTTTGTATTTTAAATACGTAACAGCGGTACATGTATTCCGTTACTCCCCAACACTGGTGACGTGCTGGGTAAAATCCAAACAGTGAAGAATGTTTAAGAATTCTTTTGATGCAGGGTCAGAAGGATTATCTATGTGCAGGTTAAAATCACCGGTTAAAATGATCATATTATATTTTGAATGTATGTTTGTTAAAAATTCTGAGAATTCCTTGATAAAAGCAGCGCTGTCTTTAGGTGGTCTATAAATTGTGACAGATAAAACTGGAGGGCTGCTGAAAACAATAGCATGGAATTCAAAAGTGGTAAAATGATCAAATAAAATTTGTTTGGAGGTGAGTGTGTTGTTGGTTAAAGATGCAGTCCCACCACCTCTCTTACCACTTCTAATAGAAAAAGAGAAATTAAAATTTGGTGGGGAGGCCTCAGTGAGAACAACTGGTGCATCCGAACCCAGCCATGTTTCAGTTAAAAATAAACAGTCAAGTTTATTATCTAAGATTAAATCATTAATAATAAAAGACTTGTTCAACAGAGAGCGGACATTTAAAAGTGCCATACTGATTGAGACTGGTGGATTTTTGACAATAGAGTTGAATGAATGTTGATATTTTTGAAGAGGCCGGAGGTTATTAATGTTTTTGGAGTTACTGGATTTATGATAATTCTGTTGCTCTCTGTTTGTGATTATGACGGGTATTGTGTTGACTGTGGGAGAGAGAGGTCCGAGTCCAGAGTTTTGTGTATTACTGTTAAAAGTGGAACAAATATAGGAGCTGGGACCAGGGGAACATCAGTCAGTGGCAGACAGATCAGCAGGTAATGTCGGTTTGGGGTAGTGACAAGGCGGTGTGCGGGAGTGCTGTACGCCAAATGCCAAATTGGCGGACAGCAAACGGCGTCCCCAGGCGTTGAGGTGGAGCCCGTCTGCCCCAAAAAGATGCCTCCTCTCCCAGAAGGCATCAAAATTGTTAATAAAACCCACGCCATGGGAGACACAGGCGGAGGAAATAGTGATGGGTCGTTCGCGAACGAAATGGCTCTTAGAGCCGGCTCTTTGACGTGAACGACGCGAGCCGGCTCCTTATCGCGAGCCGTCACGTGGTTTTGTTTTTTTTCCTTTCTCTCAGCCTCTCTCTCGCACTTTTTTTTCGCTTCACTCTGCACTCGAGCCTTGTGCTTTACGCTGGGCAGAGGAGGGAGGGGTGGTAGTTACACTCGCAGCAGCACAGGAACAGAGCGGGAGGGAGAGAGAGAGAGAAAGAGAGCCAGGGACAACAACGTCACATTAGAAAGGTATAGTAATCATCCACAACTATTTTCTGTTGCAGATGATAAAGGATTCAGAAAGTTTATTCATCCAGGCCCATATGACAGAGAATATGCATGTTCATTTTGTTTTCATATTATAATTTATATTTAATTGTGTTGTGGTTTGCAGTGTTTTGTGTTGTTTTCACTTTAAATTTGTAAAAGGAAAAAGCTGAAAATTTAAATAGTTAAAAGTTGAAATGTGAATAGTTGATTTTTGTATTATATGATTTATTTATTACATTTTATGTGGAGTGAATAAATAAAAGTATATTTACGGTGGCCCCTAGAGACAAAGCACATACAAACTTCAAATCACGTACGAACTCTGAAGCACGTACAAACTCCAAAACACGTACAAACTCCGAAGCACGTAAAAACTCCAAAACACGTACAAACTCCGAAGCACGTAAAAACTCCGAAGCACGTAAAAACTCCGAAGCACATAAAAACTCAAAACACGTACAAAAGACAACAGAAGTGCTCCAGGATGCTGGGCGGAGTGTTGAGCTTTTGTTACCTAGTGGCTACACAAGCCAGCAAGTACCAACGACCGGATTTGGTGTGTGGTAGTAACAGGTAAATGAACTTTTTTTTAAATTATTTGAATATATATGAGTGCCTGTGTATAAATACACAAACAATACACACATGCTTTCAATTGTGTAATTTAAGTGATCTAGTAGCTCTGCTTTGGAAGTTCAGTTCATGCTAGATATGTGTTTTGGAGTTTGTACATGTTTTGTCTCTAGAGGCCACCGCATATATTTATATGTAAACATATATAAATAAAACCACTTTTTTTTAACGTTAGTAATTCCTTTTGTGCATAATTTTATATTATTGTTAATAATAAATTAATTAAAGCAACAAAACAACCTGAAGAGCCGGTTCGGAGCCGAAAGAGCCGGCTCTTTTTAGTGAGCCGAACCGAAAGAGCCGGGTCTCTAAAAAGAGCCGGAAATCCCATCACTAGGAGGAAAGCCAGGTGTTAAGGCTGAGCAGCCGGCTGAAACGGCCTATCCCTCTGCCACAGGTGGGGGTGGGCCCGGAGATAAAAGCACTCACCTGCAACTGACCAAGGAGGCTGAAGAGTTGGAGGAAGTCCAACTTCGGCAGCTCAGATTGCTGTTTGGGGATGTCATTGGTGCCGATGTGGATGATGAGCCGGTTGGCCTGTGGGTGGGATGCCAGAATGTTGGGAATTCTGTCCACTATGTCAACAACGGTGGCTCCCGGGAACGACAGCGTGAGCGCCCCTCTCATCCGCACGTTCCTGACGATGGAATCCCCGAGGACCAGCGTGGAGAGAGGAGGTGCCACCGGGGGCTGCTGGTCATCTGAGACGCCCGCGCCGCGGCACCGGGGTTGTTCAGATGGATATGCGCCAGCCGGACTGCGTGAGTGACTCCCAGGTACCCGCGCCGTGGGTCCTCTTCTCCGAGGAGCCGGGGTAAAGCACAGCTCTCCACGGTGAGTTTGCACCACAGCATTGGGTTGACCGCCGCGGCTCCGCGGGCGTAGTGGTGGAGATGGCGCAGACCTCAGCGACACAGCTGGATGGCGAGGGCTAGCGGCCAGAGGAGGAAAGTCCATAGGATCCAGGACATTGAATTTATTCTCCAGTACTACCGCGCTGGAGGGGTGAGGGTGCGAGAGACGGATCCTCCTGCCCCCTCTGCAGCCACCACGCGTCTCAACCACAGTCCATGGCGCTGGTTGGAGTGGAGTGGAGCTGACCAGAGCCTTGGGTCTGGCCCCTAGCTGAAACCAGGAGTTCTCGTCCTTGACAGAAACACCAGCGACCCAAGTTGAGAGCCTGTGTTGACTATTGGCGGGATCTTGGGACATAGCAGCTGGGTGGTGCACTGTGTCGGCTAGCTCAGCGCTAGTAGCGGTGGTTTGAGCTTTGCCAAGGAGGATCGTGTCAAGTTCGTGTTCAGCCCCCTGGATTTGGTATAGCGTGGATATCCTTTGTTCCAGCTCGATCACTTTTTGGCTCAGGTTGATGCAGCTTTCACAACTGGATGTTGAGGTAAGTGGTGCCATTCTGGAATCTCGTACCGGCGACAGTGTCAAAAACAAAAACAGAAACTGCCACTTTAGCTTACGTTAGCTAGTTGCGGCAGTTGCTAGGCTCCTGTTCTCCTCCAAAATGCTTGATAGCTGTTAGAAAGTTGTCACAGACGGTCACAGACCTTAGACGGAGTTCAATCACTATGCAGAACCACTCACAGACTTAGTCACACAGGCCCTCTGTGTCAGGATTTTTCAAAGAACAGCCTCTTCCATCATGCCATGGTGTTTGGCTTAGGTATGATCTCGTTTGAAGACGTTGGTTTGGCGGTATCGGTTGTTGTTGCAATAATGTCTTCAGTTCAGCATCTTTGTTAATCTGAGCTAGAAACATACTCTGACTGGTAAAATCAAGTGCCACACCATGATAACACAATTTCGATCCGCTCCTCACGTGTTAACCTCTTCGACATGTCAATGGCTGTGAACAAAGAGAAACTTGTAAATAATGGTAAATGGCCTGTATTTGTATAGCGCTTTACTAGTCGCTAAGGACCCCAAAGCGCTTTACACATTCGGTCATCCACCCATTCACACATCCACTGGTGATGGCAAGCTACATTGTAGCCACAGCCACCCTGGGGCACACTGACAGTGCAAATAACTCATGAAAGAATAAAGTTACGTTGAAACCAAGCACACCATTGTTTTTCTTGTGACATTACCAATAAGTTTGATGTGTCACATGTCCCTCTTCCTATTGAAAAAAACAAAAGTTGTATCCAAGATGGCCGACTTCTAAATGGCCACCATGGTCACCACCCATCTTGAAGAGTTTGCCCCCTCACATATACTAATGTGCCACAAACAGGACTTTAATATCACCAACCAGTCCCATGTTATTACGGTGTATCCATATAAATGGCCCACCCTGTACATTAATGCCTATTTTCCCATTAATCTGAAGGCAAATTCAGCCTTCCAGATCAGATGCCTTGCCTTTACTGATTCATGTGGCATGCGACACAAAAGAGTGTTTTCTCAGTGGCAAAATCAGTTTAGCGTACCCACCATTCAATACCACGGGTGGGACTAACCCTGTTGTAGAGCTGTGGTTCATATATACTGGTCACTAGTGTTCGCAGGGAAAAATTGAATCTCCTCCCCCACACAAATGGGTTTGAGTGGAGGCACTGCTGGACTCTAATGAGTTGACAGTTCTGTTTGATATCGGGTAAGCAATTTAGTAATGATGAAACACAATTCATATCAGCCAACACTCTCTTCTTGTTTTCTTTTTCTACCATATCAGTGGATTGTCAGAGATTGCAGCACTGTGACTCTGTGGTTACCCAGACCCTGTTCGATGTCTGATAGGCACCGGGGAAACTGTGTGGCTCATTAGCCTCCATTACGGTTTATGGCTGTATCAGTGTGGAGGCAGATCTGGGCCATACAATGAGTATGGCTGAAATCGCAGCCTCACAGAGCAGGTGCTGCTTGAACACAAACCACACTATTCTGCGAGTCTTTGCCAGGACTGCACCATTGAACTAAACAGACGTGCACGTATCTGTGATTACATACACACAATTCTGCAAAGTCGGACAAAAAATATACCAGGTCTGCACACGTATCGATGTTTTCATTTAAGAAAGAAAAGATATTCCATCTGACAGTCCTGAACAGTGCCAGGCTCAGTGTTATATTGAAGCTGATATGACTTGACATATTCTGTGAGAAAAGTCTTCCTGCGCTTCTTCTTTTTTTCTACCAGAAAAACACTGGCACTGCAGATATGTTCCTTATCCCCACTAAACACTTGTGTCATATGATAAACTTATCACAAAGTCTTCTCTACTACAAGAAGAACACGAATTCATCCCTCTTGATATCCGTTACTTGCGCTGTCTTTCTGCTGCATTGGCAAAGGTTGCATTAAGAGTTTTTCATGGGTATCCTGTGCATCTATGCCAATTAGCTTATATCGATGCCTCCTTTGTGTCTCTACTTTATTTCTGTGTGCCACTTTGAAAATAATGTAAAAGCAGTTTTCTCCCCATCTCTCAGGTTCTTTATATCTCTTTGGAACTACAAACAGATGGGCTTTTGGCTCTTTGCTCTAAATATACATTTTGGGAGAATAAAACCAGCTAAGAGATCTATCACACATTATCACACCTTCGACACTGGAGATTTAGCTCCATTAACCTTCTCAGATTTTTAAATGTTATCAGAAAATTGTTTTCATGCTGTGGATTAATCTCTTGTTTTGTTCATAATTGGTGTCAAATCTCCCATATCTGTTTGAACAGCCATTTGGAAGCACATGCAGAAACAGTTTGTACAGAGGTTGTTTACTGGGATGGAACAAAGCAGTTACAGTGTTTGAACTGTAGACATTACTGACTGTAGAACATTGGGACTGTTCCCAAACTGCAATTACCCAGATGATATCTAGGAGCCATAAAAATGGTAGCTGAGTCAAGTTTGGGATTTTTTAAGTCTTAAAGGATATTTTCACATGAGCTGTAAAAATATGTAGTATAGTGTTTGGTGCGTAATTTATCTGTTGAAAAGAATTTTTAAAAAGTAATCAGATACAAAGTGTATTTTTTGCAAACATTAGCATGTTAGGCTAACCATTTTACTAATCTTGGTTGTAGCTATAACACTGCATTTAATTTGTGCACCTTACCACACGTGCAAAATTCAAACTTGTTTGCTATATCTCTGACCTGTTTTAGTTATAAATATATTTTGGGCATTCTAGTTGTAGCTGAGAAAACAGGGTTCTCACCTGCAAGCTACCTAGCTGACAAGAAAGCTGATGGTGAAGACAGACTTATCCAAAGAAGAGTATCAAGAAAATTTCAAATAACCTATTTTCAATTATAGGTATAGTTTTGCTATATACACACACACACACACACACACACACACACACACACACACACACACACACACACAAGCAAATATGTGGAGACATGAAGGGGATAACAGGCTTCAGGAAGCCACTGAACTGAAATGGGATGTTCAAAACAGAATATGACTTCAAGGCAAATGTCAAAATGATGGTGCTGTAAAGGGACAATTTCTATAGAGAAGCAGAGAAATTAACCAAGTCAGAGACAAAAGTCACAGTGGGGGATTTTCAGAAAAAACCGAAGCCTATGCAGTATGCTTCAACTTTCTGATATTGTATTCCCCAACAAACGAGGAGTTACATTTGTCATCCCTGCTCAAATATCCAGTCCAGTAGATGAACTAGGTCCTGATTTTTAGTGACTTCTCAAAGATAGACAGTGTGTCACAAGGGTTTAGATAAAAGACCAAGTTCAGATGGTTATATTCGTCTGTCAAGTTGATGTTCAGTCTTCTGTTATTGGACTTCTCGGACTTAAATTTAATGAGTCAAACAACCTTAGGTCATGAACAGTTCTCCATAGTAAGGCGTGTGGCTAACAAGCAAAGGCGTGACTGCTATTTGGGTAAAGACGTGGATCAGTTTCTAGTGTGCAGGAGAAAATGGAGGCGCACAGAAGGAGAACTGATTGCTCTCCACTGCATTGCACATCAAGAGGCTCTGTGTGAAAAAAAGCCTCAGGCACTGAACAGTGCTTAAGAAATATGTGAATCTCATATGAGCATGGGGCCTAAACCATTCAGGTCACTTTTAGAAGAAGATAATTCTAAATATTATGAGACAACAAACCTAGATACATATGCAGGTAGTGATCCAGCACATTATGCAACCGGGCTTTGTTGTCATTTGTGGAGAAAGCATTCTGCCGCCAGTTCGGCAGGTGCAACTTTGCGAGTTGCTGACTTGTTCAAGTTATTGCACTTCTGTGAGAGGGAAGCATACACGCTCAGCATTATGGAAAGCAGTTCTGCCCTCCAAAGTATGGTATAACACCTTTTTCCCAAGTTTTTATGGGGTATTCTACCACTATGGGTGTTATTAATGAAGCAACTTAAGATTTGTTGCTGGTTATGTCTGATTCTCACCTCTGCTAGGAGATCCTGTGACCTCTGTGCACTGTCCAACAAGGGCAGGATAAAAAAACATATTTGAGTGTTAAATTATGCAGGGTTTGTGGATGAAGGGTTGAAAGCTTGATGATGGCCGTGGTGGGGTCAAGTAGTCAATTAGTTCTGTTCATAATGCAGTAAATATATATAGTTCACATGCAACGCAGAATAATTAATGATGCTGCCATAATACTTCTGGCAGCGTCTGTGACAGAAAGTCAGTCATCCATTGCAATGCCTCTCTTTTGGTTGGCTGTAGGCTTACAGTCTGAGGCAGAGACAGAGGCCCTCTGCGGCGGGCTTAGGCTGAGATCTGTTCACTAGCTCAGTCATCTAAGCACTACAAATGACCCACAATATGCTAGAGTGCCCACAGGGGAAATAAAGCTTCCAGACATGAGACTTCATCACCACTGCGTTCAAGTGAGGGAAATGGTGGGGCAGAGAGCGTTTAACCATCCTTGCTTCACTGGCCTCCCGCGTCTTGTTAAAAGCCGATGGCCACTTATGACAGAAGGGATAGTGGAGATGATGAAATGTAATGGGCCAAGAGGAAAGGAGCTTGGCTGAAGAGGTCCGGGAAGTAAAAGGGAAAAAAGATACAGGGGCAGATGGGAGAAGTGAATGGTGTTAATATAAAGTAGCTTGTTTGTGTGTGTGTGTGTGTGTGTGTGTGTGTGTGTGTGTGTGTGTGTGTGTGTGTGTGTATAAAGACATTTTACCTCCAAGGCTTTGTCGAGAAAGAAAAATCAAAGTGGCTATACTGCTCGTTTCAGCCACAACACTTGCTTGAGTTCTTGTAAACAATTTGTTCTTCAGCATCTTCTTCCTGCTTACTGTCGTGGAAAACATAAATTCAGCTTCGTCGTGAGCAGCACGCCTAACAGTATGACTAACAAGGCAGGACAAAAAAGAAAGGTGCCTTTGGCCAAATGTATAAAAAATGTAATATGCACTGCTTATGCTGTTAAACATGAAAGTATGAAACTCTTTAGAAGGGATAAACCTAGCTGATAGAGCTACTGTGTATTTAGTGTTATAACTTGCTTCGGGTCCCAAACAAGCAATCCAGTCTTTAAGTGATGACATGATGAATGCTGCTTCGAGCCCAAACTACTCTGCTTTTAATAAGGCTGTTGTGTTTTTAACATGTTTTAATGCTTTGTATCTTGTTTTATTTAATCTCAACAAGCCCCTAAAAACAGTCAGTGATCACTGTCGGCCTCTACCACTGTTCATTTTTTAAAGCTCAGTTTTTAAAACCTTACAATGTCTCAGTCTCCACCACTCTCAGCACTGGAGCTCCCCAGGGGTGTGTTCTGAGCCCCCTGCTGTACTCTTTGTACACATATGACTGTGTGGCCACTACCAGCTCCACCACCATCATCAAGTTTGCTGACGACACCGTCGTGGTGGGCCTGATCTCTGATAACAACGAGACGGGCTACCTGAAGGAGATTAGGAATCTGGAGAACTGGTGCCAGAGGAACAACCTCCTTCTAAACATCAGTAAGACAAAGGAGCTGATAGTGGACTTCAGCACTAAGCAGGAGAAGAACTACCAGACCCCCGTCATCAACGAATACCCAGTGGAGAGAGTGGACAGCTTCAAATACCTCGGAGTTCACATCACGCAGGACCTGTCATGGTCCTGTCACATCAACACCGTGGTGAAAAAGGCCCGACAGCGTCTCTACCACCTCAGACGCTTGAGAGACTTCCAACTGCCCTCCAAGGTGCTCAGGAACTTTTACTCGTGCACCATAGAGAGCATCCTGACAGGAAACATCTTAACCTGGTTCGGGAACAGCACCATGCAGGACAGACGAACTCTACAGAGGGTTGTGCGATCAGCTGAGCGCACCATCCGCTCCGAGCTCCCTGACCTGCACTCAATCTACAGCAGGCGGTGCTGGACCAAGGCCAGGAAGATCGTGAAGGACCTCAGCCATCCCAACAACAGACTGTTCTCTCTGTTGAGGTCAGGAAAGCGATTCCGCTCCCTGAAGACCAACACAGAGAGACTGAGGAGGAGCTTCTTCCCGCAGGCGATACGGTCTCTCAATCACACCACCACACAGTACTGACCCACACATATAGTTCTTACACACACACTGAACATTCTGGACATTGTTTTCACTTCATCACTTAAATCACTTTAAGCATATTTGTACTGTACAAGACACTTACAAATGTGGATTGCACAACACTGGACATTATATTTCTTCATTTCCATTAATACTTGTACAGCTGCTGTTATTGTATATATATATTTATATTTCTTCATGCATTCTTATATATTTCTATACTGTGTATTGTGTATTTTGTTGTACAGTTATTTTATTTTCAACTTTAACTTATATATTTTATCTTATTCTTTCCCAGTTAAACTCACCCTTCATTCTAATTTGTGTTGTACAGTTATTTCATTTTTAACTTTAATATTCATATTTTATCTTTATTTTATTTTTATTCCTTCCTAGTTAAATTTACCCTTTTTAATTTTCATATTTATTTCCTATCTTATTCATAGCCTTTTCTTTTTTTTTCTTTAGGTCACGAGCAGTTGTGTAAGCATTTCACTGCATATCGTACGGTGTATGACTGTGTATGTGACAAATAAAATTTGAATTTGAATTTGTAACTACAGCCCAGCCCATACAGCAGTATATTAATGACTAACCTCGTATTGTGGATGGATTATCTCAGTTGTTCTCCTGACTGAAGTTTTTCATCGAGTGGAAAAACGTTTGCGTTCTTCCTTTAGATTCACTGTGTTAATGTTATGCTAACATAGCTGTGTCGCTAGCGATCACGTAGCACATCATTAACCAGCTAGCCCAACTTTGGTAACCCTACAAGCGTCACTGCTGTTTAGTTTCCTGTCTTTATTTATGTTTGAAGAGATAGCAGAGCTGTACGTTTTAATTTGTTTCAGAAATCCCTCAGTCAGAACATGGTATATTATATTTAGATGGAAACTTCCTGCTAACTTCCTGCTAACTTTTAACTCTGTTAAATTTCATAAATTCTGTTTTCATGGATGCCTGGATGTTAAACTTAATTGTTACACCTGGTAGAGCAGCAACGCTGATCATTTTATTACAGATGAAAGAATTTAGACAGTTCTTCAGCTCTCAGCGATCCCGCGGTGTTTGTTTGACTTTGGGACCTGCAGCGTAGTTTGGGCCCAGACACGGCTAATGACATCAGACTTAAAGACCGGATAGATCCTGAATATTGGTTCCTCTTTTATGTCTGTACCCTAAACCATGGAGCTGAAGTTGAGACTTGAGCTTTGTCTAGATAAGAAATATCCTTCCAACAGTTCTACTGTTTAACCAACATTAAACAATAGCTGAACAATAATTGCTTACAGCTGAACCCAGCCAAAACAGAAACTTTGATTATTGCACCAGACAGTACAATACCTGATATTAAATGGCGACTGAGGTTCCTCACAGAAACAGGTGCTAGTATAGATCACTGGGTTAAACGGGAGACCCATATACCACAAGGCTATTACAGAGGCCTAGGTTTGATTCTATCCTGAGCCTTTTTGCTATGTGTCTTTCCCCTGTCTCACTTTTTCTGTCTGCTCTCACTCTGTCCTGTCATAATAAAGAAATAAAAAAGAAAATGAGTACTGATGAAAAAAGAAAATGAACACTGATTATTCATCCAAGTAAAACTAGTCATGGTTTGTTAGCTCAGGTTTCAATGATGCCAGTGTGGGGGGGGTCATAGTTTGGTCCCGCCTTCACTGTTGTGATTGGTGTGGGGGTAGGGACAGGCTTAGGGCGTCGGGGGGTTCCCCGGAGGCATCTTCCTTGGGGGGCTCAACCCGGGGTAGCGGTCATGTCCGGTTAGGGGTTCTGTTGGCTCTCAGGTGACTGTTTCCTCGTGGCTGCGTGCAGCGGGGCTAGGGGAGGGTCTGTGCTGACGGACGTGGCTTACTGACCTGGTAGCCTGGCTGCCCCTGGGTGGGTCCTTTATGGGCGTGAGGTTCTGGGGGCGCTCCGTCTCTGGGCTGGGGCCCTGGCCGGGCCTCGGGGGCTTGGGTCCTGGTTGGTGTGTTGCCGGGGCTGTGGGCAGGTGGGTGCATGGGGGCCCGGCCCTGGCGCAGGGTGCCGCCGGTGCGTCGAGCCACCTGGGGGGCACTTCAACTGGTGGGGGAGATTGTCACATCTTGCAGGAGCGTTCCTCTCTTCAGGAACTCTCTCTGCAGGAGGGGGAGATACAGGAGAGGTGGAGGAAGATCTCAGCCTGGGCGTCTATTGTCTTATGTAGTCTGGAAGATGAGTGGATGGTGGGGTGGGTGCAGTTTTCTCTGTGGTGGGGTTGGGTGGACTGTCCCGGGCTCTGTGGGGCCGGGAGGCGCTGCTGCACTGGGCCCCGGTCTGCATGGGCCTGGGCCCCCTTTCCCTGGCAGGTCGCGGAGTATGGGGGTGCCTACTGGGGTCAGTGGGGGAGCTGGCCCCATGGAGGGGTCACTTGCCCCTCCCTTCCTTCCCTCCCCATCTCCAGCTGCCTCCCCTCCCTCTTTCCGCTCCACCACAACCACCCACACATGCAGGGCCTTGGAGTAGGGGTATGTCACCAGGGTGCAGAGGAGGCAAACCCCCCCCCCCCCCGGTCCCCTTCTGGCTGCCTCTGCCTCAATTTTATCCCACAACTTAGACATTCACATTACTCACACTCTCATTACACATAAAAAAAAAAAAAAGATGCCAGTGTCGCTGCTTGGTTTTTGCCAGATATCTATAGAATTAGGAAACGTCACTCGTCAGACAGTAACACAAGTCTTCTTAAGGTAAGTGGTCACTTTAGACAGAACCAATTCCCATCGAGTTCCAGATGGTTTCCATGCAGTCACCTTGTCAGAGTACACATGTTGTCAGGACGTTGTTTGTTGTCACCCTGCTGAGAGAAGGTCAGTACCTTGCTGTTCCAGAGAGCGGAGCAACCTCCTCTGGAACCACTCCTGCTCTTGCCAGCGTGCTTGACGGCTACTGTTTGTGACATAGTTTACTAATTGTGGGATGCAGACCAATAACATTTTAGTAGCATGATGTGTTTTTCTTGGCTTGTCTAAAATAATACCCCTGTCCCTGCGTTAAGACAGGACATCAGTTTACACTAATTTGTGCGTAGGCTGGCATGGTAAAATAGAGGTAAAATAAGGCCAGAATATGAAACGGCACGCGCACTGCATTTTGTAATATACTGCTCTTTGTCCTTGCTCATATTCAACTGTGATCACTGTTCTGGCATCAAAAGGAAAATTACATTTGGGAAATAGGAAATGTCTTCTGGCGAAACATCGTCTGGCCAGCCATTGGCCTCAGCTGAGTTCAGCTCAGGAAGAGATGAGACAGCCTTATCACCGCATTTCTTCCCCGTAATGCTTGCGGGTTATGTTCAGGATTAGGATGATTTTAAAAAGTGCCATTATCTCCGTTGTGAAAGATTTCAAAGTTGGATTTCTGTTACCAAAACCTATTTTGAGACATCCGAGAACATGAGCTAACTCCACTCCTTTAACTCAAACAAACTCAATCAGCGTCAACACCACAGTATAAATTTGTTATAATATATATATTACCTGCATGGTCTCTAATTACGCTACTGGTACTGATGAATTCCAGATTGACACACTGGCAGAGTTGTTTTAATACCCTGGGCTACCTGACGTCAGTCGGTTGAAGGGGTTTGGAGGAGGCGTGTGGAGGAGTAAGAGCAGATTCAGCAAAAAAAGGTGACAGAGAAGTTTTAACCACATTTTTAATAACCTTTATCACATGCTGCTGATCAGTACAGGGCATGCAGAACAAAAGACTGCTGTGCTAAGCAGAGCACGAGTGTCGATTCTCTTGGAATGTCAACATATTAATTCCAAGTATTAATTATCATCCCTTTTTAATGCAGGACTAATAGCAGTTATTCAGACAGTATGACTCAAGTAGGGGCTTCACTAATGTGCTAATGTGCTTTACATCATTGTGCATTAAGTGCTGCAGATTTGTGACAGGTTGTCTTTTGTGTTTGCTATAGGCTCTGCTACTGTTATATATTGTTGCCACATCATACTCTGAACCCTTGTGAGAACTGTTGCTGTGGGATGTTCTCTTATTGATGCTCTGTTTTATCCAGATAGCTGAAAACATAAGGGTGCATGTACATCTCTGTGAGTCATTTATTTTTTCCCATGTTCTCTCTGTCCACGTTGTGTACTTGTACAGAAGGGTATGTCAGTGCAAGGTTGGAGTCGGGGGTGCCACTCATCCAAAATAGTCTCCCTTCCCTTGAGCATGATTGTAATTTCAAGCCCCCGGGGGAGTCATCGTGTGGTGCATTGACTGAGGGTAGATAACCGGTCGAGGCGTACATACGTTCCTGTTCTATTCTATCTCGCCTCACAGCCCACTGCTTCCATTTATGTGTGCGCATCTGTTGGCATGTTGGAAGAGAACAAAAGAGGGGAGAACGTGAAAAGAGGAGCTTATTGCTGCGAATGTTTTATGCATCGCACATAATGACACGGTGTCATATCTCTCACCCCAGTGGATACCTGCTGTCACATCTTCAGCGAGTGTGCGTGCCGATATCTGCCGTCCCCACAGCAAAGCCAGCTAAGCCAGGTGCCCTTGCTCCCAAAGATAAACCCCTAAAGCTTGAATGACAGGTTGAGCACTTTGAGACCACACACATACTCCCTTTCTCACTCTTCTTCTTTTTGTGTGTGTGTGTGTGTGTGTGTGTGTGTGTGGGGGGGGGGTATCACTCTTTCACTTTTCATCTGTTGTGACGCTCTTCTCTTACTCTGGCCTCAGCTTGGTCGCTTGTGATTGTTTTTTATGAAACACAGCACAAGCACATGTGATATTCTGTCAAATTGGGGGATAGTGTTTGTTTGTTTTTTTTCTTATTATATTCATAACTCACAGTTGATATTTTGTCCTACATGTGCAATTTTCTTTTTGATAATCCATATAGAGGTTTCTCAAAGCTCTTTTGCACTGCAATAAAGATGCAAGATTCTCCCTCGCTCTCTCTGTTGGCAAAGAACGTGAAATAGGAGGAAGCAGTTCTCTGAACTGAGAAAACCTCACAGTTGATAGACTACAGTGAGAGATAGCTGAGTAATACCACAGAGATAGCCCGGTCTTGTATGTCTTATCAGGGAAGACTTTAAATTTGGTTAAAAGGATTTGAGCTTCAGGATGAATTCAAAAACATGCAGCTGTGTGTACTGCAGTGATAGCATTGATCGTAACTATCCTGTTTACTTGGGTGGGCTATAAAAAAAGGTAAACATTGCTTGATCTGGGCTGTAAGCCTCAAATTGTGTATCTGTATCCCTGTTGTTTATTTCAAATGATACCCACTGTCCATGTGTTCTAATAATGTTTTCCAGTTGTTAATTTCCTTTCACATATTAAGCCATTTTGATGTTTTTCTGTCATTTTCAGGATAAAAGCACAGGTGATTAGGCTTGATTTTTGCTTTATCATTGATAGGTCCAGTCTGGTGGTGGTGGTGGAGATGTGAATAAGATGTGTCGGAGGGTATAGCGACAGAATAACAAGGCTACTTTTTGGTCAATGATACCCGCGTTTCACTCCAGTGGCAAATGTTTGTTGTAACACCAATTTAGGCCGAAATAGAAAATAAACATTCGGCTCTCAGATTTATAAAACTCAGGCAAACAGCAGTTGGTTGATGAGATCAGGACGGAGCCCGGCAGGAGTCGAGCAAAACTCCAAACAAGAGCTCTTATGTTACAGGAATATGACAAAGCTACTCGGCGCTTACTGCACTCGGTGTGCACAGATCATAATTACAGCAACTTCTGCTCTAATTAAGTAGACATACATGGCATAACTCGAATGAACATTATTATAACAGCTGGACAAGAGAACAATGCTCCTCTGACTTCCCCGCCATGGTGAGACTTTGCAAAAATGTGCAACTCCATTTGTGTGAATGTGGGCTCTACGAACCCTGTGTGGTAATTAGGCCCAGTGCCAGGATTAAATAATTGCAAGCATAGTTAAAAATTGTGAGAAAGCAAGTATTTACGTAGTAAAAAGATAGATTGCCACCCTGCCTCACTCCCTATCTTGTTTGGTGCACATACAAAAATTAAAACGATTACAATTACAAAAAAGAGAAAATTCAGATTGCCTTTACTCTCTTTTTCCTCATACACCTAAAAATGCATATATGTAGATTAAGAGACTTGATTAGAGACCAACCTTCAAAATGTAAACATAAGCGTTTCGTTATTTATCTGCAACTTTTTATAACATTTTTTTATATGATGTATAAAATTATACTGTGGGAAAATGGGGAAAACAATCACTTTTCCACTTGTAGCATCAGGTACAGGTCAGGACTAACTGAACCCCAAACAGAACAAATATGATTATCCGGTTGTTCAGTCTGACGTCACTAGCGGTGTCTGGACCTAAACTCCGCTGCAGGTCCATATATCAAACGATCACTATGGCATTACTGAGAGTTGAAAAACTGTCTAAAGTCTTTCATCTTTAATAAAATGATCAGTGTTCTGCTCTACCAGGTGTAACAATTGATTTTAACATCCAGGCATCCATGAAAACGGAATTTATGACATTTAACGGAGTTAGAAGTTAGCAGGGAGTTAGCTCGCTAGCTTCCATCTAAATACAATATAGCATGTCCTGACTGCGGGATTTCTGAAACAAATTAAAACGTACAGCTCTGTTATCACTTCCAGCATAAATGAAGACAGAAAACTAAAAAGCAGTGACGTTTGTAGGGTTACTGAAGTTGGGCTAGCTGGTATATAATGATGTGCTACGTGACCGCTAGCGATACAGCTATGTTAGCATAATATAAACAAGCTAACTTTTTTTCCACTCGATAAAAGTTAACGTGAGTGTTCTCGGTGGTCAGGAACAAATGTAATGGCATGGCAGGATGCTGTAAAAGGACCAAACTTCAGCCAGGAGAACAACTGAGATAATCCATCCACAATACGAGGTTAGTCATTCATAATCTGCTGCATGGGCTGGGCTGTAGTTACATCGTAAGGTTTTAAAAACTGAGCTTAAATAAATGATTAGCGGTAATAAAAGCCGAGGGAGATCAACAGTGATCACTGACTGTTTTAGGAGCTTTTTGAGATCAAATAGAAGAAAATACATAACATTAAACATGTTAACAACACAAAAGCCATATTAAACGCAGACTACTTTAGACCCGGAAGTAGGATTCGTCGTGTCATCACTGAACAACCGGATTGCGTGACATCACTTGTGTGACATCAGTGTCAGTTCACTAGTGTAAACTGAGTGACCTATGATGAACCCCTTTGCCAAGTTTTGTAATAGGCTTTTTGGGACATTCAATATATTCTATTTATCACCATGCATATCTCTAGACTGTAAGATGCATAATACTGAAGGTCTACCTGAAAAACATAAGATATAAGATGTGTTTTAAGAAAGATACACTGCTCAAAAAAAGGAAAAGAATACGTTTTAATCAGAGTATAGCATCAAGTCAGTTAAACTTATGGGATACTGATCTGGTCATTTATGTAGCAGAGGGGTTGTTAATCAGTTTCAGCTGCTTTGAGGTTCATAAAATTAACAACAGGTGGACTAGAGGGGCAACAATTAGACTATGCTCTAAAACAGGAATGGTTTTACAGGTGGAGGCCGCAGACATTTCTTCCCGCTTTCCTCTTTTTTCACTAGTTTTGCATTTGGCTAGACCAGTAGTAGTGTAGAATATATCATAGAATACCAGAATTGTCAGATTCACCACTGGCAACCCGTGCTTTTCACAGATAAGAAAAGGTTCACTGTGAGCATATGTGACAGACGTGAAAGCGTCTGGAGAAGCCAATGTTACTGCCTGTAACATCGTTCAGCATGATCACTTTGGTGGTGGGTCAGTGAAGGTCTAGGGAGGCATAACCATGGAGGGACACACAGACCACTACAGGCTAGGCAACACTACCCTGACTGCTATTAGGTATCAGGATGAAATCCTCAGATCTACTGTCAGATCCCGTGCTGGTGCAGTGGGTCCTGGGTTCCTCCTGATGGATGACAATGTCCGACCTCATGCAACAATTGTCTGCAAGCAGTTCATGGAGTATGTCGGAACTGATACCATCGACTGGCTCCCACACTCACCTGACCTTACTCCAATAGAACATCTCTGGGACATTTTGTTTTAGTTCATCCAGGCTACACTTCAGACTGTCCAGGAGCTCAGTGATGCCCTGGTCCAGACCTTGGACACCATTCATCCTGTCATTAAGAGCATCCCCATTACAATCATCTGCTGACGTGGAGGCCATACAAATTACTGAGTACACATTTTTAGTTGCTGTGATGAAATATTGGCCAAAAAGACTAGCCTGCTGCATCATTTTTTCCACTTTGATTTTCAGGCTGTCTTTGAATTCAGCCCTCTAAGTTGGTCATTTTCATTTTTATCAAAGAGTATGGCATCTTTTCATAACACATTTCCGAGCCCTTATCAGCATAGAAATCCAGTATGATTTTTTTCCAATGAGATCTGATGTGCTCTTTAATTTTTCTGAGCAGTGTATTTTCGGGCATTAACTAGTCTAATTTTTTGAGCATCAAGTTTTTTTTAATACAATATATTTTTTTAGTAAGATAACATTACAGCCTACAATAACACTTGACAAAGTGACCGCATGTAAGGAGGATTTGTCTTGTTATAGTTAATGAGGTCATCAACAACAGAGATAAAAATCCCTATATATTATCTTTGAAAATGATGAGGTCGACTGTGTATTTCTGCTAAGGTTAGCAACCAAGAAATATATGCTTTCATGAATTCAACTGACCTTTGCCGTGGATTGCTAAAAGTGATAATTGCACTAGGGCAAAAGCCATGTGAAATGTTTTTGCAGGACCATCCAGCTCTCTAACAGAGCTCTTGATAATTTAATTAACAGTGAATAAGCACTATGTTGTAGCATGGTTCTAGAAAGACTTAGGAAAGTAATAAAAAATAAAGCATGTCCACTTTGTTGATAAAAATCAAAGTACAAATGCATATCCATTAACACCTTGCTCAGATATTGAAAGACTGCAGGCTAGTATGATTTTAATATCAATGCCGAAGTGCTGCAAAAAGAAAACTGAAAATGTAATATCCCATCCTATCATTATTCTGAGATCCGAGAGAGAAAAAGGCAATATGGGTGACCCAAGGGAAAGGTGTGGCGACCCTTGCTGTGGGTCAAGCATGGATTTGCACTCCATAGCACTGGCTACAGAGAAAACATCACTAATCTGACCCGAGAAGGTCGGGGCAAATATATGCGCACACACTCAGGCACATTCTCAGGCAAACACACTCTAATAGTCACATGCATGCACATGCACAAGCCCACACAGCTTACTCATAGATTTGGCAAAGGTGCAGAGGCTGATCACAGGATTTGCAAAATGACATATTCAAAGGCGTGAAAGAGAGAGGAAGAGTTGAGGAGGGTTGGCGGTGTGAAGTGGGGGGGGGGGGGGGGTTATCAAAGGATCATTTAGCAACATCTGGGTCCACAATCTGCATCCCCCTCCCACTAATTAGCTTCCCCTGCATCCTCATTTTTGCTCTCCCTCCTGTCCTTTCCATCTATGCCATCATCGTCATCCTACCCTCTTCTTCTTCACTTTCTGTGCACCAAGAGGCCCTTATTTTTTCAGTTTAGCTCTAATAGAAGCAAATGCAGGAGCACACCGACACACACACACAACTCTGAAAGAAAAAAAACACAACAGGAAGATACAAATATACACACACTGTTTGATGTAAGGTTGGTTTCTAATGCCATCGTCATGGTAACACTCCCTCGCTCCTTTGCACAAACGAACATATCCCAGGAATCTGTGTGAATCCTTATGTAACTGCACAACCCCGCAGACGTATAAAGAGACAGACAGAAAGACAGACCGATGGGGGGTGGGGGGGTGGGGGGGGTGTTGTGAGTCAGCGCTAGACCACATAGTGAGAGCTTCTGTCATCAACGGTATACCTTACACTGTGACAAGAACAGTATGTACCGCTGTGTTACTTCAGCCTCATTATAAGACACACACCACTACACACACACATACACGCTTATACACCCACCCACACACGCACACGCACACACATCTGAGGCTTCTTCAGTGCTTCACCACAGAGCGAGAGGTAGAAATAGCTGTTGAAATAGTTACGGCGACACCACTGGCTCATGTATCAGCATACTAATTACTACTTTTGTTTCCTGAGGGCCCTGAACATGTATGTGACATTGGGTGTGTGCGAAGAGGAAGTGCTGGACAAATGAGAATGGGGGTCAGTAGAGGCATAGATATAATGAAGTGACTGGCTATTTGTCACGGCAGAGAAGCATAGCACAGAAGGAAATCATGGAGGAAACACAAAAGAAGACAACGCCATGTGCTGGATTATTTATGCGGTCTTTGGGTTAAAATGCAAAGTGCATGTGTGAAAGCACATACGTGCATGGCATCCTGTATGTGACTGATGTGGAAAGAAGAGATAATTCAGTGTTCCAGGATGATGCTCTCCTCCTCTGCTACTTGTTTGCTTTAAGTAGGCATGGAGTATTTAATTTGGTGGGGTTTTTTATCACCCTTGCCGCGGCACTGATACATTTGTATATGTGGGTAGGTGACGCTCTGCCCTTGCTGGTGCCTAATATAGCCCGGTGTACGATTTACTGATAGATGAAGACAAGATGGGTGAATAATAGAGACGTGCTGATCTGGTACTAACATTGTATATCGACACGATATTGACTGAAATACTGACTCATGAAGTAAACATAAGGTCTCAAACATGGTGGGATAAAGAAACATATAAGGGGGGAAATAAATCAAAGAGCTAGTTCTTTGAATAAACATGGTATTGGAATCCAGTAAATAAATGCACAATTGCTGTTTTTTATAACCGTAGAAAAATCATCTTTCTCCAGTTACATAGATTTTATAATATATTGTGTGTAATCATTTTGCAGCACACTGAGTATCAAAGAATTGGCTTTTTTTGTGATAGCACTGATATTGTGGCAAATGCATCTTGATTAAATTGTGTCATGAACAGTGTTGGGGAGTAACGGAATACATGTACCGCCGTTACATATTTAAAATACAAAATATGAGTAACTGTATTCCGTCACAGTTACCGTTTAAAAAGGTGGTATTTAGAATATAGTTACTTTGTTGAAATAAATGGATTACACGGCGGTACTTTCCTGTTTCATATTGTCACGGGTCAGGACTGTTTGGGTTTTGTTTGACAGCTACGTTCTGTTGTTCCAGGCGGCAGCGTTACAGTTGCCATGGTTACAGGGTGACGCTCTCTCTCTGTGTGTTTCCTGGGTGAGAGAGCGCCTTTTTGTTGTTGTT
Organism: Maylandia zebra; assembly: GCF_041146795.1. Taxonomy (NCBI): domain Eukaryota; kingdom Metazoa; phylum Chordata; class Actinopteri; order Cichliformes; family Cichlidae; genus Maylandia; species Maylandia zebra. The sequence goes on from NC_135168.1 coordinate 34,379,633, forward strand.
GTGCTAAGCTAATAGGCAGAATGCTACAGGTATAGCTCTGAAGAATGTAGCATCATAGGCAGTGTAGTCGGGTGCTGCAGTGAGAATGGACTGCCATACCCGTTATGTGTCTGTGAGCGAGGGAGCGAGAAAAAGGAAAAGTACGAGCTGTCATCGAGCAAAAACGGGAGCTGGAAGCATGCAAATATAATAATAACCACAGCCAAGAAGAGTGCCTGACGAGCCCAGTTGTAAGTAAGCTATAAAGACTCGACTGTACACCGTTATCGTGTTTTCCTCCAAAACAATAAGTTCCGTTGGAGCAGCCTTTCAACGCCTCTCTCTGTCTCTCGCAAGCAAAGTTGACCCACACAACAAAGTAAAGCTAGTTTTCGGCTACGAGCCCGACAGGGAACCCACCGTATTAGCCACAGGTCCCTTTACTACGGTTCGGAGCCGCGGACCTTCAGTAACAGTAATAAATCACAGCAATAGGACATTCACGTAGTTGTAAACAGCATGATAATCTATTAAGTAATCCAAAGTATTCAGAATATGTTACTGTCATTGAGTAACGTAACGGAATACGTTACAGAATACATTTTGGGGCATGTATTCTGTAATCTGTAATGGAATACATTTTAAAAGTAACCTACCCAACACTGGTCATGAATGACTCTAGTTCCCAGCTTTATAATTATCTACTGCCAGTATTAGATCGGTAGACAGCATTGCCCAACACTCAAAGCTGTGATTTATACCTCATAGCAAGAAAAGTATAAAGATTATGTCTATAGATTTAAAGATTATGTTATATCTTTTATTTATTTATGCACTTTTAAAAGCAGACAGACTGGTGATTTGCCAAGGGGGTACATCGCCTTTTGCCTTGGTAGGTGGGAAAGGCTCCAGACCCCCCCCCAACAACCCGGATGAGGAGAAGTGGAAAAGAATGGATGGATGGAGGGGTGAATTTTTAAAGCACGCTGCTATTAGGCTGGTGCTATAAAACATAACACCTCTACTTCACACCAAGAGGAACTGGGATGCAACTCCTATACAGTACATGTTACAAAAGTTCCACAAGGGGGAGCTGTCCATTCACTACCAGACCAGTTTGTCACAGCCATAGACTGTATATAAAAGGTGGACATATGCCTGGTACCTTTTAGCTCAAAGTCAAATGTCAGACCTAGGAGTGATTTCATTCCTGAGCTGAATGTGTTTAATTTAAGTAAGGACTTTAGACCCCACATTCTGCATTTGACTGATAAACCAAAAGGAAACTGCAATCTCACACAGCAGCAGCTTGCCAGTCGGAAGCTAGCAAAACTTAAACTAAAGAGAAACCTGCTTTAATTTCCTTTTTAAGTCTACAAAATGAACATGATGTTGTATTCATTATTACATCAAATTAGTGAATGAGGGAATACCAGAGGCCTCTATGCAGTCAGACTTCTTGTTCAACCAGAGAATAGTCTCCGTCTGCTAGCCATTACATCCTGCAGATCTGAAGCTTCTCTGTCTTCCCTTTAAATTGTATTTGTTTTAAATGTTATATACCTATGTGGTATGTGACTTTTGTTGCTATGATGCCAGGTCTCTCTTGGAAATGAGATTTTTAATCTCAATGAGATTTTTTACCTGGATAAATAAAGGATTAATAATAATAAAAAAATTAATGTTCCAGATTCCTGAGAATTGCAAAAGAAAGTGGAAATCTGAGGAAGACTTTAAAAACATGAATTTTGCAAAATAACTATTAAAAATAGTAAATATAAGTTAGTCTTAACATCTTAACACAACTTTATATTTTGTATTATGTTTATGTGCTTATCTGTGGTCTGTGTAGTGTGCTTGTACTGAACATGTGCATGTGAAGGTGAGTGACTCACTACTGCTGCAGACCAAATCTTTTTTTTTATTTTTATTTTTATTTTTTTAAATGACATCAGAAACAGCAGTATGCGACATTACGTGATGGCAGAGCTTCAGTTCATCCTTTGTCATTTTTTTTTTTTTTTTAATAAATAGGACAGGGGGAATGAATGAGAGAAAGAGGGGGAGAGAAAGAAAGAAAACCAAAGGGGAGAAGAGACGGTGAGAAGGGGGGGGAAGAGAGAGAAAAAAAAAAAAAGAACTCCTGGGTCACCTGTATGGAGAAAAAAAAAAAAAAACAAAACAAAAAAAAAAAACAGAGGAGACAGCAAACAACAAAGAGGAACATAATAATAGAGAAAACAAAGCACCATCACAATAAACTAGCTAGTCATAGATATCAATATTTACTAAATAATAAACGATATTGTGCAGCACGCAAGATAGACAGCGCACAGTGTGCTTTGAGGCAGCAGCCAAGAAAGCTTTAGTCCGCGTCTGTGAATACCCATGTGTGCATACCTGTGTGGATCAGCATGCTTGCATTCCAAAGGTTTCTCCATGTAATGATCTGCTAGGGAGTGTGGGGGGGCCACAGCCCCGTCCTCCAGGGTGTGAAGCGGGTATGGAGGAGATCAAAACTCCAGACATCCAGAGGCCCCCAGAACACAAGAGACCAAGGAAGACCAACAGAGGGGCAGCCGCGCCACTGTTCCAGTAAGAGCTGAGGAGAGTCCCAGATGAGGGCTCGCCCAGCAGCCGCGGAGCAGAAGTCAGGGGGAGTTGCAGTGACGCGCCCGTGAGCTCCGCCGGCCCCCAGCTGTGCCTGAGTGACCGAGCCCCAGGCCGAGAGGCCGGGGGCACCCCACCTCCAAAGGGGCCCGAGCGAGCCCCAGGCCCCAGGCCCCGACAAGCGGCCGCCAAGGAGTGAGCCGGTGTGTACCCGGACGCCCACCCCCAGACACAAAGAACCACCAACACACCGACACCTGAGGGAGTCCGCCACCGGCAGGGGAAGTGGTGGTGGGTGGAGATAGGCCTCCAAACCTTGGAGGGCCTGAGGTGTCCCCAGAGAGGTGGCGTCTGATACCCAACCTGACATATAGACACAGACATACAGGCACACACAGACACAAACATCCATTCCCACCCTCATGCTCTCATATGCACTCACTCCACACTCAACCAACGTGGAGACAGACATAAAGAGACGCTGTACACACAATCACACTCCCCAAGCGTACTCTACAAACCGGGTCTAGGTACCCTTGCCCCTGGAGGGGGGAATTGCACCCAGACCCAGGTGGTGTTACCCTTTTCCCTGCGGTGGGGAGAGGCAGACCACCCCGACTCCGCAGCAGCAGGGAGGCCCCACACCCCAGACCGCAGTCGGACGGCCAACTCCTCCTACTAGCCCTCCCGCTCCAGCAGGCCGCAGAGAATGGGGGTGGGAGAAGACTCCAAACCTCCCTCCACCCGCTCATTGTAGTGTTGATGCATATGTGTTCTAAGGTGCAATTAAAACCCAGGAGGGCATGGAGCTACCTGCCAAGGAGCAGCAGGTAAGCGCATAGTCCCTCCTGCTAGCCCTCAATGACTAAGTGTATTTAAAATTGAGAGGTGGGCAACGACGTCAGGGGTGAGGTATACACCCTGATGGTGATTTGGACTCCGTGATTGTGCCCACCCCCAAGATCCTATATGTATGTGTAATGAGAGTGTGAATAATGTGAATGTCTAAGTTCTGATTTTATCTTAATGAAAATTGGGTTAAGGTCAAGGTTACACAAAATTTGAAAATCAGTAAAAACTTTATATTATGCACAAGTTTTTATGCATTATCCTAAAATTTCACAACCTTAGAGAACATGTGTACCTAGGCTGACTAAGCATTTGAACTTGACTTTCATTGTTTGTGGCAAAGGTCAAATTTGACCGTGAAAAAAAATGTAAAGAAACCATATTGATTAATATATCAAATTAAAAGGGTATAGAGAGAGCTGCATAGAGACAGCTGCGCAAAACACGTTTTGTTGTAACAAAACAACATAAATACAAGTTTTATTATAGGCTTGCCCTTAGAGTGCAGTTAAATGATATGTTTTAAATGATAGCAGAGAATTAATCCAATATAGTGAGTAAAATATGAAGCAAGTTGTATTATATAATGCACTGCATTTTTTTTCACTGCAAACATGGATCACATATCTCTGTTGGAAGCAACATCCACAAGCTACTTCACAAAAGAGACGTACTGAAACAGTTAAGGCCTTTCCACTGCACCTATCACAGACTGAAAGAAAGAATGGGAAAGACTCAGCCACTGTTTCTCCTGGTGAAGTAGAGACATGGAAAAAATCCTCTGCTGAACTATAAATCAAAGCCCGGAGAGCTCCCTTTAAATTCACTTAGAGTATGAATTTTTTTTCCCGTGTGTGACTGAGATTTTTCATGTTTTATGCTACTCTTGTAGGATCCTGTGAATATAGTTTGTAGCTGCGAGACACAAATTATCATTCATGTCCTTTTCAAAACTATACATTATGCCTGTAACTTTGATTGCTGTTATTTTGAATTTGATGTCACAGCAGGAAAATAACCTGGATAGAATACAATAAAATCTTGCAGTAACATTATCACAAAAACATCTGAAATCATCCCTCATCTCAGGTCGCAAATTTAAATTCGAGAACACAGATGATAAATAGGGTTTTATAAAAACTTGGAGTTGAACTAACAGCCAATTCTCATTCACGGAAATGGATTTCATCAAGAAATGTTGTTTCCGGGGTCTTCTGAGCATCCACCTGTTATATGTTTCCAGTATGTTTCCCTCTCACCTCATTAACTGACAAGCGGTTCAATTTGTGCAACTTTGTTTCAAGCTGCTTTAAGGAGGCGAGGTGAGGAGGTACGGTGGCTCGTTCACAATTGGCTCCTCGAGATTATCATGTTTTAGAAAGCTTCCCGGAGAAGCCGTGAGCCCAATCATCTCTTCTACTCCGAGACAGAGTATGTCTGTTTGCGGCAAAGCCTGCAGTGCATGAAATCTGACTGTCAGGGTCTGCTGACGCACCTGCCTGCAGACACGCACTGACGCATTCACACACATGGACAAACACATGCTGAAGCTAGGTAATTGGGCGCACGAAGCCAAAGAACAAGACAGACAAAATCTCCCTTCCTGCCTTTGTGCGGTGCGCGTGTGTGCGAGCGGTTTTCTGTGTTTCAGTTCAAATGCCCTGGCACACTTTCACCATCCTAAAACCAGGCAATTTCCTGTGAAGCCATCCGACTGTGACAGCTGCAGGTGCCTAATGGGCAAGGCTTAGGAAACAGGGCATTACCACAATCCGGCAAACTCAATTGTATTAATCCTCGGGATTAGCAGCTTTAATTCTCGACACGTTTCCAGTTTAAAAAGTCTTATTTCCTTGCTGAAAATGGGAGCGGCACGTGATGAGAATGCTCGACTTCTTCAAGTGCTGCACAAGAGTTTCCTCCTATTTTTTTGTTCTTAAGTAAGAGCTTGTTTAAACTTGGGCATCAAGCCAGAATAACACACTTTGTTGTCATGTCATGAGAAATTAGGATTTTCCTCCCTCCCCCTTTTTTTTAAACTGCAGACAAAGTATGACCACAAGTGGAGGACTAATGAGAAAATCCTTCACAGTGTGTTTTTAAGATGCGCCTTCAAACCTCTGGTTTACCTGTCAGTTTCACGATGAGTGTGCTTCTTGCTAATTAACCCTGCGATCAATCTCTTGCTGGTACCATAGAGCCACTATCTTAACCCCACTCTGCTCACGGGGCCCTTAGACCATTGAAAGCTGTCACTTTTAATCTCCCTCCCTGCCACCATCCTCCCGTCTCACACACGCACAGCTTTCAAATAAGGGATTTAGATTACAGTGAACAGTGCTAGCTTCATGATGATGAAGTGTGTGCACTCTGAGGTTGAGCCTTATTGGAATTCAGATGATGTTTGTTGACTCCCTTCTTATAAACAGGTGGCTGTGTGAAGATAACATACAGCATATTGTGCAGACGATGATGTTCCTCCACACGCGCGCACACACACATTCACACCACCGGATGTGTGCACGTGTATGTGCGTGCTCTTTTTTTTTTTAAGCAGTCACAGGTACATTTATTAATCTCTCTATTTCAGAAGTGCGCAAAAGCCTTTCAGGTGCGTGAGCAGGGATTCCTGAACAGATGTCACCTCGTATCCACCCAACATGGAGCTGCAATCGCAAAACAAAACCAGCTTTGTTTTGTTGCCTTTGCTGCAGAAAAGTGCAAAATAAAAAGGCAGCATCTCTTCTGTTTTTTCATACCCTACTTCCTGTATTCTCGAAGAAATACCTTCAGTTTATTTTCACAGCTCACTTTCACCTATTAAAATCATACGAGTTATTCAGATTTTCCTGAAAGATGGATGCTTTTTCTTTCTTTTAAAAAAATGCACTTCTCATCTATTTAGGAGAGGTGGTTAGTAAGGTTTTCTGGATTTCTGAAGCACACACATGCTCACAGACACACAGGCACACACAAATCGTTTATTGAGCTCCTGATTGTCAAGGTAACAAGACTCGACTGTCACCTCAGTGATCTACAGTACCCCTCAGTACCTTTTGTCCTGAACAAGGACAAAAGAGAAGAAGAGAGGATACATGTGTGTGTATATGTCTTTTTACCACAAAAACAGCATATATGTGCACGTGTGTGTGTGTCCCCATGATTTGTTGCTAAACTGTTCATCCTAAATAATAAAAGATGAGGGAGTTTTTTTTCTCTTCTGACAATCTCTTACTTGTCTTTACCAATACTATGTCTGCATGCAGACCTTGCCACTTCACATCCGGCAGCAACCCAACCTCGATATTGATCTCTCGTCTCAGAAACACAGGCTGACGGTGATGACGGAGCCATTACAATTCATCATAGCTAAGTCAAACAGATCCCTGTCTACGTGGGACAGTTTTAGGGAACTTTTGCATTGTTTTCTTCTGCAGTCTATGTATAAAGTAATAGATAAAAAAGGAACATTTTCTTTGGTTTGGATGTTATTGTTGGGTCTTCAGTTTCTCCTCCTTTTTTGTGCCTCCAAAAAAGGCGCCATAAGTGAGATCAACTAATGTCGCGGTTTCTTGGTCACCAGAAGATTTGTGTGCAACCTGTTATAAATAGCTAGATGCTCCTTTAATAAATAATCCTCTCTTTGAAAAGCCATAGTGACTCAGCCAGCCCACATAGCGTTTATTTGAAAATTACGGTTAGCCACTAAAAGCCCTCTTACTGTATAAGGTCACAAAAGACAGCATCATCATTAGCTGTTGACAGAGGAAGGTATGGTTAAGCAGAAGAACCCAAAATACATCTTGTTTGATTTTAGAGAAACCAAAATCAAAATGCTCTGAGTGCTGTTAGAGAAGGAGCTTGCTTAAAAAGTGAGTAAAGATATTCTTCTGAAATGTACCTCGATTACACCCCAAACCGAAACATTTAGTCTATATTGTGTCATTTTAGCCTGACTGTTGAACTTAGGAAACTCGCAAAGGGACCATTTGAGAGTTCTTCTCAAGTTCTATCCCAAAGAACTTTAGCATTTTTAAATGTCACAAAAATTCTCACAGATATACTTCAAAGAATAATTCGGTATGAGTGAAAGACTTTTTTATTTTTTCTCACAAAAGCATTTGGGTATATTTTTAAATTTCTCTGAATTCAGCCAAGCATGGAAAAAAAATTTAAAGTCCTGGTTTAAAAGAGACCATCAAGTTGAAATGGTATAAAAATGGCAAATAATATTTTGCATGGTTATGAGTTTAGAAATTGTTATTATTACTACTTTGGGTATATACATTTTTATAATTCTTACTTTGCTTAACAACAGGTCGCAAATGATAATAATAAAACAGAAACTATAACTTTTATAAAGTAACATAAACCTGCCCTTTCTTGCTCCTTGGTAATAAATCTTATGGTAAATGAACTGAATCTTATAGCACTTTTCTACTCTACCAGACTAACTTATACAGCATGTATCATTTACCCATTCACATTCATACAAGCACCATTTCTATGCAGCAATGCTTTCTTTCTAACATTCAAACACATTTGTACTCTGATGGATGCACTGGAGAGCAACTTGGGCCCAAGAATATTTGGCATGCAGACCACCAACTTTCTGATTAGTAGATGACCTGCTCTACCTCCTTAGTCACAACCACCCCTGACTTATATATGTTGGAAAGCCTGTTTGTTTTCTTTAAATGGTGCCACATTTGTAAGGAAAATGCATTTGTGGTTTAGCAGCAGAGTTGTGTATGTGGGTTGTTCCCATTAAAAACTTTCCTGGTCTTCCCTGCTAGTGTCAAACAGCTTATTCCGCTAACAAACTGGTGCCTCAATAGCATGTGGAAGAACCATACACAACCAATACAGCCTGGCACTTCCTCCTCATGCTGGTCACCAGCTTGGTCACACAATGCTGTGGGATGGCATCTAGTTCTTCAACCAGCATTTGTGTTGATCCTAAAAGTGTGCAGTAGTGTTGAGGTCAGGATTGTAGGGAGACTGCTGAATCCTCTCCACTCCCAAATTCTGGAGGTAGTCCCTATTAGACCCCACTTAGTTGGGGTGATCATTGTCATACTTTCATTGACTACATTTGGCCCACATACTCAACATTGCTGCTCAATCCACAAATGTATTTTCCGTATAAATATGGCGCCATTTAAGGGGAAACAAACAGGCTTTCCAACGCTATAAGATTAATTGCCAGGAATTGTTGCTACAACAAAGAAATAATTAATCAAACATTAATACCTAACTTTTGGTTTATCGTGTTTATTATTTCTAAGAATTAAGGCGTTACAAAAATAATTCCCAACATCTATATAGATGTTGATAATGCTGGCACCTTAGGCAGTTTATATGGTAAATTTCTATAAGATTGTTTAACATGTCAACAAGGAATAAGGGAGCAGATACACTACAATCCTTATAGTGAACTCAAATGGTATAGATATATTATTTCACACCATTTCCCTCTAATCTCACCAAAAGAGATACAATATGAGGGCAAATTAGTACTTTAAGAGGGTTTAGGAAAGTGGACAAGACTGCTTCTGTGGAGATTTTTCATATTCTCAGCCAAGAAAAATAAATAAATAAACACCTCCCCTCATCCTACACACTATTTTAACTTTATATTGAATGTTAAGCTGCTTCATCTTTTTATCAGTGACAGTTTATCACTTCTCCATGGTGACTAACATGGTCCTTGTTGATATTTTTTATGTGTTTTGCTTTTATCATTTGCTGCATTTATTAAGTTATAGTGTTCTCAGTATTGTTGAATTTGTATTTGTACTGTATGTTCATCTCTCCTTCTGTTCATATGCATGCCCTCTATCATTTGTGTTTATTATGTATTTGTTAACAGATTTTTGGATATGCAACATCTACATCTATGTGACTGCTGCATGAGACAAGAATCCAATAGAGGCCTATATCTATCTAAGAGCATTTGTAAGCAAATGATTCCAGCAATTAAAATTAGTTTAACTATATATCATAAAAATATATACATTAAAAAAAACATCCGAGTCCTCTTTAACACAATGCAGATTTTCAAGCTCCTTTAGAAGAAGAGTCATAGAAAATTATTCAACTATGTGCTTATCTGGAAAACTGAACAAATCAAAGATGGATTGGAAGCACAATCGTGCAGTCACAAAAATAAAATGTTATGGCCGGGAAGTGTGAACACAAACTGGCAGAAAATCTTGTTCACTGTAGGAGATCAAAAGCAGAGACAGATCTCTAAGAAACACACCAACCAGCCACTCTTTGGTCATTTACTGACATTGGTTGACCGATAACAGGAAGTAGAGACTGTATAACAGGACAGACTGCAGACCTAAAAATTGTCAGATGCCATGTAAAAAATAACAGATTTGAAATGATTAAGGCAGCACAGTCGCACGGTTGTTAATAATAATGGATTGGATTTATATAGCGCTTTTCAAGGCACCCAAAGCGCTTTACAATGCCACTATTCATTCACTCTCACATTCACACACTGGTAGAGGCAAGCTACGGTTGTAGCCACAGCTGCCCTGGGGCAGACTGACAGAAGCGAGGCTGCCATATCGCGCCATCGGCCCCTCTGGCCAACACCAGTAGGCGGTAGGGTAAAGTGTCTTGCCCAAGGACATAACGACCAGGACAGAGAGCACGAGGATCGAACCGGCGACCTTCCAGTTACAGATACGCTTCCCAACCCCCTGAGTCACGGTCGCCCTCAACAGTTGGCACTGTTGCCTCACAGCAAAAAGGTCCTAAGTTCAAGTCCACCATCAGGCCCAGGTCTTTCTGTGTGGAGTTTGCACGTTCTCCGTGGGTTCCCACAGTCATGCAGATGGTGGGGATAGGTTAATTGGAAACACTAAATTGCCCATAGGTAGGAATGCAGTGCAATTGGTTTTCTCTTGTCTATTTGTTCACCCTGCGATAGACTGGCAACCTGTCCAGGGTGTACCCCGCCTCTTGCCCTAAGACAGCTGGGATAGGTTCCAGCTCCCCCCGTGACCCTGAAAAGGATAAGCAGAAGTGAAAGGATGGATGGAAATTATTAAGTAAAATAATAGTTCCTGTCTACTTTATTGTGTTATTTTCTTTTCTTTGTTTTTTGTGGGTTTTTTCTTACTCGGAAAGATTTATTCAGCGATGCATCAAATATTACCTCTTTACACTTTCCACACCTGAATTTTAAGCATTTAGAGAGCGAGGTGTCCGGGACGCAGTGTCATCATAGACGATAGCACAACCTTTCAAGAGGTCAGTGAATGTGCACCCCGAGGTCAGGTACATGCTGCAGATGCTTACAGTCATTTTCATACCTTTTGTTCTTTGCTGATATAACTCAAAACTAAAAACACTCTGATACAGGGATTTAAAAAGAGCACCACTGCACCATCATTTAGCAGCTAATTGTTATTTTAATTGTCAGAAATGAACAACGCTCAGTTTTGTTTTCCTGCAGGGCCAGGGATTGCGTTCAATACCCTTCTCACGTTTAGTTCTCACAAATGAGCAAATTCGTTGGTTGTGCCAGTCATTTAATTTACAGGCGGGTGGACTGAAAGGATTGATCATTTGCTTAATCTATTCAAGCCCTTCAGTTGTGTGAATGCTTAACACATCGCATTTATCCCTGGAAGAAAGTTGAGGAGGAGATGAGGGGGAGAGATGTTGAAAGAGAGAAGATGCATAGAGGATATTTACTTTGATGTGCTTGCAAACAAGGCCTTAGCTCACCCTAAAAGAAGATATTTCAGGAAGAGTGATGTAATGGATGCGCATAAACCCCACAACACTAACAAAACTATGAACACACACAGACACTATTACAGGCAACAAATTCAGATAGTCATTCCTTAGAGTTACCTGATAAGGTGCATTACAAACATGTTTTTTAGAACAGTGCTCGAATCTTCCATCTATCTCATTCCCCCACTCTCTCTCTCCTTCATCTCTCGCTCTATCTCGACTGTTTTTTCCCTCTCTTTTCATCTCTGTCACTGTCCTCCAGCTGGCTAGGTGAGATAACTCCTCCACACCGAGATACTCTCAGCTCATTGGCCCAGCAATGGAACACAGGGCACCAGTCAAACACTGCATCATTAGTCGTGTAGATCATGAGCTGAGCCAGAGCGCTTATCAGGTCTTACTGATCCTGCTCTGTCCTAACCCATCCCACAAATCCAACAAGTCTTCAGGAAAAAAAAGCATGCAGAGTTTCAGCTGCTTACCAGCTCCATTTTGTTTAACACCTAATTCCTCTTTGAATACGGAGTAATCAGACTTGTTTGACAGACAAATCAGTGCTCTCAGAATGGCTGACAAAGTAAAGAGATTATTTTGAGAGGCCTTTGCATATTTGCATTAGAGTCCCTTCATTCTGTTGGTTTAAGGCTGATAAAAAAGCTCTGGGCAGGATTTAATTTGTTTGAATGTGGTTAGTAATTACACTTCAGCCAGAGTTCTTCTTGTTGAATAACAATGTCGCCTTGCTTTTGTTCAGGGGGGAGCTAAATAAATTGCCCAATCTATTTCCAGCACTTAAAATCATCTTCCATCAGGCCAGATGATGAAAAATAACTTAAGCTGTGTGCAAGTGTCGATATGTGTGCATACAAATGTCTGTGTCGATGCCTGTAACGTTTAATGTGTGTTCAGAGGCATTTCTCTGTCCACCAGACTGCAAGGAGAGAAAAATTGCAAGGGAAATGAGTGTGTGAGAGTGTGAGAGCAAGAGTGGAATAGCGTGACACAAATTCACATTCATACCACAGTACAAACCCTGTTGATGTATTGTTGAGAAATGTGTATCTCAATTGGTTAGCGAGTGGTTTTTGGACATTGCTAGCTGTCACTAGCTGAAACTGCAAATCGGGTGCTACACCAGAATTCTCTTTATGACTGATGCTGTCAACACACTGCAGTCATTGTGCCAACTTGACTGCAAGCACTCACGAACTATAAGCAGAATGCTAGCAAAATCTGAAAAAGGGCAAAACAAAAAACTGTGGTTTGCAGTAGTTGTGCCACAAAACATGTTCACTGCAGCACTGAGGCAGTGCTGCAGTGAACATGTTTTAAAAGGCTTAACATTTACTCCATTTCCAGTTTGTGTTACACTTTTCACAGTTTCGCCACTGCTTGAAGAATATTGGCAAGTGTTTGCAGATATGTCAGTGTGTTTTTTATGAACTACAGGAAAATTTAGCAGCCCAGAAACTTTACCACCAGCACACATTGTTGTGTGCCTTAACTTTCAGTCTTTTACCCAAGCTAATCTGCCATTTTTTTGAGGGGATAAGAGATCTGATCTAGATTATCATATTAAGATTTGGGACACATCATCAGTAGTGGACCTTGGATTCATTGGGTGTTTCGGCCATTATCTAGACACCCTCATCCAAAGAGGCCCTGCCAGGGTTGATCAGGCCCTGGAGTGTGTCACTGGTTTGTGTTAAATTGTTATTTCAAATCTTCTTTCTTCTCTTTAGTTTCCTACAGTTTATTTTCTCCTATCTATTTGCTGCAACGGAGAAATAATACTTACCTCTTTAGCATTTACAGAGCCTAACTTCTTCAAAGGGATAGAAAAGGTGATATAGAGAAGTAAGACAAAACGTACAAGATAGGCGAGAGCAGAGAGGAGAGCCGGAAGGGGGGCGCCCGATCTGGCTTCCCACACCTCTCCGCCAGATTGGGCTGTATGCCCTACCTCCCCACTGCCTACCAGAAAAGGGAAGTGGGAAAGAACACTGAAAAAGCCATTATATGAATATTTTTGCCAGTCACTTGGGGAATACACATTTTTCTCTTGCACCAGGTGGTTGCTGACCAAATTCTATGCCTGTTTTATTGAGGCCTTATCCACTTTACTCTACATTGTCATATGTCTAAAGTGGCAGTCCAGTTAATGTCACATGGTTAGCAGTTCTCTCCAGGTCTGAAAGTCTTTTTTCAGCCACATTCATTACCCTTCTCTTTAAAAAGAATGCATGTTTGCAGTTTGGCTTCATTTTCTCAGAAGCCTGAAGTTACATCTTGTCATTTATATTGTCTGTGGTTCAGCCTTATGCAACCACCATGTTTTCATGCCTGACTAAATATAAACCTAACCAACAGTGCTAAAGCTAATTTTTTGACACAAGCTTAACATGTTGTATATGGTTTTGTGTGCACTGTTCTCTCTCTGTACTAAGCTAACAGGTGAGGAAAAAGGTTTGTACAATTAAACAGCGGATGCTGTTAAAAAAATGTTCAAATACTGATTATGCTAATGCTAAGGTGCTAATTACATTATGGTTTTTCTTTGTCCTCTTCCAACAACGGTGTTATGTTAAGTCATCTAAAAGTGACTGAGTAATAAGAAGGGTTGGACGATACCTTCATTATCATCAAAGATTTGTGCCATTAAAGTTCTTTTATGTACAGTGTTCAAACTAATTAATTAATCAAAGCTAAAGTTATGAAGACAAATTTGACAGCACAAATTATTAAGTGTCACCTATCTTTTGTATCCATTAGCCACTGACGAGCTTCATATTTACCTTTACTTTCTCTTCTACCCACAAGCAAAGACAGATGAGCATACTCTGCAAACATTCACAAACTGTGACCAAAATGAGAAATCATGCCTCCAAACACACTCTGTACAGCAAATATTAATGAATGCATAGTATTTTATTCCATGTAGTGTAAACTACATAAAATGTAGTGTAAACTTAATTACCCACCTCTGCCCTCCCCAACCAATTAATACTAGTTTTTAACAATTCCCAACCTGTTAACCTTATTTAATTAGTATTCTTATATTAACTGTCTGACAGTGATTAACCTTCAACAGGAATTTAAGAAGCCGCTGTAAATGAACAGCCTGAGAGCAATTTAGTCACAGAACTGTTGTTAGTTATTTGCCATTACTGTAAATGTTGCTGTACTTGAAGCTTCTCTGCAGAATTGACAATAATTACTAGAGGCTCCATTTTTTACTAATTTCCTGTCATCTTATAGTGTCATACTGAAACCATTGAGCTAACTGGCTTCAGACTCTTGCTTTTAAGAAACAAGTATGGAATAAGTGGGAGATGGAATATATATATATATATATATATACACACACACACACATACATACATAGTCGGTGACAGTACAATTTAAGCTGTTACCAGCTGTTGGTTAGTGCTGAGGGATGACTGCACCCTGGTGGTCCCTCATAGGCTGTTAACTTCACTTTAATTTTAAGCCAACAAATTTTAAATAGTCCTGTGCTGCCATCCTGTGTTTAGTACAAAGAAAATAATTGTTTTAATGTGTCAGAACAGGCCTTTCTGGATGTTAAAAAAAAAAGAGAGTGAGAGAGAGAGAGAAAATAAAAAATAAAAGAGTAGTTCTTACATATCATTTATCTATTCATCTATAGAATTATGTATGGTTCTGCCATTTTTTGCCTATGGGATCTCAGTATGTGCTCTTCTCTACTGGTATCATTGATTTAAACACTGTAGCACAAACACAGATTTGAACCCACAAAAGGTGTACTGGTCTATTACCACTCATCAACGGGAAGTAGGATGTCAGATTTTTCTGACAAGTCAGTTGGCTTCTAAGGCTGACCTTTGTCAGAGCGTGTCTCCTCTCCCACCCTCAGATATAACATTTCAAGCAAAAAGGTTAATTTTGAGGGCCTGGACAAATTAGAGAAGGTCAGAAATCGTCTTCCCCCTTCACAACATTACAAGGAAACAAACAGCTTATTAGAAAGATATGCTTGAAAGGCTGAATCAGTGTGTGACTTGAAGAGCATTGAAATATAATGAGCTCCAGAAGGCATTCACGTAGGATAGTGTGGATTATTTAGAGACTGTATGTAGGTTTCAGCAAGGTTTGAGTTGAGTCTCAATATAACCAAGTTGCAAGATATGATTAATTTTGTTGTAATTTTTTTTTTTCAATTCTGTGTGCACAATGGATTGGGCTAAATGAAGAACCTCAAGACTTCAGCCAGTAGGTGGTGCTGTAGTTTCCTCAGAGACCACTTTAGAGACAGTGATCTTAATATAACGTTGATGTAATCCAGTAAAGCCCAAAGTCATCCAGTAATGTGATGTCACACATTAACACAGTGCTTACCAGAGGTCATTTTGCTTAAATCACCGCATCATTTCAAGGGTTGGGCTCAGACTGAAAGGGCTAAGTGCTTATGTGCTTATGTATCGTACTATATGTTGGTGCAGGGAATTTATAGCACAATGTAGCAAAAGTGAACATGACTGGCAACATGGTATCAGTAAATGAAGTACCACTCATGCCATATTGTGCAAAAGTTTTGAGCCATTTTTCCTTATAAAATAGAATTTTGCACTAACAAGGAAATTCCCAAAGACAGAAAATCTGTGGCACCAGATGCTATGAAGTGAGGAATACAAAGGTATAACTTTTAGTTTAAATAATCATCAATATGTGCAGAGGAGGTCAGGAGAGATGTACACACGCATCTATAAAACACAGTGGAGGCTCTGTCATGGCTTGGGACTGCGATTCAGCCAGTGATGTTTGGGATCTTTTGAAAATTTATGGAATTATGATGCAGAAAAACACTGTCAGATTTTGATCCACCATGCAGTACCATCTTGAAAGTGTGAAATGCTTTATTTTTGCAGCATGATAATGATGCAAAAAAAATGACCACTGCAGTAAAAATATATCTGGATTCAAAAACAAACCATTGAACACGTTCACTCATAGATTGTCCTCCAAGACCACTGACTACTACAGGCAGCTAAGTTGCCTGGGAACGTTCAGGCTTTATTGAAGACTAAAGGTGGTAATACCAAATATTGACTTCAACCGTGTTAAAATTGTACAAACAATTGTACAAACAATCTATTTTCATTTTTTTCATAAAATATATAGCAAGAGGGAGAGATGTGCACAAAAAAGAAAGGAAATCGTAGATAGAATTTATTGGGGATAAAAGAATTAAAATTTATGAATGATGTCATTTCATATCCAGTCACTTGATTCCATTCCAGGTCATGTTGACTCATCATCTATGCTGATTGGAGATGAGCTGTTCTTTTTTGAGATGGGTTTCCTCAGCAGCTGCCATCGGCAGACTGTAACCGTACCTCTGGGAAGATTAGAGAGGAATGAGTAGCGGGCTTCATGATGTCAGGAAAGGACCATGAGCTCCTCACATCACAACTTTATTAGTGTACGATGTAATCAAGAGCTGTTTGAGCACCAAGTGAGTTAGGTGGAAAATAAAACCACCCACATACAGCTGCTAATGAGTAATAAATGATTAATGATTTCCCCGTTAATCCTCTTAGTTTAAAGGATAGTAGAATATTGTTTTTAGCCTAGCACTACAAAAATTCAAGAAGAACCAGTTTATTGACATTAATACATGCATGCAGAATAAAGGTGCATATTTTTTTCATCATAGGTGTTTTTATTTAATTTTTTGTGTCCTATCAATCCCAAATTTTCATAACTTAGTTGGCCACACTTTTCCTAATGATAGACCTTTTTTTCTATGTCTGCTTTCTTGGGTTTTTTTTCAGTGTGTAACTACCAATTTGGTGCTCCAGGGTAGCTTGCTCAAAAGCACTTAATTCCACCTTTGCAATTTTAATAAATGGAACTATTTACAGTATTTAGTTAATATTTAGTTAATATATTTGCCATGGGTTCTAAATTGGAGTAATGCACAGTATCCAGGGGTCAGTCATTTTAAGGAACAAACACTTCAACTGTGCCAACCGTGACTTCACCTTCTGGATGGGGAACTTCACATACGGGAAGTTATCAGAACGTTGGAGAAGTTGCTGGATCTAGTGTACCCGAGAGATGGGCCATAACCTGGTCTGCCACACATGAAAACAAGAGTTGATACAATACTGGGATACTGCTACATTAAAAGCCCCAATCAAAGCAGCGATGACCTTCTCGGGAGTGAGGAAAACTCCACCCGTTGACTGTTCAATGCTCAGCTGGAAAATCTACTCAGCAATGGTTTTTAACGTTTAACTTCCCAAATCACAGAAAGGGAGTTACCAACTGCTTGCTCCTCCTGTAACATGTCAGTATAGTATGGGGAAAACTGTGTGCCATAACTGCCTGTTGAGTCTGATTAGTTTTAGATGCTTGTAATCGTTTCTGCAATAAGTCAGATTGGGAAGAAAGGGCTCCCTTTGATTGTTGTCATTATATTTTTGGGCAAAATTTCTAGGCCCAGCCAAGATGTGGGGGGATGGAAGGCTCAGTGGTGTCATTGTGTCTTTTTTGCAGATGATGTGGTTCTGTTGACCTCATCAAGAGATGGCCTCCAGCTTGCATTGGAACACTTTGCATTTGAGTGTGAAGCAGATGGAATGGGAATTAGCACCTCCAAGTCTGATTGCATGGTTCTCATGTGGAAAAAGGTGGAGTGTCCGTGACGAGTTTCAGTATTTCAGGATCTTATGTATGTTTGAGGGGAGGTTTGACAGATGGATTGGTGTGGCATCTTCGGTAATGTGGATATGAAGCTTGATTTACAGTTTGATCTATGTTCTGACGCTCACCTATGATCACAAGCTCTGGATAGTTGAAAGAATGAGATTATGGATACAAACAGAAACAAGCTTCCTCTGAAGCATGTCTGGGTTGTCTGTTGTAGATAGGATAAGACGCTTGGGGATTTGGGAGGGACACAGAGTAGAGCCACTATGAATCCACATCCAAAGTAGTCAGTTGGACGTGGTTCAGGCATCTGACCAGAATGGCTTCTGGGCATCTCCTAGATGAAGTGTTTTTGGTATGCCTTAGAAGGAGGAGGAGGTAAGGAGGCCCCAGGGTAGACCCAAGACATTCCAGAGAGATTAGATCTCCTGGCTGGCTGGTTGTGTGTTTATTTCAGTTATTTCATATTGGGGTCAAAATCATGCAGTTTGGGTTTATTATGTAAGTACAACACATAAAATGTTTACTTGAAATTTCTGTGACACCAGAGTCACATGATGGTATATCGACTTTGATGCAATAATGTTGATAAAAGATGTAAATTGTATTAAAGAAAAGCAGAGTTTCCTTTTTTTATATATCATTAACTATATTAATCATATTAATTACATAAGTAATAATGCTTTGGGAAATAAGATTTCTATTATAATTATTACTATCATTGTTGTTGTTGTTGTTGTTTATGATGGACCGAGTTGAATTAGCAGGAGTCACAGGAATTATTAGAAAAAAGGGTTTTCATTTATTTAACCCAAAAAATTATTTTACAAAAGTAATAAATGATGAGCTAATAAAAGAGGTCAAAGGAACAAAATTAAACTCAGGCAAAGAACTCCAAACTCAACAAACCAAAGGAAATGACACACAGGGGCAGTAGCTGGGTCAGACCACTATGACACAACAGGGGTAACTAAACAAAACACAATCAAAACCACAAAAACTATGCAGCACAGTCTAGCTTTTTAATAAACTAAACACCAAATAAGAAAATCAAAACCCACTAAACCCTAAACTCAAATATTTAGTTAAGTACAAAAGCTTTTTTAATTAAAGAAAATACACATTCTCCCCCTTCAGCAGGAAGTGGTGGTGCAGTCCAATCATCCCTCTTTCTATTTAACTGCTTTAAACCCTAGCTACCACTTTTTGTCTGGCAACTCCCAGGGATCATGAAAGGTGAGAAACAGGTAAAAGAAACAAATATTAGTCACAAACCAAACAAAGTAATGAACTGGTATGAATAATAATAATAATGGATACTTTATTGATCCCCATGGGGAAATTACTTGTTTTTCTCTGCATTTGACCCATTCACTCAGTGAAGCAGTGGGCAGCCCACTAAGCAGGCGCCCGGGGAGCAGTGTGTAGGGACGGTACCTTGCTCAGGGGTACCTCAGGGTAGCCGTTAAGTGGATTCGAACCGCCGACCTTCCGATCATGGGGCGACCACTTTACCTACTGAGCTATCCCTGCCCCTTACATGAGTAAACTAAATATGCGTGCTTACAAATAGAACAAATGTATCCAAACCAATCAATAAACTACTGCAAATTAAAGTGTGTTGTTTTAAATGAAGAAATAAAGAATACAAAAGAGTTACTTAGACTTTTAGAGTGTGGCCATGGGTTTGGCCATCACATTGTTGTTGGTGCTTCCCACAGTAAATTATTATATAAAGCAGGGGTCTCGAACTCCAGACCTTGAGGGCCGGTGTCCTGCAGGTTTATCCAACACTGACTTAATTGGATAAATTACCTCCTCAACATGTTTTGAAGCTCTCCAGAGGCCTGGTAATGAACTGATCATTTGATTCAGTTATGTTGACCCAGGGTGAGATCTAAAACCTGCAGGACACCGGCCCTCGAGGCCTGGAGTTCGAGACCCCTGATATAAAGAATCTTCTCATGTTACATTCTTGTCTCTATATAAAAAATGAAGAAATTAGAAATAAAGAAATAGTAAATAGAAAATAAGAAGTTTTGTGCTATGCAAGTTCTTTTAAATTCTATATTTTATTCTATATCTTCTTTTATTGATCACTTTTATTGATCACTTGTGAATGTGTGTGTGAATGGGTGGATGACCGAATGTAGTGTAAAGCGCTTTGGGGTCCTTAGGGACTGAGTAAAGCACTATACATATACAGGCCATTTACCATTTATTTCAAGCATTCAATTAAAACAAAGTGATTAGCATGATCCAAAAGAATAGTCACTAAAAAAGCATATTTCACCATGGCTACACTGAGTTTTGTGGACATTTTAATTGCTTTCATTTAATCTGTATTTTTTTCTAGTTTCACATGAATTTATATTAAATATTTGAATATATAGAGAGGATGTGATATAAACAGGCTGTTGTCAAGAGTAGTGACCTCTATTTTGACAAATGCAAATATACATTTCTATTGTTTTGTTTTAGTTTGTTTGTTTTTAATTAAGTGCTGCTGATATACTGTCACTATAAGTTATTAAAAGTGTATACATTAGTGTACATTACATTAGTACATTAGTGTATACAGTTCCATGGTACAGTTTCACATCTTTCTAAAACAGGAAATACTAGGTGTTACTGTTATAAGTACTGGGTGTTTTAATAACTGTATGCAATCTCTTTCCTGTTACCTTACTTCCTGTTTTGGTGGTTTTGGTGGTTTTTGGGGAGAAGTATATCAAAGTTATATGTAACTGCTAATGCTAATATGTACTTTCCTCACACTATTACACAGACACTGAGAGAACATGCACAAGATGTATGACAGTTTATTTATTCACCACTGCAGATGCTTAGACCATGAACAGCAACGACACCCTGTGATACTTTGTGGAATGTGGCATTAGTCCATGGCATGTCTCAGTAAAAATAAACCGCTATTACTTAGTGAACTTTGATATAATGCTATACTTATTATTTACTATAGTGACAAATGAAACAAACAAATAAGTACAGTGATAAAATATATCATTTTTCAGTGAAATACACTATACACATCCATTAAATGTCGTCGTGTTTAGTAATAGAAGGTGCTCGACTCCTCTTTTTAGCATTTCGTGCATTGTGTCTCCGGCTTACTCAGCAAAACAGGGTTTAAGGCAATCTATAACAAACTCTTTGTATTAGATGAATAATTAATCATTTTATGTTTAGATGATCTACACAAAACAGCTGTTTCTTGTTAGTGTTTGCTTTCCTTTTAGTCTTTTCCCCTTGAGAACATTAATATTGATGACATGAAGGGAGGCTGACCAAGCTCTCAGTCATTCTCTCACCACCACCACCACCTCTCTCTCTCTTCCCCTCCCTCTCTCTTATACCCACACCCTGGATGCAGGCAGGCGTGCACACACCGGCAGAATCACTCAGCTTCCGTGCCCCTCTCTTCTCTCCATCTCGCTATCGCTGTCCCTCCCTACTCTCTCCACCGGTGGATTTTAGCCCACTGCTTCGTGGAACGTCGGTAAGAATGATTCATCTCTTAGTATGCTCTTCATTTCTGTGTTTCTCTTTGGTTCTGATTTTTTACCAGGACTCAGACAAAGGATTGGGTGTGGCTAGATGGGCAATGGCAGCAGAAAAAATGTGGGAAAAGGGATGTTGAGGACACTGATGGTCATAGAGATAAAGATACAATATTACAAATTGTTTGGATAATTGGATTTAACAATGAATCGGAAAGGGTGAGAATATCACTGCTAATATTAATATTAATGCTAAGCTTAGTGTATATACATGTCGCGATAAAGAAATGACTCAGTGCGCCATAAACATTCTGGATGTGTGCCAAGCATATCTATTTCTTTGTCAAAGTGATTTTCCTAGGCCCCATTCAAATTCACACTAGTGAGGAGATTGCCGTTGCTTGGTTTGTAAATGACTTGCTGCAGGCTTGTGGGCTTGTCATATTTGCACAGAAGACTCTGACAAAGCAGCAGTTCAGACAGGCATGACTGGGCTAGACTGTGAAAGGCAGATTAGTCAGACCTGAGGCTAGCCTAGGAATAAAACTGCAGTGGAGCCTGTGGAGCATTGCCTATATCCACAAGGCTGCAGGGGTGGATGCAGTAGGGTGAGAGAGAGAGAAAGAGAGAGAGATGATGCAGAGGGAGAGAACAAAGACTTTAGCCTTAGAGAGGTAAAATCAGGGACAAAGGAAAGAAAATACAGCTGGGTGAAAGCAAGCACATGTTGACTACATCTACGTTTTGGAGAAGCCAATGTGAAGCCGTGTGGGAGGCAGCCACCACCCATGTTCATCCATGTGGATGTAGTCTGAGCAGCACATGTAGTAGCCACTCCCTTTATGTACAGTCATTGCAGAGTTTATTCTAAAGGCTAGACAAAGCTTTCACAGATTTAATGGCTCCTACGATGAACTTTCAGATTGCTACAATGATTTTGATCACATTATGCTGCATTATCAATTTAAGGCTCGACAGGAAAGGTCAAATGTGTGTGCTCAGGTATCTTTCTCACCTTTGCCAGCCAAAATGTCTGACAAGCCTGACATGACCGAGATCGCTCGTTTCGACAAGACGAAGCTGAAGAAGACGGAGACAAAAGAGAAAAACCCTCTGCCCACCAAAGAGAGTGAGTGCTCGTTGTGCGCCGTGTGTTTCTGATCACTGTTGAAGCCACAAAGGCTTCGTCGTCTGCAATCATTTGTTACTGTCAGTAGCTCCTCATCATCACTTCCTGTGCTATCGAGAGACCGCATTGTCAGCCGGCGGGAGCTCTGAAGCAAACAGCTGCAATGTCATCACACATTTTATACACAGCAAAATCAAAAAGCAACATCCTCACACACGTTTACTGAACAAGAGCCTACCAACGGTTGTGTTTCTCTCTTCTTTTCTAGCCATTGAGCAAGAGAGGAAAGGCGATGCCACACCTTGACTCAAGCACACGAAGAAAAGAAGCTGAGATGCGGCAACAAAAAGCACTTTCTTTTGATTATTACAGTATTTGAATCTCTTTCATTGTCTTCAGAAATGGGTGCTCTTAAGCTCCCCAGGGTGCTGTTAAGGGTATATGGCATCCTCACAAGGGAGCCTCTGTAACCAATATTAAAACTCCAGCCTGGGTGCCTGTCTTGTGCTGTTAGCGTATAGCTAACATGTCTCCAATGTTGCCAAACTGGGAAGTGGTGTAGTGATGTAGCACAGAGAGACAGGCAGGCATCCAGGCTATAGGGCTGGTGGGGAGCTGGTTATGGACATGGGAGTAATTGAAGTTAAATCATGTGGGATGTTTTCTTAATCAACTTTTTACTTTTATTTATGAAATAAAAATGAAGACATGGAACCAGTCAGTCCTGTGCATCTTGATGTCTCGTTTTTACAGATGTGCAAATCAAGACAATCACAAACACAGACACACACTGTATTTATGAGGCAAAGAAATAAAGCAAATGACTCACACATTAAAATATAGAAAAAAATGTAATATAATGCTGGTGTATGTTTTACCTACTAATGTATGTTAGAGTGCTAATGTTAATGTGATTACAATAAACCAGCATAAGGTTTGGGATCAGAAAATATAGTGCTAGTGGCTAATCAGCCCAAGGTTTTATGGGGCCTTAAGCACAATTTGATTCTGAAGCCATCCCCCACCTCAGAAGCGCCAGCGTTAACAATATGTGGTCCATGCTTGATTTTTTGTGCTTTGTACGCCTAACACAACCCTTATCGTGGCTTATAGTGCACTGGAAAGCACCATAGGCAGATGTTGTTTTCTATGTTCCGAAATGTTTCAGCAAAGCTTCTGAGGAAATATTTTAATCAAGCAGTAGAAGCAGGTCTTAAAAATTAAAACACGGAGCTAACTGAGGTGTAACAATGCTGGATTATAACAGCAAAGACTCCAAAATAAGGCTGGTCTATAGAACAAAAGGCCTGTTTCATAATGGGACAATGGTAGTCAAATATTAAGGACATACATTTTCACCTGTTAGTTACTGAGCAATAACAATTATCTTACACCGAAGAACTAGCTAATAGAATTTTTTCATTATGTTAAAATGATCGTTATTTAGGAACATAATCCAAACACAAAGACCACACATGTTCTCTGGGCTGTTATAACTGACTAGTAAGCTAAAGGTAGGCTGCCAACCATAATGCCTTTGATTCACATACAATATAAACCAAGCTCACCTTACTTAAAGGTTCATTTTTGTTTTTGTTTTATATGTTCAAAATTTATATTCCACGGATGAAAAAAAAAAAATATATATATATATATATACACACATACATTTACCCGCTAGTTTTGTGTGACATTTAATGAGCTTGAGACTCCCCCTGGTGGTGTGGAGGCCTCAAGCAGCTGTGTTGTCTTTTTATGCCCTTATGCTGACTCTTGTAATGTTAAACATGAACTACTAAATTAAATAATAAATTAATCACACACAAACACAAAGCAATATTGAAAATAGAAATATAGTAATTGAGTAACTGTTCAGAATAATTCCGAATTGGAAATTATTCCAATTTATTTATCACAGTGGCTAACATTTCAGGCTACCCTGTCTTATTTGCTATTACTTGACTGATAGACAAAATAATCTGTCTTCAATAACAAACAATTATAATAATCATAACAATAATTCATTTAGCCTTTTTTTAAGAAAACAAGCGCTAACTATTCAGGGGTGCAGGCTCATGTAATAAATAGAACAGCGTTAGGTTTTATGGTGTTACTAAACCAATACAATCTGTCAATCTTGGCTCTAGAATAGAATATAATTAATTGTTAGTTTGGTAGAGAAGTATCAAAAATGTGAAATAAAAAAATACAAACTGCACTACATTTGAAGAAATAGTCACTAACAAACTAAAAAATAATTTTTTTGACCACGTGAAGATAAAAATGTATGTCCACATGGTCTAAAAAATCAGAAAGCTGATGTTCACGCTTAGATTTGTGACAGTGTACAGAAGGATGATCTAATCAAGCGCTGCGGTTTCAGTGTGAAAACTACCACTAACTAAATAAATGCAAAATGAAGAGAATTGAGAGTGTAAGATTTTTACAGGAGACAGAAAAAAAACCTACAAACATTTCTAAGCAATGTTAAACACGGGTCTGATAATCAACGTCAGAATTCCCTGCTATGGTGAGATCTGCAGCTTCCATTTCAACTTTGTTGAATTGCAGTTATGCTCTTGGACTGCTGTATGGGACATGCCTCACTTAGAAAACCCTGCTATGAAGTTTTGTTGCCCTTGCACTTAATGATACACGCAGGAGTGTGACGCATTAATATAGCGGTACAGCCATACTCCTGTGTCCAAAGATCATCCCTAACCTGACCACCATCCACAAGTTAGGACTTCCAAACCATGATTCTATAAAAGACACCAGCCTTTTCACATATTTATAGACTCTTAAACGCCTGACGTCTGCTGCTGAGCTCGGTGAATCAACTAAAATTGGAGAAGAAGTCAGTCAACAAAGCTGACGGTTAATGTATCCACAGTCGTAGTGTATTGTTTTAACTGACAGCATTTTGTCCTGTTGAAATGATTGTGTCATTTTAAATATTAAAGTTAAATGGAGCAGTTGACAGAAATAGCTCTATGGGGGTGGGGACCGTTACAATAGCACATAATGATTTGTATTGTTAAATTTGATTGCATCACCTGCGTTGGAAGAAAAAAAACGTGAACCTGAGTATGGTGTGAAAAATAATTTCATTCCCCATATTCCTGTAAAAGGCACTGGTTACAGCTATGTTTTGACTTCTAAATTGATGTTCAGAATTATTCAGTAAACATTACGGTGACACCTAAAATGACCAGTAAACCCACCCTAAACTCAATATCAGTGATTTATAACCCCAAATCTCCGCCTGCGGGTGTTGCTCCTGTCACCCTGCCTCCGCCTGTCAAACTTCTCACCTCCCGAGTTCTGATAGACCCACTTCTCGTACTTCACACTGCAAGCCATTCACCAACTCTCACTGGTCTCCTGTGTCCGAAATTTATTTTAGCTCAGTTTTACTAATGCATATTCACTTCACCACTGTCAATTACTTAAAAGGGTACGTGTGTGCAACACGTTCTCACTCCCAAAGTGTGTAAGGTGGTGGGTAAAAAAAAAAAAAAAAAATTTTCTATGTGCTCCTTGCAACATTCGTTTAAAATGTCACCCAATAAGTCCGGTGTTTTGTCCTGATCTGTAGTCCTGAGAGTTTCGATACTTATGTCGTCATGTAGACACGCCCAGATTGATTGTTTCTATCAGTAAATCCATTAATATCGTTAAAGGTTCTCTATTGGCTTAAGCTGTTCTCTACTATTCTCAACTTTTTGAGAGTAAGTCAGACCGGGGGTGGGGTGGGGAGGGGAGCTGTAGGTTTCAGTCACGACCTTAGCTGATATCTAATTAGTGGGGATTATCTACACCTCTCCGCTTTTTGTGCAGGCTGAGTGAATTATTGTTTTAAGGGATTTTGAGTGGCTTAAAGGGGATCTGACAAGTCCGCTGTCCAAGTCGCAAGTAAAAGTATGAAAAGACAGAAACTGGTGGTGATGATTCCTTGATGAGGGACATGATTATGTGGGCTAAAGCCAGAAAGCGAATCAGCGGGATTAAACGTGATCAGCCTGAAAGGATCATCCAATGCTTAAACCTGCATATAACTTACAGTTTTTTAATATTTTATCAAAAGTCAAACTAAACATATTATGAAATAAAATGACCTTGCAATGCTACATTTTAATTGTCATAGCCCTTACGTGTCTTATGTGTCTTTACTCGTGTAAATCCCAGACTGTTTTCGCACCAAGTTGTTTCCCAGGGAAACATCTATTATCCTATTATCACAACGGTGCCAATTTCGCCGATGTGTGAGGCGGTATTTACATGACTATATACTGTCACTCCTGAAAAGCTGTAAGGCTTTGTAGTACCCAGTGTCCCCATGGGATACTGGTGCCATCTCCCGAATGTTTCAAGTGATTTTATTTATATTATCTTTTAGCTAAGCTATCTTCGATTTGTGTGCACATAAAGATGAACAATAATCACCACAATGAACCCATACAGAGATTACTTTTTGTGTGAATAATGATCTTCTATTAGTCAAAAATAATAATTTTATTCTTAAATGTCTCCAAATCCGGGGGATTATTAGAAGATGGTTTTAATTATTCTATACGTAGTGCTCATATGGATTCACATATACTGACACACATACATATACTTTAAATCCATGCATATACTTTGTTTTTATAATTAGCATCAGAGCCTGGGAACAACAGGTGAATTCGTCTGCGTTGCTTCTTTGAAGTGCACTTATGCACCGACAATTCCTATTTGTCCATGGGAAGCCCCAGCCAATGTCGTTGACGCATTTCACAGTAAAATGTTACTTGCTGGACAAATCTGTCTGTCAAAGGGGGCACGACCATATAAATATCATGAGCGCCGAGTAGGGCGACAAACTTCAGTCGCCTCCTTCTTTTCTTGGCGCTCACATCTGGAATACGTCACACTAGCCTCTGCTTGGAATACACACGCTATGCAACCACTGAATTTCTCTGCAGTCTTGGTTCTGTTCCTGTGTTGTCTTTTTCAGCTGTCATCTGCTTGGTATGTCCTTTTTTTCTCTCGTAAAGAAAGTTTTAAATGCTATAGTTTCTATGGGTTTGCAATTGGTAAAATAACTTACAGGTTTAACATAGCTATCTTTTTTCCCCTCTACAGGACCATGAATAATTTCTTGATGACTGGACCTAAGGTAATACCATTTAAGATTTTAAGAATGAGTGTTGCGTAAAAGCTGTTCCTTCCAGCCAAATTCTATGTAATTAGCACTAACATTAATATTCATAACTTCCTTTCCTTTCTCATCCAAGGCCTATCTGACCTATGCCAGCAGCGTGCGAGTGGGCGCACAGAGTGGGATACAAGAGTGTAAACGCCAATTCGCTTTGGAGAAGTGGAACTGTCCAGAGAACACGCTTTCTTTGTCCCCACACAACGGCATGCGGAGTGGTAAGAACTCTTTTTGAATCAAATCTATGGCAACTAAAATTAGTGAGGTCGTGCGCTTTTTTGAGAGCAATCTTGAAGCGCCTGTGCGTAAAGTGCTTTTCACGCACAAAACTAGAACTCATCAGTTACGCATTATTCGTGCCAAACTGGATATCCAAGTAAAAAAATCCGGATTTCTTTGTTTGTTATTTATTTTAGCCACAAGGGAAACTTCTTTCGTCCATGCCATCAGCGCTGCCGGAGTGATGTACACGCTCACCAAGAACTGTACGGCTGGGGACTTTGACAACTGCGGCTGCGATGACTCCAAAATTGGACAGCCGGGTAAACATGTATTCCATGAGCATTCTATCCGCGGTTACAGTAAGCGATTTCTAAATTGGCTTGTATTCCTACAGCGAAATAACGTCATGTGCTATTTTGTCTCAGGCGGTGTAGGGTGGATTTGGGGAGGATGCAGTGACAATGTTGCTTTTGGGGAGAAGATCTCCAAACAGTTTGTGGACGCGCTGGAAGATGGGCATGACTCGCGCGCAGCGGTCAACTTGCATAACAACAAGGCAGGCAGACTGGTAAGATTTGATCTTAATATTATTGACGGTTTTTTTTTATGTCAATAGTGTTCTGACACAGCGTAATAAATGAAAAACGAGATCGTTGTTTTTGTTTGGCTTTCTGTTTATTTTTTGGTAAAACGTTTGTGCTCTCGACAGGCAATCAAAGCAACCATGAGGAAAGCCTGCAAATGTCACGGAGTATCTGGAAGCTGCACCATCCAAACCTGCTGGATGCAGATGGCCGATTTCAGAGAAGTGGGCAACTACTTGAAGATGAAGTACAAACATGCAAAGGAACTGGAAATGGACAAGAAAGCGGCGAGAGCAGGGAACAGCGCGGACAACCGAGACGCAGTCACGCACACTTTTTTGAGCGTCGCTACAAGGGAACTCATTTACCTGGAGAGTTCTCCAAATTACTGCGTCAAGAACCAGACCCTCGGACTCCACGGTACAGAGGGACGGGAGTGCTTTAAGGAGGACAAGAACATGTCCGAGTGGGAGAAAAATAGCTGCCGCAGATTGTGCAATGAATGCGGCCTAAAAGTGGTGAAGAAGCGCACAGAGGTTTTCACCAGCTGCAACTGCAAATTTCACTGGTGTTGCACAGTTAAGTGTGAAAAATGCAAGCGAGTTGTAGCCAAATACTTTTGCGCGCACAAAAGTGGGAGGAAAAAGAACAAAAAAGGCAGGAACAGTGCGCATCAACAATGACTGGGATCTCTTGCAAAATTTGAACTCTTCACATTATTCGATAAATATGATTTTCATCATATTAACCAGTTTTATATTTACGAACTACATGAGAAATTATTCTGCATCACATGAATGTTATTTAAATTTTTTAGCTAAAGTCCTTTAAAGCACCTTTCCCCCCTTTAGTTTTGAATGGAGTGTGTATAGGTCAAATTTTGTCTTGTGGACCAAAATCTCCAAGCATTGGAGCAACAGTAGCAGTGTTGGGAACTTGGGAGTTCCGAGGATGTTTGTTCGCTGTTTATCACGTGTGACTACTGAAATTGGTTTAATATTTAAAAGTCTACCTAATAATTATTTAAAATAATAAATATTTTTATACAATACACGTAACTGCCTCCCAGTTTGTCGGTGGTAAAATTCTGAGTCTTTTAGTCTTATATGCGGGTGCCTTGGTGTCATACAGTCTTTGGTAGGTAAATAAATTACTTCCTAATGCCAACCTTTGAAGTGCGAATAGGCGTCTCCTGAACCAGTCACCCAATCAGCTTTCTCGGGTCTCAAGACAAAGAAGAAGACTTATTTGGTCCTCAGTCAAGTAAAGGACAAAGCTGCAGCACACGGGGTCAAAATACCTACATCTCTATAAGCAGGATAACGACAACGGGATAGGTGAAGATGGCGCAATCAATTTTTTGGCTGCTGTTTGTTTCGTGTAGAATCAATCCTGGATACGCTTGGTAAGACATGTATACACTAGTTGCATGCATGCTTTAAAATAAGTGAACAGAAGACAGAATTATATGACTTTTATTATTATTATTATCATTATTATTATTGTTCTCAGGGTCGCAAGCAATTTTCTGATGACGGGGTCAAAGGTATATATACATATATATTTGATTGCTTTTATTGTGGCAACATTTTTTTCCACATTTCAAATGTAATAAAAACAAAATAAAGGACAGACTGTCACTGCCTCTTCTGCAGGACTATCTCACCTACGCAAAGAGCGTGCAGGTGGGCACACAGACTGGCGTCCAGGAGTGCAAACGCCAGTTTGCCTGGGATAGATGGAACTGCCCCGACAGCGCAACCCAGCTTAAAGGACTGAAACGAGGTAGTTATTGTTTCTCTATTGAGCCTCAAGTTTTATTCGGCATTTCCAACCAAATGATTGGTTTTCCCAGATTTTCCTGGCAAAAAGTAATTTCCAGTGTTTCTATGCTTTTTATGTGTTAATTAAAGCAATTAAATCAATTAAAATATCTTTACAGAACTATTGTTAGACTTGTTGCAATCTCTGCTACGCCCCTGGCCAGACCTGCCTTTAAAATACTCTTTTACCCGTGCTTGAATATGCACACGCACACCCATGGATGTGGATCTATTTTTCATGTTTTTGATGCTGATTTAGTTGGTGACCTTTGGACATGTTGACCTTTATACCACTTTATTTTTCTTTGTACCTTTGTAGTGTGGCCTTGATTATCACAGAGTTATAATAAAAACAATGCAACATTCTACACGTTATTAGTCAATGCTGGTTATGTATTCTCCTATAAGAGGCTGTGGCAGTAGACCTTGTATGTTTCCTCTCATTCAGCCACCAGAGAAACGGCTTTCGTTCATGCTATCAGTTCAGCAGGGGTCATGTACACTCTGACCAGGAACTGCAGTCTTGGCGAACTCGAAAACTGTGGCTGCGATGGTTCAAAGAACGGAAAGCTTGGTGAGTCAACGTACGAGTTACAGCGCCATTTGTCAACATGCAAGTTCTTAATTAATGATCTTTAAGTATTCAAAACTGTGTCGTGCAGGCGGTCGCGGATGGTTGTGGGGTGGCTGCAGTGCTAACGTGGAGTTTGGAGAGAGGATTTCCAAAGAGTACGTGGATGCGGAAGAGACGGGTCAGGACTCTAGGGCTGCTGTCAACCTCCACAACAACGCGGCTGGCCGATTGGTGAGTTGTTTTCAAACGACACGCACTTCTTTACTAACCCTTCATCACTCAGCGCTAAGGCATCAGCAGCCGTTAACAGAACCTTGTTTCCAACAGGCCGTGAAAGACACAATGACGCGTATCTGCAGATGCCACGGAATGTCTGAGAGCTGCAGTGTCAAAACCTGCTGGACACAGCTGTCCGATTTCAGAGCCGTGGGCAATTACTTGAGGATCAAGTACATTCACGCTGAAAAGCTGGACATCGACCAAAAGCGCATGAACGCCGGTAACAGCGCGGATATCCAAGGTGCCATCATGGACGCGCTCGGCAGCATCGCACAGTCAGAGCTCATCTACCTACAGGACTCTCCAGACTACTGCAGGAAGAACGCCAGCTTGGGGGCGCACGGCACGGAGGGCAGGGAGTGTCTGCTGCACGGACAGGGCTTGACGCAAGGGGAAAGAAGGAGCTGCCGCAGGCTGTGTCACGAATGCGGCCTGGGAGTGGAAGAAAAGCGCACGGAGGTGATGAGTAGCTGTAACTGCAAATTCCACTGGTGCTGTAAGGTGCACTGCGAGGACTGCGCCCACGTTACAGTCAAACACGTGTGCGGCAGGAAGGACGGTGGGGATGGAAAACGAAGAGATCGTGGACCCAAATGAAAACGACTGCGTTTATGGATTTGTCTGTTTGCACTTTCCCCCCTCTTTCGTGTATGATATCCTAGTGTCTATTTATTAAGAATGCTGTAATTAAAATAAAAATGTAAAAAAAAAACCTTCTAAATATTTGTATCTACAATTTCAGTTTTTCTCTAGAAGAGGGCCACCACAGTTTCTGACACCGCGCACGCACATAATAAGAATCAACTGCATGCATTTTAAAAGGGGGATTACAGGGATAACATCGTGCAGTTTACGCCACACCGAGGTGTCGATCCAGCGTTTATCCGCCACCACTTTGATGTCAATGTGGATTGATTTTTATTCAAAGAGCAAAGAGCCTTTGAAAGACAAATTAGGGAAGCGCTTCCACCATTCAAGTTACAGTGTTTGGTTGGTAATCGGCGACACCATTGCCCACGCTAGTCTTTGTCACATTCCAAATGGAATGCAAATGTGTCTCAACACATTAAAGCTAAAGCCTGGTGTTTA
Source organism: Maylandia zebra (assembly GCF_041146795.1). Classification (NCBI taxonomy): domain Eukaryota; kingdom Metazoa; phylum Chordata; class Actinopteri; order Cichliformes; family Cichlidae; genus Maylandia; species Maylandia zebra. The sequence goes on from NC_135168.1 coordinate 34,411,940, forward strand.
TTCGCTGTTACATGAATCTTGTATATGCAATCAGACACTTATATAAAAGCATGACTCACTTTTTTCCCCTGAAAAGCAAGATGATTTCTAATCTTATCATCTGCAAGTAATTAGGTATTAGTATTAGATCTATCTCTGCTGGCATGTCAGTTTTTCTCTCCTGTACCCCCTGTATCTCCAAAACCTTGCCTCTCAGCTGGATGTGTCATAAATCTGCCACTGATTCCACTAAATGACTGATGGCATGGATATTACCTTCTTCAGGGGGCCCATGGCTGGAGGGGAAGGCGTAGGGGGAGGGAATGTTAACAGTTATGGGTCTGGTGACAGGTCTGTTTCACTATCTTTACAGAACAGTTACTGTTGCACCAATAAAAACACAGAGATAAGTGAGAAATTCTGACATGAATTATCAGAGTATCTGGTGTCTCTACATCATAAAGCCCCGAGACCTGGGGCAAAACAGCGAATGCATTCCACTTTTTCAGTTTTCAACCATGTTTGCAATGTGAAATTAGGCATGTCATATTAAATCTAAACACAAACACTGTGGCAAATAGTTACACAACTCTACAAATAAACAGACTACTGTTAGCGTATGTACTGTTTGGGGACAAAATTGGGTTCTAACACAACCAAGGATCAAAGAAGCATAACATCAAGTTAAATTCCTGGCTGCAGAAGCAAACAAATAACACTCTCACCGACCTGAAACGCTCCCTCCCACACTTCCCATTTGTCTGTTTCCCCTCTAGGGATGTCCCGTATTTCCCATGCTGTCCTGCTGTGCGTTAATGAAGGTTTTGCCCCACTGGAGGCCCTCACGCTTTATCTCTACTCTCCAGTGAATACATTACTGGTGCCATATTGTTCCCATATGATGCTCAGCTGTGCTTGGATTTACTCTACAAGTGAGATGCCCCTGAGCAGACCCTGCATTTGACATTTTTTTCACCCACTAAACTGCATTTATTTATCTTTCAGGAGTTTTATGATTTTAGCATTTCAAACATTTTAGACTCAGTAAAGGAATATTTTTTTTAAGGAAGAACTTACATTGACCCATCACTTTTTATTATTTATACCACATTTGGTGGCAGTTACATGTCACAGGGGTATGTTTCCAATTCAGGATAAAAGAAGAAAACAGAGGTAGGGGGTTCTGCCACAAGGACCCCCCAGGGGAACTTGTGTATTCTCCCAGAGTGGCTCAGGGGGGTCAGAGCGTGATTGATCACCCCTTCTCATTGCTGCCCTCCTCTATCACCAGGGTGTGAGATACCAAGAGGTCTCACACAAGCTGCAGGTGGGAAAAAAGACCGAACACAACCAACAATAAGACTAAAAGGTAGAATGGTAATAAAAGTGTGTGTGTGTGTGTGTGTGTGTGTGTGTGTGTGTGTGTGTGTGTGTGTGTGTATGTATATATATATATATATATATATATATATATATATATATATATATATATATATAGACTATATATATATATAGTCTGCTGTCTGCTGTCCATTAAAAATTGACAATCAACTTTGAGCAGACTTAACCATGTGTTAGAAATGAAATCAACAGCCTCTGTGTTTACAGATCGACCATTTGCAGTGCATGCATGCTCTATTCATAGCTTTCTGACCACAGAAGCCTTTTACTCTCTTACACAATAGGTGAGAGAGTATAAAAAAAAAACACACGCATTCTTAAAGTGTGCTTAAGCAGGGGTAATTTTAGACCGATCATTTCACAGTGATGAGTAAGATGATGGCTGGCAAGTAAAGTCACTGTGTTATCAAGTGTAAGTTATCATTCACAACAGACAAGAATGAATTTTTCTAACGTTCCCTCAAAAGCAGAGGTGATGGGATGGAATGCCCAAACTCTAGCGGACTACATGCGGAAGGTGAGTATTAAAACTAGTTTGAAGGTGAAAGTAGAGATGTTTATACCTTCCAAGTACTGTAGTCTCTTGATTAACATTATTTATGAACATCTGATAAGCGCGACTGCATAATTTGCAAAAACAAAAGCTCACTTTTTAACCAAGAAAAAGATATATTTCCTGCTTTTTCATTCATGCCTTGTTTTAGTTGGTAACACCTTATCTAAAAAGTAGCATTTCACGCTAATTTAAGGAAACACCAAACATACAAGAAAACTTGCATGGTTTAAATGTGCTCAAAGCTTCACTCTCCTCTCAGCTTAAACTGCCAGGCTGTGACAGAGTAGTGACAAAGAGCAGCATAGATGGAGCACAGTTTATGGTAAGCGTGTGTGTGTGTGTGTGTGTGTGTGTGTAACATTTCTTTTTTTATTATTCTGAAATCACAATAAATCTGACTTTCATGATCTCCAAATCCATGTCATGTAGAATATGACAGAGTGTGATCTGCAAGTGTTCCCCTGCCTCTTTGTCCCGTGAGTCTAACTGAAAGTGTATTTCTTACACTGACAAATTACCCAACAATTAATATCTCTGAAAACATGAAAAGGTTCATTATATTGATTGGTTGCATGTTTTTTTGTATTAAGTATTTTGGACCCTAAATTAATAAATAATATAATGATACTTACCATCTTTGATAATATTTTACTTGTCTCTGTGCTGCACCTTTATAGAGTAATTACTAAGATACAAACTGAAATCAACAAAGAAGAGCGCAAGAAGGCTACTAGTCACAAGTAAGAGCGTAAACTACATACACTATTTATATCTTCAGCTGACTCTAAAACAGTTGCTCACCGAACATAAAAAAAAACCTGTCTGTTTTATTTTTTTGTCCAGATCAAAACCGCTGAAGTATCCGAAACAAGATAAAGGTCAGTTTAACCGTGTCTGTAACATTGTGCTACCATCTTTCGTAAGGCTTCACTGTCCTCTTTTTACAATTTATTTCACTACAGTATTTGTACAAGAAGTAGACGTTTGGGAATCTGATGAGTTCGTAAGTAAATACACTAGCCACTTCATTAGGCACCCCTTGCTTGCTTGTTGGACCCCCTTTTGCTTTCAGAATCACTTAATATTTGTGGCACAGAGTGCATCAAAGTGCTGGAAACATTCCTCAGAGATTTTAGTCCATGTTTACACGATGGCATTTTGCAGTTGTTGGTTCTGATTCTAATCGTTGAGTTTGAGAGGATCTGAGCTTTGTGACGTGGTGCAGCAGCCAAACTCGACTAGATGTTTTTCAAATCTTCTACTGCCTGACTTTGATGACCATGTGTGAACTGTTGCCTCAGTTTCCTGTTCTTAGTTGACAGGAGTCGTCTTCTTCTCCTGCAGCCCATCTGCTTCAATGTGTTGTGTGTTCAGGGATGCTCTTTTGCATAACTTGGTTGTATCGAATTACTGCTGAGTTAGTTACCATTTTGAACTCGGACATTCCACTTACTGCATATTTTCTCTTTTTCTGACCATTTTCTGTAAATCCTTTATCTATGTGAGGGAAAAACCCAGGGGTTCATCAGTTTCTGAAATATTCAGACAAGGCGATAACAATCATGCCACATTCAGCAGGTGGCTTTCAAGATGTTTGCATGCCTAAATGCACTGCCGTAAACGTGATTACCAAGTTGATATTTGTTTTAACAAGCAATTGTACGTATGCACCTAACAGCTTAATTACGCACCTAATACGTCATGTGAAATTTTTTTAAAAAGTTGCTTTTGTCATGAGTTGCACTCATGCGCTCTGCTTGTATCACATGTCCGGGCTGCGGTAAGGACAATGAGAGCGATGATCCAATCTATGAGGGTCCAGAACACGAAGCAGAGAATTACAACTGCAGTGTAGTTGAGCAACAACCAGGACAGGACAAGACAAGTGAAGCAAAGTACAAGCAGCCTGCTGCTGGAGACCTAGCGAAGCCTCCAAGACCCCCCCGAGGGCCAAAACCTCCAGACTGTCAAAGAGGTAAAGGAGAGCAATTCAGAATAATACTGTATAAAGAAATGCAGTTATATATGTAAGCATCTCAGTGCCTATATGAATTGGGGACACTTTCACAGAGATACTAGACTATATTAGACCTGTCTGCATGGGTAGAGCAGCCCTATTTTTGCTCAGAGATTAGTCTGAGACAAGACTGACAAAAACAAAGACTAATTTCAAGCCAAACAAAATAGACACTTTACCCCCAGGCTGACTCAAGACTGTGGCACCAATCAGTGACATTTGCTTTGACTAGTGTGACTAACTGGTAAAAAGAGGAATGACTTCAAATTTGCGGTTTGCTAACATTATTATGCAGCTTTTTTTGAGGCTGTAGCACTGAAAATGTAGCTCTGCTACAGGTTTCTGTGATGAGAATTTTATGCAGCATGTTATGCCTACCTACACTGTACAATTTCTTCTAAGGTTTGACTATTTATTTATTATATTTTTTGGAAGTAGCTAATTCTCCTGCTCCTCCTTTACCTAGTATGCTTTGAAACCAGAACTGGCATTAATGTGTCCTGAATGTATGATAACATGTGCACAGAACCTCTTCCTGATCCACCATTCTCTCAAAGAACCTTCAAACCTCCACTGCCATCAACCCCAAGGGGGGATCACATCCTCCAAAGACCGTTAAAACCAGCAGGTAACAAAAATGTGTTGAATCAAAAAGCTGAATTTACCAGTTATGATGAGTGTTGTACGCCCATTTCATTGAAAGATTTCCTTTTTTTTTTTTATTTATAAGTTCCTGCAAGTGTGCACTTAGACCGGAGCAAGAAGCCTGGATCATCCCAAAAAGACATTCCAAAAATAAGTATGCAACCTACAACATGCTGGAATAGTTATAGCAGGTGTCCTACAAAAGTGTTACACTGTTGTTACAATGTTTATCATTTCTATTTCACACCATCAACAATGTCCACAAGAGGGCAGTGCTGTAAAAGATACTATCAGCAAACCTCATCATCCAAAGGTGCCTGAGCCTACTGATGTGTCCAATAGGTAGAACAGCCTGAACAATTTATGAGCATAAAAAGACGTTCACTTTAATTCAATGCAACTATTTAATAATTGTGTGTGTTGAATCTCTCCTCTTTCAGGCCAAGTAAATTAATTCCAGAACCTTCAGGAGTGACACAATCTACAGAAGAATACAATTCGACACCAAGAATAAAAAAGGTATTAAAAAAAAAAAGTGCGTTAAGTTATTTATACAAATGTGAGAAAACCCAATGGTCCAATTAAGGTTTTATTTATAGATCATGAGCACTTTCAGAAAGGAAACAGCAGATCACAATGCTGTACAAAGAGAAAGAACAACAGAGATGCTTATATCTTATACACTGCCTTTTATTAACTAGTCTAACTGGAACTGTCTGTGATAGCGCTACACTTACACTGACTGTTCTATCATGGTGCGCTCAGGGCTTGGATTCGAGTTGGTATGGAGGAAAGTTGACAAGACACCAAGCTGAGGCTGCTCTTCGGGAGGTCAACAAGGTCAGATGTTGCACCTTCTCATTCTAAAGCAGACAGAAAAACACACACACACACACACACACACACACACACACACACACACACACACACACACACACACACACACACACACACACACACACACACACACATCTGAAATGTTACTGGATGCATAATGTGAATGTATGGGTTTGTGTATTTACATGTATGTATCTTTAAGGATGGTGCCTTTGTGGTGAGGGACAGCTCTAACGGCTCAGTCGAGCACCCCTTCACCCTGATGCTGCTGTATCAAGACAAGGTTTACAACATTAAGATCCGTCACCAAGGCAATGGCTACACTCTCGGCAGTGGCCTCAAAAACACCAAGGTAAACTGGAAGCAATGACAGCGTAATGTTACAAAAAAAAAAATCAACATGCTCGCTTAAAGTAAACTATTCACATCTTGCGGCACGCCTCGGGGAATGTGTGATGCTAAGTTGTGCTGCACTGCATCATTAGGTCCCCGTCATTTTTTGTGTGTGCTGTTTGTGCTTCAGAGTTTCCCTGGGGTGAAGGAGCTGATTAACCATCACACACACACCCCGCTGCAGCTCATTGATGCCACAGACCAGAGTCATGAAGAGCACCCCCAGAGTTGTCTGCTGCACCCTACGGGACATTGACCAGCACTGACAACAGTTTTAATGTGCGCGTTCGCACCTTTCTCTGTGCTCATATATGCTAATCTGTGTGCATGCATGCATGCGTGGCCTATTCAAAATCTTTTTAAGAACATGTAAAGCAAATGTCACAATTTTCACTCTCAAAGGTCATTGTTATGCAATTCATCTTTGTGCTGCTCTCACTTGTATTTTTAGTAAACACAAAGAGAGATTTTTTTTTCTTACATGGGTCATGGTTTGTTCACAAAGGAGCACAGCATTACCTCCTTTATTCACACCTCTGAGGACTGCTGCTTAACTGCCTCTTGGATTTTTAGAGACGCCAACTTGTCAGGGTGGCCAACACAAACGATCAGATCACATTGTCTCTGATTGGTTCGCACTGCCGGCAGAAAGCAAATATCTTGTTTCACAGCTGTGTCAGATCTATCAAATATTATTACACTTTAAAACCACACAGTCTGAATTTAAAACCGAAACACAAAACATGTACTGACATATTAGGTTGCTTTCTCGTTTGTCTTGCTATTTCAAACAGCACTACTAATTCAGTGTGACTGACAACAACATATGTTTTTGTGTCCTAGATTTACATAGCAATGTAATGCAAGCCAAATTAGTTGAATCTGAGAGATGTGCTGATGGACACATTTGTCCTTTATTTAGTACATCAGGACTTAGCAGGGCAGCTCAAATAAGTCAAAAGATATAGACCAAAAACTGAGTGAGATATGTATTTGATCCCATACAATCAGCCAGAACTCAGGTTGTCCCCATGTGACACTTAATTAGTCAAACAATTATAGATACTCCTGAGCTCAACTCATTATGTATATTAAGCACACCTGTCTACAGAATTCATTTCTTCCACCAAAATAGAGACCAAAGAACTGTCAGAGGACATCAGGGACAACACTGTAGATTTGTACAAGGCTGTTATGGGCTACAAGACCATCAACAATAAGCTTGGTAAAAAGATAACAACTACTGGTGTGACTATTTTACAATTAAAGAAATATATAATGAACATTAATCGAGCCTTTGCATTTATTTAGAAGTGAAATAATGTTTTCCACTTAAGCGTCCAAAAATATTATACCTAAAACACTTTTACATTAACTTGAGTACACCTCGTATGATTTGTTGTTGGGGATAACTTAATTCATTGCAAAAATGTACTATATCAAAACATAATTTTAGATTAAACATATATATATATATATATATATATATATATATATATATATATAGATATATATATTTGGGTCCAGGCTTTTAGATATTTAAGTGAGCAGATAAGAAAGTCACACTGATCTGACAGTTGTTGCACAAAGCTGTCCCCCGTGGCAAAAAAAAAAAAAAAAGGTAGCTGCATGCCTCACATCAAAGAGCTTGATGGACAACCACGTGTAAAACCCTTCAGTTACTCCTATCTACCAATCAGCAGAGCACAGTTTGACAGACATCATGTAGTATCACGCAGATCTGCACCACTGACACCGACAAGCAAGGCTGAGCCAGCCCATAATGCCCTTGTAGTTATCACATTTCACATCTGGGAGAGGAGTTTCATCATCTGCTTTGCATATTTGCAAATTGATCAGCAACTTCACGTTAGTGGCAAAAATGATTGTTTTCTGACATTTTTGAAGTACCAAGTAAGGGAGTCAAACATACGTGCCAGACGATCCAAGGCGCTTGAAAGGGAATCTAGCTCTCTCATTATGTTCACCAGGTCAATGCAGGTGTTAGAGGTAGCTTCTTCTTCAACCTTCTTTGTGTTCTCCATCTGAAAATGAAGTTCATACACACAAAAAACAGTCAGTCACCTATCAGCATACACAAGGTAAATCAAATGTGACAGACAATCATGAATGGCAATGTTGTATTTCAGCTAAAAGTCATCCATAACAGTAAAACTAAAACACATATTTTACTGTTTACATTTAGGGTAGGGCTCCAAAAAACAAAGAAAAAAATGACAGAACACATTTTTATTTCAATTTTTATTAATTTATTTAATTAATTTACTTAAAAAATCTTTCTAAAAAAATTACACAGACCAGGGCAGTTTAATAGTGAGAAAACAAACATTACAGTCCATTCAAATGAATAATTAACCATCAAAATACTGTTTTAGTGCAAGTAGTCAGAACTAAACAAGGCATGAATGCCCACCTCCAGCTACCAAAAACAAACAGATCCGCTGGGATTTCAATGTTAACATTTAAAAGTTAAAACTTGTTAATTCTAGTGCCTACTTGTGAACTCAAAACTCTTATAAGCATCACATCTGAGAAAGTGTTGTGACAGCAGTCTCAGCAGATTTGTCAATCTGTGACTCCTGGTCAGGGTCTCCGCAAACAGCAGCTCTACATTTGAGATAAGCTTCCTTCAGCTTTTGCATAGAGACTCCCAGCTCCGGACTAGTCCGCAACGCCACCATATCATAGGCCATCCAGGTCAGGTGCGCTGCGGGCAGACAGATAAGAAGAGAGTGACATCGCATGTTTCAGACATTTATTTTAGTTACCTAAGCTTCACGCCCAAGCTATCTGAGCTCATATTGACCTCTCTAAATATGCCACAATACCGTTAACGTCCCATACCTGACATACTCTCAACGTCTTCAATCATCCTCTCCAATTCCTTGTTCATCGCCAGCATGTCGTCGTCGCTGATGCGTGGAAGCTCGGAGCGAGTGGACGAATCGGCCATCCTGATTGCACACGTATTATTTATTTTATCACGTCTCCCTTTACAAACACCTCCGCATGAAAATAGCTAACGTTAGCTAACGCTAGGAACGAGCCTGTTACTGTTAGCAAAGTGATGTTAGGGCAGAAAAAAAGTTAGCAAAGTAGACTTCTAAAACTAAGATGTTGTAACATTTGTCGAGGCAGGCTAGTAAACTTGAGTTTTCTCGCCGGGGTCTGAAGGTAATGTTCAAAACTTATAAACTTACCTTAGGAAAGTTTGTCGGCTGCTTTGGAAAATAAGGGTCTCGCGCTAATGTAAGAAAGCAAAAAATAAGCATGCGCATTGTCATGTCACAAACGCTCACTTTGAACTGTGATGAGGTTTTAATATCCTACACAGTAATGCACTATTTTAACACATGAATTGAATAAACCTATTGTAACAAAACCTGCTATCATGCGAATAGAGTGTAGGTGACTGTATTCTTTATATTATCATAAATGGTCATTTGGATTCAGCAATGGAAGCCTATATTATTTCAAGGAGGTAATCTCGTCCCCCTAGAGTTATATAAACTGAATCTGCTTACAGTCCATTTTCCTCATTACTGCTGGAGGCAAGTATTAAGTGAGTACTTTTCCTGTTTGTTGTGTAACAATATATATATTGATGTAATATATTGTTTTGTTCATGAACAATATACTGTTTCCTTAAGGCTATTTCTTAAGGATTTTTGAATCAGATCGTTTACTCAAGTAGTCTACTTTTATATGTTTGACATGAAATGTTTGTAAAGATTAAAAAGAAATCATAAACCAGGGTGTTAACAAAATTGTCTGCCATAGGTTAAACTTAATAGTATCCTTGTAATATCCAAAAAATATGACAAATGGTGGACAAACACCATGAGTGGAAAATTATTTTTCCACTCAAGTAGTCAACTAGCTGACAACAGGAAAAAAAATGAGCTCACCTGAAAAAACAGCCAATCAAAATAGAGGGGGGCGTTTCCAGAGGAAAAGATAAAAGTGTGCCAGGTGACATCTTGACATACAAGCAAGGACAAAGACAAGAGTAAAGAGAAAGAGCAGGACTTTTGGAGTGGAGAGAAAGAGTCTGAGAAGTCTTGAGAAGAAAACCCATCAAAGGCAAAGAATTAAGAAGAGACAGAGAAGTGAGAAGAAACTTGACAATGTCTTCATTTGAGGCCCAGAGTCAGTCTCCTCCTCGATGTGGCCCGCAGTTTCCGAGCCTCGGCCAGGAGCCCCCTGAACTCAGCATGTACGGCGACTGTTACTACCCTCCTCCTTCACTGCCAAGTCCTCAGCGCACTACTCCTACCACCTATGAGATAAGTGACTACACCAGCTCCTCCTCAAACCCTTACCTATGGTTTAACAGCTCTGGGATCAACACATCGCCGTACCTGGCTACCACCGGCCCGCCAGGTAATCCCGGCCCTCCGTTTGTTCCTCAGCACTATGGCATGCAGAGGCCTTACCTGGGTCCACCTGGTGCTGGCGGTCCAGGAGGGGAACTGAGCTGGTTCTCCCTCCCTTCACAAGAAGATTTGATGAAGCTGGTACGCCCCCCTTACTCCTACTCTGCTCTCATCGCTATGGCTATCCATGGAGCACCAGACAAGAGACTGACGCTGAGTCAAATTTATCAGTACGTCGCTGATAATTTCCCTTTCTACAACAAGAGCAAAGCGGGCTGGCAGAACTCTATCAGACACAACCTGTCCCTTAATGACTGCTTCAAAAAAGTGCCAAGAGATGAGGATGACCCAGGTATGTAATTTTTGCATTTTGCATAGTTATGGTTGTGCTTTGAATTACTTTAATGGAATCTATTTACGTCTCTTCCATTCTAAAAGTCTTATTTTCTTCGTTGATAATTTAGGTAAGGGCAACTACTGGACACTTGACCCAAACTGTGAAAAGATGTTCGACAATGGAAACTTCCGCCGCAAAAGAAAGAGAAAGTCTGATTCTCTGTCCAGTGGAGATGGCAGTTCAGGGCCTCCAGAATCAGGTGACAGTGAGAGGGCCAGTCCTAAACACTCCAGCAACCCCAGCCTAAACATGTCGCCCGCAACGGACAGGATTCCTTCACCTTCACTGTCAGTTCCCGGGCCGTGCCTGAGCAGCTTCTTATCTGAAATGTCTGGAGTCTCCAATGGGGGAACAAATGAGGTGGGAGGTAGTGGGTTGAGCAGGCCGCTGCAGATGAACGTTCCTTTAGATGGGCCACATAGACCCACACAGCCAGGAAGCTTTAGTACCTATTCGGCCAACTCCAGTGGTTCAGAGTGGGTACCACAAGTTCCAGCTCCACCCGCACTCTCCTCTTCACCCAGCCACTCCTCGTTAGGTTACACTAGCCCCATTCTGAATCAGTACAATGGCTCCAACAGTCATTTTTACCCTACACTGAGTTCTACAGGTGTCATCTATCATCGTGAGGGCACAGAGGTTTAATAAGACGTTGATGGGGGAGAAGGTGTTTGAAGAGACTCTTGATGGGAAATCCATCTGGTTATTTTTTTTTCTAAGAGAGGGTCCGTTGTAGAAAATACACAAACACAAAGTGTGTTTGCGCTGACTGAGACAGTTGAGATCACCAAAGCGTGTGAAAGTTGCGTAAAAAGTCTTTAATTCCCACAGGAACAGCTTAGTCAGCTGCAGCGGACTATAGTTATCACTCCCTGAAACCGCAGCCAGACTCACTATCAGATCTTCAGTCAGCTTTTATTCTAACTAAAGCTTGTTTCTATCTGATCTGAGTCATTATTAGCAGATCCTAGATCTGAAGTGCTGACATCAGGCTATTCCACTGCTATCTATGATTCTCCGATGGTATCGCCATTACAATGCTCAGCATATTTAGAGTAGGTAAATTATTCTGTTGTCTACAAAACATCTGTAGTTATTGCTGTAAAGTAAAAAACAAGTAAAAATGTTAATGTATACCATGTTTTTTTATAGTGCTAAAACAAAAGCATCTCATTGACCTACAGTCTTAACGGTAATTGCAGTTTGTAAATATGTTTATGTGTTGTGTAATTTTATACATATGAGCTGTTGGTTTGTCGTTACAACTTTTATTGTGTAAAATGGATTTGCAATGTATGGTGTGTACTATATTTGTTGCATTTTGATATGAATAAAAGGTTTGAGTTACAGCTGCATTTTCCTTATTATTTATTTATTTTCATTTTTTTATTTTAAGATAAATAAATTACACTTTCCCAGTCAATAAACTACCCATAGGCAATCACAAACACTTACCAAAAAAAAGACAAAAATAAAATGATAAGCACTTCGTGACAAAAAAAAATAGTCCTGTCTGAAAAGCGATGACCAGTACTGTGGAACCTGCATGTCGGTGTAACCTGATCTTTGTGTGATGGATAGTTAACTGATTCTCCTAAACGGTGAAAATCCACATTCCCATGCTGTCCCTCTTCCCTACTCTAAACATTAAAGTCATTCTCTATCACACCATCTGTGCACACATACTGCTGACTGGATGCAAGCAGCTTCATTAGGGGAAAGGAGACCAACTGTAAAACAGCTGTAAAGATGCTGATGCATGAATTACCAACTAAATGGAACACAGCAGCTCAATCCAGTTTGCATTTGTTATTACCCGATGAATTTTAATACTGTCAAAACTGTATACCAAATGAGAACAATCCTAACAATAAACGAGAACGAATTAAATCAAAGTGCCAAGAATAAATAAGCTTTTTATTTGTACATCAATAAATAAAACAAAAATGCGTAAATATTTAAGTGTTGTATACATTTTGGAGAAAAAAATATAACATCTAATAAAGAAATAGTACTTATTACAAAACTTGTGTAAACTGAATTTGCAACTTTAATGTAACTTTGTAAAGTCAGATCTATCCAAGAAATTGGATTTATATATCTTGACAAAGTATTTCTTACCAGCACAGCCATATAACAAGATAGCTTACATTTTGTATTTAAGCACTTGGAATTTATTAAAGTATACATGTATACTAGATTTGTGAAAATTTGAAAAATCCATCTAACAATAATAATAATAAAAAAACATTAAAAGCAATGCCTATCGTCTTGGTTGTTTTAATTTGTTCTTTTGTTGATTTTTGGTATTTAAAACGATCTAAACTCTTTGATCAATGTCACCCTCGGGCCTTTATTTACCCTGAAATAAAGGCAGCATGACACTCATTTACGCTAAACACAAAAACAAGAAGAACAAGAAGAAGAAGATGGAAAAGACATGGAAAAGACACACTTTCAGAAACAGATCAGGTGGAATTTAACATCTTGGCACAAATGACAAAGTGTACGAGGTCAACCTGTCAAAATTTGCATAACTGATTTTAAAGAAGTTGCGTTCAGATGGGCCATAAAGTCTTGTTTTATTACTTGTGTCAGACTTGCTAGGATATCTGATTTAACTGTTTGAAAAATAGCCACCCTTATGCCAAACCTAAACTCTTCAACTCATTCAGGGAATTAGTCTTCTCGGAGGCAATATGATTTCCAAGTATATGAAGATTCAGAAAAAGACAAAGAGACGGAAGTCAGAGATAAAGGTAAGAGGAGGAACGTATAGTCAGTATTGCTGCATATGCGTTCCAACATGTCACACTTCTATCTCTAAATCCTTTGGCACATTGAAAGGTTCATGCAGCCAATTAGTTTATTCCCCCCCACCCCCCACCCCCACCCCCAACTCCATATCGTGTGCAGACTTTGTACTGGCAGGTAAAAGTCCTTTTTGCCTAGTCGATTAAGCCTGAGTACTTTTGCCAACAGAAACATTATAGGACTTTTGTTTCAGAGACTCCAAAGGAAACTGTCATTTTAGGCAGACAGTACAAAATCGATGCAAATTCTTAACTGTTTATCACATCAAGGCTGGAAATCGTGTAATCTGGAATTCCAGGTGGAGCCTTTCAAATAATAAACGGTAAAACCTGAGGGATTTCACTTACAGACTTCTCTGAAACCAAAGTCAATTTTCTTTTAATGAAACTCATAACACAATATGTTTCAGTATCTTGGAACTTCCCCTGCCTGTTACTCTGTTTATTGATTTAGACTGAACATTGTCTTTATGTGGACAGATCATGCATTCGTCTTACGTGATATAACATCCAATTATGCTTTATTTCCCTCCTGGCAGTTCTTCTCACCTGTCTTTATCTGTTGCTGAGTCCAAAACTGCGTGTCTACTGATATAAAAACTTTTAAGAGGTGCTTGAATCTCTGTCTTTACCTTATAAAAATGATAGTGAAAGTGAAAAATTAAGCCAATAAGCACTTGTATTGACAACTAATCTGCATCTATTGTGAGGCACAGTAGCTTTTCTGTGTCTCAGGGATACCCAGTAGAGCATCCATTAATCATACAGAGCTGTGAACCTTCTTTGCCTTAGGCAGTGGAAATATTGCTCAATAGAGTGATGCGATTAAAATCTATAAATCCTCATCTCCACCTGCCGCCTGGCTCGTGGCTGTCTTCCACACACCTGTCAAACTAACAGAACGCATGGCCCGTGTGTAGTGTTTATATTATAAACTGAGACAGAGAACGATTGTACCAGAGCTGATGTGCATGAGAGATCTTTCCTGTCTGAACTCTCCTGATTATAAATGTGTGAGGGGTGGGGGAAAAATCACACCTCACTGTATAGAGAATAAGGTCTGGCAGGAATGAGCTCATGTTTATTCCTCCAAAGTGAGCAGATGCACCAGTTCACCTTGAATAACTGCTACCTGAACAGAAAGCTAACTGCTGTGGTACCAAAGCAACCCAAAACACACACAAGGACACACCACACGCGCCTTCTGTATTTACTAAAACAGTTATGTCCTGTCAAAGCTGTTTAGTAAACGGTAGAACATCAAGCCTGGAGAAATGTCATCATACCCATGGCCACAGCACTGTATTACCAGCTTGCTGTTATGTGTAAACACCTCCACACACTCCACAGGTGATGAAAGGAGGGAAATCGGTTTACGCGAGTTTTGAAAGTCACTCAGCACTCTTTTAGTTTTTAATGCTTTTCAAAGGTCAGTTCAAAAAGCTGGCTTTGTATGAGGTCTTACATCCCAGGATCCAAGTCCATGAAGTACTCTTATGTTTAAAATTCTTCACATTTTAAAATTAACCGTTGACAAATGAAATGCCACTGATCCTCATGACACAAAGAACAGGAGACTTTAAGGTGTCTAAATAGTCTCAGCAGGTTGGTCCAAGAGCCATAGTCCATAGGAAAATTCCTTCAGTTGTCCCTAAGAAAAGTGTAAATCTTCAGCAGCTCCTTCCCTGTACTGCATCCCTGTGTCGCAGAGTCCAGAGAATAAAGCAGTGACTGATCTGCACTTGTTAAACATGGTTTATATACACGATTTGGGGAAAAGTGAAGTTTGAAGACAAACACAGAAAGGAGTGAGACGGTGTGTATATATGAATCATTCCTATTTCCCCCTAAAATATTTTCCATGTCAACATGCAGTAAACATGGCGATATGAACAGGGCTTTGCTGAGAGGGAGGGAGATGAAGAAATACGAGTGGGATAAAGTGTATACATACATCTCAAATCAGCTAAGCTAAATAAGTAATCTAAGAAACTGGAACAGCATCTTATGTAACTTGTGTAACCTTTTTTCCCGTATTCCCATTTTTTTGACCAATAGTATTTGTGAGCATTTTACTGTTGATCTGATGGGACTAGTTAATGATAGTGATAATGATAAAATTAACAAGTATCTAAAAGTAAAATCCACACAGGTGTCTTTTTAAGCGATGGCAGTATTAGTATTTTGGTCAGTAAGTCTAACCCTTTTAATCAAAAATTTAATATCAGAACTAGTGTATTGGAAGCATTATCAATCATTTTGAATCCATGTTTCCTGAGGACAGGACTATCGACTTTCATTGTAATTGTTTTTTGACAATTATAAGCTGGATTGCTGTAAAAGTTTTAGCAGATACTCATTATGTTGTGTATACTCACCAAACTGTTAATTATTTGCATCATGCTAGTACGGGATTAGACCTCTTTTTGCCTACTTTAATTCTTTGTGACATAGATTTAACAAGGTGCTGAAATCATTCCTCACATATTATGGTCATATTTACATGGTAGCATCACATAGTTTCCTCAGATTTGTCAGCTTAACATCCACTCTACCACAAAGGTGCTCTGCGAGATTAAAATCTGACTGTTGAGACCTTTGAGCCCATTGATGAAATGAGATAATATGAGGTTTGTGACATGGTGCATCATCCTGCTGGAAGCAGCCACCTGACGACAGGTACACCGTGGTCATAAAAGGATAGATGTGGTGGCAGTAATACTTAGCTAAGCTGTAGTGTTTAAACAGTCCTCAATTAGTACTAAGTGGCCCAAAGCATGCCAAAAAAAAATACACACACCTTTAGACCACCACCATTAATACAACGCAGGATGAATCAATGCTTTCATTTTTATGCCAAATTTTGAATCTGCTACTCAAATATCTCAGCAAAAATCAGGAGTCATAAGACCAGACAACATTTTTCCAGTCGTCTGTCGGCTGTTAGCTGACAGGATTGGCCTCTGGTACGGTCTTCAGAGATGGTCTTCTGAATACTTTCTTTGTAATCACTCTTTTTTTTAGTTACTGCTACCTTCATATCAACTCATAGAAGTTTAATGATTCTCCTCAAACATCTAGTATCAACTAATTTAATAACAGATATTATGTACATAATAAAGTGACCAGGGAGTCAACTTTGTAATGACAACTATTCTATTTCTTGTATTATTATTGGTAGATCATTGTGGATCCTTTAATATCACATCAGAAGAGAGATGAAGGTGAGCTGAAGAGTTTGTGGACAAGACACTGAACTGGGATGTCTGCAGACAATATTGTGATCTGTAGTGAAATTAGGGAGCAGGTGGAAGAGAGCCTGGAGAGGTTTCGGTATGCACTTGAGAAAAGAGGAATGAAAGTCAGGAGAAACAGGTGTGTGAATGAGAGAGAGACAGGTATAACAGTTTCACCTGAGCTTCTTCTCCTTCTGATATACTCCCATCTAACTTTATAAGGTCACATAATGTCACTTATTTTTCTGTGGTTCTACTGTAAAGAGCATCAGGTCTAATCCTAAAGCCTTCAGCATGAAGCAACCCTGTTACTAACAGCAGCTGAAGGTTACCTATAGCAGATTACATGTCAGTTCTACTGTTTGCATAACAGGAAATGTTCTGTTGGCGTTGCATGCCTAGTAACATCTGACTGATGCATCCCTCATAGCCCGTGTGTTATGACACACTCCTCTGAATTCAGTGACAAAAACAAGGTTCTTCACCACGCCAATCTGGTTAGATAGGGGTTTTCCTGATAATATTTAAGTCCAAGCAAATATTTTTCACATTTTAAAACTAAGCAACAAGTCAAAATCTTGAGTTTGAGGTTTATGTCAGAAACAAAGATCAAGTCTCTCTCTTTTTAAAAAAAACTCTGGCCCCAGTTTTCCCAAGTTGTCAAAACAAAAGCTTTGTTTTAATCATTAACTGACTGTACCTGCAGGCTGACAGTTTGTTATAAGCTCATTTGAGATCTAACAGGGTGATATTTTTCATCCCTCTTGAAGTGAAACTGTTAGGTTCTCAAGATGTGTCACTTCACTACTGTTCCATATATTATCGGTGTTTTAGCTGACAAGGAGTAAACTTCCTTTACGTTACAGCAAGCTTTAAAATCATGGTGATGAGTTTTAAGCATGCTAAGTATAACATTTTTTCAGTTACCAAATACTAAAATAAGAGTGTGGCTTCCTCAGTGACAAGAACAAGGATCTTCACCGCACCCCTTTGATTAGATATTTTAATTAATTGCTATTAATTATGAATCAAAAATGAATGTCAGTTTTTTCAAAACCCTTTTACGACAAAGCCTGTGGACATTCACTGTTATACAAACTATCTGTGGTCCACTTTCACTCAGGTATGTATGCATGTTTAATTATGTACCGTTGCTTCATATCGTAGTTATAGGTGAGTTTGAATGACTCTGTAGCAACCTGACCAGGTGTAGTAAGACTTACCCAAATACCAAGAGACCATCTAGTGGTCATTGTAGGAACTTTTGAAGCTTACTGTTCAGTGTGTGTTTCCATGTGCTGTGATGAACTTGTTTTGTTTTCTTTAATATTTATTTCTTAATGTAGAGCTGCCACATTTTAATACTGTGTTGTCTGCAGCAAAGATAGAGAGGCCACTTTTTTTCACAGCAACTCTGCTTTTTTGGTACTTGGTACATTTTGTGGAGGTCGATGAAGGAATGCGATTGGCTACAGTTTCATTCTTTAGCATGAAAATGATAACGAACACTTCAAATTCAGTAAGAAGAGATAGAAAAACAAACAATGGAACACTATCAGTCATAGATTGGCCTCCCAAGAGCTCAAATGTAAACTTTACAGAGAACAGAACAAAAAGCAGCCGACATCCAAACAAGAGCTTTGAATGTCATTCAAGAAGACTGGAGAACTGTTTTTTTACTCATTTCAATAAATCCCTGCACCTATCTCATTTTCCAATAAGATATAAAGAAGTGAAGGGTGACTCAAGACTTTAGCTCAGTACTATAAAGCTATAATTTATTATATGTGAAGAAGAGTCACCCATATCCCATTTTTATTGTGTTATTGATTATGTTTGTGCTTGTCAGATGCAGAATTTGACTTTGACTGTCTGATGTAGCAGTAGCCTGTGGCTGGATGGCTATTCTCAATAAGGATCACAAAAACATTTATGATTTGAACATCAGTAAAACATAAACATAAGCTTCTTAATGATGAATTTCCACAGTAATAAGTAACACTAGAACATTAAAATAACAGTAGACAATTGGTGGGCTGTTCTGGGCTCTAGTGGTTTTGAGGTTAAAGATTTTTAAAAAAATTAGGTAAGAGAGAGCAGAGAGCCTGGAGGATTAACAAGCGTGGGTAGAGGATGTGTCTGATAAGGTGCCACCGGGAAAGAGGAAAGTGGTGAGACAGCTGTAAAGCAAAAAAGGATAGAAATTCTATATAATAATAATATATAGACAAACACCACTGAAGTGTGACCACACAGGTAAACACCGGGGAGCACAAGCAGCTCCCAGCGCTGGAACAAATGCATTTCATATCTGCACAACAGTTGTTAAAACAGAATATATTTTCCAGTCTAGTCCACCAAGGACTCCGGAGCACAGCACACTGGTAGCCAGTGCCTTGTTTAAACAACAAGTACACTGACATCCAAAAGAGTAATCAGCAAGCATAAACACACAATGCAAATCCATGTCCGTCCACGTATGGTGCATATGATGCATACATCTTCCATCACACTGGTGTGGAAGTTCACAAAAAATGTGACAAAACAAACAAAAAAATATTAATATTTTAGGTGTCTTGAAGCATTTTCTCTCAAATTTGTACCAACACAGTCTGATTAACCTTATCAAATCATTAATACTAAACTACTTTATGGCTCATATCTAAATGCAGAAAGAGTTTCATTTCTTGAATTCCAAGAAAACCAGGTACATAACGTGCAGCCAATGAGACAACAAGGCTTTCCCCTTTTCCAGATTCCTGGAAATCTTATATTTCAGTTAGAGTGATGCATCACTCATATGACGTGGCAGGACCAGCGAGGAAGAATTTACTTGTTTTTTTTTAACCTCTTCAAAGAAAGAATGCCATGTCAGCGTTTTTGTGTTTTTATAATGTCCATTACCAAGAAAATCTGATAAAAACTCATGCTTGCATAATTATTCTCGCTGCAGTGAAACTTTCATGTTTGTCCAGGCAGGATGCACGGCCATAGCCTTCTGAACCTTTGTGTTCCCATTGGGCTTTTTTTTCTGGTAAATAAGCTGGTGCATACTAATTGGTATGCCCTTATCCCCGTGGCAAAAGGAGGAACAGTATGTGCGCGCGCGTGCGTGTGTGTGCATCCATGAGTGAATATATGTGTGTGTGGGTGGATGAGTCTACCGCACCATGCAGATGAGTCTGATCCTACAGCTGCAGGAAATCCTTCCTTACACATCAGTGCAGCCAGCTTTGATCTTTTTAGACACCAGCCACTCCAACAAACAAGGTGGCTACCTTACTAATAATAAGGTGGATACCACATTCTTCAGCAGTTTACACTAAACTGATTTCCGCGAGAGCCTGCTACACACCTAAAATGTTTAATCAAACAGTGTAAACCTCTATTTTATTTTAACAAATTGTCCAAACGTGGTATAGATGCTTTGCCCGTTTTTCTTTTGGTTTTTTTGGTTTTTGTCTGTTTAACTGTATTTTTGAAAGTTGCAGCGTGCAGAGAGATTTCTGTGCTGAATCAGAAGTCAATGGAAATTTACATTTTGGCACTACAGTATCAGTGGGAAGGGGAAAAGAGGAATACTTTTGCAGTTCGTCTTTCACCAACATTGTGAATGCTTTTGTGTTTGCCAACATTTGTCAATAACTCGCTTTCATCGCTTATATTGTGCTCGGAGCAAATACGACAGATGTTGTGAAAGTCGTTTTCTGCTACGTTCACTGGTCGCTTTTTGCAGGAGTCCAATTGTTAATAAATCTATGTTGGTGTTTGCGCTCTTGTTTTTAGTCCTTGATCAAATGCTTCTCGAGGTAAAGCTGTGTTGCATGGGTCACTATGGAACCTGAAAATACGTTGTCACAGAATGAGCCTTGTTGAACCTTTTTGATGACATTAAATCTATTATTGAAGAGGAATGGGAATGGGCAGTTATTTATTTAATTTAAGACACAACAACAACAATAACAATGAAATTATTTTAGATACACCACAGAACACAAGAAAAGTATATTGACACCTTCATTCTTTCTTTTTATACCATCGCCCCATCAGCGCAGGTGAATTCCCTGTCCACCCTCATCCCCCCCTGCAGAACTGAATGAGATGTCACCCAGGTCCAGACGATAACCACTGCTGACACCTCGACTCATCTGAATTTCAAGCAGAAAGGCAAAAGGGACAGGACATGCTCCGGGGAGAAGGGGTGTTCCTGGAAGAAGACACTATCACTGTCAGTACGCTGATTTTATAAAGGTAGGTGGCGAGAGAAAAATACATCAGAGCGGTTTAAACAGATCAATATTAAAGCCAGCAATGAACTGGCATGCTGTCTAAGGTAAGAAAAACAACCACCTGCTACAATAAGCTGACATAACCGCCATCTACAGCAGTTTGAAGTATCGAACACCTTCGGTGGGTCCTTTGACCCAGCTGAGAGATGACACGAATCAGCATTAAATCCTATGAGATCTGCCAGAATGGTTAATGGGTTCACACATCACACGTGATTCACTTTTGAGCACTTTGAGCAGAATAACGGGACACAAAACATTTAACTCGATTGGCCAAATAATGCCTGATATCCAAGAGGAGGTAAAAGACACAGAGAGCGATTGAGTTAGAGAAGTGGAGATGGTTGGAGCACACTTTACCGCCTCAACACTACTCCACCTGGGGGGTCTCAGATGATTTGTAAAAAACTGGATGTTGCAATGTTCTGTCTTAACGTAAACATGGACACGTTGCCTCTTTGGCCGACTTTTTGTTGGGGTTAATAAACACAAAAGTGAACTTTCGTGTGCCAACAGGAAGGTTAAAATGTG
Source organism: Maylandia zebra (assembly GCF_041146795.1). Lineage (NCBI taxonomy): Eukaryota > Metazoa > Chordata > Actinopteri > Cichliformes > Cichlidae > Maylandia > Maylandia zebra. The sequence continues at coordinate 34,433,431 of NC_135168.1, forward strand.
GTTTGGATCAAGAACAGAGCTGAAGAGCAGCTGGAATTTAGTTTGTTTGTTCAATTGCTGTTGAGCTATGAAAATTTCTGAATGGGTTCACATGAAGCTACCGTTAACAGACAGTAGAGGTCGATAGGGGTTAACAGCAAGCCTGGCCATGTTCAGAGATTAAAAAAAAAAAAAAAAAAAAAAGCAAACCACAGAATTTGTCATATATCATACTTTGTTTCAAAAACCAGTGTGCAGCAACAACAGATTCTTACCCAGCAAGCACAAAGCACAAGGTCGTTTCAATTTTTTTTTTTAAAAGAAAACGGAAGAAAAAAGAAAAGGTAATCCCCCAGCCCTTATAATAACAAGGCTAAAACGTGTGTGCATAGTTTTGCCTGGAGCTAAATTCTCCATTTAAGAGTCCCTCCTACCTTTCCACGTCCTGGAGTTCACCCTAGCAATATTTTAGTTTCTACATTTTTCCACAATTATCCATCTGATTCCTACATATGATTAAAGTTTAACATTGAGGACAGAAGGGACTAAATGACTGAGTCAGTGAAAGCTTGCAAACTCAGATTTTGAGTGTTTCACATTTCCAGACAGTTGGTTAGTGTGATGACTTAGGGAACTACTAAAGTATAAAATTAAAGTTCTGGTAGAAAGGGAACACTTTTTGGTTGTTCCCATTAATATAGAGATAATGTTTATTTTTTCTGTTTTTAAAACTTTTAAAGCTTTAATAAGAACCCCATCTCACCCATGGAATAGAGCAAGCTGGAGCTCTGGCACGAGAGTGTGGCTCCTGGTTACAATAAATCCATTACAGTGTAATAAACGATGATGCTGTAATATTATTATTGTATCACAGAGAATATCAATGCTAATTTGATAAGGATATGGTTGGGGGCAGATAGGTATATATATTTTTAAATCATGAGAATAAAATGATCCAAATCTTCTGTGCCGCAGTTACTATGACATAATATTTAAATATATATATATTTCAGGTGGGTGTCTGATGTTATATCAAGCTGCAATTAGTCTTTTCCTAAAGCTAATTATTTCACACCATTGGCTGGAATAATGAAAAACAAAACACGATTTGGGATTATAGTGCAGAGTCCAGATGCCTTCCAATACAGACGCTTAAAAAACACCCTGCAGTCATTTCAAGTGGAAGTCAACTAAAGACAGAAAATAAGATGTTAACATCGAGGGAGTAAGCAGCTTATTTCACACTGGATTATTCTTTTTTACCCCCCTTCTGGGCTGAATTCCAAATCCCAAGGAAAGCAGTGACACAACTGCTCTCCTAATAGATCCGCTATGTATGAAGTGCAGCTCTCATTGCAACTGTACAGTACAGACAATGTGGTTCAAGATATAAAGAGAAAAATATGCATTCACAGTAAAACCAAAAGTACAGTGTCTTTCAGAGCTAAGGTTTTACATATTAGGACACCAGAAAAAATTATGTATTGATGATTTATTGCAATACCTTACTTGTTTTCTTTTCCATCCATTCTGTTGTAAATTTGCTGCTGTACTTGTTCTGTGGCATAACCCAGATTCATCCAAGATTTTGCTGTCAGACAGATGGTCTCACATTTTACTTCGGAATACTTTGGTATACAGAGGAGTGCATGGTCAACTCAATTAATGCAAGGTGCCCACATCCTGCAGCAGCAAAACAACCACATCATCACCCCTTCACTGTGCTGACAGTTGGTATGAGGTGTTTGTGCTGGTATGTTGTGTTTGGTTTTCACTAAACTTGGTGTTGTGAATTAAAGTCAAACATAGCTACGTAGGTCTCATCTGCTTAAGGACATTTTCCTAGAAGTATTGTGATTTGTTCAGGTGCAATTTTGCAAATCTAAGGCATGCTGCCCTGTTGGTTATCTGTTGGCTTCTTTTTGAGAGAAGAGGCTTTCTTATATTCTTTTAAAGGTGTCGTGAATAGTCTTCAGGCTTTTTGATGGTGTTTTAAAACACTGCCGTACATATCACTGTATCACATAAAAGAAACACCACAGTCATAGCAGACAACCTAGCAAAGAACAAATTTTGATTTCGTATCACTAAAAGAAAATGTCTACAAAAATGCCAGAGAGAACATAGTTTGACAGGCAAAAAATAGCACTTTCTTGCAAACTGATGATTGAAAACACGCAGATCTCACTGTGGTGTGCAGTGTGTCCTTCAAACATTTGAGGAAACTGGACAAGAGGAGGAACAAAAGATGACGTGGCAGGGCTAAAATGGTCCCAGTGGAAGGGTGATGATCAAGCAGCCATTCTTGCAAGGCTGATGTATGCAAAAATTACACAAGAACCGCACTTAAATTCAGTGGCAACAGGTGAGTGATGAACCCAAATTTGAAATTTTGGGTCCAGTGTTCCTCAGTATCTATTGAGGATGTCAGGAGAGAGGAACAGTGTAAAATACTGCCTGTGGTTTGGTGTTGGGCATCTTTTCAAAAATGATGAAATTATGAGCGCAGAAAACATGTAGGTGAATTTTCATATATTACGTTTTCATCTTTTCAATTTTGAATCTTTTTAAAGCAAAAACTTTTGTGTTCAGAAAACCAAAACATAAACTATTGTGGGTCATCTGAGCTTTGGGCATAGAGCCCAGACTGAATTTTAGATGACTCCTGGTTCGCTTGCATATTTTGCTTATCGCTGGCAAAATAACATGTATAAATAAATAAAAAATCTCAGTATGGATTCTTATATTTAATAAATTAATCATGAAAATCTGTGTAAAGGCTTTAAAAGACCAGAAAACCACACAGCTTGTTTTGGTATGATACTGATTCAATGTTATTGTCAGTTCTTATTCAAAACTGTGAGTACAGAGTGTGGTTCTCTCGGGCTGTCTAAGCAGTGTGAGAGTTTCCCCACGAGCCATTTTTTTTCAGGATGTTTCTAATCCTCAGAGAGTCAAATTCTTAATCATTCTTTACTGATGATCAAATCTAGTCGTGGTTAGCAGTCCTTAAGGTTGCTTTGTGCTGCTTTCCCAGTCCCAAACAGAAGGGTGTCCCATGCTCTGTGAGCATTGTTTTAAGAGCATTTTAATGATACTTTTGTGAATATTCTGCTCTTCAGAGACCAGGCAGTTTACATCACAAAAGTGATAGCTTGCAAAAAAGGGATGAAAAGATTTCAACCTAACTTTAACAACAAAGACATGAAAGGCAGGAAGATGTGGGAGTACAGGGAGCGAAGATGAATAATGAATCTGGCAGTCTGTGTATACGTATATAAGTTTGAGAGGAGTGAATAAAAACAAATGTTCTGACAAAGATTGGAGACAGGACTTGAGCCAGGAGAAACCTGGAGATCAACAAGTGCGATGACAGAAGGACGATGTAAAGAGGAAAATGTTTAAAAATTGTCACAAAAGAACGTCAATAAACTACGCCTCAGGTAAAATCCAGGGAACAAGTCAAGCGCCTTGGCAAGTAGCCCTAAAAGAGCAAAAACAAAAAGTTGAATGACAATTTAATGTTCATATCTGAAGAGAGAAACAACAGAAACACTTATCCACCTCTCAAGCAGATACACCAGTCACAGGGAGACATGACAGCATGCTCAAAGCAGCGGCGTCTACGCCACATTAATTCATATGTGTTCCTCCTGGACATGGCTGCCGTCACAGTCATTTAGGAGAGATTTATCTGTGTCCCTCTCGTGGGCAGTCCTGTGACATTTCCATTTGTCACATGACAGCAAATCACTGGGCAAATGTGGGGGCAGTGACGTTTCCATTTTCTGTTGCCTCAGTGCAGATTCTGAGCTGAACATTACCTGAAACATGGTGTCGAAATGCTTATCGTTCTGATAAGCAGTGAAAAATAGAGAGAGAGCATGAGTAAAGACAGCGAGGCAAAGAGATTTAGAAGAAAGAAAAAAAGATGGTTATGTAGGTTACGCAACTGGGGTGGGAACGAAACCAAAGCGCAGACTCAAGTGTTTTGGCTGGCTGTATGATAGGAGATGATAGGGAACAGCGTGCAGACAGATGGAAAGAAAATGAAAGAAGATGCTCAAGGTTGTCAAAGGTTAACTTAAATAAACATAAGCAGAGCAAGAAGAGATAAAAGAAGTGAGTGACACATAAGTAGCAGAAGGCTGCTGTGGCAGCACAGAGCTGTCAGGTAGGTTACTGCATTTAAAATGAAAAATGAACCAAAGGGGTGGCCTAAAGGGTCACCGGTCACCGATACGAGGATTTAACGTGGAAGACTCTTGCTTTACAGAAGCACTAAATATACAGACACATAAACTGGCATGCAAGACATATGGGCATTTCAATAACTGGTCCTGGGTTGTGACAGTTATTAATAAAGCAATAAATTTTAGTGTTTAAAGCCCCTCCCTCATCCACCCCAGGATTATTAGTTCCTACCTGATATTTGCAGACCAGCAGTTTATTCAATCATGCTGCACCAACTAAAGAGGAACACACTCCTGTACTCTTCACTCTGTGGTACACTTCTAACATATTGGCATGTTTTCTTTTCCCCTTATTTGTTATGAATACATTACTAACAGTAATATGTATTAATTTTGTTTTGTGTTCATCACCCACTTCAGATGTGTAATGATTTACATATATTCGAGGTCCAGAAGGTCATTCATATGGCCTTTGGTATTCACTGGTTACCACTGGCCCTCATTAGCACTGTTAGCCACTTCTGTTACCCTGACATGAAGCCAGACATAAGTGATCAGAGGTAATCAGGTCATTAACAGGCAGGGGGAACAATGATTTTGCATGTTTATCAGTGGTAGGGGAAGTAAAAGGAGCACTCAATCACAGGTAGAAATGAACATGTACGCAGGTAGGACAAGAATGTCAGCTGGATGCTGACTAATACAAAGCTGTCTCCCACTGTGACATCACTGCTCTGGCTATAATTATTCAATAGCCCTCTAGCACACAGATAAAACATTTACATCCTCCCCCTTCAGGTGCTTCACAAATGTCTCCATTTGTCTCTTTCACTGTCAAGGAATGTGCGCACTGCGTTTCACACGATTCTCCACATGGAAGCAAATTCTACACGATTTTCTTATGTTCATTCCACAGCTCCCCTTCACCATCACTGTTTAATAAACAGATTGTTTATTTCAGACATGCAGCCATTGGAGCATGAAATTGAGAAAAAGGGAGCCTTACGCCCACAGTGTGTTACTGATTCACTAAATAACTGAGTAAAGCAAAAAATACTGCAGCAGCTTGTTACTGACCATTTACAATCATTAGTCAGTGCTGGGAAACACAGACTAGCAAAATAATTGGCTGCAGTAGGTACAAGCATCTCTGAAATCTCATAAAGTGTTGTAAACAAGTATACCCCAAAGGTTCTTGCACATATGCTGGAGATCCAGCCGTGGGTTCTCAGAGGTCAGGCTATATAATTATAGTTGGGGCTGAATCCCATAAAGTCGGCAGCGCTGGAGATGAATGACTGACCACACAGCACACAAGCAGTATTGGTATTTGAGCTGCAGTTTACATCTCTGGATGTTGACAAATCATCACCAGGATCTGCTCCTTATAGCAGCATCAAGCAGCTTTTTCATCATCAGGACTACATGTGCACTTCCTACAACAGTGGCAAAGGGCAAGCTTTATGAAGATGAAAGTAGTCAAAATTGTTACTTTTGTCTGAGCTGCATGGGTATTTCATTGAAGTTAAGTTGCAGACAGAGCCGAGAGGAAGCTAATTCGGATGATGACACTGATGCAAAGGAACGAAGTAGTTGGAGGTGAAGATGGAGAGGGCATGAGGGGATGAGACACAGTCAAGCTTTGAAGCCCAGAAGGAGGTACAGTGTCAGTGTAAATTGAGCTGTAAATGGTAAAATGGTAAATGGCCTGTATTTGTATAGCGCTTTTCTAGTCCCTAAGGACCCCAAAGCGCTTTACATATCCAGTCATCCACCCATTCACACACACATTCACACACTGGTGATGGCAAGCTACATTGTAGCCACAGCCACCCTGGGGCGCACTGACAGAGGCGAGGCTGCCGGACACTGGCGCCACCGAGCCCTCTGACCACCACCAGTAGGCAACGGGTGAAGTGTCTTGCCCAAGGACACAACGACCGAGCTCGGACCTCGGACAGTCTCGGTAGGAGGTAGATAGAGAGTAAGGGGCCAAAAAGAATAGGAAGAATGAGAAAAAGGGAGTGATGTAAGGGCTCAAACTAGATGCTATTCTGTGTGTGTGTGAGTATGTGAAGGGGGGGCAGAGAAAAAAAGTGCAGCGCAAATGAGTAGTACGAAGAGAGAGGGAGGGGGGGGCTGCACAGAGGCTCTGCGGGGAGATCAACACAGCTGTGCAGAGAGACAGAGGGAGTTGCACAGATAGTGGAACAACCAGCAGTAAGACACAAAGGACCAAATATTAGATGCTTTAACGGTAGCCTGAAGACACACAGGGGTATATAATCAGAAGTAAACAAGAAAGTGGACCAATATCAGCCACTGGCAACACTTGGGATACAGGAAGGCAGAAGAGCACAGGAGGAAACAAAAGAGAGCTGAGAGAGAGCAGAAGAGTGACCAAGTGGAAATAAAAAGGAGGACATAAGAGCACGGCTGAGGCAGGTAAGAGTTAGAAATTTGTACGTAAGCAGTGTAAAAGAAAAAAAAGTAAACAGAAATGTTTATTTGAATGTAGATCCACATATAGGCAAGGTAGTATCTGACAATATGCTGTTGTGCAGTTCAATACATGGGAAAAGAGGATAAACCGGAAGACAGATGTGAGGACAAAGGGAAACATGCATGATGCAATGCAAAACTAACACAGCAGGCTTCAGCCTAAGCTTCAGAGCAGCCGGCGAAAAAAATGCATCCAAACAGGCGAATATGTTCACCTGACAACTACAACCTGATAACATTCTGTGCCATTTTGGTCCCTGGCGAAGGGGAATCAATAGTGTTGGTTCGCACAGTCATTTAGAATGGCACTTCAGTGTAAATAACGCATTGAAAATTAAATGCTGCTTTTCTAGACTGCTGGCAATATGGCGATATATTAGCTGCAGATTGCTTTGATGATAACTGAAGCACAATAACATGCAGGACAGATTTGCATGGTTCGGATGAAAGTATAAAGTGAAAGGACAGAAGTCTGTTACTGACAGTGAAATCAATCAGGGAAAGGAGGAGGAGGGGAAGGGTTTCCTGTGAGGATTTCTTCCTTGATGAGAGGGTTAGTTGAAGAATTCTGAAAAACAAAAAATGTGATCGAGGCCACATACATCAGCAGATCAGAGTAACTGCAATATTTAAAAAAATATTAATAAATAAAATAAATGTTAGACGTACATACATGCCTATCTAAACAAAATGTTTGTCTATGTGTGTGTATTTGTGTGTGTCTGCACGAGTGTGTGAAGGCATTGGAAACGCTACTAATATATAATATTGGAGCGAGTAATAGAGGTGGGGATCAATGCAAGTTTACAAAACATTTTAAAACTATCGTGTCAGGGTGAACGCGCAGTTATCTAACAAGAAACGAGTGAGGATGACTGCTGCGTTGCAGACTTCCACTGTGCTTTGTAGTCACATTTAGTTAGTTGCTGCCACCTTATGGTCAAACTGTGTCATCCCAATTAAATGAAAACAGCTCTTGTGTTTGTGTTTTAGTCCTCATCACATCTCTCTGACCTCTGCCAGCTGATCCAGGATGTCTGCCAACCTGTTACTCATCATCCTCCTGACCTTTACGCAGGGGTGAGTGACTCTGAGGTCAAAAAAGCACGCCCACTTGTTTGTCTCATTGTTTCTCTCATTTCCTTTTTCATTTTTCCCTGCTTTTATCAGGAGCTGTGCATTCCATAGCAACCACTGGGGTGAATGGAACGACTCCCAGCTTCTGCCAACAATACAAAAGCTCATGAAAGGCTATAACCGCTACCTCAGACCTAATTTCAATGGTATGAAGTTGCTTGAGACATTTATTTTTTAAGCTTTTTTTTTTAACTTTCTAAAAGTCGTCAGAGCTTCTGTGTCTTTCACTTAAGAGTGGACCAGTTGTACTGTTTCGCATGTGTGTCTCCTGAACAGAGGGCCCAGTGGAAATTGGAATGAGCCTTGATATCGCCAGCATTGATGCCATCTCTGAAATCAATATGGTACACCTTCTATTTTTGTCATCTGCGCGATCAAACGAGGGAGCAGGCGTCTTTATATGTTTTTTGTATCTTTTCAGGACTACACAGCGACAATCTTCCTCCGTCAGCGCTGGCGTGATGCTAGGCTGATGTTCCCCGGTAATGAGAGCGTGAGCGTGGACGGTCGCCTGGTGTCACTGCTCTGGATCCCTGACACTTTCATCCCAGACTCCAAGCGCTCCTTCCTGCACGATGTCACCGTGGAAAATCGCCTCATACGCATCTTCAGCAACGGAACTGTTCTCTATGCTCTTCGGTACATTTCTTTACCGAAGCTTTGACGCTCGCTGACAGCTGACATTTCACGCTGCTGGTCACAGACAAGAAGAAAACAAATCCAGTCAACCCCACACTGCTCTCACGTTCTATATAAAAAGAAAGGGGAAAAAATAACTAGGAGTATGACTAAAAAGCAAATGTCATCCCTCATTCATTCATCTCAGGGGTATGGCTCTGCATTCCTGTATGTTCTGCCCTTCAAACACTTAAGCCTTTGGCAGTGAAGATTTGCAGAGTTCCATATGAGTATTAAAAATCAGGCCAGGCTAATCTGTCAGCTCACACTTCCATATAACTTTTTTTTGACTAGACAGTTTGACAGATGAAAGAAAGGTCAGCTGTGTACAGTATGTTCAGTATCTTCCTTCTTCTTGAGTACCGAAACTGATTGATAGCTGGAGCCATCATCTGATTGTGTGGAGGTGATTGAATGTTGTAGAACTCGAGCAACCTGGCCTCATTTTTGCAATCCGACAACACTGTGCACATAATTCATATGTGAGACACAATGATGATACTCCAGATATAAGTCTTTGATCTCTTGGATGTTCATCAGGGGAGAAGAGTTCTTTATGTTCACTAATAATTAACATCCCCTGTTATAAATCAGCAGAGCTGCAGTCATTTCAGTTGGGTTTTTGAAGCTTGGTAATGAATGCCTGCTTTGAATGCCCAACAGCATCACGGCTACGATCGCCTGCAACATGGATCTGACTAAGTACCCTATGGATAGACAGGTGTGCACCCTTCAGCTGGAGAGCTGTGAGTATTTCACTGTGAGCTCCATTAACCATCAGTCATGTGTGTAGCTGGACATAAATCATCATCATCATCACTACTACCATTTTCATCAGCCTCTGTGTAGTGAGTATGAAACTGAAAGCCAGCTTTACACCAAGCACTTCACTAGCCAAAGGTTAACTACTCTTTGTTCTTTCAGGGGGGTATAACCTACAGGATGTGGTGTTCTACTGGACCAGAGGAAATGATTCAGTGAAGGGTTTGAACACACTGAGGCTGGCACAGTATAGTGTGGAGAGCTACTACACATCAGTGTCAGAGGCTGTGTACGAAACAGGTAACATATTTGAGCTCTCTGGATTTCCTTTGCATGTTAGGATTCATCCAATGGCAGCTGCTATTGGAGCACAAATGCACCACAGGATTGTTTAAATCTGTATTTTTTCCCTCGTTCTTTTTATGTCTCTTTATGTCCTTTGCAGGAAATTACCCCAAGCTGGTGCTGCATTTTGCACTGCGCAGAAATGTGCTCTTCTTCATCTTGGAGACGTATGTTCCCTCCATTCTGTTGGTGGTTCTGTCCTGGGTCTCTTTCTGGATCAGCCAGTCCTCTGTGCCAGCTAGGACCTGCATTGGTCAGTAGCAGACCTCACTCTTTTAGTCCAGGATTTTGGTAACTGTCCATAGAGTGACCATTTCCATATTAGAGGCTACAGGATTTCATGTATTGGTTTTTCTTTGGTCATATGAAGTAGGGATGAGTTTTAGCATCCCACCTACTTGTAGCATAATTATAATAACAATACTTATATTATTAAATAATTGTTCTCAATATAACAACTATGATGTCTAATGTCTGAGGTTTTCTGACTCTAACCTATGAATAAAAAGGATAACTTCGACCTTAGTCACTAAATAACTCACCAAATGATCAGCAGCTGAAGACACCAATTATAGTAAAAAAGTGCACAAATACATGAATAAATAAGATAAGGGTAGCACGGCATTTACTTTGCTTACACTAATGTTTTGTAGGAGTAGCTAATGGATGATGGGCCTTCACATAAATAACTGGACATGACTAACTTGAGCTTGTTATATAATAATATACTACAGTATATTTCTAACTAGGCAGCTCATTCTAACTCTTGACAATACTTTAAAGATGTAACTCTTATTGGGATCAACTTGAAAGAAAGGCAGACGTCATGTAAAGTGAGGTCAGAGGTCAAATGCGACATGTTTAGATGAATATAATGTGATAATTAGAATCCCCAAAAAGAGTATCATTTTCTTAATGTTGCCAATACAAACAAAGGCAGTAGAATTTTAAGCATCACTTTGAAGATAAAAGGCATTTTATGAAAGCTTGACTTTATTTGACCTTGAAGAAGTCAGAGGTCCAAAGTAAGGTCATACAGTGGCATGCAAAAGTATTCGGCCCCCTTGAACTTTTCCACATTTTGTCACATTACAGCCACAAACATGAATCAATTTCATTGGAATTCCACATGAAAGACCAACACAAAGTGGTGTACACGTGAGAAGTGGAACGAAAATCATACATGATTCCAAACATTTTTTACAAATAAATAATTGCAAAGTGGGGTGTGCGTAATTATTCAGCCCCCTGAGTCAGTACTTTGTAGAACCACCTTTTGCTGCAATTCCAGCTGCCAGTCTTTTAGGGTCTGTCTCTCTACCAGCTTTGCACATCTCGAGACTGAAATCCTTGCCCATTCTTCTTTGCAAAACAGCTCCAGCTCAGTCAGATTAGATGGACAGCGTTTGTGAACAGCAGTTTTCAGATCTTGCCACAGATTCTCGATTGGATTTAGATCTGGACTTTGACTGGGCCATTCTAACACATGGATATGTTTTGTTTTAAATCCTTCCATTGTTGCCCTGGCTTTATGTTTAGGGTCGTTGTCCTGCTGGAAGGTGAACCTCTGCCCCAGTCTCAAGTCTTTTGCAGACTCCAAGAGGGTTTCTTCCAAGATTGCCCTGTATTTGGCTCCATCCATCCTCCCATCAACTCTGACCAGCTTCCCTGTCCCTGCTGAAGAGAAGCACCCCCAGAGCATGATGCTGCCATATTTGACAGTGGGGATGGTGTGTTCAGAGTGATGTGCAGTGTTAGTTTTCCTCCACACATAGCGTTTTGCATTTTGGCCAAAAAGTTCCATTTTGGTCTCATCTGACCAGAGCAGCTTCTTCCACATGTTTGCTGTGTCCCCCACATGGCTTGTGGCAAACTGCAAACGGGACTTCTTATGGTTTTCTGTTAACAATGGCTTTCTTCTTGCCACTCTTCCATAAAGGCCAACTTTGTGCAGTGCACGACTAATAGTTGTCCTATGGACAGATTCCCCCACCTGAGCTGTAGATCTCTGCAGCTCGTCCACAGTCACCATGGGCCTCGTGGCTGCATTTCTGATCTCCTTGTTCGGCCTGTGAGTTTAGGTGGACGGCCTTGTCTTGGTAGGTTCACAGTTGTGCCATACTCCTTCCATTTCTGAATGATCGCTTGAACAGTGCTCCGTGGGATGTTCAAGGCTTGGGAAATCTTTCTGTAGCCTAAGCCTGCTTTAAATTTCTCAATAACTTTATCCCTGACCTGTCTGGCGTGTTCTTTGGACTTCATGGTATTGTTGCTCCCAATATTCTGTTAGACAACCTCTGAGGCCGTCACAGAGCAGCTGTATTTGTACTGACATTAGATTACACACAGGTGCACTCTATTTAGTCATTAGCACTCATCAGGCAATGTCTATGGGCAACTGACTGCACTCAGACCAAAGGGGGCTGAATAATTACGCACACCCCACTTTGCAGTTATTTATTTGTAAAAAATGTTTGGAATCATGTATGATTTTCGTTCCACTTCTCACGTGTACACCACTTTGTGTTGGTCTTTCACATGGAATTCCAACAAAATTGATTCATGCTTGTGGCTGTAATGTGACAAAATGTGGGAAAGTTCAAGGGGGCCGAATACTTTTGCAAGCCACTGTATTGATGTGATTCACTATATGTTGTCAATACAAGAAATAAGAAAGATGGTTTTAAATAACGCTATATAGCATTACACTGATGTGTTAACAATACACTTCAATTCAATTCAATTCAATTTTATTTATATAGCGCCAAATCACAACAAAAGTCGCCTCAAGGCGCTTCATAGATACACACCACACTTGTAAGATTTTTGTCCATTTTTGACCAATAAATCATTGTGTTGACCTTGGAAACTTTAAGGCAAATATTTAATTGCTTGTTAACATGACCCCACTCAAGCAAATGTGACAGACAGACAGAATAAAATCACACACACACCCAAAAACATGACCTCCTTGATGATGGTAGATACAGAAATACATCACTGATTAAGATTTCACTGAAAAAAACATCAAGTTTTCTGTTTCCACATGTTTGTTTTCAATACAATTTCCCCATACACTGAGTATTTTCTAAGATCTGGATCCTTTAGTCTCACATCTACAGCAGCAGTGATGTTGTTTGCTTGAAGAAAATAATAAAGAGAATGCATAAACAAAAAAAGCCCCTGAAAGAAGAGCAAGAGTAGTGTGGAATGGACAAACTAAATATTTGTTTGCTTGATTTAATTGCTGGGACATGCTGGAAATAAAGAAAAAAATCCCAACCCTCTGATCTGTCTGCAGGAGTGACAACAGTGCTGACGATGACAACTCTGATGATGGGTGCCCGCACTTCCCTGCCCAATGCCAACTGTTTTATAAAGGCCATAGATGTTTATTTGGGCATCTGTTTCACCTTCATTTTTGGCGCACTGTTGGAGTATGCCTGCGCTCATTTTTACACCATGCAGCACCAGACCATTGAGGATTTATATCGGGTGAGACACATAACCATGACACAGATAAAAATGGAAAGATTCTCTGTTACTGTAAACATCAATCCATCGGTTTATCTGCCCATGTAACAGGACCTTCTGAGGGAGCTCAGCGAGTCTAATGGAAATGGCTCTATCCCCATCGTCAACTCCAGCCAGCCAAATCAGTCCGTGGAGATCGGCTCCACCGCAGAGGACTCCACGGAGCAGTCAGCGAACAGCGACACCAAGAACCACACAGAAACAAAAGAGAAGGCGCCAAATCAGGGCTGCGGCTTGTCGTCAGTGAGAGACGCATCACGTAAGGCGGCATCTGTCTTCATTGTGGAAAATCCACACAACATTGATCGCTATGCCCGCACAGTTTTCCCCACAGCATTCCTCTTTGTCAATATCCTGTACTGGCTTTATTATCTCTTTCTGTAAGTGCTCATTCCAAGCCGTGGAAAGTTTAATTTCACCAACCTGAAGCTGCTCTACCTCCTCATTTAAGATCCAACACCAGTCGCCATGGTCTGAATACGAACGGACCTGACACAGCTTATTTATTGGATGGCGAAAAATCAATTGGTCAGGACTACGCTCTGCAACAAGGGCCGTTATTGATTGTGTGCAAAGAGTTGGCTCCCAGCACATCAGCATGTAAGCATGGTAATGCAAAGCCTGTATTGTCTACTGACCAATCCATAGATCAAATGAGGAAGAGTTTAGAATGAATAGGATGCTGAACAGCACCACACAGTTGGTTGCTATGCATTGTTTGCATGAGACCATATACTGTATGATTATGTTTCGCCGTACAATGTGAAATTAAAAGCCTACATCAGTGACTGGAATGTGTCGGTGCATTTTATGAGAAGGAAATTCAGTCTGTGCTTAGTAACAAGTTAATTAAACAGGAATTGTTTGGGAAAATAAGAGACACATTTATTATTCCCTCATCCGGGTACGAGAACAGTAAAGTGCAACAGGCGACCACAGGTTTGGTAAGGAAGGTGTTAAAATGACATTTGATGATTTCATTAAAAGGAAAAGACAGATTTCTATCACTGATAGCACCACTTTGTTAGTAACTCAATGATCTGTAATGTAAGTATTCAGCTGTATTTAAATGTGTGCCAAAGAGGGTGATCAGGACAAGCATGGATTTACTTTGTTTTTTACCCAGAATCCTCTATGGCACGTACCCGAATACTGACTTCAGGCAGAAAAATGCACAAAAAGTTTTAGGCACTTAAAAGGAGTAGCAACATTAGGGATATGAGCCACTGTGGAGTCATTAAAGAAACATCAAGAAATAGAGAGACTGCTGCAGCAGATGGTATTATCTGAAGATTAGAGAGTCACTATGGGATTACTTGATGCAACTCAGAGAGCCTGAACCCCCAGAGGAACATACCTGCCAATTACCTTGGAAAACTGTGCCTAAAACTTTTGCACACTTTGTGATGAGGAATGAAGCGCTGTACAGTATTTTAAGTACAAACACATATAGAACAGTAGTTGGCGCTCATTATGTACAGGCAAAACAAAAAAGATTATGTCACCTAAAAGGCACATCATGGCTTAAACTGTCTTTCATTCTCAAAGCTTCCGATACGTCACATTGCTTTGGCCTTCTTTTTCCCCCTCACGACACCATTTAAACATTTCTGGCTCTTTTCCACACTACATTTTATTCATTTGTAGTGCTTTCCATACTTTTATGTTGCCTTTCTCTGCTGAACTTACCCTTCTTGATTTTTTTGTTTTCCTTTTCCAAAATTTTAAACTGCACCTTTCCAGAAAGTGAAAATACTTGGCTACAGACCGTAAACAGTCGTTGGAAATATTCAGTAAGCTGTACCACCACCTAGTGGCTGATTTCTTTCATTACTGTTTATGCAGTTTCTCAGCAATCCAAAAAGGAAACAAGTCTTGACTTTCATTTATAAATGGCAAATTTTAGACAAAGGGTCCAAAGTCTCTTCCAGATATGCATTATTTCCCTCGTCATCCTAGGTTCCTTTCTTTGACTCCCATTCCTAGAGAAAGAAAATCAGATTTTTTTTTTTAATGATGTGAAAACGGATTTCAATTAATTTCACAGGAAACACAAAAGTGTACTTATATCATTAAATAGTTGTTTACAGTAATCTAACAGAATGAAAACCTAAAGCTTTTTGGGGAAAAAATGAAATGAAAAACAAGGTCATGGTGCACTAAATTGTATTCACTCGTCTGCCTTCACACACATATGAACTTGAGTGACTTCTCATTCTGAAGCCATTAATATGACATTGGGCCACCCACTGATGCTATAACGGCTTCAACGTTTCTAGGAAGACTTTCCAAAAGGTTTAGAAATGAGTTTATGGGAATTTTTGCCCATTCTTCCAGCGGCAGACACTGATGTTGGATTGAGTCTCCGCCCAATTCATCCCAAAGGTGTTGTGTTGGGTTGAGGTCAGGACTCTGTCTTTATGGTCCTTACTTTGTGCACTGGTGCACAGTTATGTTGTAACAGGAAGCAGTCTACAGTCCAGTGGCAGAATGCTTCACACCACTGCGCCTGACACTTTGAATCGAGCTTGGTGATGTAAGGCTTGGATGGAGCCGTTTCCATGACACTCTCTCCACACTATTCTTGAGCTAATCTGAAGGCCACATCAGAGGTCTGTAGCAGGAAGCTGACAAGCTCTGTGCACTACGTGCCTCTGACCCCACTCTGTGATCTTACATGGCCTACCACTTCATGGCTGAGTTGCTGTTATTTCTAATCACTTCCACTTTGTTATAAAACCACTAACAGCGGACTGTGGAATATTTAGTAGTGAGGAAATTTCACGACTGGGCTTTTTTCATAGGTCCTGAGCTCCTGAGAGCGACCCATTCTTTCACAAATGTTTTTAGAAGCATAAATAGGTGCTTGACTTAATACACCTGTGGCCATGAAAGTCAATGGAACAATATGGTGTATTTGTAATGCTTCAATTTTGCAATACACTTTTTTTTATTGCTGCTTCCTCGTAGACCGCCTCACATTTCATTAACACATAGAGCCACTAATATCTACATTGAGTGCACTATCATATGATGACTATCTATTTATGTGCGAACTGTGAAAAACCCATTAGATGATGGTACATGCCGCGGTGACTCTATTAACTCCCTGAGGAGACTGAAAAGAAAACATGACAATACACGACAAGCTGAGCAACTGAACTGCGTGCAGCAGAACGGATGAATTTCATCACTATTACCTTTGCTTTCTGCATGACAGTTCCAGTACAAGAAGCGTAAACAGACGGTGGCCTCCTACGCAGCTCTGCGGCACAATTTACTGGTAAAGAATCACTGTAGATATTCTGGATCTTCTTGCTAGAAGCCTGGACAATATAGAAAAAGGATAGAAGTATTTAAAAATCTTTGTATGCAGAGGGCCTGTCTTTCTACATTAAGCATAAGCGGTACCTGAACAGGAGGTTTAGCCTCCGCTGATGCCCCCAGGGTTCCTCCTGCCAGGCTCTTATTTAGGTTTTCTTTGACCTGAGTCAGTTGAAGTTCCAGGTCCACCCTCTCTGCCTCTTTAGCTCGACAGGCCTCCTCCAACTGAGCCACACGCTTGTTCAGGAAGGACTTCCTCTTATCTGCCACACAGATTCACAGAAATAGATCAAAACAATAAGATACGCATTTGTACGTTCATATCCTTTGCATTATAAATAAGTCTTAAAATTCCAGTTTTCAAAATAAAGCACTTACTCAAGTTCTAAATTTATTGATTTTACAATAAATCAATCTCAATCTCAAGAGAAATTTTTTTTGTTTATTTTGGGTTTTTTTAAATTTATCTAGCGATGAAATTTATTAGACCACCTGTTAAAAAAAAGCAAGAAAACAAAAATATTCTAGAAATTTGCCCAAAACTTGTTTAAGACTAAAAAAAGGAGAAAAAGTTGTATCATTATTTAAGACGCAAATAGCAAACTGAATTCACATTTTTAAAGCCACCGGACTTCTGTATTTGGAAATTAACCAAGAATAACATTCAACCACTAAAAAACACGTCATAGACACCTCAGCTTCACTACTGGAACTTTAACATTATGCACTCCATACTGTACAGTAATGCCACTGTTTTGCACATGTCTCAACTCTGTATATTTTTATATATTTTATTTATTGTTTAATTTGTAAAATATGTGTACACACACACACACACACACACACACACACACACACACACACACACACACACGTAGAAAAATATTTAGTATACACATCCAGAAATGCATATACTATTATATATTGTACATATATTTATTAGTTTCAGATGTAGCCATTCTTGTATTTTGCTTGTTTACATTATTGTATTTTGCACAACTCTGTTGCTTGTGAAGCTCGCACACAAGAATTTCACTCACATGTGCTGTACCAATGTACCTGCACATGTGATGTGACAATAAAAGTGATTTGATTTGATTTTAAAACACATTTTTAGTATAAACTTATTTTTAATAATAATGTGCTATCACTTTTTGTTTTTACTTTATTTTGTAAAACAGTATAGTCGAATATTACTGGATAACAACAATAATTATATTTTAGCATTAAAAGTACAATTTCAAGTAAAAGACTTACACATACTGCTCAACTAGCCTGAAACAAGTTATTAACATTAAAAAAATATTTCAACAACTGCAGCATAAACCTCACAATGCAGGATGCTGTTATAAATTTTTTAAGCACTGTATAAAAAAATCGAATCTAATTATGAAACCTAAAAATACTACTTAGATGTTTTTAAAGAAAACATTTTGCTTCATTAAAATGTGTTGATGATCTAAAATGTAATAGGTTTCATATAGTTGTGTTTCTGTGGCACAGTTATGATTGTTTCCTCTGCCTCTGCTGGAAGCACGCCACACAGTACTAGAGGAAATTAGGTAATTAGAGATAGCAGACATTTTTTTCATAAGCATGTTGTTTCATGTAATAATTTTAATACAAATGCTGCATGGGAAACTTCTGCTCTTTCATGGCCTTATAATAAAGGAGGTCACAATGCGGGGTCATATAAAGAGCCGTGATGCGTTATGATGTAAAGGACGTCTGGCAAATTTGCACAAACACACCAATGAATCCTGCAAAAATAAGACTAAAATCCTCCCATGTTTTTTTTTTTTGTGCCTTGTAACTATGTCTTCATACATTAGTTAATCATCGAGAGGGTACATGCATGTTTTAGTTGTGTTTTTCATTTTGGGACTGCTTCAACAATAAAGAGCAACCATTCATGCCTGACTTTATATCTTCTTACCTGCAGCTGTCTTCAGCTCTTCTTTCAGCTCTCTCTTCTGCTGTCGGAGGGTTACTAGTGCATTACGTATGCCATCTCGCTCTTTCTCCAGCTCCTCTTTTTCTCTCAGGTAGCGTTTGGCATCTTCTTCTGCTCGCGTTTTCCCATACCTCCCGTACTGGCTGGTATCTGGATGAGAGCAAAGGTTAAAGGTCAGATGTACAGGGGTTATGGGAACAAGACAAAACCCTCTCACGGCAGCCTGTCTGCATAATTAATGCTATGCTCTCCGTGGGGGCAATATGAAGCTGCCTGTAAGTGTCACATGGATGTAGAGCATGGTCGTTTTTTACAACAGGCCAGAGAGAGACAGCGTTCATTTTTCTAGAAATTGTGTGGCTTTAATATTAGAGAACATAATATTTTTGTGTTCATGTCCCATTTATGTTTCAGAGGATGTTTGATTTTTCTTTCTTTCTTTAAGCATCAGACATTAAACTTACTATCTTACCATGCTCCACTCACCCCAAAGCAAACCCTAACCTATAATGGCCATAATACAGCGTTGTAAATTCAAGGAAACCCGGTGATATGGTTGCAGGAATTAAAGATAAACACACACACTCCTGCGGGGTAAGAGGTCAGAGGGTGAGGCAGCAGATCTAATGCGAGTGTCCAATAAATCTCAGGTTACATCCTGCAGCTCTCAGCCCATGGAAAGCGCGGCTTCTTTGATGTGCCAGAAGGTGACAGCGAAGACCACAGCGGAGACGCGGCAAGAAGAGGAACCCTCGCTAGAAATCCGCACTGATATCACTTTTCTGTAACTCAGACGCTCATCTCCTTCACTTGTGCAGCAGAGAGCGAATGACAAAAGGGAGCAAATGGGAGAGGCCAGAGCAGAGGGAATGGAATATGGGCGGAAAGTGAGAAGATGATTGAGTGAAGAGAAGAAAAGAAGAAATACTGAGCCAGATGACTGCTCAAATTTTATGACTGCCAGTGCTTAAGCCCACAACTCGAAGGAGTGTAAGCTATATGAGCTCAAGAGCACTGGAATCTATGACTTAGTGAAATATTGATGTATTAAGAAGAATTATTTCTCCCCCCCACCACAGTATTTTGAGCTGTTTTTATGGGGTTTTTTTTAATCACACAGATGTAAATCAAGGATCAGTATAAAATAGAAAAAATACTTAATATAACAACAAAGTATATTAATAAACTCAGCCTGTAAGTTAATAAATGTGAAGTCAGCTCCTTTCAAAGTAGTTGAAAAAAGACACCAGCACTGCTCATAAGGCTGCACATTAAACAATAAATGGCAATGTTTCAAAGTTGTAAAGCAATATTTTAAGTTTCATACTGACAGAACAATAAAAAAAGAGAATTGCCTTAAAAATTGTTTAAAACAATCAGTTTACCACAAATGTAACAAGTCAGGAGACAGTTTAGTCACACTCCGAAGAGGGGCGTTTAAAGATGTCTTCCTTTTTATTTAGGAAGCATTGAATTAAAAGCTAAGTATGTAAATAAAATAGAGGATTTTTTGTTGCTCTTTGGAAAATCCTAGAATTTATTTCACAAGGTTAGACTCAGCACCACTTGATGAACTGCAAGTCACACTGGAAAACAAACTGAGCACACTTACGTGAGCCTATTCGCTTCAGGGAGACTAATGGTTTGGTTCTGTCAGAGTCGCTGCTTGAGAAACTTGAGCGCCGTTTCCCTGTATTCCCAGACTGCTGCCTGCGGTTCTCTCCTGACTGGGTGGAGCAGAGAGAGGGCGGGGGGAGTGACAGATGTGGGAAGAGTGAGGGCAGATCAAGAAAAGTTAAATTTGTTTATCAGGATATGCAGTGAACGTGTCTCGGGATTTAGTGATTTGAGACTGCTGTGGTGTGCGTGTGTGTGTTTTTGGTTGTAGGTGGTGAGAGGCATGTGTTTAAAGTGCATGTTAATGGGGTTAAGAAAGGAGTTTACAGGCTGTGAAACTGCTATGACCTCTTGCCTTCCTGTCACCAGTCAGAGCACTTTATCTTTTTTTTCCCTAATGCGGACACCCTGATCTTTCTGTGGTAAAAAAAAAAGGCATCATTGATAGGAGTGCAGCAGAGCACTGTCTATTTATTTGGGTGACTGATGGGATGTCAGACAGCGAAAACCCAAACAGCTGCATGCCCATACATCTTCTGATCTGGTCACATCAAAGTTAACGCGTGATTTCTGAGCGTGAGTGTCCTGCTTACCTGCAGATCCTCGTTAGGTACCTCATCGTATGTTCTAGAATCTGTGGAGGTGCTGCTGGAGGAGGTAGCCCACCTAGTTTGAGAGACAACAGACAAAGTAAATTTACATAAAAATGATGTAAGCAAAAACATTGCTGCTTTGGTTGATGGCCTAGCTTTGAACTTGTCCATGGATCCTGACCCCCTTCCGCTTCATCTCACTCACAGGAAGGAATGCCGCGCAGCATCACGGATGTTAGCAATGGTTTCCACATCTACATAGTCGTAATGCAGTGATTCTGGGTCTGTCGCAGAGCCCATTTCTGCCAGGAGGAGACCGAGCCACCGTCCAAGCTCCTCTGAGCTGCTTGCCTGACAATTTAAAAGAAAGGCATTGGATAAATAAATAAATAATCAAGTTTAATATTCAATCTACTTAAAGACTGTGGTGATGTATGGGATGTGAATGGTCGTGTGATATGCACGTTAGTATGCATTCGGATTATTTCTGAAGCTTTTGTACAGATCGTGATTGTTTTTGCTTTGCAGGTATTCGAGTGGATGAGAGAAACATCTGGCTCATTAGCTGATAATTGCTTCACAGTCTGTTTATCTGAGCTCTTTTCACTGAAACAGCTGCCCAGTGCTGACCGAGTCGAGCTGACGAGAGTGATGAGATTGAATCAAAACATTAACCCGACAATAAGCCTACCACCTCTGTTGGGCAGATGGAGACTGTTGAGCTGGTTAAAAATATCTCCCTGCTTATGTTCTTATGAAAGATGACTCTTTTCAATTCTCACAGATTCGACCATTCTGGTAATATCGTGCAGCTTTGAAATAATCAAACAAGAAGCACACCTCCAGGGCAGCCACTTCTGTGCTGTCCCGTAAGACACGGAAGGCAAAGGGGTGCTTGGGTCCGAGTCCCGGAACCACCTCACAGCCGTGGAGAGGAAGGGAAGGGAGAGACATCCGAGGATCTCCTTTGTCGTTGTAGAAGTGCAGGGCACCTCTGCACACGCAGCACCACTGCTCCCGCCACACCTGGTTCACCAGCACTGACAAATGGCCTGCATAGCGAGGAGAAAAGGAAGAGTTACGCATTCCGCAAACTTGGACTCCTGAAGCACGACATTGAAGCGGGCTCTGACCTTGCCGAGGATCGCTGTATGTCCGTGGGTCACTTGTCCGAGTTGACTTCTTCTTTGAGAAGCTGATGATGCGTGTGATCTTACGCCCCGCAGCAAAAGGACCCCGTTTCACCTTACCTAAAAATAAAAATTAAAAAGAGTTCAAAATCAGATGCTTTTGTTTGGATTTATCTGTGTCGTTTGGGAACTGTATTCCCAATCTGTTTTATTTTATCAACATGTTTCAACAGAATCCTTCCCATCTCATATGGCATAAATGCAGCAATATGGAAGAGTCACACAAATTACATCCCAGCAACCTCTAATTGGAACAGCTGCAATGCTTTAAGACTGCGTGCATCTCTGCCTTACCATTCTCTCTGCAGTTCTCTCCAGCTGACACGCCCACACTGTCTGAATCTGATGTGTTCCTCTCCGCAGACAACCTCTGCAGAAGCAAACACGCCAACACAAGGTTAGATTTTATCAGGGCCCAAGGTTTCATTCTAAGCTAAGCTGGTCTACACTTGCCTTTGACTAATAAAGAGCTAAATAACTATACTTTAAAGGCATTTCTTCTCATACATATCCACCTTCTTAGACGTCTTTCTGTCATGCTGTTTCCTAAATACAAACACATGGCATAATTAAACAAATAGTCTCCTTCCAGCTCTATATGGGCTCCCCTTGTTTTAGTATTTGTTTTTGTATGAGAGCCTGTTGCAGATTGTGATCTAATAAACTCCTAAAGAGGATGTGCCTCTTCCGACATTGGCTCACCACCACCTCCGTCAACGAAGTCTTAACTCCTAATTACCCTGCTTATCTCCTCTTTGTTCTGCGAGCCAAACACAGGTATCTGTGTTGAGCCAAACAATTGTTTAGGAAAATTGATGCTGACAGCACAATTGCTGCTTGCTGCTGAGCATTCCTCGCCTCAGCTGCTGTAAGGAAGAATTACGGACTTCGGGGATATAACAAAAAAAACCCCCACAAGGATACACTCACATAAACATCCTCTCTCTCACGCTTACCTTATCAAGTTCACATTTTCTGAGAATGACAGGAGATGCCGATTCCTCGGGTGCTGCGCTCTGACTGCTCACCTCTCTGACAACCTGCGGGAAAGTTTGCACTTATCACTCTGGACTGGATGCTAACCCCCCCCCCCCCCTCGATAGACCATTGATGATTGGCAGCTATACCAGAGGAAAATACATGACTCCTGCATAAAATTGCAGCATGCTAAAATTACCGTAAGCCACGTGTGGGCCTGCTCTTTGCTCTGTACCGCCAGCACCAGCGCGTCCCCATTGGGTAAGGTAAAGCGAAGCTCATGATGCTTCCTCTTGGTGTCTTTGGGGACGTAGACTACAGTGCATTGGGGCAGCAGCAGGTCCACGTAGGGGGACATGTCTTTGGAACTCTTATAACACTGCACAAAGAACAAAATGTGGTACGTGTGAGGGGGGAAAAAAGGAAAGATACATAAGTAAAGAACATCCTTTAAGGAAGATGAGAAAGTGCAGCATCTCACTTGTAGCCTGTTGTCCCGTATGACAGTGAGCTGCTTGGCCCACTGCCCAAAGCGTTTTTTACGCAGCAGGAAGGCACAAATGCGACAGTCCCTGGCAGGAGGCATGGAGCTCTCATCGGAGGGCCACTGATGAGTAAGCCGGACGCTTGGGCTCCTCTCTTCCTCGTCTTCCTCGTAGGACTCGTAAGAACTGCTCAGAGCATCAGAATCATTGTCTGTTGAAGCAATGAGAAAGACAGAGAGAGGGAAAATGTCAGCTTTATTTGTTGGAAAAACGCAGGATTTATCCGGCGATCCTGGAAACGTGTGGGTGTTCTCACAGGAGTTTTTGCGACGTAGGTTTGAGCAGGTAGTGGGGTATTGGTTTTCTGTATCTTCATAGCCATCTTCTATAGAGTTAGGAGGGCTGGACCTTACTGGAAAGGGAAGGAAAAAATGCAATTTAGCTTTTGTTGCGCTAATTATCTGTGGTACATCCTGCTATATGATTGTGTTCATATCAATTATATCCTGTGCATGGAAAATTCTAGAACACTAAGGTCACTGAGTTCAACTGAGGTGGGAACATGCTGACCTCTTGTTATTATATACTCAGGCATCTTGCCAGGGCCCAGGGGCACTGCTTCTTCGTAGTACTCCTCTGGAGGAGGGGTTGTGGGCAGCGGGGGTGGCGAGTCAGCTGAGTGTGGGGCGACACAGCTCTGCTAAGGGAGACACATAAATATAAACAAAGCTCTCAAATTTCCTCTATAGCCAAAAAGGCCAAAAGAGCTACATAATCAAAGAGACGCACAGAATAACCCTGTAAAAAATTCCATAAATTAGACGCATGGGCTCTGGGCGGATCCCCAAGTCTTCACTCGTCCAGCAGTTTACAGAGCAATGAGCATGTCGAGCAAAGGGAAAACCCCACAATATGGAACACAGTCTCTGGTTTTCATCGCCTCTTTTGGATTTGCAATTTGCAAAGTGCAACTGGGGCAGCGAGTGCTGAAAAGACTGATATTAAACAGCTTACAGCCCACACACGGAATCCTTTCACCTTCAGGACTTTAAGCCAATATTTAGTTAATTTCCAAAATATGAGTTCTCATATTTTCTCATATTTTTCACTTGCCTTTTTCGAAGTTTCAGTTTGTGCATTCTTGTTTTCTTTCACATCATCAGAAACATCCTTTAGGTCTCCAAGCTCACAATCTTAAAAAAAAGAGACATTCATTTATTCTCGTTATGTTAAGGGCAGGGAATTTGCATAAGTGGCTTTCATTTGATCTCACTATGGTGGAGCTCACCAAATGTCTCAAAGAGAGACTCTACAAAGCTCGTGCCATTTCTGTACACTGATGAGTTCATGTAGATGTAGTCTGTTCCTGACACTAGAGGGGAGGAAGAAGAAAACACAGGCAGCAGTAAGTTAAAAAAAAACAGCATTAAAAAAAAACAAACCTTATGTGTGCAATCATTCAGAACTTAGTGTAAAAATGAATTTCCTTCCTCTCTGTTACCTGATGGCTCTATCTGCTGCAGGAGGTTCCGCACTGAGGTCTTCTTCTCCTGGGTGGTGGAGCTGAGGTTCTCCTGGTCCAGCATCTTCAGCAGCACGCCCAGCTCACTCACCAACACCTCCATTGCTGCGCAGAGAGGAGGGCAAATGGTCAAAGGGGTGTGTGAGTATATGTGCAAGCATTTGTGTATAATTAGAGAGGGCAAAGGTCAGACTAGCAAGTCTAAACAAATCCCTGGTGTATGTCCAACAGGCTCTTTCTGCTTTGCTTTCCCCTCGTCCTTCTTTCAATTTGTGTCACTCTGCTTCACAGTTTGTCAATATCCATCAGCCATCTCATCACTGAGTCTCCTTTCTATCTCCCTCTGTCTATCCAGACTAAACAATGCCAAGAGGCTTCAGTCGAGAAAAGATTTGCAACCTGCTGCAAGCCAGTGCCACCAAGCAGCGCTTTTTGTTTCTTCCAGCTTCCCGAGGTGTTTCCATTAGCTCGTTTGTAACCACCGTCTGTATTCTAGCACCCAGTTTATGTATGTATGCTTATGTATGTAAAAACAAAACAAAACCTAACAAATGGCTGAGTCACTGCTGGCATTCTTGTCTGCCTCCCCCTACTTCCCATTCCCCTCCATCTCTTACTCTCTCCCCTCCCTCCTACCCAATTTTCAGAGTCCAGGCCCCTTGGACCTAGCGAACCGTGCGTCTTACTAGGGTCAGCCGCGGGACAGCCGCTGAGCCAGAAAACTCTTTGTACAGAGTGTGCTCATATGGCAGCAAGACCTGTTGCGCTAAGCACACACACAAACACAGGCAGAAACAGACACATACACTCGTGCACACAAGCCCAAAACGCACAGGCAGGCTCATGTGTTGTGCATTTAGCGAGGTGTGTCAAATCTTAACTTTTGTCTGCTTATCTAGAAAATGCACTCGAACCACCATCGTGTGCAGGATTTTGTACACAGGCCTAAAAAGCACATTAATAAGTTGAGGCAGAATGTTGGCTGTCTCAACGTATGACCCCAACGCAGTGAACTTGCATGTAATCACCTCTGACAAGCAGAAAATAAATTAGCTGGAGAAAATATCTATTGTTTGTCAGTGATGTATGTCCTACATTTCAGGGTGCTCCCACTCCTTAAAGACAGACATACTTTTCTTAGGTGGGTCTTCCTATGGGTTTTAACAATGCCCAGCCAAGGCTACGGTCAAAAGCAACAACAGCTACAGTAGGTGTATGTTTGCCTGTGTCTGTTTAACCACTTTGACTCCTGTACCAGCCTGGTTTCCTTCCATTGTAATAACAGCCCGCTCCCACTCTGAGGAACGGGCATGAGGATTTAATCCATGCTGTGAGCTGGAATGTGTCCTCATTAACATCTAATTCATGCAGGGAAATGAGGAAGTGGAAGGACAGGAAACTCATGAGAGTGGGATGTGTGGGCCTGGTGAACGCTGTTACTCTGCCAGAGGTTCCAGCTGTTTAGATTCTGGCTCTAGCGTAGCACTGGGCTTCCCCTAACCTAAGTGTAAGACAAAACCGTATCCACAGCATGACTCATTCTCTGCAGAGAGAAGTTGAAATTTACACCAGTCAGCACTAAATCAAGTATATTACATATAATATAATAGAGAAATTGAGGCGACGCTTTCAAAGGATTTGGCGTGAAGTAGGTCGCCTCACTCCTTAAAAACGGTTTCACAATTTTACTCCTTAAAAATCAGATTACCCAATTTCACGTTTACAGTGCAAGGGCGAGCGAGAAGGAATTACTTCCTCATTTTTGGCACTAGGGGCACGTAAGACCACCCTCAAGTCGTCCATCGTTCCTTTATAATTAACAACACACCATGCACGAGTGTCGTCACACGTCTTAAGCGGCGAGTCATCTTTTGCTTTTATGCTGCAACTGCTCGTGCGTGTGTTTGAATGCGATACGTAACCGATGTCTTCTAACTAATTAGGCAAAAGCTCCCGTAATGTTACAGTGATAGATGAAAATGTGGTTCAGTGTAGTGAAAGCAATGTATGTGTCTCCATAGAAGGTCAAAGGATAACTTTATTCTAAGCTTTGTGTACTTTCAGCTTTTAAAAAAAAAGACATCATAAAGTAGAAGACTTAAGACACCAGAGAAAAAAGATTGTGCAGGTCTGCAAAGTCAGTCAAAGTTTAGAACACACTTGGTTTCCTCACACTTGCTTAACAATTGCTGTTAAACACCAGACACATTCCTCGCCTCGTTCATAGTGCAAGACTCTGCATTGTGTGTGTGTGTGTGTGTGTGTGTGTGTAGACCTTTGTTAAGTGGAGAGGGTAGTTTGTTTAACACTGCAGACTCAGGCCTTTAAAAGGAGCTTACATTTGTAGACTTTCTGTGCCAACTCTGTACGGTTGAATGATGGGTGAATAATTTCAGTGAGTCTAGCACCTGTGCTAACATGCCCAACAACGTCTAAATTAAAGAATAATCTGACCTCATACGATTGCACCATTTTTCTCAACCCCCCCCGCTCCCTCCAAGTACCAAAGACCTCCCTCATGCTGAGCTGACTTCTTTTCTTGCCATGCAACCCACCCACCCACACACACACACACACACACACACACACACACACACACACACACAAACAAACTTAACATAACAGTATGTCGAAAGTGACAGGATTCAGTCAGCAGCAGCTTTGTTTCACAACATCACTGTAAGCAGACATTCCAACTTATCCAACAAGAATTTGCAGCCCACAACGAGTCTTCAGAGGCTTCAGAAATTACAATGTTTCACTAACGACCCTGGCAAACACAGCTTTCTCAACAATTCAACATTTCTGCCTTTCTCTGTGTCTCAGTGAGCTGGCATGGCCCTCAAGGCATGAAGTAAACATCATCTGATTCCTACTGTGTTTGGATTGAAGGCACGACACCTTTAGTGTCTTTACATCCCCGCAGCTAACACACCTCTCTTTCCCTCGGCATGCCCAAATCCTGTAGCATCAGATGCTTTAATATACCAACATTTATAAAATATCTGTTTTCTTGTTGTTTTCTTTTCAAAACACTTACCTTCACGGGCAGTGGATGACAGTCCCACCATTCTCTAATTGGCTCATTCATACACAAAAGAGATACTGCAGGAGATACTCCAGACTCAAAGACACCCTTTGTGCTCTGTCCTGTGAAGTCTGTAGCGGAGGTGAGCTACCATCTGCTGAATTCACACTCCCTTTACCTCTCCCTTCCTCCATCTGATCTGTTATCTCTCTGCACCTCCCTCTCCGTCTACCCTCCTCTCGTTCCTTTTTTTTGAGTGGGGGGGGGGGGGGGGGGGGGGGGGGGGGCAGGGGTGGTGCTCTGCGTGTGTGCGCATGTGTTTGATCCCCCTTCTTCCACTGTAATCCTAGGGATCGTATAGCACCTGGGAAAGGCTTGCTGTGTAAACACACACACTAATAGCTAACTCACATTCTTTATTCTTTTGCATTCTTTCCCTCTCTCTTTACATTATTAACTTTTAACTAGTGGCTACAAACTAAACAGGTTCCAGTTTAGCTGCCTGTGGAAATCCCCAGTTTATAGGGGTATTTTAACATGTCAAGTAAAAGTTGCAGGATTTAGGAAATTCTGTGGAGTAGTCATTAGGGCAAGTTGAGACCTTTTCAGTGTCACACGTGGAGGATTTGCTGCCTTGAGGCAGAATCAGGCAGCCAAACACGATGCAACATGCTGCCTTCAATCACACTGGCAGTAACGTGGCACAAACAGCCCTGAAGCATACACAGTTCAATACACAACCACAACCACAATATGACACACTAGCTTCTTCTAAGTGTAGGCTTTTACTATAAGAAGCCTCTTGCACAAGACTGGACAAGTATCATTATGATGTCACAAGACTGGGGTTACAGCATAAGCGTGCAAGTAATAAGATCACCTGTTGTTTGGAATCCTAGTGTGACCCCTCATCACCCCATTGTGATTCTATTTGGGGAGCTCATTCACTTTTTTGTTCAGAATTAGACGAGAATGGTTTTAAGATCCATCTGTGCTAATCGAGACTAGTTAACAGGTTGTACATTTTTATTTAAATCATACAAAGATTTGTGTGTTTTTTTGTCTTTTGGTAGCTGATAAAAAACACAACTTCATAATAAAAATATAGAGTACTGTGCAAAACTATTGAGATAACCCTCATTTGTTTATATTTGCTAGGATAATTGGATGTAGGTGCTGCCATTTCTCAAAAACACAGGTACCACAGGCCATAGTGTGAATGTGAGTGTGAAAGTTTGTCTGTCTCTCTGTGTTAGCCCTGTGATAAACTGGTGATCTGTCCCGGGTGTAGCCTGCCTCTCGCCCTAACACAGCTGGGATAGGCTCAGCTGCAACGGGATAAGCTGAATTGAATAAGCAGATAGAAAATGGAAGAATGGACTCCATTAGACCTTCTGCCTCTGATTTTCAGTGCAGTTCTTCTATACACAGTTGTTTCCATGTCTTGCTTTATTTTCTTTCTTCCCTCTCTTTGAAAGAGTAACATAGCATTGGTTCCACAGCAAAGAGTGTTCAAATTCAAGCGGATGAATTTTTTGCTCAGGCTTTTCTCCAAGTTGTCCTTCCTTAAGAATGATTTTATAACAGCCACCATTCTGAGGCCTTTCTGCTGATGCTTAAGCAAACAGTAGATGGATCAACTGAAGGGCCAGATGCATGTCTCAAAAATGCTAATCAGATACTGTTAATCTGTTGCAGATAGTTTTGAGGCTTGTCATTTCTTTTATGTCCTACACCTGTGTAGTTTCCTCAGATTTTTTAAGGACACACTGCACACCATGCTGACATACAAGAGGTTTTCAGCTAAACCAAAGGAATGGGAACAAATTACATCTGTTTGTAATTAGCTGCTAGTAACAAATTGCTAATTTGCTTGTTGTAAGTAAACACAACCCTGGTTCATCACTTGAGTTGGGTGTCTTTTTATGCTTAAATGAGTCATAGGTCAGTGTTAAGTGGCGTTACAAACAAAAACTACTCCTCTAAAAATGGTCCGGTAAAAGGACTGGACTCCTTGGAAGTTAAATATAAAGAAATGAGTAGTGGCTCGATGCTTTTGCACAGAATTGTATTTGTGAAGAAAAGCGCCGCACTAATGAGCTCCTTCTAAAATCTATTGATAAAAAAGCCAGACCCTTCCTCACTCGTAAATGGTGCTTCCCAGCTTTTCCCAAAATAGTCTCACATACTGCCTGATATGGCCTTAAAAAAAAACGAGTTCTGATAGTGACTAAATCTGAACTTTGACCTCAATAGTAAATATCTGACCACATACAGAACTGTGGATGTTAGAGGAGGGATGTGAAAGCACACCAAGTTGTAAAATTCACACCACCTTGAACCATATTACAGCTGGGTGCGATGGATCTCAGGTTTTTGAAAAGCTAAAGCCTTCGGGGCAGAAATAGTCACAGTTAATGATAAAACAAAACCTAGTGTTTATTACAATGAAAACTACTGGTCAAGTCCACAGTGCAAAACAAAGGAGAACCATAAAGATGTAAGTCATGCCAGATAAAGCAGTTCGAGAAAAAAAAAGACGGTACCATCTGTGACTCCACAAGAGATCTGTATCTACTGAAAACTGATGGATTATTCTTGGAAGAGCCCCTTTCCTTATTGTCTTTGGAGATGCTGGATACACAACCATTTCTCAACCCGATCTGACATGAAAGCACACTGCACTGTGTAGGTGTCTTTCTTCCTCGGCCGAACAATACGACCCAGCAAGTTTTTGAAGGAGACGAAAAGCATATTTTTTGTGTGCAAAAGCATAATCTTATCTCATGTTAAGTGAGTCAAAGGATAGGGTTTTCAGTACAGAGACAGTGGCGTTTGAGTGTTATCATCATGCCGTGTGAGTGTTACCTAAATACCTCCATCCAACTCAGTCATCAAAGCTGAGTCAGGCATGTTTGAAAAAAAAAGAGCTGATTCATAATGTTAAGAAGCACAGATGAGAAAGGAGATCACCGTTCACCACAGGATTTATCACACCACTCCGTGTAACAAAGAATGAGGTAAACCAGACAGCCAGATGTTCGCCCAGTTTTTAATTGAATTAGGAGGTGTGCCAACAATGCCTTCTCTCACCAGGCTGTGCCCTATCATGATGAAATTCCCTCCCACCCTACCCTTCGAATTCCTGGCATTTCCCAAGAGTGACAGCTCTTCTTTCCTCTCGCCAGTAGAAACGTGTCTGGGCATTCGCAAAGTGATATCTCTGGAGAACACCACAGGTACACAGGGACAGATCCGGTTCATAGCGCAAATCATCTTGATGGCTGCTGCCAGTCTTTCTGCTACTTTTTACTGCGTCATTTGTGATGGAGGAAGAGATATTCAAAAAAATGCTGTTGCTGTACGTTCATTTTACTTTCACGGTATATAAAGTTGCTATATTTGACATCACACAGAAGGACTGTGTATGAAATGGCTTGCTTGCAGTCACAAATAGACTGGGAAATATAGCTGCAGGCAGCGATGAGGGGGCCAAGCTGGCACAGTCACCATGGCAACTTGAGCTGACCATGTTAAAAGCACTGGCAGGAAAAATGAGTTGTTGCTTAATGCCCTGAGTGGGGACATTATGGAACTTGAGAACCTCAAGAAGAAGTACAAAGTTCATACACCAAGGCTTTATTCAGATATGGAAATGTACTTATTCATTTATGTTTGATTGGAAAAGCTGGTGCATTTCCAGGTGTTCAACCTACGGTACAGTTTTAATACAATAGGATTCATGTCCATATCACTGCTGATTGTGAAACAGATATATCCATCAAACAAGAGAGAGCATAGCTTTAGGCCTGTTGAGCATTGTTGCGTACAATCTGCTAAACATGCCATAATGTTGTATGCTATTTCCAGACTGAACGTGACCCATATCTGATGTCATGAGCTTTGAAGTTAACTTGCTACAAGGAATATAACAGTACCTCATTAGGTGGTGTTATAAAGGTTACTCTAGCTTCAACTAAGCGATGGTGCTATAGTGCACGAGATGGAGACATGAAACTCGGTGAAACGACTGTCCCCAATGAGGGTGTCCCATTCATGCTCTTTAGCAGTAGCTGCTAGGAGATACCACAGTGTTACTTTTATTTTCTCGCTCTGGTTGGCTAAGTTTAGGCAACAAAATGATTTAGTGTGGTTTACCACACAGGCACACCTGTGCACAGTTTACAAGCACTTTTTCACACATCTTCTTGGGGCCTCTTGCACAAACAACATTCAATGTTATATTATGGGAGAACATAGTAATCGTCCAACTGTGCAGTGTCCTTAAGTTTTGTGGAGCATTTTAGCATAATTTAGTCTGTTGTGTTGGTTTTAAATGAGCAAACAGCATATCATTGAGGAGCTTTGGTTCTTCTTTTGGCTTCTTCCTGCTACAGCAGATCATCGGTTTCCACCTAACCCTGTCCTTGGCATCCACTTTTCTCACACCAAGCCTCTGAATGTCCCCTTTGATTACCTTCATGGGTTTTTTTCTCTTGTCTTCCACTTTTCATCTTGCCTGGGCAGCTCCTTCTTCAGCATCCTCTGTCCAATATATCCACTATCCCTCTTCTGCACATGCTCAAACCTTCTCGGCCTTGCTGCTCTAACTTTGTCTCCAAACTGCTTAACCTGAGCTGTTCCACTTGTGTATTAACTTCTTGTCAAATCCTGGTGACTCCCAATGAAAATCAATTCTTCCTTCTCCAGCTCCACCTACTGTCATTTTGTCAGTGCAATCAATCCTGGTGACCCTGTCCATTTCACTCTCGCTGTTATCCTTCACATCACTCCTGACACTTATCTCCACTCTTCTTCACCTCGCTCGTGCACTGTCCATTTGTCTGGACGGTTGATCCCTGATATTTAAACTCCTCCACCTTCACTAACTCTGCTCCGTTGCTCCTTCACAGCTACACCTGTTTTGCTCTCATTGACAAACATGTATTCTGTCTTGCTTCTGCTGACTTTTATTCCTCTTCTCTCCAAAGCATGCTTCCACCTCTCCAGGCTATCTTCTACACAGTCACAGTGTCGTGTGCAGACTCCTGTCTAACCTCATCTCTCAATCTGTCCATCACCTCTACAAACAAGAGGAAGTCATAGCTGACTCTTGAGGCAATCCCACCTCCTCCTTGAACACATCTGTCACTCCGACCGCACACCTCACCACTATCTCGCTGTCCTCATTCATGTCCTACACCAGCCTCACATACGTCTCTGCCCCACCTGATTTTCATCAGCTCGTCTCTTGGCACATTATCTTATGCTTTCCCTAGGTGTCCTGGTTATTTTTTGGTTAGCATTTAAACTTTAAGGCTGGAGGAGTTGATGGATGGCAAAAAGCCACAGGGAAAATAAATACTGGACTTTCAGACACTTCATCAACTGAATACTAATGATTTGCTGGATATATTTACTTAACATTTAAACACAAAAAATGACAATATTTTATATTGCTGTGCTTATAGTTTTTATCAACATACACTCCAAAGAAATATATTAGTTTAAAATTAATGAATGTTTAAGTAAATCTTATTATTGGTCAATATTGCCGGGCCTGAAAACAGAGATGTCATTACATGTTTTTGAGGGCTTAGGGAATAAGAGCCCATTCATTGGAAGCATGTCTGGCATATAGAGTAGAAAGTGTGGGTATTTAAAGGTTATGCCAGGACTACTAAACTACCTACTGAAGACCCTGAAAGGGAGATTTAAAAAAGTAGCAAAACAAAGCATTTTTCCTCATCATCATTAGTATAATGGGCTGAGCATCTCTATGGAGTTCTCTCATATGGCCCCCAATAGAGATGAACTCCCTCTCTCTGCCGATGACATCACCTATCACCTCCAGCCTTCTGTTTCCTCTTCCTGTCAGCTGACCCATTCCCACTTTGACTGCAGCGTCTCTGGTGACCCCATTCTCATTTCACTATCTAGATCATTCACCAGATAGAATAGAGAATGCATCTGCAGCTGCATTTCAAAGAAACAATAAAACAGAGCCTTGAATATGCGATTACTGCAAAAACTCATTTAGCAGCTACAGGCTGAACCCCTGAGAGATAATTATGTTCTCATGGCCTTTTTGTTAATGCATTCATTGTGTAGGTAGTAATGTCTGACAAAGCAGTGATAATGAACATATATACTAAATGTAGATTACAAAACTGGAGCTGAGCAGCAGGTGAGAAGAACATGTGGAAAAGTTTATTTGTTTTGGAGGAACTGCAAAGGTATATGGCTAAGGAGAGAGAGAAAAACATGCTCCACCCCCACTGTTTTTACTGGACTCGGGAAGCTGCTTCAGGTTATTATAAAATACAGCAACGATCCTACACTCCATGATACAAGTGTATGAGCAAAGACAATAAATATAACAGTGATGGGGACTCTCTAAGGATATAGATATGCTGAGTTTCTACGCGAGTAGAGTATTATTCTGTCTGAGATTTTTATTTTTCTTTGCAATAACTGGCCAGCACACTGACCCGAAACTGACAGAGCGATAAACAGCGTTGCATTCAGCAGAGCATGCGTTTCACGGCACAATTACTTTCCAATCTAACATCTTTGTTTAAATCTCCCTGAGCCTCTCCCCGAATCAAAGCAAATATTTCTACACATCACTTACATTCGGTTTGTTTGTGTCGTGCAGTCTGTCTCTAAGAGATTTCTGGCTCCATCCTGCATTCTTGCTCCTACTAATTACACCACTCTAACGAGCTCACCCCAGACAGAGAAAATACTCAAACTCATTAGGTATCTATGGTGGCCGGGGCACTTATGGTCAGAGTGTGGGAGAAGTATGGGCTTGTGCTCTCCCGCTCACCTGCTTAAGCATTAACTGGCTCTTTGAAGGTCAGCCATTAAGCACAGAAGCTTTTGATGTTCAGACGGTGATAGCTAGAGCTGCTATCTCAAAGAGACAGTCAAGGTCCTAAGTTAGAGGTCAGGTTAGTAAAGCAACTCTGCTCTTTCTTCCTACCTGACATTGGTGATGTTTGTTCAGCAGCTTTTGCATCTCTGTAGCAAGAATCTCATGCTATCAGGCCCTAAGAATAATTGTATCTGACAGGTATGGGAGAAAGGTTTATGTTACTGAAATAATTACACTGTTGAAAGAGGCAACACTGAAGTTGTACTACTGACGCCCTGAAATAAGATTTCTTCTGGTGTAGCAGAGTTCCACTTTTGACTCCTACAATCCTTTACCCCTCAGTCTACTGTGGCAAATCTCTTGTGTGTGATGAAGAAGCATCTCAACAGCTGATGATGCCTGTTTATGCATTACCACAGTAACAGAATGGCAAAGTGCCCAGGGGATTTCCCTGTATTTTATCAGTGCATTGTGAGGCAGGGCCGATCTTCCCAGTGTCCCTGAAAAATAAAATGCAATAAAAAAAAGGGAGGAGACAAAAATGGACAGATGGGTAGAAAGAGTCTGATCAACAGTAATACTCACCAGGTGTAAACATATGCATCTGGGCATTTCTCAATATGGACTAAGGTCAAAGGGATGTCTGCCTGCTAGACTTCCTTCCCCTTGCTCTCATTTTTCATTTTTTGCTCTGATTTATTCAGGTCCAGGATGGCACAGAGGGCTTGACTCAGCCTGCTGCTAGACAAAGCCCCTACAGTGCAGTCAGTATTATTCAGATCCCGTATCTGCCCTCAGTCCTATGAGATCACCACAATGCTATGTCTCCCTCACAGAAAAGCATTCACACACTTAGAAAGATGCTATTTTGCAAGTGGAAGCACTGATGTTGCACAGACAAGGGTAATATAGACAGAACAGATGCCGGCAGACACTCACACACACCATTTACGTGCGCGTGCGTGCACGCACACGCTCAGAATCCCAGTCACACATGCACAGAAGGAGGAGAGAGGCTGCTTTGTCTCCACTTGGGATTTTCTGTGTTAATAAGATCTGAACTAAAACGCTGTATTCAGTTTTCACCAGAAAGCTGAGATTTCTGTTGTCTGAATCTGTCATGTTAGCCATAAGAAGGCCTTGATAACTGCCTTTGTATTGTATAGTTAAGAGCATTTAAATGCATAATGAGGATGACTTTGGGCATGGATTTTGCAGTGTAAACAATAAAATGAGTCTTGATTATAAACAATAGTTATGTCTAAAAAGTTAAAATAACATTTACTAAATCATTACTAAGTTACCTTTCAACACACTTCCATGCAGTGTTTTAGGTAATGGATTAGCATGTCGTGCCTCATGTAGTTTCACTTCTTTTTTGTTCTTTTTTCACTAAGTGCAATATGTGTTCAGTCTTCAAAGAAGCATGAAACCACAGAGGCAGAAAACAAAGGAGGTGGAAAGTCTGCAAAGTATTAAATATCATTACAATATAATAAGCTATTGGCAGGCTGGAGTCTTTTTTCATAGTCTATCTGCTTGGGTTTTGTTTTCAGGTTCTTCCCACATTCCAAAGACGCTCATAGTTAAATGGCTGTTCTATACTGACCATAGGTGGGAGGGTAGCTTGTGACTCCCCTAGTGTGACCTGGGATCGGCTCCAGCCACTAAGACCTTCTTATATGAAATACCAGAATTTGTCCTGCTTTTTTCATGGTCCAATGAAAAGAATGCCAAAGCACAGCAACAGGGAAAAACCTACAGGTGAGAAGCTGTTTTGCAGTGTTTCAATATTTTACTTTTACAGTCATTTTTGCATTTATACACAATAACAATAATTCCTTCACTGACAGTGACTGGAGCAAAGAACCACAATAAACTGACACAAAGACTTTAAAAATATCATTTTACAGACCGAACTTCTTCAAAAGAGCCAAGCATGAAATCTACTTTTTTAATGTAGATAATATCAAACATTATGTTACAATGTTTTGTGGTATACGTCATCACACATCATACACCAAAACTCTTGTGAATTCCACACCATGTGTTGTCGGTAACATGTCTCTTTACCCCCTAAAGCAAAATGGAAAAAAATTAAATTAAATTTCTGTACCTGTTTCATAAATCACCCTAATTCACATCTGTTCGAAAGTCACATATAGACGTCCTAACTGATAACAGGTTAGACAAGTCCTATTATGCCAAGTTTTCCCAATAAATCGTAATCTTTTATAAGTACTGCTTGTGTCTGTGTGCCAGCACACCTCAGGCAGAGTCCCTTTTCACTGTCAGCAGCATAAGAAAACACCTTTTTTTCCTCAGTGTCACGTACACTCTATAGTCCCCTGCTACAGTGGTGTGATGCAGGTCTCCATGGAAACCCTATATAAACAGCAATGTGTGGAGAATGACCACTGCCTACATGTGCACGCCCACATGTGCACATACACTCACATAACCCGCACACATATACAGCCATATGAATCATGGTGATCTCCTGTTCTCATAGGGTTAAAGAGGGGGGAATTCCACTTCTTATAGTGCTGGTCTACAATCATCCATAATTTAGAGCTCATGAATGATGAAGCACATATATCATACATACACGTATATCATACTAAATGCCTTAATGTATGCTACATGTGTGAGCGACCCATGTCTGCAAAGCTTCTTCATAATTAAAAACTCCTACTAAAGTCTCAAAAGGGAAACAAAACAAAGACTCTTTTGAACAAAGGTTATATGGAAGGGAGATTCCCTTTTCTATATGTTCTGGGTCTCATTGACATTCATGTGGTTCAAGTTAGTTACAATAATACTATACTGTGTACATCACATCATAGAAAAGATCTAGAGTTCTACTGGAAACAGCTTTGCACCAGAGAACAGGCAGCTTTCTTTGAGTTTTTTGAACTGTAAATGAAGGTGAATGCTATTTTATGGCCTGTAGAATTCATTGTAACTGTCCTTTGTTACGTCTGGCTATTTCATTTACAACAGGATGCGAAACAGACTAAACGAACAACATTTAAACTGAACCACAGGATGGTTTTATTGTTGTTAATCCTCCTTGACCTCATCGAACTCAACTGGAAAGCTGAGCAAGGAGGACAACATCATAGGAAGCTATGATTTTGCTCATTTTGGCTGCTAAAACTAATGGTAAAAAGCCAAGTTGTAAAATACTGGACAAAAGCTAAATGTATAAGGACTCTTTGTTTGTTACATAAAAATGCAGATCACCCAGCAGATAATCAGGAAGTGTTGCATAAATGTGCACACAGTGAAGTCCCCTGACCGCTGCATAGATGATGAAAGCGGGCAGCATTTTAATTGTGCTCTTTTGCACTGCTAACCTGAAACCACTGAAATTGTGATTTAATACGACCGCTACCAATTAAAACCTCTGTTGTCTCCTAACAGTGCTCAGAACTCAGTTCTATGAAAAGAAAAACATTTTCTTACTCTGAGCCGTTTCCTTTGTGAATAATATATTAAGAGGATGGTGGGGGTTGGAATGACATTCCAACAGGCACACAAGCACGGGCGCATGGATGCCCTGCAACACACTGGCTGTCTTTTTCATATAGTACTCAGTGGAATGTGGAGCACGCTGTCACATTAGCAGAAATGAATATACGGAGTAGGGATTTGCATGTGGTGAACTTGTGCATTTCTCTCTGCATCATTTTCTACTCCATAGTCTATTGTTTTTCTCTACAAGTTCTTCCACATGCTCTGACAATAGCCTCAATTCATCATATCTGATGGGCTAAATCACAGGCAAACCCCGTTGCTGCGATGCATCTCTGCAGGGACGACCTCACCCTTCTCACACCCACCTGAATGCTCTGCTTCTCACACTGTTCACTGAGGTCGACTGTGGAAACAAAACCTTTGTTACACTGCTGCTGCTGCAGCTGGCTCAGACAGTCGCTGGCTCACACCATTCAAGTTCCTACCTGCCACTTGTCAACTTTTACAAGTTTGATATCTGAACATATGAATTCTAACTGCAAAAGCAGTTCCGCACATTTTTGCTGCCTTGGGTTTTTCTTTTTTAGCTTTTAGTGCAACTTGATCAGTTAAAGATGTGGCGATTGACTCCTGCGTGACATAACCCCTGTTTTGCCTTTTGCAGTATGTTTTCTTCCTCATTCCCCGTGTGTCCCATGAAGCTCTTTCACATCAACTCTGTAGCATTTGTCTGAATATAAGCAGAAGATGTGTATAAATCTTTATAAACATTAGAATTTATCTGGCTGCTTCTATCTCCTATCACGTCATCTGTAAACATTAGTGATCCAATGCCACTGGAAGACACACACCCATGCATCACTGCATTTACTGGGCTTTGAAAGATATACTTCAGGTCCTGAACCTTTCTCTATAATTTTGATCTTAGTGTCATCTGTCCA
This sequence comes from Maylandia zebra, assembly GCF_041146795.1. NCBI lineage: Eukaryota > Metazoa > Chordata > Actinopteri > Cichliformes > Cichlidae > Maylandia > Maylandia zebra. Next base: position 34,472,553 of record NC_135168.1, read on the forward strand.
AAGATTGCAGTCCCAGAGCTAATTTGACCTTTCAGTTCTTGAAGCTGACTTCTAGTTTGCTCCTCACAAATACAAAAGATTCAGCTCTTGTGAACTCCTCTACATTATCAATGTCAGCCTCCTGGAGAGTGTTCATCACTTTGCAGGATGTTTTGAAGTGGACCTTCTTTACTAATATCTTTATCATTTCTGACATGCTACAAACTTTATGAATGCTCATTAGCCCATTATAACATATCTGACAGATCAAATAAATAGCTGCAGGCAAGCAGGGGACATGGGAGTGTTTATTCTCATGGTGTTTACACAAACAAAAAGCCCAGTCTGTCAAGATGCATTCTTGTGTGTTTGTACGAGTTTCTCTGTTGAGAAAGATAGCAATGACAGATGAGATTTTCTGCTCGTCTGCAAATCTGGACAAGCCCTAAAAACTTCCTTCCTAAGATGCTTTGCCTCCACACCAAAAACACTGCTAACATCAACATAATCCTCATATGCTGACAGAGTCACAAAGAATGGAAAAGGAGGTAAACTGAGGACGGGAGGGCAGGAGTGACCAAAAGAATTGTTGTTTTTCTTGTAGGCATGCAGGTTTGCCCCCTTTTCTTTCCTTTCCAGTCAGCTGAGTAAAAATGTCCATTAAGCTGAACGTTATAATCACTATCACATGTTTACCTGCCTGGCTGCGGGCAACAAGTCGATGAAAACCATTTGAGAGTTCACAGCTCTAAAAGCAAACAGCAACACCAGCTTAAATCACTGCAGGTTTGACCATATGTTCTTAGTTGAAATGCTACACTTGGTCAAACCTTTCCTGATTAATGCCATCACTTCTGATGTTTAGCTAAAGCCCAGATGGAGGCAAGTGTATATGCTTTTTGTTACAGTGGGAAAACATGTTTCTGTGCAGGGGGTGCGAGTGCACCCCACCCAGAGAAAACACATGGCATGGAAACACATTTTGTATTTCTGGCTATTCAACACACACACAAAAACACTGCATATCCCTGGAGATCTGTGCAAAAGAATTCTGTGCCATTGGCGTCCAATACCAGACAATTACTAGCAGGATCACCCAATCTGTAAAGATCTCATCTCCACATCCAGATATTTGACTTGACTCAGGATGAGTGAGATTCACTTTCTAGAACAACAATCAAACTGTGGGTCTTGGGTCTGCACTTGGTTTCCTGGTTGTCCAAGCAGCTGGGGGGAGACCAAAGCAGCTTTATTTCTTTTCTTTTCCTTTTAAGTGGACTACAATTGTATCTTTGTAGATGCTCCACATGAGTTCACATTTACTCAATTTGCTTCATTTACATTTACTTTGTCTAAAATGACATGTTTGTGAGTGTTTGTTGAAGGTAAATGAGGCAGTAAACATTTGGGTTCAGTGAAGTAGAAAACAAGACTTTCCGCAGATAAAAGTCTGAGAGGAAGGGTGTGTGTGTCACTCTTTGACAGTCTCCCAGAAATGATTAGTTCCCATAAACAAACACATGCTTGTCTTAATTAGCTGACGAATTAGAAAGCAGCTTACACTTACACTTGGGGCCGCTTGTGTCCATTGCGCTGTGATGCTGTCCCTGTGAAAGTCTACTGCAGGTCCATGAGTGAGTGAGCATGTGAAGACGTGTGGAGAGCTGCTTGCTGCCGCCGCTGATAGATCCACAGTGGATACAACACAGAGCAGCAGCAGGCACCCGCTGATCTGCTGGGTCCTAAAGCCACCAAGCTCCCGTCGCAGCAGAACAGCTCGGAGCCACAAATGACTCGTGTTTGACAAGGTTACAAGTGTGCTTGAAGGGTAAAGTTAGCACTTCTTCGTCTGCAGTCTGCTAAACAAAGAGAAGGAACTCGCCTGGCCCTGTCCAAAGCCAAGCCCACCTAGCTGCTCCCTTAAAGCGCCTATTATGTCTTATTTGCTTATCTTAGACAAGAACCTGTTGCAGAGATGATGATGTGACCCTGTCTGTACTTGCCTGGGAGCAGAGTTTCAGCTGGCTATTCTACTTGCGCAAGTAGAGGTTTTACTGTCAAAAGCAGTAGATTTTTTTTAAGAAAGGACAGCCAGATAAGTACAAGGATTTCCGCGCGGCTTCCAGGCAGCTATATAATGGGAATAAAACCTTTTTAAATGGGAGAGAAGTCTAACTCCAAGTTTCTTGTTTCATAGAGGGGACTTGCCTGATAGTTAGCAAATAAAAATAGCAGTAAAGTAAAGGTAGAGTTTTTCATAAAGGGTTTTGACAAAACAGACAACTGCGAGAGCAAGGCACAATCGCACAGGTAGGCATACCATGAGTCACTCTTTGACGTTGCCATGATTTCACAATTCAGATAAGCAAAGTGCAGACAATTTCTAACACAGGCCTCCAGATAGCAGTCTCACAGGACCACTGATCCTAACCTCTAGAAAACTGTTTTATTTTATTTTTTTCTGAACACACTATGACAGTGATATCTGTTGTATTGATCTTTTTGGAAAAAATGTGCCATTAAGGAAAACATTTAATCTCCTAAATCCATAGCTGACCAATCAGCATGCATTAGCAGAATGCTAGGATTTGCTATCAGAAAAAAGGAATCATTTCAGACACATGACGAGTACTAGATTTGTGAAACTAATAAATAACACTACTGTGCAATCTTGATCCGTTGGGATTGTTAGGAAAGAGGTGCAGTGATTTATTGAAACATGCAAGCATATGTAGAACTACAGTATATAAGGCAAGAGCAGAGTTTGTGTAATTCCAACAAGCTTGAAAGTCAATATTTGGTATGACCTCCTTGATTCTTCAACACAGCCATAGCCAAGCTTTCTTGTGATTTATTTAGGTAGTCTTCAGGAACTGTTCTCCAGGCTTCTTGAAGGACTTTCGAAGCTCTTCTTTGGATGTTGGTTGCATTTGTTTTGTTCTCTGTCAAGATGATCCCACACTGCTTCAATAATGTTGAGGTCTGGTGACTCATAGTGTTCCATTGTGTGTTTTTCTTTAAAGATGTGCTTTTACTGCTTTGGCAGTGTTTCGGATCTTCATGCTGAAGAATACAAATCTGACAGTACTTTTTTTTCTTTCTTTCATGATTCAATCAGTTTTAACAAAATCCCCAACACCACTGGCTGAAAGGGAGCCCGAAACCATGACAGAGCCTCTACCGTATTATATAGACAGCTGTAGAGGCTGTATTATTCTGGTGTCTTTACCTTACAATGTAAAGCATCTTGAAGTGACTGCTGTTGTGGCATGACTGAAAATGAGTGAAAAAAAGGAAACAAAAAACAGTTAAAACACCCTTCAAAAGGCTGGATAACTATTGCTCAAGACCAAATTACCAGAGAGTCTTTTGAAATAAAACATGAAGAAATGAGGGATGGCTCGACACTGTTGGTACTCTATGCAGTGAGTACTACTGAGCACCCCAGCTGGCATTAACAGGAAGTGAACAGGCTCTGGTGGTATCAGTCTTCATACTTACACAAGCACCTGGAAAGCAAATAAGGGCAGTTGCCTAAAACAAATATTCCACAGTCTATTAAAAGTGTAGCTAGTAAAGTAATAAAAAAGAGGAGGCTGGTTTTGATTTGAAGTTTAATTTTAGTGACAAAAATCAAAAATAACAGTATTCAAAGTCTTCAACAACCCTGGATCTTTGTCGGCACGTTAAATCCTTTGCAGAGTGTTTTATCTGTGAGTGATATAATCTCTGGAGCTACAAAATTATTAGATTACCATTCTAAAAGTATATAAATAAAAAGCAAATGCAAATGGATGACTACAACTCTCATCCTAAAACATTTAGTCATTGTTCTATTGCAACGGGTAGAAAAGCAGAAGGACAGAACCGCCGTGATTGCACATTCTTTTAGGTTATCGCACAGCTGCACAGTGAGATGAATCTATTGGTGATCTTTGACAAGTTTAACCAGAGTGATCTGATAAATTGTACATTTGCGTTCTCAGTTTGGTTTTCATATCTAAATCAATTGTTGTAAACTACAGGTCTCTTAGTTTCTGTGAGAGAGCAAGAAAACAGGGGCACAGGTAAACAAAATGCATCCCTAAGCCAAAAAAAAAAAGAGAAAAAAAAGCAAAGCGATGCTCGCAGGCTCACACTCTTTTTCATCTAGTCATTCTCACTGATAAAGTGTCATAAATGATATGCTATACCTACATTCTACTCATTCAGATTGCTGGTGCTGCACAGTCATACCTAAGAGAGCGTAACAAATAAGGCAAAGCCAAAATTCTCCTCATTATGTTTTACTACTGCAGCTCTGGTCACTAACGGTCACGCCATCCTTCATCCTTTAGGCTTAACAAAAGCAAAACACTACTGTATGACAGTCTCTATTGCTTGCACCCCACACAAGTTGCACACAAGTTTATCAGTCCAGCGTGCATAATGTCTCTCGGTATCCCAGGAGTCCATCTGGTGGGACCAGAATTTGGTTTATCACGTGAGGGGATGTAGAACAGGTTTCTCGGGCATGGCAGTGTAACTGTGTAGGAGTCTTCGTTTCTATCCGTCCCCTCCTACAGTTAGTCCGTCTCCGACTCTATGGCAGTATTCAACACACGTCTGAATGTTATTAAAACAGTCGCGCCTGTTTTTTCAGTTCATTTCTCTTCCACAGAGCCAGCCGGTCAAACTCTTCCACGGTCATACCGAACACTTGGACAAACTCCTCTGGGGACAGGTGGCGCTGGAAAAACACATCATAGCAGAAATTAAGTCTCAAATTCTAGTCATGGTTTTGGGATTTCTTTGGCCGTTAACTTACTTCCAGTCTGGCTCTGTCTACATCTTTGGGCAGCCTGTTGCGCCCTCTGGTGGTGACGATGAGCGACTCATAGGGGTAAATCTGCAGGATAAAGGAAAGGACACACGCACACATTTCAGATACCCGGGTACAAAAGGAGTGGAATTTCATTATTTTAAAAAAGCCTTACTTTGTGTTCTGCTGGGAGAAAAGAGAGAGAGAAAATGAAATCAGTGCAATTGAAAAAAAGCATGTTAGATTAATTGCTTGGCTCTAATAAGGTGTTTTTAGGTCATATTAAATTACCTCTGCTTCCCCAGTTGACCTCGCTGCCACTGTCATATTGGTACTGGTAGCAATCTGCACTCTGAGGCTGAGGAACAGAGTAGGACAGTGAGATTAACAAGAGCAGCGAGCTTCGGGGAATTAACTAATAAAACAGCTTGAAAGCTGGTCGAAGGTAGTAATGAAAAGTGTAAGGGGCCAAAAGAGTTATTTGAATTAAGCCAAATAATATGTATGATAGAATATGTCACAGCTATTCATGCTTTGCCAGGTTCAGTGTGATCTCACCCGCTGGATGCCGTTGCGGCCATATCCCGGTAGTGAAGCTGACTTACAAACAAAATCTGAAGCAGAAAAAAGAAAACACATCAGCATGATATCAGTCTAGCCATGAGCTGCTTAAATGTTCAGTTGTTTTCATGCATTCTGGCGCCATAAGATGGCGCTCATGCCTAACCTAAAACAAAAAATATCTCCAGATGTGTGCAAATGATGCTGGTCGAAGAAGTATTAAAACTAGCAGGAAAAGATCAATAATAAACTGATGCCTTAAAAAAAACAGCTATTTAAATAAATCAGAGCCACATATTGAAACGCTCTGCAGATGAACTTACCGCTATCGGTGCTGTACTGTGACCGAGGAGCTGTAAAATAAACAGATGATACGATTACCTGTTACAAAAAACAACAATAATAAAACAATAAATGCTGCAGCACATGAGCCTAATCTAAATTCATGAAAAACCTCATCAGGGAAAATAAGTGTAGAGCTTTGACATCAATCTGTCTTTTATAGGCTTGACAAAAAGAGGAATTAAAGAAAAAAGGGGGGCAAGTTCCACATTCATCAAGCCCTGCGAGGAACACAAAACATCAAAGGGGCAATAAGGCCAGGGAACATGCAAGCATCTTTTAAAAAACGAGAAAAATAAGATGCACAAGTGTGCAAAAAACACACTACATGCTTCAACATCTAACTGCAACACCCAAGCTTGCACAGTTACAAGCCTTTGTTGCCTTTCAAACACCACCAGCGAGCCGAGTCCCATTCAGCCCCGCTCACTCCCATTTGAGAAGCGGCTTTAATGAGAGATCTTACCGCTCATAAATAAAACAGGATATGGGACACCAGCTGTGAGAGTGAGAGAATCACATAGATGCAGGGGTAGATGGAAGGGTAGATCCACCCATATGGAACAATTTTGGAGAGAGAAAGCAAAGGGAGCAGGAAAAAACCTGTCTGATAGAGATGAGGTGAGGCTGAATGTCAGAGGATAAAATAACCAGTAGCTTATACACTGTATGAGCAGCGAAGTGCGACTATTACAAAGAGAAACAAGTCGGCATGTGACTTTGTGACATCTGGAATTTCAGCACACCTGGTTGAGCACTCTGTTTCAGTTAGCTTGAAATTTTCTTAATCAGTGTGATCAGATATCCCTCCAACACTGACAGGCCACATCTGCCCCTGCCGCTGGCCTACCACAGCTGTTAAGCACACTCATCATCGTTCCATCTCAATACACCACCCAGCCTCCAGCAGCGGCCGTGACCCTCTGTGACCTGCATCCGCAAACCTCATCGCCCTCGCCCTCACAACGCCGGCGACATACTGAGGCTCATAAAAAAACCCTTGTGGCAACATATAGGGCTGTACAGAAAGACAGTCATAAACCTGCTGAAACAGAAGAAACCAGCAGACAAAAGAGGTGGATGTACTGGGGGTGTGGGGGTGGGTGGGATAGGTGGATCCTTACAGCCATTGATGGTGTTGTTGTACGCCGTGGTGCCATAGCTTGTTGTGTTCAGTGTTTCCTTGCTCCCGCTACGAGAATTCCTCGCGCTGCCCCAGGGGTCGTTGTCATAGGAACCAGATCTGGCTTTCATCTCCTCCTTTAGAATCATCCTCCCAATGCCACTCCCAATCTGCGAGGAAAGAGGGCAAGGAGAGAAGCAGAAGGTGGAGAGGAAACAATGAAGGACGCGTTGTAGAATTAAACGAAAGACAGAGAAAGAGAGCAAGAGAAGCAAATAAGGAGGACGGCACAGGCGCCGTGCGATTAAAAAAAGTGCATTTATTTATTTATGGGTGATTTTCTTTCTTTTCTTTTCTTTTTTTTTGAGGTGGGGACTTACTTCAGTGTGACGTTGAAGAAAAGAGAGAAAATTATGAAGCTCTTACTCTTTGAAGACCGTGACTCCAAGTCTCTTCATCTCCTCCCGTGGAGAAGCGTCTTCTCGGCGCCCGATAGGCTGGGAGAGGAAAAGAGATGAAAGAGATTCCCTTTATGAATTTTGCACTTTCGCGGGGAGCACAGCAACAGTGCGAGTAAATGGATAAACATGACAATATGGCTACAAAATGAACCGCTCTCCCATGTGTGCCATCGGTACACTCTGAATAAGTGAAACAGCAGTGTTTCGTACCCCTGGGGGAGCTGCTGTAGGGGTAGTAGTCAGACTCTGACTGGCTGTATGGCTCTGGAGAGTAGGTAGACAGTCTGGAGGATCTGAGGATGTCCTCACTGGTCCTGCTTTTGGTGGCTGCATCCACGTGATTGTCTGTTTGAATTAAGAGAGAAAGAGGCAGAACCAAAAGAACTGGCCTGTTAGAGGAATAGTTTGCCTGTTCAGTTTATGGTCGGGAGCTAGATGGGAAATTATAAACCATTCTTATATCTGTTAGTTCAATATGATTCTGGAGTCACTAGAGCAGGGGTGGGAAATTAATTTTCCTAAAGGGCCACATGAGAAGTCGGGACTGCTGTGAAGAAATACATCAACAAGCTTATAAAGAGAAAATTAATAATGAGGAGAACTGAGTTCAGCTTATTGGTGCGACCCTCAAAAAACAGTCCCGGTTTCTCATGTGGCCCATTGGGAAAATTAATTGCCCACCTATGTTATTAGAGGGTCATCGCAGCTTAGCACAAAGGCTGGAAACTTCACTATGATGACAATCCTCTGGTTTTAGTAGAAACCAGATATAAACAGGATCTTGCAATACCAGAGTGGAGAAATTAAAATAAATGTGGATTATTTCTTGGCTTGCAGCAGCGTACTCCTGGTGTCTATAAACTACAGGAAAGATATGGTGCTTGGTTTCTGAATGAATTACCCAAACTAGATTGTTAATGAGCTTTAGGGCCTTGCGTTTTACAGACCCAGGCTAGCTGCTTCACCCTGCGTCTACTCTTTCTGTCAAGCTAAGCGAAGATGTTTCCTGGCTTCATATTGAACAGACAGATACTTAACAAGATTGGTATTGATCTTCTCATCTTGCTCTCAGTGTGAAAGGAAATTTCCCAACATGTCAAACTATTGCTTTAAGACGGCACGCACCAGCAGCGCACTAACAAAAACATCTTAATGAGCGTCACAAAGACGTACAGCGATGAAGCGCATTCACTCCACAGCTTCACACTTATGATATCCAACGCTCTTGTCAGAGAAGATCAATATTCCGGCCAACGGCGGGAAAATAGCCGGCATTAAAAAGGGAGTTCTGTTACGGCTCAGCCTGAGGCTCACATTCATTTCACAAATGGTGTGAGGCGGCGATATTGATGCCACTCTGCACTAAAGCATAGTCAACGGAAGTCAATGGGAGTGACATGCGGTGTAATGTCGCATAGATCGCTCTTCACTCTGTTAGCCATTAGCCATGCCAGATCCAATCCATGGCCCATTGAATTCCCATGTACACGATGCACGACACCAACACATATTCAGAGCAATATTGAACGCTCTTGATACTTCTGTCAGAGGAAGTATGGCTGCACAACACTGAATGCGAAATACAGTGACACACACGCATGAAGACAAATGAAATTCTGTATCTATTCACTGACGGTAACTGAAACAGTGAAAGGAGGGAGATACTTACAGAGGCAAGGTCACCGGGTAAAGTGGAGCAGAAGGTGGAGGGAAGTGAGTAAAAGTGATTGGATGCAATAAAAGAAAAAAAGAGGTGCAAAGATAAAGGGCAACATTATTGGAGCATCCAATGCGAGTGCTTTGCTACCCACACGGAAGGCATACATGTATATGACTGGGTGCTAACTGATTAGTACATAACTGGCATTTGGCGAACAAAGCAAATCTAAAGTACATGTATCTGCTGTGGCCTTGGGTTTACATGGGGTGTGTTTGGCGCTGACACAAGAGAACATGTTAATCAATGGCTATTCAGGAAGACATGAAGCACAGGGATCAATATCACTGATGTATGAGTTAAATGTCATTATTCAAACAAGGCGAGCTAACAAAGGCTGCCAATTACAGTACATGCTACTTTCTTAATCATGTGTAAAGGACTGCGCGAGGCAGCATCGTGACCAGTGATGTACTAATTTTTAGAACAGAGACACTGACGGGTGACGGGAGTCGACACGCTGCTCACTAACTAACCCCCACACACACACATACACGCACAGCACGGAAAAGCATGCGGGACAACAACAGAGATAAGACTGTCCTCAATCAAGAGGTCTTATGACTCTCAGCTGAAAAGGCCTTTAAAATGCAGTTTAATGAAAGAGACTCTGTTACTGATGCACACTACCCAGAAAGTTCAAGCGCATTTAATTGCTGGGCCTTGTGAAAAAAAAATCCCCCAAAAAACAGCATCTCGTGTTAACCACACCATCATGCTATCTGAACGTAATAAAGACTTTAAACAACAAGTCTATTTGTTTTCTAGAGCTGGAACACTTGTAACAAATGGTTTAAGCCCACATTAAAAAGAAAAAAAAGAAAAGGCAAGGCCGACAAATAAAAGAAGACTCCACAGCAAATCTAAAATTCTGTTACAAAACAGTTTTTCCAGTGCGCTTTGTTCCATTGTTCTGTTCTATTCTGGTGAACTGTGTTGTCCTCAGAGCCCTCTGTACTCAACGCTTCTCACGCCTGAGCAACCTTCACTTCATTCATGGCCCGTTCCAGCACTATTTGCCAACAAGAACCTGTCGGGAGCTGCGCGCGGTAGCAGGCATATTCATATGCTTGTGGCATGCACACTAAAACATCGCTCTTTTATATTCACTCAGTGCCGCTAATGCGAGAAGTCTGACTGATCCCCTTCCTCAACTTTGGAACGAGCCGCGCAAGTCAAAACTCTATCCCTTTTGTGCTTTTTCTAGCACTTCTAATCGTTGCTGTTTTTGTTTGTGCAGGCTTCGGTTTCACTGAACAGCTGGAACATCGACACTACTCGAAGCTGAATGGCGAGAGGCCGGTAAACACATCTACATCGGGTTAAACAAAGCATGACTAAAACTGACAGAAGGACAGGCAGGCTAAGGCAGGACTAACTGCACTGTACCCGTTCTCTTATAGATGGGAGGCTTCCTGTAGATGTTGGGATCCCCTGTGGCTGAGGAGAGAAAGAGGAGATGAAGACGTGAAACATGGAGGAGTAAAGGAGGAGAGGATGCGAACTACTGCCAGGCGAGGTAGGAGGGATGATTGTAAAGAAAAGTAAATATGCAGTATGAGGGGAAGAATATGCCAGATTGATTATGTGTTGTATAAATATACAACTTTCACATTTTCACACACGCTCACTCCTGAGGAACTTAATATGACCTTTTTTAAAGGACTTCCTTCAGTGAATAATGGCTGATGAAATCTTCTCTGTGAAGTGAAAAAAGAAATAAATAAATCTGAGAGTAGTGTGAATGTGAGGAGATGAGGAGTCCTACCTGGTACATGAAAATGTTTAGGGGGCTGGTTTGTGGTGGGTGTGCTTGGTCGCCCGTCTTGGCTATAATAAGGTGAACTCCTGCCACTCTCAGAGCCTGCAGCCAGCCATGGCCCAATCACAGCGAAGGAAACACGAGCATGAAGGAAGGCATCAGCACATGCAGATGAAAGCCAAACAACTCAAAAGTGTGTTTAAAATTACAAGGTGACACTCAGTAACCTTTCTACTTGTGTAACAACAAAGGTTATTGACTTATCAGCAGCATAGAGGGCTGTTTAGAACTGTAATTAGTAATTACAGCCTCAATGCACATGTGTAAGAGTTAAATGAAATGATAGCCAAGGAGCAACTGCAGCAAAGGTGACAGTCAAGCAGCTACTGTGGCAGATATTTGTCACCAGTACAAATATATTAGGGGCTATTTGTCTTAACTGGTAATGACAGATGGAAATGACAAACACTTTGATCTCTAGTAAAAGGAATAGTTTGACATTTTGCTTTTGTGCAACTAGTTGGACGACACATTTGAGTTTATTCATTGTCTTTATGCTAACTATGTGGCTACAACTTCTACAGGAGCTTCTAATTAAAAGATTATTACTTAGTTGTTATGTGACTTAATGAAGTTTCCAGCAGCTGGTTTCCAAACTTTCTAAAATAGACATCTTACCAGGGTAGCCATAGTGCTGTGGAGAGCGAGGCATGATGGGTGACATGCCTTGGCGACTATAAGTTGGTGAGTCGATGTAGCCGGGACTGGAGCACCGCCTTTGCTTTATATCTAGGCTGTTATAGTCCTAAAAGGGACAAACAAAGCAAGTCAGGTGAAAGACGAGCAAACAGACACACAGCTCACCGAAATGACAACAGCTCACTTGGGTGAACTTGTACTACATTCACTGCTACGTTCAGAGTGTTTACCTGAGAATAGGGAGAGAGAGTCCCAAGTGACTGCAGGGGAGACAGGAAAAGACAATTAAAGTTTCAAATTTTAACGAAATCAACTCATTCAGTTTCTTAGATAACCACTCTGAAGAAGAGGGGCTAAAGAAAAGAAAGTAAGAAAAAAGAAAATAGGGCTTCATGACTTTGTTTTCAGAATACAAATGTAGGAAACAAAAATGAGATTGTAGGACTAAAGTAAATAATTCTGAGAAAAATGTCAGGATGGAAAAAAAATTGTAAATTGTGATTTTTTTCTCAAGATGCTGAACTGAATCTGTGGCTGTAATCCTCTTCCATACCTCTTTCATAGATTTCAAAAGCTGACTGATTAAAACTTTATTGCTCAGTTTCCCAGACACGGAGTCTAGACTACTTTCAGTTTAATTTTTCTTTTATGTTTTTTCAAAGACCAGATTTAATCCATTGTCTGGGAAAGTGGCTATTTATCTTCTTTTTAGACTGCAAAATCCAAATGAGGGTTAGCATGCATTATTTCTTGGTTGAAGCTTGCAAGGTTTGCTGTTTAAAACCCAAACCGATCACCTGCAAGCTCTTTCTTCTTGAGAAGACAGATGTGAGAGTGGCATGAAATATAATCAAAATTTTAATCATGAAAACATAATTTCCTGTAAGTATGTTTACATTTAATTGCACATTTGCACTACAAATAACTGGCTGCTATGTAAAAAAAGGTCAAATGTTTTAAACAGTTCACTCATCCACAAAAGACAGTTTGATTGTTTTTCACCTTTAAAAGTACTTCTGTAAACATCACATCAGTCAAATACCAAACAAATATCAATAATTTCTGGGATTATTTTTCAAAAACAGAAAAAAAAAATCGAAAACTAACAAAATATGCCCAATCAAACTGCATGACACCGACTTTTGATCTTCCTGAAAACAGACGAGTGACGAGTGCAACGCTGTGTTTGACCTGGAGTGTGTGGCTGCAGTACCTCCCCATAGCTGTAAGTGTCTAGTCTGTCATCAGAGATGTATCTGTGGTACGGCTGGTATGAGGAGGATATGAGGTCTGGCTGTTGGACCTCATATATGGCTTTGACCTTTGGCAGGGCAGCTAGGTCCTTATAATCTAGGATCTCATTCTCCACTCTGGCCTGGAGAGAGGACACACATACACCCACCAAAAGACAGCGCTACAGCAACAAGACCCGACATCAACCACATGGACAATGAATGAGAACTTCACCAGTGATAGCAAGCAGATCGTGAAACAGTGAGAGCCGTAGAGGGGGGGCAGAGAAAACTTGATGAGGAACACACAGGTACAAACGAACACGCTGCAGGAGCTGACAGCACTATAAGCTGTTGACCTTCAGGATATCAGCATATGTCAGAGAGAAAGCAGAGGAAGCACAGACAGCAGGAGAGAGAAAGAGAGGGAGGAAGCGTGGAGACAGTATGGATGACAAGCGTGCTTACACTGCATTTCCCCCTCATCCATCACCTTAAACAGAAAGGTCATTGATTATGAGAAGAGAGCAGGGCAGGGCAGGGCTGAGCAAGGAGCAGTGACTCCTGCTTGCATGCAGATAACCCCTGACATGCTAATACTGCAGTGATATACAGCAACAATTCAGACAGCCAAAAAGGCAGGACTTACAAGTGCAACTGCTAAGCACTAAACAAAAAATAAGGCCTGGCTGACACTCTGATGTGGTTTTCAGCATAAACACTGCTCAAAAAACTTAAAGGAACACTTTGACAACACATTAGATTGGAGGGGGAGATCATGCTGGATATCTAAACCAACATGGACTCTGTAATGTGTTAGAAACGAAAGGATGCCACATCGTTTAATGGAAATGACAATTATCAATCTACAGAGGTCCGAATTCAAAGACGCCCTGAGAATCAAAGTTAAAAAATGATGCAACAGGCTAGTCCATTTTGATTAAATTATATTCCAGTAAGTCAAAGGGGCACTTAGTAGTTTGTATGGTTTGTATGTTGGGGCAGGCTGCTAATAACATGACAGATGGTGCCTGGAGGATCTCCTTGCAGATCTGGAAGGCACCATCAGGGCATCACTGAGCTCCTGGACAGTCTTTAGATCAGACATTCACGCCAGTGCCATGCTGCAGGTCATTTTGCAGCTTTGAAAGTGCTCATCCTGTTCCTCCTTGCACAAACCAGCAGATATCAGCCCTCCTGATGGGTTAAGGACCTTCTGTGGCCCTGTCCAGCTTTCCTACAGTAACTCTGTCCTGGAACTCGTCCATGCTCTTGAGACTGTGCTGGGAGACACAGCAAACTTTCTGGTACATATTGAGATGCAACCACTGTAGGGTCCAGAAATCGCCTCATGCTACCCCTAGTGGCACTGACCATAACCAAATGCAAAACAGTGAGAAAGCAGATGACAGAAAAAAATATCATTGTCCTCCAGCTGTAAAACCATGCCTGTTTTGAGGGTTGCCACTCTAGTTGTTAATTTCATTAACACTAAAGCAGCTAAAACTGATTACCAACCCCCTCTGATATTTAACTGAGCAGATCAATATCACAGAGGTTTAACTGACTTGATGCTACACTGCAATTAACAAGTGTTCCTTTAATTTTTTTACTTAGTGTATAATGAGTAGAGTGTTTTTTGGTCATTGAATATTGAAAATGAGCATGAAATATCCAGTCAGGTTGAAGACAGTGACACATTGTTTCCACAATTTTGCCATTTGATTTGAAATAAAACTGAAGAGAGAGATTCAGTAAAGGACCGACAAAGCTTTGCAAAAGGAGCAAACCCATTGTTTTGGCAGTTCTTAAGTTCCAGACTTCAGGCGGTCCTTGCAGCCAAAACAGTTTTTTGTCATTAAAGCATTAAAATAATCAGTTTATAAAATGCTTATATGAATTTGAACTTTTGAACCGCCCCCTGAAAACATGGGAATGTGTATAACAATAAATGAAGCAATGCAGTTCAACCCCTTGAGACTAAACGACAGGAGTTCAGTCGCACCGCAGTTGTTTTATTTCAAATCTAATGGGATGTCTGGCACATCAGCAGTGACAACAGAGGTTAAGGACACAGACAAAGTGAACAGGCCAAGGGAGCGAGCAGCCTCTCTTATTTTGTGCTTGACTGTTCAAGCCTAAGCATAGTGCTCGTGATTCTAGTGTAGCAAAGGTGCTTCAAGGGTAGGCTCGGTGGCAGTGTGGCAGCCAAAAGTGACTAAAAGCTGCAGAGTCACAGGTTACTTACACATATAACTCTACTAGGAGAGCCTATTGAGGAGCCCGGGGGAGAGATGGAGGCCTCGGACAGGCGTCTGTGCTGTGGGTTAGAATCAGACAAAGAGGGAGTTAATTCACATAGTGAGGAAGTTTCACTCTATATCTGTGGGCTTCTCTCTGTACCACTGTCAAATGCTCTTAGGACTGTTTCAACTAGTGCTCCGTAAACACAAAGACTGAATTGAAAGTCCAACTCACCCTGAGTCTCCTCTCTGCTCTCGCCGCTTGCTTGCATAACGGGTGCCACACCTCGCATCCTGAGGAGCAAGAGAAAGAGGGCAGTCACACAGTTGCTGGGTGTTCCCCGCATGCCGTGCGTTTTCTAAAATTGGTGAGCACAATCTAAAACATGCATATGTGTGACTACTCGACCTGTCAGGTACATTTCCTCGCCCTCTTTGAACATCATGTTGCAGCGGGCGCACCGAGCGCAGGTTGGATGGTAGTGTTTCCCTCCTGCCTGTGTGATGAGGAGAGGACGTGGCTGAACGTAAATCATCGCCACAAGGATTTTCACAGATTGAGGGCTAATCTAAAAATCGCACCCCGCCTAGCAGAGCAGGTCACTGTTTCCATATGTTTTTTATGCGCTTTATTTGGCCACCGGTAGCCTGAGAAAGTATTAGGAGACCAGTGGATTGCCTGAAGCTGTTTCATCAGCATGCTAGAAACCACCCATTCTCTCCCTATGACATAATTAGAGCAAAGATCCCCGTAGGTCAGTCACATGAGGAAGCATGTGTATGCATGTGTATGTACAATACAGAATCATGTAAGTGAAGGACATGTGAGTGTGAAATATGCCCTTGAACATGCAAGGTGCCTCGAGGGGATAAATCCAAGCACACGGCGCAGCTGAAATGGACACAGAAAAGTGATCACACTCCTGATGTTTCTCACATGCAACCCTGCGGGGCTGATGGCCGAGGCGTGGCCCCATCCCATCACCTCTGCCTTCCCTAAACGCACCATTCGAGAATTTCTATTTATAGAGGCACTGCAGACGAGGAGACCTGAACTGTGTCAGCTGAACTCCCACGGCATGCAAGTTAAAGTGGGTGTGTTTGTGTGCACGGTGAGGTACTTTATATCATTTCAAGCTGCACTGAATCTTCCTGGTGTTCATAAATCGCACGTTTTTACTGGATTTCCAAGAAATCGGTTGCACCTGATGAGCGAGCTCCCTCCAAGAACTCCCACTGTGCAGCAAGACGCTCAGCTGTTTCCGAGACACATCTTAACCGCGCTCCCTATCTGCTCAGGTTACTACGAAAGGGGGAGGATGCAGCACTTCTGTCTGTTTTCCAAGCAGTGGAGCGTTTACTATCGGTGGCCAAACGGTATCAGTTAAACAAATGCTGTTACCATCTCAAATGAGGAACCTCTGTGGTGGCACTAACAGGCTGCTAAATTTATTGCCAAACTGAGACATTAAGTGAAACATAAGAAAGACGGTTTTATGATCCTCCACCCTCCACTTTCCCCCTTTATGTCTCCCCTCCTCCATCTTCTATATAACTACTCATTAAACTAACAACCTTTGGCTGTGTTAAGTTAAAAGGAAGCGCTGCGCTGTGGGGAAAAAAAAGTCTAATTATCGACACAGATGCAGAGAGATTAATCCGAGTGTTTGACGTCGGACAGCATAAATGAAAACAATACTTTTAAACAGACGTCTGTGCGACTTATTGGTATCTGTCAATGTGCCAATAATCAGCTCCTAAGTTTTTCTTATCCTTAATGAACTGCATTTTGCATATGTAGGGCTACAAACCTCTGCATGAGACTTCCCCTGAGTCAGTCTCGATGCACGCTGCATCTTAAAGAAGTGCATCATTATGTGATCAGAAACTGACAGAAGACCGAATGCAAGCGAGCGCAGATACACATGTTCAGAGAACAAACGACACAGATGCAGTGGGAAAAGAAAGTGAGAGAGAGACTTGCAGCATGAAGGCTGACATGTCCCCATGTCTATAAATAGCCTAGAGAGGCTGACAGTCAGGAACAAAGCACTTTACACCAGCTATTCTGACAGGCGAAGGAGCAAAGGGACAACAAGACCCTGTATGTGCATGTGTGTGTTTGTGTGTGCGTCTGACAAAGTTTTACTACATCTGCTCCCTTTCCTCAAGTCCCCTCAGACGCAAGACGCCCACCAGAGACTCTTCCAAAACATTTAATTAGCATCTGCACTTTATCACTTTCATTATTTCCAGCCCTGCTCTCCTCATTACTCTCCCTTCACTTCTTTCTTAAGCCCAACTCCTAACTCTTTGCTGTAGATCCTTTGCTGCTGACTCCTGCAATCTCTTAAAAACTGCTTCACTCTGTGCTTTTTTAATCCCGCTTTCTGTGTCTCCCTCTGACATCACCCTTCACTTTTTAGCCTCTGATCTTTTTTTTTAACTCCCTTTTTGTCTCCCTTCTTTTCACAAAGTTGTGCCTCAGTCTAGTTTTTTTTTAACCTCCTCAGAGTGGAGGGTGGTTTGTGTTCTCTTTGACCTCAAGTAGAAACAGTCAATCTGCTCGGATGTTCTGTCGGGCGCGCTCGACGTGGTGCAGCTCAATTGGTTTCGGTTTAGTAAAGCTTCACAAAATGTTTTATCACCCCCTCAATCTTAAGTCGGTCACTCCCTGAAGCGCAGCGGGGCTTGGCTTAAACTCCGCAGAGGACGTGCAACGCGGCCGTTCAATTACGATAACGCTGATTACGCTCCGCGGTTCACTCCAATTTGGATTTCTGTGCTGCTGCTGCGGTGGGATCATCTAATGTTGACATCTGGTTCCGTTCTCACCTCCAAAACCCTTCCACTGATGTATCTGCTGCAGGTCTCACATTTCACCCCATACTGGGCGTGGTAATCTGCCTCACAGTATGGCACTCCATCCCTGCAACATAGAACATATAAAAGAAACTTGCTTGTAGAGTGTCAACGACACAATTTGCCTTGTCTTGGGGAAACGGCAGATAAAGAAGGACAGAGCAGTTGTTGGGCATTTTGTTTCTCTCTGTTTTCCTTCCCTTTACACACTCACTTGCTGATGTACTCTCCAGTGAGGACCATATTGCACGTCCGACATCTGAAGCAGCTGACGTGCCACTGTTTGTCAAGTGCCAGGAGAGACTGACCCTGCTTGATCTCGGCTCCACATCCAGCGCAGTCTGGAGAAAAAAAAGAAAAGGGAAAGGGAGGGAAAGAAAGAGGGACGCAGAGAGATAAGATGTTAAAATGTTGTGGAGTGGTAGAAATTGTAAGAGACAGAGAAAGGCAAAATGAGCCCAAGGACTAAGTGTACATCTTTAAGCACTTTCTGAGCTACTAAGTGCAGTTTTCATCACTGCCACCACCTTAAATAAAACCTACTGTGCTTTTTACACTCCCCTAAGAGGTCCAGGGGATGTGGGAAAGTAACAAAAAGTGTCCGGGTTAAAAAAAAAAAAGGAGACAGGGAGGCAAAATTGTTAAATTAAAAGTTTTTATTAAAATTTCTATCACTAGTTAAACTAAGAGATACGGGCAAGCCGATAAGTAAGGAATGCAACAAAAAGCAGGAGTTCATCACTAAACTGAAAAGTTCATGTAAATCAAAAAAGGGTAAATCAGCAAAGCACACACTCGTCTCCACAGACCACCACACACAGCTCACTAGCTGCACAACCAGCAAGGTTCTCTGATACCAAAGTTCACCTTTCTCTGGCCTGAAGTACATTAGCTTAATTGCTGATTATACAAGCATCGTTTTTGCCCTCAGAAAGATGCTTCAGCAGGTGTTACTGACCAACAGGAGCGTCGGGAGGCTTAAAAAAGGGTCAGCCCTCTGTTTGTTTGTACGAGATGGAGGCTTGGTTTTAGCTTAACCTTTTTGACCCGCTCTGTTACACAAGAGAGTAAGTCACTCTAGGGACCACTCCAGTCTGCTTCGTCAGCCAAGACAAATTGTGTTTTGTAGTGAAAAACTGCAGTGTACAGTGCAGGCTGGGTTTCTGGCGTCCAAATCAATCTTAAAAAGTGATTTAGTGGTGATTGTGCTGAGTGTAAAAGGGCTGGGATTTTAGTCCCAGACCGTTCTTCTACTGAGTCATTATACACTTCTGATTTCAGCCACTGGATGAAATAGGTATTAGATCATCTAAAATTACGTACCAATGTTTGTGATAAAGAGCAGCCGGCTATGGACGCATAAAAATGTACAATAAAGAATGCAGGAATGTTGCTGCTCACCACGGCTTTATCTGTGATGTCAAAGCAGTTTTTTAAATGGTAAATGGTATGGCTCTTCTTCACACAACTTGCCTTATTTAGCCATGCGCACCTGGCTCAGACCTTAAAATACATTCAGTTTTAATTTCATTTTTTATATATATAATTTGTTTTTTGGTGAACGTGTGTGAATACACACTTCTCAAAGTGCAGAAATAGCCCCAAAAAAACTTTTAAAAAAGTAACTGCTTATGACCCAAAACATATAGCCTCATCAATCATGTAAGGTGGTGTGTTTGTTATTGTGTGGGTAGTGTGAAAAGAAAATGAAAGGAGTAGGCGAGGGGGCTGATACGCAACAAAGGTGCCCAACAAAACTGGGGAAGTTGGATTCATGTCATACACACTAAGCTCTTACCCCACTGTAATATATCACGTTAAAATCTTGAATGAAATGAATTCGAATCCGCGGTTAATTACAGCACTGTGTAAAAAATCTTATGTCGCCCCTCATTTCTTTATATTTTGCTTCCACTGGTGTATGCATGTCCAGGTTGTACCCCGCCTCTCGCCCTATGACAGCTGGGATAGGCTCCAGCGCCCCCCGCGACCCTGAAAAGGATAAGCGGAAGCGAATGGATGGATGGATGGATGGATGGTGTATGCATGAGAAAACTTTAATAATTACTTAGCTCTGTTTTTTTTCTTTTTTTCCCTCTAAGAATTCTGCAAACTAAGCGTTTATTTACCTTCTTAAATATCCCGATCGTTATGCAAAATGAGGCAGTGCATTAGTGCGTGTGCCCTATTCCATCCACACACACTGCATCCTCATAAGACAGAGTGATGAACATGTACCTGGGGAGCTGTTCGATTTTTATTCTGCTGAATGGAGCAATTTGGGGAGGACTGTTGTTCACTGCCTATACGCCATCTGTTGTTACTGCACAGCCACTGAGCAGCAGACTGCTGTCTGTATGCTATGCTTAACAAATGATTCACTATCAGTCACTATCCTGCTGCTGTATCATAGTAATTTGTCATTTTAAATAACGAGAAGGAGAAAAATAACTTTACTAATAATCCCTCTGGGAAATTCCTGCATAACAGTTGTGGAGGATTTGCAGAAGGAGGAATTACGCATATCTGAATGAACTGAGGAAGGCGGAGCTCTCTGTGACCTTCGCTGAAATATTCTGTCATTATTAGGACTTTTTCTGAGTGGGCTACTCTTGCCAGCAGGATGACTGTGCAGACTGTGGGAGACTTCCAAGACAGAGCTTAAACACCAACTCCTCTCTGCTACTGCATGTAGATCATCCAGCTCTGGTACCAGGAATAAACCAACCATCTTAAAAAAAAACTTTAGTCTCTACTTCCTGTCATTCATCCTCAGATTTTATCATAGACTGTAAAATAAGATGGATGCAGGTGACATCACCTGTAGGTTTCGAAAGTTCTGTTATGAAGCATCTAGATGAGCGTTAACACCTTTGCCAGCTTGGTCTAACTGCTTGCTCAAACCATGACAAACCATTAGCCATTAGTGGTTTCCTACCACAGATAATCCTAAATTTTAAAACACAGTATGACTGAGATTAAAAAACAGACCACATTTTTTATTCAATCTGACTCGAAATGAGTGACTGACTCAGCAAGAGCTTGTTCACAAGACACAGTTCGTTAGGACTGGAAGTCTTTTTGTAGTTATAGCTATCGCCATCTGGTGCCCTTCAGATAGAATGTGAGATTAAAGCACTTTGACATTAACTTAATGAGTCTTTAAAACAGTCACAAACCCAACATCACTAAGGCTAGATTCATTTTTTATATGCAGTCAAAGATCTAGTAACACACATGGTAGCAGGCTCATGATTCCTGTTAATAAACAACTGTGAGCATGCAGTGAACAAAACCACTAAACCCTGTATGTTGGAAATTGGCAGGTGGATTATGTGTCTGTTTGTGTTGCATAATTCTCAGCTGGCAGATCAACGCGGCAGGTCACTCCGCTGATTTGACAGACACACGATTAGCTAAATGAGCAAAGTAGGCTTTGTGGACATGTCGCATTAGCTTTAGCGCACCGTAGCGCCTGCTGGCCCTAAACAGAACGGACAGAGCGGGGTGGGCGCTGGACTTACGGCTGGGCCCGTGGATCTTGATCGGTTCATTTGACTTGACAAGTGTGTGGGAGCACTGCTGGCACACGCAGTCCTTTCCACTGAACGTCACCCTGTCTCCGATTGGAAAGGGTTTACTGAGGAGGCAAAAAAAAAGACAGACAAGAGAATTAGAAAGCGGAGCACAATGGGCGTTAAAAC
This sequence comes from Maylandia zebra, assembly GCF_041146795.1. Classification (NCBI taxonomy): domain Eukaryota; kingdom Metazoa; phylum Chordata; class Actinopteri; order Cichliformes; family Cichlidae; genus Maylandia; species Maylandia zebra. The sequence continues at coordinate 34,494,039 of NC_135168.1, forward strand.
GCCTGCAGTAATTCTGTGTTTACATCCAAGTCTACTGTATTCATTGAAATAACAAATGGGTGCTGGCAGAGACATGATTCGGTGATAGACAGGCCATAATCCTGCTGACACAAGCTGAATGCGGTCCGACATCCTCTATGAAACTGAAAATACATTTTCATTGCACAACAGTTTGCAAATGAAAATACATTTGCAAACTGTTGTGATGATGAGTTAATAGGATGCTGATTGTTACAGGAGCACCTGGCTGCTCTGTGATTAAAGAGGCGATAATGCGACAGGCTTCTGAAAGGAAAACTGGCTCTCTCAGTGAGAATAAAAACTTATTAGGGAGACTTTGTGGAGCGCATACTAATTTTAATTGCCTATTGCTCTCTCAGTCTAGCCATCCAGCTTGCCCTCCCTACACTGACGCCACCAGGTCACCATTTTCAAGGCTTCAAAGAAAGAAAGAAGAGCAAAAACATGTGCCTGCTGACAGGCGGAGAATATGACAACCAGGCAACACCAATGAAATCAAATTTGCCACATCACGATGCACTGTTTTGACTCGCTTTCCTCTCTTTTCAAAGGAGACAGATTGATTTCCTTATGACCAGGGACGATATGAGAATGAATGGGGAGCTAAAAGGCTTAGAGAAGGCTGTGTAAAAAACATAGATGGCAGTAATCCTTTTACTCCCCCACCGAGCCCTGGAGCCGGAGCCAAGACCCAGAGGGAGGCTTGAGTCTCCAGTAGAGGCCCCAGTCAGCACACATGAGTGCAGCACATCCATGTAGTCACTTAAAGGTGCTCAGACCATGTATAAAGTCTTCTCTCTCTGTGTGTCTTTGCTAACAACATATTCGAGACTTGCTCCTCTGTGCATTTATTTTATTCACAAAAGGGCACCATCCAAACATGAGAGCTGAGCTGCAGATACACAAATTATGCAACAAAAGCTATGGTAAACACAAGCTGCTGGAAAGTGATTTCACTAAGGCTTTATTTTGAATGTCACTCTTCGGCTGTTCCAGAGGTTAACTGCACATTTTAAAATTCAGACATGTGTCCATGCGAATATTTGTGTCCAGCTCCAAGCACGACAGACTAAATCTCTTCTACATGTCTGAACATAGCATTCACATTGTATAGTTCAGCAGAACGAAGCACCAGAAATGCTGTGATGGTGCAGAAAAGCATCTCCGTGCATTTGTGACCTTGTCTTTACCTGTGTGTTGCTCTCACTCCCTCAAGACACTCTTGCCTTGTCAGCCCTTTGCAGCGCTTTAAAAATTTACTCTGTTTACATATTTAATGCTTTCTTTTTCTTAACTGGCCAAAAAAGTAAAGCTATTTCTGGCTTTAGGGGTATGTCCTCTTGCTTTGATCACCACTGCGTTAAAAATACGTTCACGTGTAAAAGTGAAACTTGCATTCGGACTCCATTAAAGCTGAAGCAGTGATGACAAAGAAGTCAAAGTGGAATAATGATGAGGAGACAAAGGAAGAGAGGGCGATGTGGCTGATGATTAAAGAGCGCAAAGATTATTATTTGTGAATAATGCGAATGACGAAGAAGAAGCAAGAGCAAAGGAGGTGCGTCCAGAAGGAAGACAGGAGTGAAAGATGAGGGGAAGAAAGGACGTACAAGATGGAACAGTCAGCAATGTGACAGGGGGCAGACGGAGCACGAAAGAAGAGATTCACCCTTTGGCTTCTTGCTGTCTCTTCTAGTTTACTCCACATACACTGACAACACATACACACACATCACTGTCACTGCCAGCGCTGCTCCACTGCCTGTCTCTGTCCTGCTGGTATCATTTCAGTTTTTTGGAAGGGGGGGGGGGTTGTTTTTTGTCTTTTGCCCACAGCTGCTGGGTCAGAATGTGTGTTTATCAGGCAATGTCAAGCAGATACCCGACAACAATCTCTACTCTACTGGAAGACGATACTATAAGTAAGCTAAAAGGCTGCTCGCTTATTCACAAGGAGGCGCCACAGCAGGTAACTCTGCATGTTTGATTTGTCAGATTTTTTACGCCCTGATGCCCTTCCGAACGCAACCCCGCAAGGGATTTGTGTCTTCTCCCAGGATCCAAGCAGGGATCTTTCGCTTGTTAGGGGAATGTGTAAACCACTACAATATGATTTACTCTGGATACTGTTAGTAAAGATCCTTATAATGTAAACAACACATTAAAAACCAGTCAGCAAGTGAGAGGGTGCAAATGAGAGACAGGTTATCCCATATATGCAGCATGCTCTGAAGCGAAAGCGAGGGACACGGTTAAATAAAATAAAGAAAGGAGCCAACATTGATGCTGAGATTTCATTCTGAAGGAGCTTCACATGAACACTGATGGAGTTCATAGGAGAGATGACCTACTTTTACTAAACCTAAATGTGCGATACACCAGGTCAGCTTTCTATCTTTCCTACACTTGAGCTTTCCAACCACACATTTGCTGACATTCAGAAGATGAATCATGAGTTAATTATTAAATCCTCCATGAAAAAAGTCAGTCAATTAGCCAATTCTTGTTTTTAAAGATGCAACTTTTGCTGCGTCACTTCAGGTCTTGAGGCTGAAAATAGTGACTCATAGCCGAAAAGTAAAAAACAGTCATGCGTTTCTTATTCAGTGCCTCCACAATCTGTTTGCTATTTCCCGTCGTCTCTATCATGCTGTTCTCTAACAAATTACTAATGAAGTCTCACAGAATAGACTGAGAAAAGCACAGATACTCTAAAGAAGTCAACCGGCAGGTCTCACATATCTTTTGTGCAATACATAAAGCAGCATGCTGAGTGCATGCTGCAAATAGTAGCTACCAATAACAATATTATACTGTTTATTTGTTATAATCATACATATCCAATTCCAAGCTAATCCAAAATAACTAAGGTAACTGTTGCATAGGCAACTTTTAATCACATGAAATTTGTTTATTTATAAGGAACCCCATTAGCTTCCACAACAGTGGTTGGTAGTCTTCCTGGGGCCCAAGCCATCAAATACAATCAAATAAAATGTTACGCAATAAAGTCGATGGAAAATATCCACATAAGTGATAATACATTTTCTGTTTTGCAATAACTGGTTAACATTGCCTAGCAGATGAGGACAGCATTTTGCCGGTAATGAGCCAGACATTGTTATGTCATTTTGAATCGGTGGAAACCAAAGCAGAGCAAAAAGAGACTCTGTATCATCTTTACATCTTCCAAAGTGGCCAAATATAATATAATATAATATAATACAATATAATATAATATAATATAATATAATATAATATAATATAATATACATTTCTCAAGATAACTACAGCGCAACCTAGAGCACAATTTGGGTGAAGGGCCATTAGGTGATCACTGTGTCCATGTTTTGCCAAAAATACACTAATACTCTAGGAGGAGTGACAAATTGTGTGCAAATGATGAACGTGACCTTGACCTTGGGCAAACTGTGGGTGAAGGCCCCTTAAATGGTAAATGGCCTGTATTTGTATAGTGCTTTACTTAGTCCCTAAGGACCCCAAAGCGCTTTACACTACATTCAGTCATTCACACACACATTCACACACAGGTGATGGCAAGCTACATTGTAGCCACAGCTGCCCTGGGGCGCACTGACAGAGGCGAGGCTGCCGGGCCCTCCGACCACCACCAGTAGGCAACGGGTGAAGTGTCTTGCCCAAGGACACAACGACCGAGACTGTCGGAGCCGGGGCTCGAACCAGACACCTTCCGATTACAAGACAAATTGCCAACTCTTGAGCCACGATCGGTCAGATAAAATTCTGACCACTACTGTAGGACGACGAGCAATGACTTTTTGTGGACAGATGGACGGAAGTCATCAATCACTTGACCTAAAATTCATATTTCAGAATAAAGTTCTTGCGCTCTTCTTTAGTCTTTTGGGTGCACATAAACATCATCAGAATACATACTTGTATATAGTATTGTGTGTGTGTTTTGAGAAGGAATATACATACCTGCAAACACTGCAGACAAAGCACTTGGGGTGGTACGTGCGTCCCAGAGCAGAGACCACTTCTCCCGTGATGAAGGTGTCACAGCGGTCACAGCGTGTACCATACAAACGCTGATAGTCTGCTGTACAGATGTATTCGCCCTTCTTCTGGAAGAAGCCAGATTGTGCTAAATCACAGTTACACACTGTGGACAGAATGGTGAGAGACAGGAAAAGTGGGCCATTGGAAACAGTAAGGCATACAAAACAGAATTCTATATGTCTGTTTTTATTTCTATTTTTGGTTTTCCGCTTTAAGAGAACACATTTTTCTTTATCTGTCATCTGCTCTTTTTCTCTGTTTTGTTCCTCTACCAACACATGTTTTTTTTCAGTCAGCACGTTTTTCATTCAGTCTGAGCGCCCTCCTTTTTTACCTGTTTGTGTGTGTATACGTGTGCTTGGTTGTGCTGTGTGTGTCTGTTTGTCTTCACACACGGCTGCTAGGGAAGTTATTCAGTTCCAGACAGTGGTGAGCCAATTTGCAGTGATGGGAATATAATTATATAATCAGTGGAAAAGTCATTTTGTGCTAAACAATGTGAAGAAGGAGACAAAACAACAAACCACAAGCTCCCAACATCATCAGGACATCCACTACGGTCTCATTACATTTCACTGGAGAAGACATCAACATTTCTTGCTGTGTATGCACAAGGTAAGTGCTCAGTTTGTGTATGTGTTTCTATATATTGTGGATCCTAAGCAGACAGTACGTGCTACAGCCCTTTGCTGTGTAACTGAGAGGGAATTCCAGTGGGTGTAACAATATAGCCAAGAGGCATTTTCACAGATCAGCGGCCGGCGTGGTCTCTAGTTTCTTCCTATGCAGTTAACCAACAGAAAAGGCTGACAATTACTGGAACATCTGACTGAAAAAACTATTATTACCTGATACATATTGCACTAATAAAGGTCATTAGAGAGGTACTTGTATAAACATTTTGGGTTTCTTTTATTGTTTTAGCCAAATGAGAAATTCTTGAAACCAACATAAAGAGTATTTAAACCTTTGCCAATGCTGAACTTCACCCTCTCTTTCGGCATTATAGCTTTGACCCAGTAATTACTCATTTGCTGACACGGGCACTGTAATTAGACTTCTGTATAGTATACAATTATCATGTAACATAGCAGCAACCACTATAACAGTTCAGATGGCAAAGCTTCAGATGGAGCCAGCCATCATTCTTATCTAAACACTTCTCACTAAACATTGGTCTAATATCAAATAGGGGTCTTTTTTCTACATTCATAACAAAACCTGAATCGAAACCTGATGTTTTTTTCCCCACATTTCAGTGTGAACACATGTCCATACACATCAGACTGAACTCAAAATGTCAGTTTGCATGTTTAAGGTTGGTAATGTCACAAACCATAATTTAATTCTAGTTGAATTTCATGCTTCAGGCTGTTTGTAGAAGTCTTTCCTTGCTGCTTTATAGGCTCCCTTACAGAATCCATATGTGTATCCCCAAAGCAAGTGAGTTGTGTGCTTATATGCACATAGCAAAGGAGTGGTAACTTAATTCATTATTCATAACAATTGATTATTTCTGACTCAGAGACTCAGTGTACAATCTGTGTTTTTCTATATCTTAGACCTTTACAGTCATGTGAAAAAGAAAGTGACTTTATGCAGTTCTGTGCATAACGGAAAAACTAAGTAAACCATTACTGCTTCTACAGGCCTCAAGAGGTTAAGTATCACCAGATTTCTTCTATATGCACTTGAATAGGTGATCATATATCAAGTGTGACCTCCTCTATGAAACCAGAAGTTGTGACAGTTTGCTGTTTAGGAGCATTCAGATGTGTCTTAACACAATCCCTAAATCTTCCCATCGAGAGGTCAGACTTTGGAATGCTCAGTGGAACTGGAAAAAACAAAAGCGCTACATCTCAGACTTTACAGACCTCAGTTAGCATTTTAGATCTTAAGTTTCATGACAGTACAATTTGGACCTGGGCACACAGCCGTTACTGAGCTAATCATGAACTCCTCTTTATGCCAAAGTATTCTAGACTCAAATGTGAGGCCATCTGTCCTATAGCTGAAGCTTTACTGAAACTGGATCATGCAACAGGACAGTGATTCCCAAGCACAGCAGAAAATCTACAACAGACCACCTGAAAATGAAAGAAACAAGGTGCTACAGTGGCACAGTCAAAGTCTAGACCTCAATGCTGTGGTGCATAAACAAACAACTGCAAACCTCAATGAACTGAAGCATTGTTGTGAAGAAGAGGGGGCCAAAATTCCTCCAAAACAACAATTATTCCAAGTGCTAAAAGTGGTTCTACAAGATACTAAATCATGACGTGTAGTTAATTTTCACAGGAGTGCATAGAGTCCCGTGAAAGTAGCTAATAACATGTAGCAGCAGTTAGAAAATAAACAAAACCCATCCTCCAGGACGTTAAGTGACTGTTAAATTATCACTACACCTAGACAGAATATTCAGTGTTTATGATGTCAGGAAATTATGTATTAAAAACTATATCAACACCATAAGCAGTAGGTCTGAGCTGGTAAGTATTAATAAACTCTTTTTGACATGATATTGTTATGGTGCTTGTTCCATGTGGAAACATCACCTGCTGAACACAGAGACTCTTTCATAAATGACCTCCAAAAGACAGGTGAACTTGTGGTGTTGTTGGACCAGAGCAGACTCTGTGCAGAAATAAATCACATGTCCCTGGTGAAGCAGGAGGTCTTGCAAGCAATGGTCAGTGAGTTAGAAACACATCCAGCATTTGCCTCCCATGTTTCTAAATTTGAACTCCAGTGTGTGTGTTTCTGTGTGTGTTTAATTTTCACTCAGATGTTTTAATCAGCCGATGATGGAGCGGTGGCCTACCCAAGATGTACCCTTTGTCCTATGACAGCTGGAATAAGCTACAGCCTCCCACCACGACCCTGACCTCAATAACTGTGAAAAAAAAATAATGCATTGAAATATGAATGCCATGATGTTATTTTGTGAAACTCTGGATGCATGAGAAACTCCTGTGTTTCTACACTGAAGCCAAACCACTGACTATCATCATCATATGTAAAGGAAATATAAGCTTTAGGGAAAATCAGTAGGTTAACAGTATCAGGTTAACTGCTGCTAAATGACTGCCACAGTAAATAAATATCTTCATTTACCAAGGCATCACTCTTCTTACGATGGAATGAATCACCTTCAATACCAATAACTTACTGATGTAAAATGGATTTATACTGGCCACATACTACAGACTGCTCTAGGCAGTACTTGGCTCCCTACAGCCGCCCAGTTTTCAATTTTTGTTGGCAGGCTGAGAGTTCACAGACATGCAGACATACACATAAACCCTTCAAAGGGGCTCATTTAATCTCAAGCTGTTTATGAGTGGAGCACATTGACTTAATGGTGTAATAAAAGATCAATGGGCCCTCACTTAAAAACAAAACAATCTCCCTCAGGAGGATGGAGACACATAAATCCATCCCCGATGAGGTGGCACACTGCGTATGCAGAGATAGCATGACAGAACTGGACAGCGTGCACACTGAGATGCGATCGCAGCAGATCTTTATCATTTTGACAGGTCATTGGCATTGAGGCACAGTGGGTGCAGATTTGCAGTAGAGGAGCATAAGAAGATCCATAAGGAGATCCACAGCTCTCAGATATAAAATAGCTTGTTTATATAAATGTGTGTGTGTGCCTGCGCCAACCACATTTCCAGAACCACTGAACAATGGCACATAGCTTCAAAAAGTGCCTCGACTGCATTTTGAGCCAGACTTACTAAGGCTCTTACCAGAAACCCAAATCACAGGCTATCCAGTTCCTTTACGGAAAAAAGGGAATGAGAGGGTAAATATTTCCACTCTATTAATGTTTTCACCATGGAAAAAAAAATCATTGTGTCTTGAAATGCCAATCACTTAATAAAAACAATGTTTTCATCTTCTCAAACTAAATTGAAGTCAATGACTGGATTCATTTCGTCTGGTTCTCGCTTGCCTCTCTCTTTTCCTTTTCCTCAGTCTCTCCACCCTCGTTCTCAAAATGATTTGCTTTTCAGTCTTGGCCCAGATTGATTTCTAAATAAGTGAAATCTGCTCAATTAGCCTAATGCACTGTATATATAAGCATATGGATGCTGGATCGAACCACAGCCAGCTGAACTGATCAGCTCAGCCTGGATTGGACGGGAGAGATGTGTGGTTCACCTGTTGGCTTATCGCGCTGTTTTCTTCAGGCGATAAGCCGGTTGCATTGCAAAGGACTTCCCCCCTTACCCAGTTGCCAGGAGGATATAAACCTTCCACGGTTGCCCTAGAGACAGCTAGGTCCCAGTTTGAGTGATGAGGTGGTGGTGGTACTGGTGGTAACTCATTCGGAGAAGCTTTAGTTGAACGGGAAGCTGTAAATACCAAACCTCGTCTTTCATAATCTGATGATCTGTAGCCAGGTTCTCTGTTACTGTAATTGTGACATAAAGGATTATACCATGTTCTGATTTATATAGTTCTAACCTAAACAAACAACCTTTAGCAGACATTAATGATGAAATGAGAATTTTTGCAGCTACTCTTTTTATTGGATTTAAAGACTTTCCACAATATTTCTGTAACTACAAACATGCCTATTACTACGAATCAATCATTACATCAGATCAAACTACAAGTATTGCTTGTTTGCTTTAACAGGGTAATCACTTTGTAATGTGCACCTGAGTGAGTAACCAAAAGAAAATTACACTTTTTAGATATTTGAAAAAAAAAAGTGCCATTCATAACACTTTCCTAAAAAGCTTTCCACTTTTACAAGCCTACTCAGAAGGAGTCCTTCTACTTTCCAAGTACTCCCAATTCAACTGTGACCATCAAGCATATTTTCTAAGCTCATCCCTCAGAATTTTAGGTGCCAGCACAGTGGGTGGAGTTGGGAGTGAATCCGGTGTCTCTGCTGCTGCTGCACAGTTGTGGCCCAGCTTGGCTTTAAGAAGAAAGATTTTGGTTAGAGCCACACAACCAGCACCACATGGGTGCGGGCACACACCCATAAAAACAAGAGCCCAGCACAACTGACTGAAAACTTTTCTGGTCTGCTTTAATATCCTCTGAATAGACCGTGAGGATTTTTACTGTGCACGTCCCACATCGATGTGCACAACTCAAAAGGCAATAAAAAGACTGTTTTGTTTGTTTGTGTAAGAAATGTGTATTATTCCGTGGAGACGTGGAGATTTATTGTCATTTAAATGCCTAAATAAAGACGAGCTTTGCAGAACCAAATTAGATCAAACACTTAATTTCATTTATTTGCTTGTTTTATGCTCTCTCCCTGAATGACATGCTAATGAGGGAAACCAAAGGATGACGCTTGTCTTCTTGATGTATTTCATTCTGGGGCCGTGCAGGAAGCATCTAGAGATTATAAGTCTCCTTATTAGAGGTTAACATGTAGGCTGGTGTCTGCAGCTGTGGTCATTATAACAGCACTGATTAGGCATCCACGGGGGGTCTGCCTGATTGGGTATTTATCTCCAGCCAACAGACGCAATTAAAATTCCCTTCTGAAAGTCAGCCCAAAACGGAACTCTAAAATAGTCCGTCACCTCCTTAAACCCCCCCCCATTTCTCCCCTTCTCTGTCTGTGACTTTCCGTTTCAAGACTGCTTCCAAATTTTTGTGGCTCTGAGCACAAAGTCTCCGCTTTATCTCAATTTGCACCCTCTCTTCTCACCACTACAGAGCTGTACCTCAACACAACCTCGCCTTTTTTTTTACAGTGTTCCTTCCCTTGCTCTGTCTGTCACTGTAACTTTTTCCCACTGCTTATTACGCCACACTTAGATTTTCATAATGTGCTATTAAGTGAATCGACATGCTTTTGCAGTACCGTAAAGTAGCCTCGCGGCACATTTTAATTGCTGTCAGCATTGTGCTAATTTCCCAACCTTTTGCAGGAAAATACAGGCAGTCACAGATAGTTTAGCAAAGGGACATTTAGTAGTGGGGCAGTGACAAGTTTCATTAGAGAAAGAACTTCAGACGCACATCTGTGGTACCAACATGGGGCCCTCGCTGCCCTCTCCCTGTCCCCCCGGATCTGAGGCTCTCTGACAGGAGGGAACACTTCAAGAGTAAATAATGCGTTTTCTCAAGTTGTGCCAAATCGTGGGGCGCTGGAAGAAGGGGTCAGACAAACAGGAAGAGGAGACAGACAAAAGGCACACTAGCAGCTCTGTGAGGCACTGCGCTTCAATCTCAATACTCTTAAGAGGCGTACAGTTGATATGCAGGTAATGTAGGTTGAGCTTTTGCACATACTTTACAGTGCATGCAGTTTAATTTAATGTATTAGCATGCTAAAGCTCACTACTTAGCAATATGCATACAAGTGAACTGATGACAGCATGAATTCATTGTCTATGAAGAATTTGTACATCCATACCAAATTTGTGACAATTAATCAGGTGAATTCAGTAAATAACTAAACTTCTGATCCATATCAAGAGATGTAGTAAGGTTCAACCATCCAGTAGTTTTTGGGACATTTTTGTCTGGACCAACTGGACAGTGCTGCCACCCCTTGAGCTCTGATTCAAGCACGTCTAAAGGAAAACGGCAATAGAAGATAGACGGAGATGTTTTTATAGGAAAGGGCAAGAGAAGGAGGAGGCGGGTGGACAGCTAAAGGCTAAAGCAGAGAGAAAGCATGCATGAGTGGCAGGGCTTCCCTCATATTTGGCTGCTGTAGTTGATGGAGACAGATGGTAGCCCAGTGGAGTCTCTTCATACCAGCAGACTGAGGCCTTCAGCTTTTAACCCTAAGAGAGCTGATGAGAGATTCTGAGGGGAAGGGAAAACAAGACATGAACGAGATCACAGACACACAGAGACAGCCAGACGGCTACAGATGACGCTTTGAAATAAGCCCTAAACATGCTCCATTTGTCGGTATGTCCGAATGCGCTTGTCTAACACGGCTTCTTCTTTACAATCAAGAAAAGACTCCTTCTCTGAAGAAGACACTTGCACACCTAGGAAGCTGCACCTCACTGTTCCAAGCAAGCACACACAGACACACCTAGAGGAAACAAAAAGGTTCTCAGTATGTGAAAGCCATGTTCGTATGAGAAACGAACAGAGGTATAATGCCTGCCATCTAAACCGAATCCAGAGTCGTAAGGGAAAAGCGCCACTTCCTGCCACACTCCCTTCTCCCTCCGCCAGAATCTCTCCCTAGCAACCATGCATTGGCGTGGTGATTGGACCGGCGTACCAGCGGTTGCTATAGCTACAGGAAGCTCCCCTTTCCTGTAACCCCCTCGTTTTTTTGTGTGGTTTTTTGTGCTTTTTCTGTGTCTGTCTTTCTGTTTCTCCTCATAACCTTGCTGTCTTTATTTCTCTCTTTGTTTTTTTTATATTCTACTCCCCACTGTACTTCTCTCCATTACAGTCTCTCCCCTTGCCTTCAGAGAGCAGTGGCAGTACAGTACAGTAGGCTGATGTTAATATGATGGTGGCTGATGGCTTCCAAAGGGAGGCTGGATTGACTGAGACAGATCTGCAGAGAAAGAGCCAAAGATGCTGCTACTTTATAAAAGCCCCGGTGAGAATATCAGCCAGAAAGGGTGCATTAGCAGAGCAGTCAAGTATTTATCTGACCTGTCTGAATAAATCTTGTATTCCCCTCAGCGCTGTTTTATGAGAGAAATCTGCTTTGTCTCAGAAAATAAATAACTACCGGGAGCAGGTTTGCAGTTTATGTGCAAAGGTGTCTGTGTTTGCATCTGTCTCCTGCTCTGTTTAGATATTTGCTTCTCTGTGTCTGTGTTCTTTGTTAGTCTGTGAGCTGGCTGCATAGGAAGCAAGCACCTTGATTTATGTTTGAGTTAGCCTTATGCTTGTGACACTGACAGGCTCCCTCTGTTTTTGCTGGAATCTAAGAGTGCCAATTATGCTTTGGGTAAATGTGGTCACTATGTCACTGAACCAGTATGCACTAGTCAGCCCATATAGCAGTAATAGAACACTCCATCGTTACACACTATAGCTGCTGACAAGCGCTACAGGATGCATGTATTCAGGGGCTGTTTAATCATTCTGTGAGCTGGCTTCTGTCTTCAGCGTTTTCCATACTTCTTCTTCTTTTTTTGTCTTGATATTTTCCAGCTGATTGCGTGGCTGCTTTTTCATGCCATAATCAGCTGCGGTATAATGGGTTCAAATGAGATGATTAGTGATCTGTTCCTCCTCTAACTAATGCATGAGAGATGAATTATGGTAATGTAGCATGCAGAAGGTTCATAAGTGTGGGCAAAGATAGAGGGAGAATGAAATGATAAATGATGTGGCTGTATGTCCATATGTGTTTTTACATGCTAAGAGAATGTGGGAGACAGTAACTGAGAGTGTCAGACTTTTTAAGACTGAATGATCAGGAGCTATTCAGTGGGGCATAGTCAGCCCTTTTGAGGAGAAAAGGGGGCTGGATGCAATACAGACAGAAAAGGAGAAGTAGGAAAAACAGGAGGGAGATTTTTTGTCATAGTTTCACAGTGAAGATGAAGGAAATGGTCAAGGTCAATAACCTGCGCACTCATTCTGATTTCTAAAAAGAGAAAAAAAAAGGCCAGGAAAGCGCAAAATCAAATGATGAAACACATCCCGGTCTCAAAGTTCATAACCAGGAGTGATAGATAAAGATATTGGCTGCCGGGCAGTGAATTTTCACTACGGTGTGTTGGCATAATACAGTTTAGCCATTAGCCTCCAAATTGCACACACCGCTTGCCAATGTCATCCTGCCCCGAGATGAGAAATTGATTTCATGCTTGAGTGACTGTCATGAGGAAAAAGAAGAAGATGGAGAAAGCAAAAGAGAGAGAGAGAAGAAGAATCAGAAAAAACACATGACAGAGATGGACAGACACGGGAAAAATCCTACCAATGCATTCAGGACATTTTTACACTCTCGAAAAATATACAGAGAACAAACTAAAAGCCAAAGTCAATGCAGACAAAAGGGGAAAGATGGAGTTTGCGAAGTTCAACGGAACATGGAACATGTTTGTGTGTGAGGGGGATTTACACACTGAACAATAAAAGCTTTAGAAAACTGCTGGGTGTGCAGCAGTCCATACGGGAGAGCATATTATGGGCAGGTTTGTGTCAGAGCCTGGCCACACAATAGTCCCCCATTGCCTCATGGGAGCAGGAGAACTGTCTGGAACACGAAGGGAGAGATTTGTCAGATAGGTGTAGGCTAAGATGATGCGATCAGTGACAGCTTTCCATTAGCATCGTGCTGCTACGAGTGTGAAGAAAAGGAAGAAAAGAAAGTGAGAATCAGACTGGCATTATACTAGTGATGATGTAATGTTTAGGCGACACAAACGACCCCCCATCCCCCCTCTTTTTCTCTTTTCTGCTCGGTTTCGGTGCTCTGCCCCCCTTTTTCTCTGGGGCACAGAACAGAGCCTTTCGATTGGTTAATAGGACCATAGAGATGCTGAGAATATCCACCAACCAGGGCCCGGGTGCCCCTTCACATCGTTACCACAGCAACCCCACACAACCACAGTGAGCGTGCACACATGTATACAGTAGACGTGCGTGCTTATAAACACGACTGCATGTGTGCACAATAAGCTTTTTTTGGTTTTTTTTACATGTGTGACAGCTAGATGTAACAACAATCCTCAGAAGAATAGCCTTCTGTGAGTTTATCAACTGTAGAACGTCTGGGAGCTGCACAGCACTGTAGTGCAGAGAATAACAAACCCAACTTACCCACCATTGCTTCACGATTATCTAAAGACTACTCAGTAGAGCAGGGCGATATGACCAAAAATATTTATCACGATATACATTTGAAAATTTGCGACAACGATATAACTGACGATATAATTGACACTAGACAAAATGCTTTACAACTCCACAACTTTATTAGTGCAAAAAAACCCCATCAATGTATTTTCACTTAAACAAGCAGCTGTTTTTTATGTGCATTAAAGTTATATAAAAATGTAACAGTGCAAATGCAAATTCCTTGCTAACATTAACCAAAAGGCATTTCCAGTGGAAATTGGCCGACATATCCTCAGCATAACCATGTATAATATCCACAAAACTTAAAAAGAGGTTCTACACACACAATACCGTAATGTTATGTTGAAGTATCACAGTACATATCACTCCGCGAGGCTCCTGCCTACGACAGCCGTAATGCTCCGACAATCCATCAAGCTGTGCGGCTTCGTAGCTTAGCAAAGTCGTTCTAAAATATTTGACAGATTTTCGAGCGCCGTGTACATAAAATCGTTTCGAGGTCAGTAAACACAACCAGAATTCAAACATAAGGCACACGGGATTATAAGGGGCACTGTCGATTTTCAGAAAAATCAAAGGATTGATTTTAAGTGTGCCGTATTTTCCAAAAAACCACGGTAATAACGACGGCCCGCTAGCATGCTCTACCAAAAATAGTGCTTTGTTGTGTATCTGACGGACGAAAGCTAAACCAGTTCCACACCACTGAAGTTGCAGCATTTTTAAAAACCAATTCTGGTTCATTTGCTTCATTCAACGATCTGCTTTCGCCTTTCACATTCTCCGTCGCCGTCATGCTTTTTCCGTCATGTGCGTATGAAAACAAATGCACTGCGCATGCGCGTTTTACCCATATTCTATCGCGCTATTTCATTTTCTTATCGTTGCCCAACATTATACCGGTATTACTGTGAACGGTATGATATGGCCCAGCCCTACTACTCAGGACGTTTCCTTATGTAAAAAAGTTGTCGGGGTGTTAAAAAAAAGAAAAAGACAGTTGTCCTGTCTCACAAAAAAAAAACAGGGAATGAAAAAAAAAAGAAATAATATTTTTTTTGTTTTTTCATTTTTTAAAAATTTGCACTGAATAATGTTTACAGTGGAAGAGTTTGCACAATTCTAATGAGCTTGAAACTCAATTTTTGGTACGACAGCATTTATTCTTTGGCACAGCCTGAACTCTCTGAGCAAAGCTTTCTTGTCATTTGTAGTCTACAGGAATAGTTCTCCAGGCTTCTTGAAGGACATTCCAAAGCTCTTTTTTGGATGTCGGCTGCCTTTAGTTCCATTCTGTGTCAAAATTATCCCACACTGCTTCAAAAATGTTGGGGTCTGAGCTCTGGGGTGACCAATCACTGACTCACAGTACTCCATTGTGTGGTTTTTTTATCCAGGTATGCTTTTACTGCATTGGCAGTGAGTTTGGGATCATTGTCATGCTGAAAATGAAGGCATGAAGGCGAATTTATGGTTCAGCAGGGGTAGTGTATTCATATTCCGCTGGTAGTCCTGGGATAACCCGTGCACCTGCAGAGAGCTCTGTTATCAGATGTATGCAGTGTACAAAGTATGTGGTACAACCAGTCTGTGGACAACTCTTACTTGTGCTATTGTTGGTGCGTCAGCCAGCCGTGGAGAAGAGCAAAGCTATAACATTCAAAGAGCTGATGGGAAACTAGTGTTAAAAACAATAAAAGGTGTCCACTACTGTCTGTGCTTTTTTTTGTGTATTTTTTTTATCTTTTTTCTGAAGTTCTTCCATTCCTGGTGAGCTCCTCCACCATACCTGTCAACCAATCAGCATTTGGCTAACTCCATGTCACTGGATGCAGTGACTGGATGCAGTTAGGATTTTGGAGGACTACAAAGGAGCATGTCTGCGATGGGTAAAAACCCCCCTCGACAGACAAATTTGCAGGACCCTAAATCACGCTTTAACAGTCGTACACTTTCACGATGTTGTTGCGTGGTGGATGAAAATCTGACCAGATGCATCTATTAGCTCATTTGTTTGCTGTTTCTTAAGGACATGACTTTCAGAAACAGTTCATTTGATTCTTTTTAAGCTCTGTCACTTCTTCTTTTTTTGTCCTTCAATTGTGCAGTTTCTTCAATTTTTTTTACGGACATGCTGCACAGGATGCTGAGATTTGCCAAGCTTTCAGCTAATAGCTCTTTTTGTTCTCGTTTTGTTGGTGCACACATAAAGTTTTGTGCTTGTCAAACTGCTTTATTTTTGGCACTTTTCAAATATTCATATAAAGAAATGGGAAAAATTATGTGTTTTTGCAACAGACTGATGCTAGCAAAGTGCCTAAAGATACAAAAAAATGCTTCTTCGTTAAGCTGTTATGCGTAATGCAACACTGGTTCATCCCTCGCTATTTTTGCGCTTGAATAATTTGTACTTCATAATTAAAGGGCTTTATAAAAAAAATATTCCTTTTAAAATGGTCAGGTATAATAACTGAACAGAGAATGATTGAAAAAGTAGCCAATGTCCACAGAATTTTTTTTTAAAGACCCTTACAAATCCTTTACAAACTAGTGATTAAAACCACTTTAAAAATGTACAAGAAAGCTTGGCTGCTTGGAAGGAAAATATAAAGAAATGAGGCGTGGCTCAAGACTCTTTTAGCACACTGTCGATTGATTTGGGTGTATATAATATAATATAATATAATATAATATAATATAATATAATATAATATAATATAATATAATATAATATAATAAATGTTTGCTCCAAATCCCTTGTAGAGCATTAAACGATAATAAACCATTCCTCTAAGCAACTCGTGCTACCAATGCAAACATATTACAGAAAAGATGTGGCAAAGCGATTCCTTTTTCATTTGTCCTGTAACAGTTTTGGTCTCAAATGTTACAAAGAACCGATAAGTAACCCACAACTTACTGACTGTCTTTGTTTTAGTGTGGAACTATTAACATAATTCTGAGAGCGCTTGCTCAAGGCTGTACAGCAGTGTGACAAACAGCATTCCTCGTTTCTTTCATTTCCAGTTTTCATTTTACACATGCACAGACACGTGCTTATCACGAGCCCCTTTCAGACTTGCCCTTCACTCTGCAAATGTTGCCAATTGTACATGTCAGTTTTGCATTTGAAATGAACTATGAGTCAGTCTGATTTTTGCTGAGCCACATAAAAATACAAATCCCATTCATCAGACTGTCAACCTCCTAAATTTCCCTCAACTTGAATGTCAGTTGGTCACAGTGTGAATACATTTTGCCTCCAAAGTCTACAGCATAACCAGTGTACATTTTACCTGGGTGTGTAGCTCTCAAAATGTCAATTAACCCTGCAGTAAAACATGTTATAGAGCATACTGCCATGTAAATGTGCTTTACACAATAGACAAACACAAATTACAAAAGTGAAAGGCATTCCACACAACTCCTACACTAAGAGGGTGTGTGACTATGTCACCATTGTTTCTATTGGAGGTCACCGGTGCTCTTCCACTGCAAAGCTAAATCAGTCTCATTAATCCACAGCATACAATCTCTTTTAAGTTGCCAGCAAATTAACAGGCTACCTTAGCAGGAGCCTGAGTCGCCTGCAAAGCACCTCTGATCCATTCCAATCCCCACCGTTTACTAATAGTAGCACTCAGCATGTACGCTAGAAGACAGATGAAAAAGTGCATGGGCAGTATCTGCAAGCGTGCATGTGGGTGTGTGCTCAGCAGACGAAGACGTGACCAAGATAGATGTCTTGTTTCTGGCCTACCACTGGAATTCCCAGTTCTTTCTAACCATGGCCACCCAGGCTTGGGAACTGTGCAAGGCAGCTCCAGTTTGTGTGATTTTTATATAACTGATTCATTTCTTACCGGTGCAGGTGAAACACTTGACATGAAAGTGGGTCTCTTGTACTCGTACCACTTCGCCTTTGCAAACTTCCCGACATCGCTGGCACCGGATTGGCCCAGAGCTCCGCTGACCGCCTGTTGAGTCTTGGCGATAAGCTGATGAAGACATAAAAAGAACATTTACTGAACTCAGCTATGGTCCGCTAACACACACATTAAAACATAATTTTGAAAGTTGTGTTGACTGTTCCCATTCCCAGTTTCCTTAAGATTTAGTTTTCCTCTCTCTCAAAGCACATTTGCAGTTCTCAACCTCTGACAAAGTTCTAAGCTTCACAGGCCTTTTATATGTAACTGATGCTAGCTTTTAAAGACACCAAGTTATAGTTACTTGTATCTATATATATATCTATATCTATCTATATACATGGGTGTGTGTGTGTGTGCATTAACCTGCATGGACATGTTGCCGTCGTTCCTGCCATTTTTTTAATACTATTTCTTGATTTTTTTAATTCTTGCCCTCTTAAACTAAATTTAATCAACTTCCCCCTGGGATTAATAAAGTATTCTGATTTTAATATGCAGTATAAACGGAGTCTGGTATGAGTTCAAGCAGGCCAGGGAATCAAGCTCAGCTGCAATCGCAGCAGATGATCTTTTCTCAAAATTACATACTAATGTAGTTTGATATTGCCATTGTCAGTCACACAAATGTGATTCAGAGAAACTATACAGTATACACACTATCTTCTTGGGGCGATCGTGGCTCAAGAGTTGGGCGTTCGTCTTGTAATCGGAAGGTTGCCGGTTCGAGCCCCGGCTTGGACAGTCTTGGTCGTGGTGGTCAGAGGGCCCGGTGGCGCCAGTGTCCAGCAGCCTCGCCTCTGTCAGTGCGCCCCAGGGCGGCTGTGGCCACACTGTGGCTTGCCATCACCAGTGTGTGTGGGTGGATGATTGTGTATAGTGTAAAGCGCTTTGGGGTCCTTAGGACCAAGTAAAGCACTATACAGACCATTTCTTTAAACAGCATGATAATACTTCTGTTAATGGGTGAAAGACATAACGCGGCTTTTCATTTTCAAGTGTTATCTGAGGAGAGAGTACATTACAGACTCCACTGTGTGCAGTTCAAACAATAAGATCAGTGTGTAGCTCTGTCAACACTTGCTCTGAAGCTGTGAGGTCTGACACCTATGTAAGCTTGGTAAGCTCCAGGCTTTCTCTCTCACTGTCTCTATTTTTCACACAGTTATACAGGATGACACACACAAACATATACACACACACATATAGACACGCACACACACACTGCTGTGTCAGTAGAGAAAGCGAGATGGATCCCCTTACCTCATTATACCTTACATGTCAGACTCCTGCAAGCCCAATAGCTATTTCACACAGTCAGGAAAGCACGTTCACACAGAAAGCCTTAAGAGTATCGGAATAAATGCAAACACAAGGAAAAAAGGTAGAAATATTCTATTAACTGAATCTAAATCTCTTGGGCTATTAAGGGCTCTTTAAAGATCCATCTTCTCCTCTGGGTTGTAAACACACTTGAATCCACAGGCAAAGAAATGGACAATGGACAACCAGTCATTCAATATTGATATATATATATATATATTGGAGGTGGGGTGCCCCCGGCCTCTCGGCCTAGGGCTCGGTCACTCAGGCGCAGCTGGGGGCCGGCGGAGCTCACGGGCGCGTCACTGCAACTCCCCCTGACTTCTGCTCCGCGGCTGCTGGGCGAGCCCTCATCTGGGACTCTCCTCAGCTCTTACTGGGACAGTGGCGCGGCTGCCCCTCTGTTGGTCTTCCATGGTCTCTTGTGTTCTGGGGGCCTCTGGATGTCTGGAGTTTTGATCTCCTCCATACCCGCTTCACACCCTGGAGGACGGGGCTGTGGCCCCCCCACACTCCCTAGCAGATCATTACATGGAGAAACCTTTGGAATGCAAGCATGCTGATCCACACAGGTATGCACACATGGGTATTCACAGACGCGGACTAAAGCTTTCTTGGCTGCTGCCTCAAAGCACACTGTGCGCTGTCTAT
This sequence comes from Maylandia zebra, assembly GCF_041146795.1. Taxonomy (NCBI): domain Eukaryota; kingdom Metazoa; phylum Chordata; class Actinopteri; order Cichliformes; family Cichlidae; genus Maylandia; species Maylandia zebra. The sequence continues at coordinate 34,513,793 of NC_135168.1, forward strand.
CTTGCGTGCTGCACAATATCGTTTATTATTTAGTAAATACTGATATCTATGACTAGCTAGTTTATTGTGATGGTGCTTTGTTTTCTCTATTATTATGTTGCTCTTTGTTGTTTGCTGTCTCCTCTGTTTGTTTTTGTTTGTTTGTTTGTTTTTTTTTCTCCATACAGGTGACCCAGGAGGTTTTTTTTTTTTTTTCTCTCTCTTCCCCCCCCTTCTCACCGTCTCTTCTCCCCTTTGGTTTTCTTTCTTTCTCTCCCCCTCTCTCTCTCATTCATTCCCCCTGTCCTATTTATTAAAAAAAAAAAAAAAAAAAAAAAAAAATGACAAAGGATGAACTGAAGCTCTGCCATCACGTAATGTCGCATACTGCTGTTTCTGATGTCATTTAGGAGAAAAAAAAAAAAAAAAAAAAGATATATATGTATATATATATATATACATATATATATATATATATATATATATATATATATATATATATATATATATATATATATATATATATATATATATATATAATGGCAAAAGAGCTGGGATTTATCACTTATTTATCTCTATCTTTCAAAGCAGTATGAGAGGTCATACTCTCTGTGGAAGGGGTGTAATGGCTGGGTAACCAGCTGGCCTTGACTACCTGAATAGCTAAGTGAAGGATTGCGCTGCTAAAGTCAAAGCAGCAGCAGCATATGGGCTGCCATGACAGTGCTACTGATTCCATTTCACCGAGTGAATCCCAAAGGGCTGGCATCACTTAAACAGTCTAAGGGCCTTGCACATCTCAGAGTCTGAGCGCTCCTTGCGTGCCTCGAAGTTGACAACAGGATATTCACTGTGCACGTGAACACGAGGACGTGCATGTAGGCATAACTGTAGCTGTGTATTTTCTCACTCTGGACAGAGTTGTGGGCACTGGAAATATGCAAGCATATTTTTCCCACTCCCCACCTCCCACACTGGAGCCTCTGTAAATCCATAACTTTCCTCACAATGTTGGCAGCACTAACCTGACTGATAAGTGCAAAGGCGATGGTTCAAACAATAGCACTTCCGTAAAACTATCTCTTTTTTGTCTTTTTAGTTTTTTTTATTAATGTAAAAAACAACTATTCATTAACGCTGTTCCCAGCAGGTGGACATGAGAGATGATGGGAGCTAACGGCAGAACATGTAAGCCCGTGCCAACACCTGTAAAAGACAGAGTATTTACTTACAGGTCTGACCTTCTTAATCTGGGCCAGAACAAACCTCTGGCACACAAGACAGGTAGGTAACATTGTACAAAAATTAACAATGTAGCTCAAATCTGACCGTGGTAAGGAATGGCAGTTATCAACAGGTATTTAAATTATAGGCAGGGGTGAGGTAAATGGCAAGAATTTTTTTCAAACACTCAACAAGTCTGTTTTAATGATCTAGGTGCTTGTTTAACCTCTTGAATGTCTGTGACAGAAAGAGAAAGACAGCCGAGGATCCAGGTCCAAAAGAAGCTCAGGAGCCGAAGCATTATGTAACTCTATCTAATTGTGTCAACACACTCACTCTCATTAACTGCAGCAAAGCTCTCCAAGTCCAAGCCCCTTATAGGCACCTCTCTAACAATCCTCCTTCCTCTCCCCTAGTGAGGTGTTGAGTCGTTCTTCTAAATTATGGCCACCAGACTACCAATTTAATCCACTGACTCCAAATCATTTGAGAGTAGCCTGGAAGAATACAGCCTTTGGTAACAGGTGATAACAACAGGGCTTTGGTCAGAGAGGCAGACAACATCCCCAGGGACTGAGAGGTTGCTGCTATTTCTACCCCTGACCTGACAGCCCCAGGGAAAGACATGCTGTGGGTTCAGTCATGAGGGATGCTGGGTAGCAATGAGAAAAAGAATAGGACATTCTAAGCGAGCCAATACAAAGACCTTTAGGAATTAAGATGAATTATTAAAAGGAAAAGAACTGCTTTGCAATCTGCGATTAGTTTCCAAAGCTTTTTCTTTGGTTTTCAAAAACTTAAATTTCATTGTTGAATTCTAACAAATTGAAATTGATCTCTACTGAACAAAGACCACAGGCACAAGACTTAAATCAAGGTGAATTCATTACAGAGGGAAACTTATTTGGTAGTCATCTTAAAATTGTAATTTTTATTGTTTAAAATCCATAGCATAGGAACTGCAGTTTGAGAAGTTTGCAAAAAGACTTGACTGACAGTCATTTTGATGCAAAACCATCAACTTGTAGTTTAGCAACAGAGCTGTAGTGTCTGGTAAGGTAGCAGATAATCTATCACAAGCTGTGAGAATCTCATCCATAATTTTTCAGCAGGCATCTTCCTGGACAATTAGACAGCTGGTAGCAAAACATCAATGCCTAATGTCGTTCATGTATCTGGGCGACAACTCAAGCCCTTTAGAGAAAGCTGCTGATGAATTTTTCAAATTCTGTTTTTTGCCGTTTTCTGATCCAGACACTAAATCCTCTTATAAAACTCTAAAGTGCCATGAAATCCAAGCGGCAACCAGCAATGCCAAAAGTTGGAGCCACTTGAGAAGTACGGCAGCTAGATGCTGGCTCTAAAAGACACACTTTGTTAAAATGACTGGGAAAAACCCCAACTTCTCTGTGAATTATATTAGCTTTTGTTTTCTACAAGCCTGAAGTCACATGTGTGTCTTGGTGGCAAATTTTAAAAAGCATTACAGTATTTGATCAAGAACAAAATACTCAGCCTAGGTCCAGCTATTGTTACTGTCTATACAGGCTGGAGAGTAAAACCACAAGCATAGATATTGAAAAAATGTTATTGATACCAGTGTTATTATCAGTTCTGCTCATGGGTCTCATTCTTTATCGATTCCCTTAACGACACAACCAGGAAAAGAGTAGGCCTACAGAGGTTTTCATTGTCCAAGTATGAAAACAGTGTAAAAACAGAGTACAAATAAGGACTGCAGATGACTCAAGTGTACAAACATTTGACTGCCATGAGCTCCATGTTATTCTTTTGCAATGCGAAACAATCGGAAAAAAAGATCCCAGAACTGATGTAGTTAGGATACTGACGTACTGAAGGGTTGTTTTTTTTAAACTGTTTACTGAAATATTTTCCAGTTATAGTTATATAATGGACATGGACATAATGTGTAGACTCGTAGCTTTCATTTTAGTGTATCCACAATTAAATTGGATGAAGAGTTTACAAGTTTCAGCTCTTTAACATGGGCCAGATTTGGGTAATTCCTTCATTATGTCATTATCAATTAGGCAGATAAAAGGTCTGGAGTTGACTTAAGGTGCAGTGCTTGATTTGGAAGATTTTGCTGTAAACAGACAACATGCAGTCATGCAAGTGAAACAAGCCGTCCTAAAGCTGCGAAAACAGAAAAAACCCATATGAGAAATTGCTGCAATATTAGGAAGTGAAATAAGTTGTGAAATCTAAAGTTTGGTACATCCTGAGAAAGAAAGACAGCACTGCTGAACTCAACAATGCAAAAAGACCTGGACGTCCACAGAAGACAACAGTGGATGATCGCAGAATCATTTCCATGGTGATGAGAAACCCCTTCATAACAGCCAACCAAGTGACCAACAACACTCTCCAGGAGGAGAGGTCAAATCAAAATCAAATCAAATCACTTTTATTGTCACATCACATGTGCAGGTACATTGGTACAGCACATGTGAGTGAAATTCTTGTGTGCGAGCTTCACAAGCAACAGAGTTGTGCAAAATACAATAATGTAAACAAGCAAAATACAAGAATGGCTACATCTGAAACTAATAAATATATGTACAATATATAATAGTATATGCATTTCTGGATGTGTATACTAAATATTTTTCTACGTGTGTGTGTGTGTGTGTGTGTGTGTGTGTGTGTGTGTGTGTGTGTGTGTGTGTGTGTGTGTGTGTGTGTGTGTGTGTGTGTGTACACATATTTCACAAATTAAGAGAGGTGTATCGATATCCAAGTCCGCCATAAATTCAAGACTGCAAGAAAGTAAATATAGGAGGGGTTCACTGCAAGATGCAAGCCACTCATAAGCCTCAAGGATAGAAAAGCTAGATGGACGTTGCTAAAAAAGCATATAAAAAAGCCAGCACAATTCTAGAAATAACATTCTTTGGACCAGACCAAGACCAACCTCTACCAGAATGATGACAAGAAAAAAGCATGGAAAAGACGTGGAACAGCTCCTGATCCAAAGCATATCATATTATCTCTAAAACATGGTGATGGCAGTGCCATGGCTTGGGTGTACATGGCTGCCAATGGCACTGGGACACTAGTGTTTATTGATGATGTGACACAGGACAGAAGCAGTCAAAAGAATTCTGAGGTATTCAGAGACATCTTCTTAAATCCAGCTAAATGCAGTCAAATTGATTGGGCGACGTCTCATAATACAGATGAACAATGATCCAAACCATAGAGCCAAAGCTGTTTATTAAAGCAAAGAAGTGGAATTTTCCTGAATTGCCAAGTCAGCCATGCATTTCACTTGTTGAAGACCAAACTTTGGACAAAAAGGCCCATAAACAAAGATTTGAAGAATGTCTTGGTTTCTCTAATGTTCAAAGATTACACAGTAATGTATAGCAAGGAAACATCTGTCAGATGATCAAAAAAGTTTGTTATCTGATAATAATCTTAACAGTTAATCAACTTGTGAGTGCAACACCACATAAATCATAAGCAATGCTTTTGTAATTCTGATATATAATTTCACAACAAAGCAACATCATATCTTCCGTGTCTGTGATCTAAAGAGGCCAGTGGTCATGTTTTTCCATGCCTTCCCCCTTCCCCTGTCTTTATATCCCCTTTGGGTAGAAGCATTTATCAGAGCAATGGTAGTGTCCAATTGTATCACAAACATCCTGCTGCTCCACAGAGTGAGAAGGGTCAGGTCGCTACTGACAATCTGAATAATCACTCAGTCCTACCAGAAGCCAAGGTCGTGGAGACGGCATCCTTGAGGACAGAACAGCGGTCTGGCTCAAAAGAGTCTACTGATTAAACTGTCCAATGAAATGAACAGAGCACTTACAGTTTAAGATAAAACAAATGCTAAATGTTATTATTATGATTTGAAAGTGGCTTTTAATACTGTAAAGAAAGAAATGAAAAAGAAAAAAACCTCACCTATAAGCAGCAACAATGGCCTCCGCTGCAAATTAACAACAAAAAACATGTGCTCGATTTTAATGTCGGCCTGTAAGAAAAACACACCAGTTGTATGTGATTACTGCATATGAATATTCATCAGTCTATACCAGCATCTGTGTTTGCATCTGTGCATCTTTGTTCTCTGTGTTATTATAATAAGGCATTTTGTATCGAGAGGGAAAATAGCATTTGGCTCTGGTTTGGACTGTTCACCACATGACACGGCTCTTCTCCTCCTTCACTAGCCCTGCTCCAGTAGATGCTACCCATAAAACCAGGAAAACAATGAACAGTAAATAAAACAGCAAAATAAACAAAAAATATTAATTAATGTAGTAATAAATCAATTAATTATCCTAATTAACATAATTATTAATTACCTTAGTGTTCCTGGGCCCAATAAGGATAGCATCTGGCAGCAGGTCATTTATGGATGGCCCTCAAGTGTCAAATGAGCTGCTCATCTGTAAAGTCATCTTTCACTGATTGCCTGTTTCGTATTCTATTTTATTTCATATTGAAGCTGTAAATAAGCAACTTGTTATATAACTAAAGGTAAAATTTAGCTAAAGCTAACGCAAATCAAATTGTGTTTAAAGCAGATTTTTTTTCTCAGATTTTCTTGATCTAATCAGATCTGTTTGCTTGATTCTGCACTTTAGGATGCACATCTCAAGCAAATCCCTGAAAGATGAAGTTCCAGCAGACATCTATATCACTCTCCTCTTAATTTATTATGCTAGCATTTTCCAACAAGCATTCGTTAGACAGTACAGCTGATGCTCATTAGGCAGGTATTTGGTGTTTTAGCACTACAGGTCCACCTTTGACCTCATGGTGGCACAAGCTAGTCATTAGAATATAATGTATGGGAACATGAATATTTGCATCAAATTTCATTTCCACGTGACTAGAAGAGCAGCAACATCATTATCAGATATTGGCCTGACACTAGCTGAAATAGCTGGAAGGAGCATCTGTAAGTACGGGCTGGCTTCTGCAGTCATTTCCATTCTTTGTTATTCTGAGTTACCTAAATCATGTGGCAGCACTGCACTGACAAACCAGTACATGACCGTAGGAGGAAAGCCAGCAGAGCACGTAGGAGCTAGCAATAATGTTTCGGCAGTTTAGAGAGGTTCAGGTTTCATTCCAACAAGTCTCTTTGGTTTTTGTTTGTGACTTTGCTATATTTTCAAAGCATTTGCACAAGACTAAATAATAAATCCAAATGGTCAACATATTGGAAACTGCTGCTGTAACATTTAAACCATATGTGTTATTTTTCATGAGACACAATACAACTTTTTTTTAAGTTAAGACAGCCAAAGAGGAAACATTTTTACAGTCCCCATATGCTGCACTATGCAGCTACAGTCTTCTGAATGCACTTTGTTGAATAGCCTTAGAATTTTTCTCTATATAAAGACAGAGAGCAAGGAGGAGACGTGTCAGAGCTGCCTGTGATGCATTGCTCTGCAGATCCCCTCAGGTCCTTGAGCTCGATGATCAGTATATTGATCAACATGTGTTTTATCACTCCCTGAAACACACTAACTGTCTGGAGCCAATTCTGCAAAAACAACTCAGAATCTGTCATCATAGCTACCCACATACTTTCTCTATATCTAATTATTGAAAAATAAGGCTCCTTCTGCAAGAAATGTACCTCCCGTGCCCAGGGTACTGCACCGTCTGTCAGCCACATGGAAAATAAGACCAGACCAGACCAGACACACTCACGCACGTACAAAAAACTGGTGACCATGACAGACAGAAGGACCAGAAGATGAAGACAGACTATCAGAGCTGTGTGTAATTACTCTATGTGCGTTGATAACACCCAGTGCAGCGGAACAACTGCACACAGCACAGCCTAACAGGCCCGTTCATGTCTAAACCTTAAAAGTGTTGAAAGCAGAAGGAAACACGTTTGACTGACTGAAGGAGAGGAGAGAAGAGGACATGTTCGTGTTTGCTTTGTTTCGATGCCTAAAGCCAGAGTAGAGACACATGTCACACCACCATCTGCCTGCTGTGTCATCGCTAACACACACAAACACACACACAAACAAACACTTTTAAATTCTGACACATCAAACACCACATGTTGACATGTTGTTTCTGCGCGTGTTTGTGTGTAAACCTGTAGGAGCTCACGCTATTAACTCACGGGAGCTTTTGGACAGCTCTTCACATGTTGGCCGCGTGTGCTCCTCCCCCTCCTTCTGTGTCAGCTGAGAAAAGCATTCTGAAGCTTAACAAAGGAATTATAGTCATTTACTCAGACCACAAGAAGCTGCCACATCACTCCTGGCACGAATGGCAAAGACACCGGGCTGTCAGGCAAGACTCTGTGCCACAGAGTTAAGAGCACTGGATGAATAATGTAGTGCCACACAATGACAGGCAGTAATACCAGAGGGTGGACAGGAAGCGCCTGACACCATCAGTTCACGGAGCACCTGGTGCACATCAACTTCAAGAGGCCTTACTGACAGCTAAGGGGCGGGGGTGGAGTGGAGTGGGGTGGGGTGGGGTGGTGGTGGAATTTTCTTTTAAAGTTAACCTTGAGATCCACATGCGGTCTGACTTGTAAACAAAACAAATACACATTACCCTACAAGCCCTACGGGGAAAGCCCTGATTCAGCTGACAGAGGATCAGGGTCAGAGTCAGGTGATACAAGGTCAACTTAGCATCATGGCTGTCCCAGAGCCATTCTGAGGTAAATATGACAGGAGCCCCCGAGGCTGACAGATGCACAACTAAAGTCCCAAACGCTCAGCTTAGGAACTTTCAACCAAAGGCCTTACTGATCCTGTGAGGAATGTGTCAGTAAGGAGCAGGTGGATTTTTAAAAAGAAGAAGAAGCAACAGCTGGAGGCTTGGGTGTTCCCTCAAGAGTGATGGGAAGGAGGATGAGGAGGGAGAGAAGAAGATGAAAGACAGGAAGTGAAAGAAGCGAGTGAAGGCCCCAGAAAACAACTGTTATGTGGATGAAGAATTTCAAAAATGCTCCTCATTGGATGAACTCAGGGCAAATGCCACTCTGACCTCGAGATATACTTAGCTCTAATCTCTAAACCTGCTCCAAGTCTATTATAAGGACTTGGCACCCACAGTCACACTGGTGTGTGTGTGTGTGTGTGTTTGTATGTTTTTGTGTTTTGTTTTGTTTTTCCTTAATGCAAAAATGCCAATTTCCTATTTTTATTACATTAAATTGCAAGTCATCCTTATTTTAAAATGTTTATTATTTATAATAAATAATTGAGCAAACGTGACATAGTCTAGACTACTATTGTTCTATGGCACTTCTCTCGGCTCTCACCTACATAAATCGTCCCTGCGCTTCAAGTGGAGAGGTGGAGCGCACATTCACTTACCACTGGAACTCATGATGCCCAATATCGGTTGTTATCCAAAACAAAGCGGCTTCGTCAGAAAATAATCCCATAAAGCACGAGGAATTCCTCAGTTTCGGCAGTTTTACTCCTTCGCAATTTTGAAATAATATTATTGATAATAATAAAATTAATAATAATAATCCTCTAAACGCAAATGATGCTTCTCACTCCCAGCAGCACTGCTTCCAGTCAATTTCTCAGAAGAAGAAGGTGGGCATAGAGGGGTATAAAAATATAAGAAAAAAGAAACAGAAGGTAGGATAATACCCGTACTCAGCTACAACATCCAAATAAAACTCCCTCTCTTGCTGTGTGAACGTCGGCTGCCTTTATTATTATTATTTTCTTTCTTCTTCTTCTTTTTTCTTTTTTCCCCAAAGACGCCAGTGACAACACACAATGCTGCTCACACGGATTCCACCTTCACATTTTCGCTGCCGGCTGATCCCAGCTCCGCCGCGCTCCCCTGGCGTGTCATCGTGCGCCTTTCACGCGCTGTAAACACAGCCTCCCTATATATTTTTCCGTTTGAGGTTTTCAAAATAAAGCAAACACGTTTGCGTGTTAGCATGTGAACGTTGCGTGAAAAGAAAGGAAAAACAAGGATTTTGGTATATCTGAAATTAAAATATTAGCCTACAAAAGACATGCATGCACCTCGAATATCATTGATAAACGCTGACAACTTCAACCTAAATCGATGTTTCAGCGATAACAGTCTTTGATCATATATATTTTTATAATAAGCTAACACTAAGTTATTATTTAATTTAGATTTTGATTTGAAATATCTATTTAAGTGGTAGCTAATTCAATGCACCATTAAAGCAAAACCTGCATTAAACCAGAACCTGGCTACAAAACATTCCCATTCCCAACTGTACGTTATTACTGTGTCTTCAATGTATTAAGTACGTGACTTGAACTAAAATGTTAAGCCCACATAAAAAAGAAATAATACTTTTGTAATTGTAACGTAACTTTTTCCCACAAGCTCAGTCCTTTCTCGAATAATATTAGACTTTAGGCTGAATATCATAACTACATTCATATATATATATATATATATATATATATATATAACATTTACATATATATATGTATTTTTTTATGAAAGTAAAGTCATTTCCGGTACTGCTCCGGGTTTCTGAGCCCAACTTGACTGCGCTCTTTTTTCTATCCTAGGTTAACGACGTCACTCTGGGCTGCTGTGAGCGCTTTGGGGATACTATACCCTACATCACTCTGCAATAAGTGATACGTGTTCACGAGTCCTTCCTTTTAAGTCGATTTCCAAAGCAAAGGAAGACTGACAGAAAGATGAGAATTTTAGATTCATTTGCAAAGCCATCTTGAATTGAAACTGGGCCGGAACACATTTGTCACTTTTCAAGAGATGCATGTAATATTTAAAACAAAATTATTTAGAGAAGGTCGAGAGCGTTCATAAAACCACTTTGTTGTTTTAGCAGTGCTGGGCTGGGCTTGTTGCTAAAACTGATATGACACCGCCCTCTTCTGGAAAATCGACGTAAGCAAATAAATTAATTGGATTATTTACGGTGAACCTGCTGCTGAGGCCATGTTAATTTAGAAACTGTGGAGGGATTTGTTTCCACGGTTTTCACCTGTTAATATGTATTGAAACATCTCATGAATTCACCTGTTTTCAACCTCACAGCAATTGCCTTGAAAGGCATTAGCTAGTTCTGCCACGAGATTAAAAGCTGCCCTGCCTTTATGGCTCAGTGATATTTCTTCACCAGGTCCGCTGGCATCAACGTGGAAAGATTTCAATCTTAGAGCTCGCGTGAAACACCCATCCGCTGTTTCCCATGGTATGAGCCAGTAGCCATAAGGAAACAATTGAAGTTCGCTAAAAGGCCAATTTAAGGGATTAACTATTACATAAATAACAAGTGGTTTATTAAACTTGAAGATAAAACGCTGTGATAAAGAAAACTCGATATTTATTTCGGTTAGGGAGACAGAAGATAAAATATCTGCTGTCAGATTTCTAAAGGTATGGAATGGGATGTTAAACACAAGGCCTGGGAGCAAGAATCGGCCTTGCACAGAGTCAATCCTGCCCAATGGATATCTTCGAAAACAGGCGAGGAGAGCATAAATTTTGCACTTTTAAATGTATTTTAATAAGTTTTACAGCTTTTCCTGCAGATAAAGAAATCCCCATTCATACTACGCCAGATAAACAATGAAATAATTAAAAAACAATTCCTGTTTTTTCACTGTGAGTTATAGAAATGTCTTTTGTGTGCGTGTGTGTGTTCATTTTGTTTTTACAGTTTTCTATTTTGCAATTAATTTTAACAAAAACGAAACATTAATGATACTGATACTTTGTGACAACCATCCCGATAGTGGGATAACTTCTCACATGGTGTAGGGTTGTTTGTCCCTGTAGTTATCACTATAACTTATATAATTTAAAAACTTTGTTTTCAGAAAAAATTAAAAGTCGATATTTTTTGGGATCTTCATGTCATTTTGCTAGGATTCATCTAGCACCCCTGTGCCTCAGAGTCATGACTCTGTATACCCCTGGACTTCCAGCAGTACAATCTTTGCAAGACCAGTTGTGGAAGACAATACACTGAAGGAGAGAAGGACAACCACTGCCCAAGATAAAAACCTGTAGTGATCCCATATGTGTCAGGAGTATCGGAGCAGTTGAGACGCATTTTTTCTAAACATCAGGTCTCTGTGGCTTTTAAACCCCAAAACACGCTGCGCCAAAAATTGGTCCACCCCAAGGATCGGATCCCCCGACACAAACAGAGTAACATAGTGTACGCTGTTAAGTGCCAGGAGGATTGCCAGGATTTATACATCGGGGAAACCAAACAACCTCTGGCGAAGTGGATGGCACAACACAGAAGAGCTACCTCGTCAGGCCAGGACTCTGCAGTCTATTTACACCTACAGGCCAGTGGACACTCTTTCAATGATGAGGATGTACACATCCTGACAGGGAGGAACGCTGGTTTGAGCGTGGAGGCAAGGAGGCCATTTACGTGAAAAGGGAAAGACCGTCTCTGAATCGAGGAGGGGGCCTAAGGGTACATCTTTCGCCATCTTACAATGCTGTGATTGCAGCCATTCCCCAACTCTCTGTGAATGGTACTCATGGCCATTGATCAGTGGTCTTTGGTCAGTGGTTGTTGATCAATGGTCATGAGAATTTGCATAATTATGATTAAGGAACTGACCTCCCAGCCCATTGTTCCTTCACTGGGCTGGTTTCAGTCATTATGCAAATGTACTGTTTATAAGATTTGGGGAAACATCAAGACGTTACTACAACAGCGTTTCCTTATCATGTAGAAAAAGTGGAGAAACATCTCATGGATTCAATATTTTATTTCTTCTCAATGACAGAAAGGGCACTTTCACTGATCTGGCTGTACACGCGGGTGGCCCAGGATGTAAAATGAGTTCTACACCCCTCATTTAAAACACTTGCAAAGTTAAGTTGCAACTGATTAATCACAGTGCATTTAATCTTGATGAACTCCTAATACTTTTAGTATTTGGTACAGATTGTAAGGTGGTGAACTCATTGCTCTGTCAGCTTATGTGCTGTGAAATTTGTGTGTGTGTGTGTGTGTGTGTGTGTGTGTGTGTGTGTGTGTGTGTGTGTGTGTGTGTGCTGTTTTTATTAACCTTGTCCCTGTGTCCTGAGGAAGCCCTGGTTCTGGAGCCCTTAGGAAGCTGGACAATGGCGGGATGTAAAAGGCGCCTGGCTTTCTTGCTCTCTCTGTGCTGCACAGTCTCACCTCTTCTGGTTCTGGAGCTCACCGATTTTACAAGATGTTCTTTCTTTACAAGATGATCTTATTTTCGCCTCACAGTTTTATCGTTGCCTCTTAGTTTCATCTGGGAGCTTTGTAAAAACGTAGCATAAATCTCACTGACATATTTATTTGGAAACCATTTCACTGTCCATTCAGTTCAAACCATTACCTTATTCTGCATGTCTTAGTTTATTAATAGTATCACACAGTATGTTTACAGCCGTCTGTGCTGGACTAACTTGGGTTAGTACTGACTGTGACGTCTGTTAATAGGATGTACTGACGTGAAGCATCCTTATCTTCATTACTGTGTAAATGTGACAATATATAACTGGATGGTGTGCAGGACGGACTTGTGCTGGCTGCTGATCATGCTCCTGTGTCAATCCAGTATTGTACTTTTGTTCTCCAAACTGATGGGGCAGAAAAACAGGAAACTGACTTTCCTGTGCACTGAAGGCAGCGGGGCAGGAGGCCGCTGGGTCAACACAGTGCGGTCGGTATATGTAAAGGCGCCAGTGCCCTCCATAACTGCCAGTAAAGCCAAACATCCACTGCTGACATCACTCTGTTCTTTCAAATGGAAACTGTTTCTTTAAGTATGCCAAGCAGTGGAAAACAACCACAGTCAGCACAAATAACACATGACAGACACATCATTTAGTTGCACTACTAATGTGTTGCAAAACTGTTTGTGTGTGTGTGTGTGTGTGTGTGCGTGGTTGTGTTGTTTTTGGCCTTATCATTCATTTGTTTATCAGTTGGATATAATGTGTCTTTTGTTTGTCATTCGCACCGTGGCCATGTGTCCACTATCAGTAGCACTGATCAGCAGTGTGCTGCATTCTTCACTAAATCTCACAATCCTTGCCCTTTGTCCACTCACATGGCAAGGGGAAAGTGCACATACCCACTCCGTGTTTTACTATTCATCCTGCAACGCTGTGCTTGCTTGTTTCTACTTATTCCTGGCTATTTGTAATTTGCTGATATTTAATGCTTTCACCCCCTCCCCTCCAACACTCTCAGACTATTGGAAGCAGAGCAAAATAAATGGTCTGTGTCCTCCAGCCTTGCATAGCCAGTTGCACGATCACATGAGCACCACAGGGACGATGTTGTGTGTTCAGGGTGACTTAGTGGTGGTGTACTTGGGGCTACACAATCAGTTCCAGAGTTTATATTTAACTAAGCACGCAAAAGAAACAGGAAAAAAAAATGGCAGACCAAAGCACTGCCGGCTTGGCGTTTATTATCACTGCACACACAGATATGCATAACAGAGATACATAGCCCAGAAAGAGAATGACAAGAGGTCACTGCTGTGCCTTTTTGTTTTGTTTTGTTTTTGTAGTGTCATGCAGCACGCCAGGATAAATATTTCACACTTCCAGGCATCACTCTGGACATTTCCCACATTCAGTGGACTTGTTGAGCAGGCCTGTGAAAAAAACAGGAGCTTTGTAATGAAGATGAGTGATTTGTCAGGTATGTGCTGAACAATACAAAGAGAGAAAAAAAAAAAAACCCCAAAACAAAGCAGGTGATTACTCAGTCATCTAAACGTCTGACATCATTAGTGGTGCAGCAAGACAAGCTGGTGAGACTGGTGTTGTAGAATGGGAAGAGAGAAAGTATTTATTATTGTGCATCTGGTACTCTAACTACGAAGAATGTTGTAATCGTGCAACAGGTTTGAATAGTTTTGAGAAGATAGATTGAGGATATATTTATAACCTGACCTCTTTTCGGTTTAGTCCTCTGTGGGATCCTGTTTCCAGATTCTGACAGAAAGAGGAAGTTTTTTTATGCATGAGGGTGAGAGAGGGGAAGAAACAGAGAGAGAGAGAGAAAAGGAGGCCCTACGACTGCCCCAAAGTAAATGTAGGAGGAGTTACAGGGGAAAAAACTTCCTCGGTCAGTGGCACGCTGTTTCGGATCGCCTTTGAAGCGACAGGCACGCACACAAACCCACGCATACACCCACATTCTCACTCACTTCCACACTTTTTCGCTGTTTCCTTTGCTTTCACCCGCGGAGATTGACAGCACACTGAGCCGCTGTCATGACGCGCAGCTCACCGGTTACCGCTCACGGTACATTCATTAGATATGTTCTGCCACGCACACCAGGAATGAACTGAAAAGACAGAGCTGGCACCAACAGAGAGGTAAGAATGTGCTTTTAGCTGATCTTTAAGTTTCGTGGTGTTATAAACTTTATTCCGTTGGGCAGTCGCTGCTGTACTTTGTACCATGAGGCTGTTGTCAGTCTCTAGTGAAAACGGTAAACAGTTTTCTGAACGTTTGAATGAGCAGTGGCTGCCAAGTAGTGATTTCAGTTCCTCGGTTTCACTAATCGTTTGACAGTAAATAGTTACAGATTCTTCCAAAAGGTCAGAAAACTCAATTAAGCGGCAATCCAAAGGCTTCTTAGAATCAGACTGTAATGAACTGTGGAAATTATCCACCACATTTTGCAGTGATCCACCACAGTGTGTGTTTAAGGGATCCAAATGTCTCTGTGTAACTGTGGGAATCTCCCTGCAGGGAGCTCTCTCCGTCCCAGACACACAGGCATGTGAGTGAGTTAACAGGGGGTTATAGTCTAAACTTAGAGCTCATAACCCCTGTCTCACATTTCTCTCTGCTAACTCCTCTCCCACATGTTTGCCGTCTACCAGCCTACGTTGTACACCCAGAGACACCTCACCTCAAACATCTCCTGCAT
Organism: Maylandia zebra; assembly: GCF_041146795.1. Lineage (NCBI taxonomy): Eukaryota > Metazoa > Chordata > Actinopteri > Cichliformes > Cichlidae > Maylandia > Maylandia zebra. The sequence continues at coordinate 34,528,912 of NC_135168.1, forward strand.
AGTCATGCAGTTGGACGCAGCCACACACACAGCTGATCACACCATATGTCTCTCATTATGCTAGATGTTATTGTCATGGCCCACAGAGTGTCACAATAGTGTACCAGGCTGTGGCTGTGGCTTCAGACTGTGTGGAGACTGGGAGGTTGTTTAAGGTATGTGGTCATTAGTTACAACAGCCCCTGTTATTACAAGCAATGCATGATGTGTCTGAGGCTTAACAAGTCAGCAATCAAGCATTGTTTATAAGAGACTTTAGTGAAGTGTTGTGACAGCCTCACTCAGAAGAAGGGTTTGGAACACTGCCGCTTAGAGGAAACAATAGTTTTATCTAAAGGTGTTTGGTAAAGAGGATTTACGTGACTTGTATAATCAAATTACCTTTTTTATTGATAGTATCTATGGTTTTATGGAGACAGCTGCTGTTAGCTTTTGATGCTAACAACGGCCTGTGCATGTGACTGCACATATGAGCTTGGAGACCAGTCTGCGTTTATTAGATTGGATATTTGTTGAACAATGGCAAACAAGCAGGGCTGTACAGAGAGCGTCAGGATATTCCCTGCTATGGCTCCTGCTTGTTTACAGCTTTCTGTCTCACCAGGCACGCAGATTCAGTCATGAAGAAGAGGAGACCAGTTACAGACAAGAATATCAGGCCTCTGCATCGCCTAATTTTGCGGAAGCACTTGTTTTCCAACATCAGTGATTGCATCTGATGGTAGCTGACACGAGGCATGTAAGGCATCAGCTGTTTCTATCACCTCATTACATCAATTGGCCCCTCCATCTCGGTTAACGGCGTAATCTGCAATTTGCTGTGTCTGCCGGCAGTCATCAGATACGTTTTCAAAGTTTAACTTGGATACTGTTCGGGTACAAAAACAAAATGCATAATTCTACTCAGGTTTACTCTCCATATAAGCTTATTTTTACGGCATGTGATGTTTGTGTCATCAATTCAACACTTTTTGGTAGTTTTATTCACTTTCCATTTAAAGTGTTGGAATAGATAAGTATAGATATGTGCACATTGATTTTGTGGGAAACACCCTTTGCTGTAAAACCTACTGTAGTATTTCAGTTTCAGTAATTTTTAAATTAATGTAAAGTCCCTGTAAAGACTTCTCTACCTCCTATCTGATAATACACAGTGATCAACCACAGCTGACCAGATCGACTGGTCAGCTGTGGTTGATCTGTGTGGAATCTGCATCTTCTCCATGTCCCTGTGTGATTTGTTCTGGTAGAGCCTGACCCATTTATTGGTCATTAAGAGTGTTCACGTTGCATAGTTTTTCCACCAGAAGGCACTCTGCAAGTTTCCTTTTGGGAACACACATTTGGAACGCCACAAAAAACCAATAACAGCTGATCTGAGTAGAGTCGTGCAGAACGTTAGTGGGTAACTACAGGTAACAAATGTTAGGGAAATGTATGCTTCAGTGTCTGAACGAGCAAAAAAACAAACAAACCCTGATATATCAGGATTCAATCTTATCATTATTGATCTTAAACATATTATATCAGTCGGGTTTGACTCTGAGCACACTGGCCTCATACCACAGTCCAGAGACGTGCATATTTAGGTGATCTGGTGATTCTAAATTGGTTGTGAATGGGACTGTCAATAGTTGTCTGTTTCTTTGTATTAGCCCTGTGATGGACTGCCAACATAGGCCCCAGCCGTGTCTGCCCCTGAATTGGATAAGTGGTTAAGAACATGGATGAGAGAGATTAAAAATAGGAAAGTGATTAGTTACCATTAAGCTTTTATGTTTAGCAGTTATAATTGACATAAACACTGTCAATTATAACTACTTCTGTCTATACTCTGCATGTTGAAGAGAAAATCATAGTATGGGTAACTGTGTTTTTTATATATGTTTTAAGAATGGAGAGAATTTCACATTCTCAATGGAGCCATTGTTGTATTATTTACCGTGTCCCTCTCTGATGGTAATGGGTCGCCTAAGGTCAATTATTCTAATTTTCCCCTCCCTTTGATGCGCTTAATTATCAGGGGTGTCTCATAAGTGAGAACAATGGCGTCTATCACGATCTTCTCACCACGCCATCTCTATTTTCAGCATTCAGCCTTTTTTTTTCTCAGTGACCTCACACTGTAGAAAGAGGCTTTTCTGTGGTGCTCTTGTCATATCACTTTGCCATCTGATGGTAGAAAGCTGAGTTGGGTTAAACTCTGTGTTGGAGATGAACTGATCCTCAACCTGTGTCACCAGGAAACTCTTACCCCCACTTAGCACTGACCTTGCAGCCTGTCCCTCTATGGAATCACCTTACTGTGTATCAGCAATACGTTATCCCAGCAACAAACGCGCGCGCGCGCGCGCGCGCGCACACACACACACACACACACACACACACACACACACACACACACACACACACATTGTCTATGTGACACACATTCTGTGCATATTTTCACTGACACACACAACACATAAGAACGCTATCACTGAGGCCTGCCCCCCCAACCCCTACACACTCATACCAATCGCAGAGAGTGCTTTGTGCATTCACTGACTGGCTGGGCAGTTACTGGAGAGAGAGAGCAAGACTGGTGGGAGGGGGAAGATGGAGACAGCAAGACACAGAAATATTAGAAAGAGAAGCAGACAGATAGAGAAGAAGGAGAAATTAATACTGGGGGGGGGACATTAGAGACAGATCCTAACTGGTGGGAAGACAGACTGAGCAGGGCAGGAAGGAGAGTACAGAAATAGGAAGGGAGCCGGGAATTGTCCAGTAGAGAGGAAGAGAGGGAGTTGTTGTTGTTAAAGAGACTGAGAGGAACTGATGGGATGGCATTGATCTCTGGGAGCTGCCGACTCCTGGGCCAGATGGCGTCTTGTTGCTGCAGACCTCTCCTCAGCTCCTCCTGTTGCGGACCGCTCATCAAACTGTGCCTCTCCTCATTCACAGGTCGGTCCCACTCCGTTCTCTGTGCTCTGCTGCCATGAGCAACTGCTACAGTCATATAGGCAGGAGCAGTAATCAGTATACAACATGGGTAATACACTTAGCCAAGAAGGTAAAAAAAAACAAAAACAAATAAAAAGGGGGGAGGCATGGTGTGTTTCTGCACTGTGACTGCATGACTTTGCTTGTGTTGACTCAAGCAGTCCCAGTGGTGCTAACTGTCCTCCATGTTGTAGAATGGAAAGAATAGGCTTTTGTCCTCTTAGGCATAATGTCATGTTGCATACTGTGTTACTAAATTGTGTGCTCCCATTGTTTTGTGAATGCTTTGCATCAAGATAATGATGTTCTTTTGTGGTTCTGCACTGACAACACATGTAAAAAGTGGAATTCTAATCTGAATTATTACAGTTTTTTTTTTCCTTTTTAAAATTTAAATCGCGTCTGATGTTGTGACCACGGTGACATAAATGTGTGCTCTGAGGAGTCAGGGGCAGAGGAGCTGAGTGTGTGTGTATGAGTAAGCCTGGAGGTCTTAATGATGTCAGTGCAGTTGTGTGTCCGTGCTCGGCCTGTGTGTGTTTAACGTCCGTGTATACCCTTAACAACTCCTCAAACTAACGAAAAAGCTCAAGTATGCCTCCGTTTCCCTAAGTGATGTCAGCACTCTCCCCACCCAGAAACATATTTGTTTAAAAAAACCAGAAGATTCTTCTCTTCCATCTGTAAGGTAAAGCTACACCCAGGAGGATCTTGACTTAAAGACTAAAAATATATTAAAGGACTAAAAGCAAATATTAAACTCAACTCATATATTTTTGTTTTGTTGAGTTTGCAAACCCTCCTTAATGAACCTTGATATGAATAAAATAACTTCCTGGATTCTTTGCTGGTTACTTTTTAACACTTCCTGCCAGGAAATGGTCTACCTTATAAGTATTCAAAAAGGTGATTAATGAGGATCGTAATGAGATTTAGGGTACTGATAAGCAACATTTGTTTGATTTATTTTTATTTTTTTAAAGATAGGTTAGCTAATTGCTAAGTGACTGCTGGCTGTAGCTTTGTATTAACCAGTAGATGCAGGAGTGGTGGATCAAAGAAAATACATTATGCATGTATCCCCAAATTTTCAGACTATTACTGTTGTGATATTTAACGCTGTATTGCTTAGGATCATAGACACAATTCAATTTTTTCAGTATTGTCATTGCTTTTCTTTTTCCAGACATCTCTCCTGCCGAACTGGATGCTCTATGGAGGGAACCGCCATATACTCTCGGTGGAGCTAATGAACACTTCCCAGGAAATGACATCATGACTCAAGGTGTGTTAGCTATGTTGCACCAAACAGCCGGATGTTTGGAATCAGTTTGAAATCATAACATTATTAAGTGCCCGATTAGTTTAGAGTACAAATAAGTCATCAGCATTCATGTGAGAAGGAGCGGTGCTGCTTGCGCCGTGTTCAAGCAGAGGAAGTGTTTGGGATATCCTCCCTGCACAATGGAACAAACCAGGGACAGCCCGTATCAACTTTCCTGAAAAAAAAAAAAAAGCGTGTGCATTCAGCTTGCTGCAGGTTTAGAAATGATTAAGATCCTGTTTACTTAAATGGCTGGCACAGAAAAAGTGCTAGAGTAATTGGTGATATGTCTAAAGCTGTAATCTACTAAAGTATGTAGCAAATGAGTTTAAACTGAGCATAAAATGAAAAACTTGACAAACAAACATTTCTTACAACATCCGGCTCTGGAAGATAGGATGGGTGGTGTCAGTTGACGGACTACTGTGGATTTTTGTGGCTATATTAGAAAGAAAGTCTAGAAACTACTTTTAAATTCATGAGTTCATCCTGTTCAAATACAGACTGCAGCGTGTTGTTTTTGTAAATAGCAAAGAGTGATTGCTATCTTGTGTCATCTGGTAACATTCCCAGTTTAATCTCCATGCCAGTCTGGAACATGCATTGCAGTAGCAATCTACTCTTAAAGCCCTTGTGTTGTCTGTTTTGATAAAATAGTTTCCACATACAACATCCACGTCTCGATTACACCTCAAATGTGAAAATGCTGTTTAGGAAACACTGCCTTAACCAAAAGTACGCTGAGTTTCCTCTCCTCATTTTCTTCTTGTTTAAATTTTAAGATCTAAACTATATTCAGGAACTGTTTCATGACTTTATTTCCTCTTTCAGGTGCTGGTGAAGAGGAGGATGTTGCAATAGTAATATCAGGTGAAGGTACGGTGGAGCCTGACAGTTACTGGAAGAAGAGGAAGGAGGCCTTCCTTAGAGGAAGTACCGTGTCACTGGGAGACAAATTCTCTTCAGGTACACTTTGTGGCGCTTTTACTCGAATTATTTGCCTGGATTGTTTTGCCTTATTACTGGAAAACCTGCTTTCGTATAAGCTTTGCTAAACTAATTTCATACACAGGATCGTTTCCCATGCATATTATATTTATGCATACTGATGAACAACATTCCCCGTCTGCTAATGTTTTACTCACTCAGCATTTTAACTTCATCCATCATTTTCCCTCAGGTTCTTCCTCTCAAATGGATTTAAATGGCCACACTGAGTGTCCAGTAAAAGGCCTAATAGCTTTGTTATTCCTCTGAGGAATCACATTGTGCTCACAAAGCATCTTCCTGAAATATAAGCTCTCAGAGAAAATATTTGACAAAATCTTGCTTTTTTTTTTTTTTTTTTTTTGATGAAAATGATGTGTTTTTATTCCGGTTTCGGTTTTATGTTTTACTTTTTTGGAGATACTCTGAATAGTGGAACAAAAGGATTTAAAATGCCCTCCATATTTATTCCTGGTTAGCTGTAGCTCAGGTAGAGTGGGTGATGTACTAACTGGAAGGTTGGTGGTTTGATTCCTGGCTGCTCCAATCTGTGCTGTAAAGTATTTTGGGGCAAGATACTGAACCTTAAGTGTTCCAGTGCATTCATCACAATGCGAATGTGCGTGAATGGGTGAAGGAAACATGTTATATAAAGCACTTTGAGTACAATATAAGTGAAGTAGAAAAGGCTAATTCTTTATATTCCTCATATTTCACTGCTATAACCAATTTGAACTCAGTGTTGATAACCCCAGAGCGCATTTTGTCCTCTTGCTAGAAATCGTGCTACTGTTCACCGGACGACGGCGTTCCAGTGCAGATTCTGACCGGACCCTCCAGGAGGCGCTACGCACACGACTCCGAGTGGTGGAGAGCAACAGCCAGGACGTCATACAGCTCTTCAAAGTGAGTCCCTATGATGAAGACGACACACAAGCTTCCCTACACTTCTAAACTGTCTGATATAATAATGAAAAAGTAGTATGTTTTTACCATATAATGATTTCATATTACGCAGTATTATATACTGTACATGTAATGTGCACTTTATAGAGATGGCTTAATGACTTTTTACTGTAACGTGAGACTTTGTTTCTGCAGGACTTGTCTGCACGTCTGGTCTCTGTCCACGCTGAGAAGGATAGCTTTGTACTCACATTCAAAACTGTAGAGGAAATCTGGAAGTTTTCAACATACCTTGCACTAGGTAGGACTAATAAGCAACCTTCTGGATGACATTTCAATGTCTGTATTCTCTCTTTTTCGTCTTTGTTGTGCCATCATCACAGTAATAGTACTGGTTGGCATGAGTATAAGCAGTAGTATTTCATCTGGTGTTGCATGTGCTCTTGCCCAGGCTATGTGGCTCGTTGCTTGGAAAACTTCCTCTGCGATCCGTCATTCTGGTTGGACCCAGAGCTGCTCAATGACTTGCAGATCAGTGTGACGGTGGATGAGGAACATCTGGCCACACTGTACCTTGGACTTTTACTCCAGGAAGGTCAGTAGTGTTGTAAGCGCAGTAATTCATGTCACTGAAATGTAAGGGTTTGTTTTATCAGGCCTGGCATTGCACAGGGATAACATGTGGAGGGAAAAGGTTAAGCATCTGTAAATAGAAATGAGATCCTGTCAGTAAATCAGTGATCCGAAGTCTATACTTTAGACTCTAAAGCTGCTGCCTGTATTTCAAAATGTTAATCTATTGATTCATAATGAGATTTAAAAAAGAAAGATAAAGTCAAATGAGTCATTGTCAGAGTAAGCTTGAACTTAAGTAGTTAATTATAGGATGTTAACTGAGTTCACTGTGATTTGATCCCATTATTTTTAATCCATTTCTTTGTGACCCCAATTAAGACTTGAATGAACAGGTTGCCTCACATAGCTTAAGTAAAATTGTAGAACAGACCCACCTCATATGTAGTGGAAGCACTTTTGTGCTGTGCGGAAACTAATTTAGAAACTACGATACACTTTTAATCAAGTCAACATTATAATCACACTTTTATTCATATCAGGTTTATAGAGTTACTGTTAAACCAAAATCCCAAATTTGATCTGCTGTTTGAATGCATTAGACAACGACATGAAGTACAACTTACTGTGCTGTTCTCCTCCATGAATGTGTATCGATTCCCTCCTGCCGGGGCGGCACAGACATCCCTTCTTTCTCTTGAACATATCCTTCAGGCAAAATGCATCATGGGAATGCATAATAGGACTGCAATGCTGGCAAATAGTGGTGAAAATTACATTAACTTAATGGGCCAGGTTATAAAACATCCATCTTTTCCCAGTGACTGAATGAGGGCGCAGCAACTCTGGCAATTTTGCTGATTTTGAACTTAAGTGCAGTAACGTTTACCAGCATCATAAGCAATGACTAAAGACGGGTTTTGTGTTTCTTTGTGTTTCGGGCGGGGGAATAGCGAAGCTGATTCTCTCTACTAAAAATCAGTCTCCTTCCAGGATCCTGCTTTGCTAAGGCGCTGTTCACCAGAGCCGACAATGACGAGGATGAGGAGCAGCTGTCGTTCCAAAAGAATGACCTCTTGGTGGTGAGGGACACGGGGCAGGACGACATGTGGGAGGGCACCTTGCTCACCACAGGAAACCATGGCATGGTGCCCGTCACTGCCATGCAGCCCCTGCCCTACCCGTTCTATCAGTAAGTTGCTATCTGTTCCTCAAATTGACCACTTCACCTATGTGGAGTACAGTATTTGTTAAATTATACTTCCTGTTTGGTCAGGTGGTTCCTGAAGAAGTACCCAGTCTATGCTGGATGCTCACAAACAGAAAGGGAACCATTTGAGCATCCTATCGGTAAAGCTTTGCTATCACATACAGCATACTGTAACCACAGTGCCTGTTGAAATGTAACTGCGTAACTAACTGATATACCCTCAAATTCCTAATCAGTGTGCTTAAAAGTGTTGTTTCTTTTGCCCTTCACCTCATTAAATGCCTCAGTGACTGGCTCCTGTGTGGCAGTAGCTGACTACAGCCCAGTGGGACCAGATGAGCTCCCGCTCAGCCAAGGTGACGTTGTGGAGATCCAGGGTCTGTTGCTCCGAAGCCTGGGTGTTTTCATAGGACGACACACTTCAACTGGATGCCGCGGCTTTGTTCAAATAGCTCACGTCAAGCCTCTCAATACTGCACCCTTGTAAGAAAGTCTTTTTTTTTTTTTTTTTTTTTTTTTTTGTAAATCCAGGCAGTGGCTTAAACTAGCTGGTCTCATTGTAACATGTTTCACGCTTCACCTGAAAATCACTTTATCGCAATACCATCTACATTCCTTATGTCTTGTTTACAGTCTTCTGCTAATCTTTTATGAAATCCTATTTCGAGGATTCACAGTCTGGACAGGGCGGATCAGGTGATGAGGCCTGGATAATCATAATGCTGCCTTTGTTTCCGTTACACAGAGATGGACAATTGGTCTTTCTAACCGAGGAGGAGAAAGCCAGCCTTGCTCAGGTTAACCCTTGCAGTTCTGAGCTGAGCGACAGCGGCCTGCTGGAAAGGCTTTTCTCGACTGACATCAGCTCCGTTTACAGGCTAGGTAAAGGAATGACTGGGCTCGCTGAGAAATGTTGCACTTTTAATTAGCTAGGGGAAAAGGGAGGGATCGTGTCATCGAGGCATAACTGAAATACAAGTCATGTTTGTTTCCTAAATAGCGGCGGTATTTTTAATTTATTCTGGGAAAGATAGTTTCCATCTGTGCTTCCAGCTGGAAAATCAATGCTGAATTGATTTACCTTGTGTGTTTCCAGATAGGCTGGATGAAACCGACTTCATGTACATTAGGAGTCGGCCAAAACATGGTAATGACTTTTTAAGAAGAAACCTGACGTTTACGATGCTGATGCCTTTGAGCAGCTTGAGAAAGGATTTATGATTATACCTGTCGTCTTTACAGATCTTAAAGGCCTTACGAGCGCTCGTCAAAGCATCATGTCAGAGAGAAGTGGAGTCACACCCACCCACCAGTCGTCCCCTCGCCAATCGCTCTCTCGCTCCTCTCCTCATCTGTCCCTCTGTCACTCTCTCAACCCTCTGCCACGAGAGGGAGAGCGCCTATCCTTCACCCTGGATGACACATTCAGAGAACTGGACGAGTTCCAGGAAGATCCTCCTCTTTTCTTGGAAGAGAACAGCTGGGATGGGGAGGAGTCAGAGAGCAGTGACCCTACACTGACTCTACTCAACCAGGAACACTTCCAGGTCTGCCTCATTTATTACATTACTCAAGTCTTTCTTTCTTAGCCATGTTGAGCTTCCTGTGTCTGACTTTCATTAGGACATTTGCCCTCCTGTTAACTCTGTTAATGCCTAAAATAACTCTAAAACCCTTTGTTTGTTGTTTTTTTACCCCCAGGATGCTTTCTTGCCCCTGTATGACCTGCAGTATTCCTTCCTGTGGGTGACTTTCAGCGGCAAGACTGAGGACGAGCTGTCAGGTCACCTTGAGAGTGTCAGAGAGTGTGCCAAGAGAATGGGAATGCACTGGGCGCATCGGCGGGCATGCTTTCTCCTGGGGAGACTATGTGCCAGGAAGCTAAAGTTCTCACAGGCATGTTTTTGTTTTTTTTGTTTTTTTTTTCATTTGCATTTACCATAAGTGTGCTTTGTAGGCTGTATGATTACATACTTTAGTGTTTTCTAAACAGAGATTTCAAGGCAAGTTAGCCTGTAACAAGACACCACACATGACCATTTACATAATATTGTAATAATAATAATGATGCTTTTTGCAGTGTGGAGAGAGATAAAATGAAGTGCACAAATTATTTGTCGCACCTTTTAAATGAAAATAGGTTTGAAACACCGAATTTTGCTGCAGTTTTACTTGGTGGAACATATTTGTTTTCGATCTACACCAGTGTACAATCTTTTCTCCCCAGGCACGTGTATACTACGAGGAAGCTCTGAGCGTCAGTGTCGACAGCTTCTCTGATGTTCAGCTCCTGGTTGCCCTCTTCACAAACCTCACTGCTATTTACCTGAAGCAACGCATGACTGACAAGCTGCCCCAGACTGTGGAGAAGGCCAGCGCCCTGCTCCTATGCCTCCCCTGTCGTTCCTTCACATCGACCGATGAAGTCGAACTGCTCAAGGTGCTCCTGAGGAGATCGGTGGTGATGGTGGACAAGCACCTGGAGGCTCGTATCTGCTACCTCATGTCCACCCTCTTCCTGCTACTCAAGAAGAGCGATGACGCTCTTCCTTTTGTCGAGCGGCTCCAGTTTCTTTCGCTGACTCTGTCTGCCGCCGACGGGCAACCGATAGCTCCTTTGGATCTCAACTGGCTCCTCAGCTGGCTCTATCACTGCAAATACATGCCTTACTTAGCACTTGCCTCGCTGAGCCTGGATTCGAGACAGGACCACACTCTCTACAATGTCTTTCAGAGGATTGAATTATTTATCAGGAACTCTGTTCGTTTGAACCCCTGCTGGAAGGAAGGAACCTCACTGCTCCCTGCTCAGATCGTAGTTTACCTGCAGCAGACTCTGGCAATAGCCGAGCGCGAGGATGACATGAAGATCCAAAGGGACCTGTGTTTGGGCTTGGCCTCAGTTTACCAGCAGTACGGCGCTCTTGATAAAGCACTGCACTGTGCTCAACGAGCTGTGGAGAAAGGAGGCCACATCAATGAGGAGGAGGGATTTGAGGCATCTGTGTTGCTTGGGTGGTTGCTGGTGTTGACAGGCCAGGCTGAGAAGGCCCAGAGTGTTCTACAACCACTGCTCACATCACTACAGGTACAGTGACCAGTGATGAACTGGTGAAGAATGACACACTCGCAGTGAATAATGTCTAAACAAACATGAATGTCATGGGTAATACGTGCCTTCGCATCTTTCTGCAGGGAACAGACAGTCCCACTCAGCGAGGTGTGATCCATAACCTGCTGGCTTTGTGTCTGAGGCGTCAGGGTCGCATCCCAGAGGCAGGATGGCACCTCCACTCTGCCTTGGTAATCTCCAGAGAAAATGGAAACCAAAGGAATCAGGCCCTGGCACTTGCCAACCTGGGGTGTCTGGCACTGGACGCGAGGGCGTCTTTGATTGCAGAACGCTTCCTGGTCAGGTCAGATCTTTGACATTTTTTGAAAAATCTGCCACAGTTAAGTTTTGACAGATCAAACAAATCTAGCGTCTATAGGATTATTTAGTTTTGATATAATCTTATTTTCTCTTTATTTTAGATCCATGTGCCTTTTTTGGGATCTCTGGGAAAGCCCGACAGATGAGGAGCACGTTCAAACCTACCTGTGGCTGGGGCGTAGCTACAAAGACAGGGGGCGGAGTCAGGACATCAGGGCATGCTATGAAATTGGGTTACTAATTGCACTACATGCCAAAAACCTGCACAGTAAGTACAAGTTCATCCATGAAACTTGCTGTAATGTACCTCCACTGAAAATGGCACCTTCAAGCATGCATTTAGGTTCATGTATTCGTGCACACTAACTACTAACTGCATGTAAACAGAGGACTTTGTATTAAAATTCAAGCAGGTATGACCAGTATGATTAGCTGGTTATGTTGATCTGAATTTTTCATAGGTCAGATGGTGGTGGCCAAGGTGCTGAGCCGACTGTATGCTGACATGCTGCTTTATGGTCAGAGCATTGTCTACTATGAGCACTGTGTGTCAGTGTCCAGAGAACTGAAGGATAAGAGACTGGAGGGGGAGTATCTGGAAAAGCTCAGTAGCCTCTACCTCACACTCAACGATGAGAGGTGAAGATTTGCGTCTCATTTCTATGATTCTGTCTCTATCTGTAACCTAACATTTGTGTCTTAGATTTTATGGTTTTTAATCGTGCATTCTGTGCAGGTCATCTCGTAAATCTCTCGACTACACCAAACAAAGCTTGAGAATTTCTATCGATCTGGGAAAGAAGGAGGAAGAGTCTGAGACCTGGCTACAGGTCGGACGCATTTATTATCTCGTTTATGAGGATGAGTTGGCTGACATGTATTTACAGGTGAGGAGTGTTGGTGTGTGTACAGTAGTAGAGGGAACTTTTTCCTTTCAGTGCCTTTTGTTGTTTCATAAATCTGGTATTCCTGGAATGTCGATATTCCACATTCCTGAGCAGCAAACAGTTCCCTTACTAAACAGTTAATGTTTTTACTTATGAAGTATAAAATAAGATCCAATGATAACATTTGATTACTTGTGTCTTGTCGTATTTGTTTTGTTTGCTTGTTTGTTTTTCAGGCAGCAGTAAAGACAGCCTTAAGGATGAATGACCCTCACTTTGCCATGAGCATCTATGAGGAGGCAGGAGATGTTTACTTTAAAGGTCACAGGAACCGGATGGCTTCTCTGCCGTTCTACAGGGTAAAAGGATACTTCAAGTGTACTGTTTTGGGTTTTTTTTTTTGGTTTTTTTTTTTTTTTTTTTTCAATAACAAACTGTAGAAAGTTTGGATTCTCAGTAAAATTACTTATATTTGCTTTCAGGATGGGAGTCTGCCGTTTGCGAGGAGCATTGATGACATCCACTCAGAGTTTCGATTGTTAAGTAAACTCACAGACCTGCTGATAAATGAAAAGGAGCACGAGGAGGCTCTGCAGTACGCAACACTGGCTGTCCAGGTCGCCAGCAAAACAGGTACAAAGTTGAGCCGTGCCTGAGCCTCATGTCTGTAATAATCCTCTCAATCCAGGTACAGTGTGGTATTTGTACTTGGCAAGATACTTTATAAAAAAACATTGACTTTTTTTTGCTTTAGGAGTGAGTGTGAATGAGAGGAGTGCTTACCATCGATTAGCTACAATTTACTACAGTCTGGAGCAGTATGAGATGGCAGAAAACTACTACCTGAAGTCGCTGTCACTGAGTCCGCCTGTCCTACAGCACCCCATGGAGGCTCGCTACTACACCAAGGTCTACTGCAGGCTGGGAAACTTCACTCTACACAAACTCAAGGTACAAGGGACACAGTTACAGTGTTGCATTGGGAAAGATAGAGAGAGCACATTCCTAAAATGATCCTGTGTGGGGAAGCGACCGCACCGCCCCTTATTTTCTCCCTCATCTCGCTGAAGTCAGCGTTCTCAGAAAGAAATGGAAAAAATCATCCCAGAAAGGAAAATATAATAAGAGTGTGTTCTGACTCAGGCATATTTAATATTACTCTGTTAAGAGAAACACACACGCTCACACTGTAATTTGTTTTACACTTTAACCAATGATTTAGTGGCAGTATTAAAAATCTGCTTGTTTTTCTGTATTAAAATGAACTTTCGAGAAATTACTTCTTCTGTTGGCGATGATCGATTTCACTGTCCAAAGCTGATGGCAAATGTAAGCTTTATCTTTCTATATGTCAAAATGACCTGCTCATGTTTTAATCATTGGCTGAGAAACAGTATCGCTTTCAGGTTCATCTCGTGGCGATGTAACCTTCAAATGTGGAAATTATGTGTTTGATTTTGACAAGACCAGCTCTGACCTCTGTTCTGCGTGCTCGCTCTACAGGATGCTTTTGATGCAGTGGGCTACTTCCAGCTGGCTCTGGCAGCAGCACTTGAGGACCAAGCTAACCCTGAGGCTCTGTATGTGGTGTACATGAAGTTGGCCGAGATCCATGGCAACCACATGCCCGATGCTGAGCTGTGCCAAGTTTACAGAGACAGAGCCCAGAGTCTGAAGAGAGTTTTGGCTGGATTGGAAGGCACTGCTGTTGGACAGGAAAACAAAGATGATGCAGATAGAGAGGCCGTCCAAAATATGGAAAGGAACTTGGATGCTGACGTGGGATATACAGAAAATTTGGTTAAGTCGAGCTCCTCTTTTTATTCTATACCTGAAAGTGTGACGAGTGAAGATGACTTGGCTCCAAGAACTCGTAGGATGCACGTGAAATCAGACAACAGATGCACAGACGCTAATCTTAGATTAGGTGCTAATGGGAAAACCTACCATAACTATCTTCCTGACTCAGTGGATGTGTCTGGCTCTGAGACAGATACCATCGCCAGTCAGTCGTACACTGAGAGCATTTTCACGGAGTCCTTCGATACAGCCAAGGAGGACATGTCAGACTCCAGCAGCTCTACTGACACTCTACAAACTCACCTGAAGCCACCTGAACATAACATTCCCACTCAAATACCTGTTAATCGCACAAGTGATGTCACAGGAGACGCACAGTCCAAAGACGCTGATTCTGATACTCAGGATGACGAAAACACCCTCACTAATGAGACTCCAGCTCAAACAGAGCCTGGTACTGACCAGCGTGTTGTTATAAACAATGATGAAGCTCTAAGAGAGGGCAAAGAGAGAAATGGTTGTGAGACTGGTGGCGCTCACGGTTAACACGCTGACGGAGGCACATAGTCTTTCTCCCTTTACGGATCTTGCCGGCTTTTGCTTCATCAGGTCACATGTGTCTTGGCAGGGAAAAAGCCACAGGGCACAAACCCAATACTGTAAATCTATGAGACAATTCGCTGATTTAGAGCATGTTCGTTCTGTCTTATGCAATCACAGGGCACTGTGCTTGCAATATATGTTTTGTACATTTTTGTATCTCTGGAAGATATGACACAAACATAAAAAAAAGTGTTATTTTCTTTGCTGAGTGTTGATTTTTATGTGGTTGCCCAATCAAATAAGAGAGGAATATGCAGAGTATGTGCATGTTTCCATAAGGAAGAACAGATATAAAACATGAATAATAATTACTGCTCATTTATACTACCAGCTGTTACTGCTATAATGGTTGGTAGTATTAATGATTCTTTGTGGTAGCATTTCATGGGCAGTGCCACACATTCCAGTATATGCATACATATATATAGTTAGGTTTCCTAGAAACCATTTCAAAACAAAGTTAAGTGTGATATGCTGTAAATGTAGAGGAAGTTTTAAACATAAGCAGAAGTATGTCTGAGTTCTTTAAATACAAGGTTAGATAAAAATCATTTGCATACAGGTGACACGTGCGTTATTCAGCAGCTTACTTTCCTTAATGGAAGGTACAAAACCAACCTGATGTCAGAAAGAAATCACAATGTTCCAGGTGAGATTTTATGCCTGAAACCAGGCAAAAAGAGGACAGAAGAGTAAATGGTGTGAGAAAGTGATCCCGAATGCTCTGCAGCTTCCCTGCAGTGTATTCCAGTATATTTTGTCCCTGTGGCTTTGTTTCTTATTTGTGTTTTGGTTGATAGAAAGACCACCATAAACTGATGCAGACTAGGCACAATTTGGTGAGGAAATTGTGAAAATATGAAGGTTCTGATGCTCCCTGTGTTGAAATTGACCTTATTCCTGTTGTGTTTATTGTTATAATGGAAATGCAAAAGAAGGAATGAAAGAGAAAATGGTGCATTTGTTTACCATAATGTTGTCTTCATTGGGTTTATGTCACAGTGCTCAAGTAAGTTTCTGTTTTTTGACAACCGTGAAGTGCTCTTAGATGGCAAAGAGCATGCTCACAGCAGCTCACTTGATCAGTTAAGTCTCGAGCAGGCCAGTTTGATTGAGATTTAGCAATGGCAGGAGGAATGGATCCAAGTGACCTCAGCGTTTCAGGAGGGATCTTGGCCACAAATGCTTTTCGACAGAGTAGTGTGTCTTTGAAAACTGTGGTCTTAAAAAACGTTTTAATTTAAACCTGTAGGAGTAGTAGATGGTTAAAGAACTGGTTTTAATATAGCGGTTTTCTGCTGGAGCACTCAAAGCACTTTATGCAACATGTCTATCTAACAATGACATTCCTATGAACGCATCTAGAGCAACTTGAGGTTCAGTATCTTGCCAATGATACTTTGGCATGTAGACTGGAGCAGCCAGGGATCGAACCACCAACCTTCCAATTAGCGGGTGAGCTGCTCTGCCTCCTGAGCCGGAGGCACGAACTGTATATCGCATTAATGCGACATAAAAGGAAAAGAGAATATCTTCCTCGGGTGACTAAGAAGGTGAAGAATGGATTCAGACTGTAAGCAAGAACATCCATAAGCAGAAGAAGCAGATGGATAACGTCATCTGGTTGGGCTGCATAAAGCCATCATAACAAAGATGAATGCACATTTGAGAGTTCAGCTGTGCAAAAGCCATTGATACTCGTCAACAGTGCCTTGTCACCTCACAAGAAAGCTCCTATTTTGCCTTTCTGCGTGGTTTGTATGTTCTCCCTGTGCCTGTGTGTCTTTCTGGATGGATAAAAGGAATGGATGCATAAAACCCATCCATATTTCATTGACATTCTTAGTCCAGAGACATGGATGTTAGGCTAACCAGTGATTATCATTCTGAATTAGAATGAATGTGGTGTGAATGAAGGCTGTGTACAGTATAATTTCCCTTAAATGTGATTTGTAATCAAAGTGCTCTGAATGGTCAGTAAGACCAGAAAACAGAGTGCATTAAATTGTAAAGGTCCATATATTTGTTATAATATAAATGATATAAGAATAGGTTTTGTATTAATCAGCTGAAACTTTAGTCAGCAAATTAAAAAATAAAGCACCTGATCATAATCAAGTATTTATTTATATAATGCACAAGTTTCCATTTGGTGAAGTACAAATAAAAAAAAATAATTCAAAGTAAATATTAAAAGTCACTAATAAAGTTGTCTTTACATCAATCCTGAGCTATCCGATTTACAGTGAAAGCCTTCCTGATACTGATATTTTTTTTTATTATTGCTTATTTTTGCCAATGCTGGGAAGTGACCTGTTCTGTACCAGCTGAATTACAAATACAGGGACGGCAGAAAAGAGCACAATAGAAATAAACTTTCCACCAAATGCCTGGAAACCACAACTCCAGGGTGAGCATAATGAAAAGTGTCTTTTCAGTCCTTTTACAAGCTTATTGGAATCCACTGATTGGGAAATACTATATTTACTAATTACATCAAGCCTAGTCAAATAAATGTTTCACAAGGGACATCACAGGAAACAGAAGTCTAAAATACACCCACAAAAGAGATTTCATTTCAAGTAGTTTGGTACTTCCCAGAGTGTGTTAATATAAACGGTGATGAAGATCTAAGTGAACAATGTTGGTGCCACACAGAGTGAACATGCACACTACACACAGTCTCTTAGCGGCACTCATATTTCTTTCATTTCCCCAAGTGTGTCTTTGCAAGAAAATTGACTCTAATGTTAGGAGCACATGGCGCTTATTGTGCAACTGTGATGTCATTACCGTAAATCTGTCATATTAAGTCAATTCAAACCATGTGCATTTCTAAATACTGCATTTATCACCAAATGTCAAAACAGAACATTTGATCTTATTTCATTTGATTATTTTTAATATGCTTATTCTTAATTTGATGGCAGCAAGAAAGAGGCAGAGGCATGTTTCCCACTTGCATCACCACTTGTTCAGTTTTGAAAGCCAAGTGTTTTCCATTTTGTCTTTTTAGTGGATGACAGGCCACTTTAGTACATCAACTGTTTTTGTGGTTTGGCATTGACTTTCTGATATAAGGAAAGCATGCTCTTAAAAAGAGGCCGCCAATGGCAGCATGCTATGTTGTTCAGAAACCTGAATATGTCCTTCAGCAATATAAAGACTTTGAGAGATGTGCAAGTCACCCATGCTATGTGCACGAACACACTTTCACTCATGAAACTCATGCCTAAGATCAATTAGGACGAGTTGTGTTCATTCATCTGCCATCTGTGTTTGAGCTACTACTGCACAACTCAGTTCTGTTGTTATCATATTCATTTTCTTGCCCACCTCTGTTGCACATCCTTTAAATCTCACTGCTTTTCTGTCATTCTGCCTGTTACACTCTCATTTGTCCAATCCATCTCCTCCTGACCACCACCAGCATCTAGACTCAAGGAGAACCTTCCTACTTCCTAACATTGTTTCACTCCACTCTGCTATGGAGCTTCACTGGAGTCTACTTACCAGATCTGTATCTGTATTTCAGTAAATCTTCCTTCAAATGAGCTGATGACCGGCTGGATGGTGCTGGTCCACAGTGTGATCCAATAATAAGGTCACAAGAGTTTTCCTCCTCCAAGCTCTAGAGTTCTAAGACACTATTTCAGCCATTCACAATTGGTTAGCCGTGATTACTGGTAGTATACAAAGATTTTTTGATATTCTCTGAATCCTTTAATCACATTGTGCTCCTGAGATGATGAAATCCAGAAATCTGTAGCAGTTTTGAACAATATTCTTCATTTGTTTAATGTTTCACTGCCAATCTTTCACACAAGCCTGAACCGTTAGCTGACTTGAGACTGCTAAGACTTTACTAAGTTATCACATTAGCCATGAGATGTGAGAAGAAGTGTTTCCACTATTTGTTTATTTTTAATATTTGACAACTTTTCATTGCAAATGTGAAAAAAAATGAAAAGAAAGTGTGGTCGTATTTTCAAAGACAAATCAGATTGATCATTTTCAGATTTTGGTGTCATTTTTTCCTCTCTCTAAATATTTATCATATGACAATGAGTACTGAGCAAAAACTAAGCACTAATATTTTATGTAACAGAGTTCTGTTGTACCTTAAGCTCATTTAGAGGGAAGCAAAAAAATCATGCTGTAATTATACAGTATTATTAGGGGACCAGGTAGACTTCAGTTTGCAGTGTGACTATGGTTGACCTCCTCTCCACTGACCACAGTGCTCTCTGGGCTAAAATGCATTATTTGGAGAACTATAAAAAGGCGGGAGTCTAAGCAAGCAGATATCTCTGTTTTTCTATTTCTGCTTTCAAAAGTTCTTTTTTAAATATACATCATAACTTATAAAAGCTTTTTTTTTTTTAATGATGGAGGGTTTTTGTAAATTTGGCACTTCTTAAACAGCTCCACAAGAGGGCACTCTCTTACTGATTTACTATTTGGCTGTACAGTAAAAACCATCAGCATGGTGTTCCCATCTTCAGCCAGAGGTGGGCAGTGAAAGACAACGCTTAGCTTCATGATAGTTTTTTTTTTCATCAGCAGCCTTACAACAGGTAGAATAGGAGAGAAGAGGAGAAAGAATATCTCCATCAATCTGCTTGGTAATGACAGCAAACCACGGGGAGCATAATGTAAAGTGTCCTCTATGTCACATTTATGGCTTCAGTTCACATACAGTGAATGTCCTGTAATGACCTTTATGTCCCAGAGCCCTGAAATGAACAGTGAGAAGGAAGATTTGAACTAACACAGACAATAATAATGGGTGATTTTTTTTATAGGTACATATAGTGCTGCTTGACTGTAGCCATACTTTTGTGGAGACTTTTGTGCTCTGGATTTCTCTGATTAGATCACTAACATATTAACTACCCTGCATTTCACTGGCAAATATCAGAGAGTTCAAACAAGGGCAAACAAAGAAACGGCTAACGACTGGATTGTTGCAGGACAACGAGGAAAAGGAAGAAATGTTTGCATACATAATCTGCATGGTAAATAATATTGCAAGGTTTCCTTCCCCCCACAAGCATGAGTTTAGCACAAGTTCAAAACAAGAACAGCTGTGCCAAAACAAGCACTGAATTGTTCTTCCTTTTTAAGTATTCCCAGGGTTACATTCAAGCAATCTTTAGGGACTTATAATTAACAAGTTTACACTCTACGCTCCACCTAATACTCATGTGAAATTATAAGAGCTCATTAGGATCAAAAAAAGAAAACCACAAGAGGCTTTATCTAAGAACTTTGATGCAGCGCATGTTCCCTCTAAACCGAGTCATTTTTATAGTAAAGAAGTACAACCCTGTTCCCAAAAATGCTAAGATGCTTTGTAAATAAAAGCAGTATGCAAAAATGATCTCTCTATATATCACAATATATGTAAGGCTTATAAGCATTTTCTTTTAGCAACAGATAATTAATGTTAACCAGCTTATAATGACAAGTGACTTCATGAATAGCCTCTTTCATAAATCAGATTTAATGAATTACTTACGGCCTCCTGCTTAAAGTGATTCCCACTAGCCTTCTGCCCCTAGATAACATTCCCAGATTGAGAAATAACAGTTAAAATAAAAATGTTGAAATCCATGTTGCTGTCCGCTGTCAGTGACCTGTAACCGCTCACAATAGCATAAACAAGGAAATCAACAGTTATTTCAGCTACGCAGCATATTTATGTTGCTCACCTGTGACACACAACTCTCTACGACTCACACACACACACACACACACACACACACACACACACACACACACACACACACACACACACACATCATATTAGTTTTAGTGGTCATGAGACTGGAGTCAATATGTGTGTTTTTGGTTGTTCCCCTTTCTCGCACCTTGTTTCAGTTTTTACTTTGTGTCTCATTTCCCTCATGCTTCCTATCCCCAATCAGTCCCTGTGTATAGTCCTTGGTGTCTACACATCAATCTCAAGCTCTTCCTATTACTTGGTACTGCTCTTTTTAAAAAGTTTTTGCTATATTAAAGGCTACTATTTGTTCCCTTTGTGTGCCGTGTGCCCTGCAATATGTCCTCTCATCACACTCCATAAAGATCGTTGTCATGTGATAATTGTTTAAGTATGTATAATTAGTTTTAGCCATTATTTTTGTCATTATTCTTATATATTGTAATATCATTAAAAACCCAACTGCAGACAAATGAGCAGTGTCTAGAAGTCCTGTGTACAAAACATACTATAATAAATACAAATATAATGAACATGGCTTGATGCCGTGATTCTTGTTCAATAAACTACTACGAAAACAAACAAAAGCTAGCCAGCGTCATTCACTTTGTGAGTCTAGCAAAGCACAAATGAGGTGTGATCAAAACACTTGGAGAACAGGTCTATAAAAATCAGAAACCTTATGTTTTGAATTTATCCAGCTCATGTTTAGGTATTTTTCACAGTATTCAGACAGGTTCCCACACAGCTGCTCCCCCCCCCTTTTTTTTTTTCTTTTCAGCTGCTTTCTGAAAGCCCCAGTTTTCAACACATTCCAAGCCCCGAGGCAGCGCTAAAGGTGAGGAGCAACAGCAAAGAGAATGCGCGTCAATTTTCTAAACCTCAGCAGCGCGCTACAGAAATGAAGCGTTTTACTGTACAGCCCTGAGGATTCTCAGGAAGAACACACACACACACACACACACACACACACACACACACACACACACACACACACCTAAGCATCCTAGACCACTGACCAATCTTGGCTCCCAACAACTCCTTTTCCTGAAAATGAAAATGACCTTCAAAGCATATTCAAATAAGCTACCATTTGATTTTACAGACCTGTTGTTGTAGCCTTGTAATATAGTTACTGCCCCACTACAGATAATAGGCTCATTGTCCTGTTCAGGTCCTGTAAGAACTTTGATGCAGCACATTATCTCCCTCTAAACTTATCCGAGTAGTTTTTATAATAAAGAAGTACAACCTGTTCCCAAAAACACTGAGATGCTTTGTAAATAAATACAGCATGTAAAAAATTTGCAAATATTTTAAACGCTGTATTAAATATGCAACACACATAACTGATAAGACAACATGTCAAATAAAGAAAATATTTCTCCCATGTAGTGCTTTACATATATTTGTTGTATTTTGAATAATGCACAAATATTTTAGGTGAATGACAGATGGGACTGAAAGTAGGCCAGTTTAGGACCCAGACTCTTTGACTGCATAGACATGCTGTTGGAACATGTACAGAATGTGGTTTGTTGTTGTCCTGGTGAAAAGAAGGGAGGGTCTGCCTGAAAAATAAGCTGTCTAGTTTTCTCCAAAGCCTGCTCATATTTTTTTTAAATCATTGATTGTATGTTGTTTACCCATATCTTTAATTCACTTTGTTCTTGTTATATGTCACGTGATAAAGAATTCACGTATCATTAAATCACGTGATAATTGCCTTCTGAACCTACTAGTAATCTCATTTAGGTTTTAAATAGCAC
The DNA here is from genome assembly GCF_041146795.1 of Maylandia zebra. Classification (NCBI taxonomy): domain Eukaryota; kingdom Metazoa; phylum Chordata; class Actinopteri; order Cichliformes; family Cichlidae; genus Maylandia; species Maylandia zebra. The sequence goes on from NC_135168.1 coordinate 34,551,114, forward strand.
CAATTCACAATAGCTGCCTGAAAGGACTTTACATTACAGCCTGACCAGTATGGAAAATTATCATTTTCTTTCAAATACTATCAGATAATATTATCCAATAATGTTTGACATTTTAAGGTAAAAAATCCTGCAGTATTAGTGGGATGGGACTGGTATAGGTAATCACTTGGTAATAGTGCGGAGGAAAACTCCCTTTTAAGAGGAAAAGACCACAGATCCAGGCTCAGCGATTGTCACCCCCCAACTGCAGCAGCTGGGTGGTGACAGGAAAGAGAAGAGAGAAAAATGACTACAGTTGGTAACATCTGAAGCAGGTGACTTTGCTGTACAGTTTAGGACATCCACACGCTCTTGCAAACTTTTCTACCACGCCATGTCATTCTCTGGACCACCTCTCACCTCTGCTTTAGGATGATAACTCTTCTTGTCTGGCTACCTTCTCCTTCGCTGTTGTAACAGATGAGTGAGTTTGTTTCACCCACCTCTAACGTCATGCGCGCGTGCACACACACACACACACACACACACACACACACACACACACACACACACACACACACACACACCTACACACACACACACACACACACACACGCACACACAAGGCTATCATTTTTCAGTTTGTCCCATTATATACAGCGTGTGCTCTCTATAATATTAAGCAAAGTTACTGTCTAAGGTTGACTGCTCATCCTTAGACGAGTTTGGAGCAGGATGAATTTCCCCTGCTATCAGTGCCCTCAATAAGGTCGAGGTGAATAACTATAGAGGCTTGTGATGAAAGTTTGGCCGGCAGGATTTACTCTGGTTTCACTCCCTGCCCCTACAGATTTTTATTAGGAGAGGCTCATGTTGACAGGAACTGTCTCTCCTTATTGGACGTGATCCAGATATGAAGTGGAAAATGCCTGGGTAAGCAGGTTTTTCAAGATCATTGCATTTGAACTGGTGTTATAAAGTACATATATAATGAAGTTCTTCCACCCATTTTTAGTCCACTTTCTCTAATACATTAATAGGGTAATTATTGTATTTTCCATTTTATCCACATTCAATCTTAATTTGTGTTTGCTTTGATTAAAAAAAACACTGGAAAAAAAGGGCTTTTTAGCATTCGTAGAATATTTCTTGAATGATATATCATTACACTGTGACGAACTTCAGGGAAATGTACGCAGCACAGAACATGGTGTGTGTCCATTTACTTGATAAAGTAACAGCTGCTGACACGTGCCTGACGGAATGTACTGCCTATGTCGTACTATTTACTACTGACCCAAGAAGTGTTTTAAATACAATTCATAGCTTCCATTTCACATCCTGTGCTCCCTCAGTTATGGCGTACTACTGCATACTTCTTCACCACTGGACACTAACCATGAGCCCATAGGGCCAAACATGTAAACACACAGACATTAGAAACATTTGTTAGCCAGAGCTGCTCACCAGCATCACACCATATCCATGGCTGCAGCACCATATTAGGGTTCAAACTGACAAGCATCTTTGTTTCATGAGTTGGGGAATGCTTATGGGAATACTGTTGTGTCAGAGGGACAATCATACAGTCTAGTTGTGACGAGCCTGGCAAGACTGACTGTGACTTTACACTTTAGAACACTACGTAGTACAACATTTGCTTTCCTGTCTTTGTTTTCGTTTCTTTTGTACCATTTAAAAGCTGTGAATTCTCCAGACATGCTTTCAAACAGGTTGTTCAGCCTGCCAGTCGTACAACAGAGTCACAAAGGTAAATGCATGGTAAATGTAAGCTTTCACGTTGCTGACGACTGTCAGTTCAGCGTACACCACAACCACTCTGCCACTTACCATATGGAAAAGAAATAGTAAAAACATATATGATTTACTCATGAAAGTGGCCACTTTCATGAGTAAATCATATATAAATCATATAAAGCTTACATGATTTACTCATGAAAGTGGCCACTTTCATGAGTAAATCATATATGTTTTTAGTAAGTATACAAAACATACAAGTTTCATTATATAATTTTTCAAGGGATCTTATATGTGTTTTCACTCTTGTATGCTTTTCATACAAGTTTCATACAAGACAGATAAAAACGTTATAAGATTTATATATATCTTTTCCATATGGGTTACCTTAAGAACTGCAGCATAGCCAGTAAAAGAGACACTTTAAAGTTAGCAACAAAGAGGCAGTTGCTTACAGAATACAGCACAGTCAAATTGATTGCTTGGAAACAAGTAACAGATAATTGAGCCATTAGGGAAGCAAGAAAGAAACAGAGAAAGAAAAAGACAGGAAGTCAGGCACATTTTAAAAGGTAATCTTTTACCGCATCCCTTTTGGCCAGCTACTATCAGCAACAGGAAAAACATTAATCAAACTTGAAACAAGAGCCTGATACTTGAAATTAAGTAGCACAACACTCCCTGCTTGCTTTAAGCAGTTAACATATTTTATATGTGGCCACCCATTCCCTCAGTTAAAAAAACAATCCTGACCCTCTGTAAACCATAGACAGAATGTATTTTTCATCAACGAAAACCACAAGCAGATGTACGCAGTTTGTAGCCAAGTCTGTTCAAAAGAGCTGCTCGTGCACATTATTCACGAGTGCAGTGTTGATTTAGTCCTCTGTTGGACTGTAAGACACATGATATCGGGAGCTTACTTATTGTCATTTGCAGTTTACATGAAAAAAAGTAAATAAGAAAACAGAAATAAAGCAGTCAGCACAAAAAAGTGGTTGCTTATTGATTGAACGCAGTCAAAGACAAATCTTAAATGATCATTTAAGGTACGTGAAGTAGGAAAAAAAAGATGGGGAGTGGGGCAGAAGGAGGGATAGTTTAATATCTACTCACAGAAGAGCACCAAGCTCTCTGAAAGCTTATAGCATGCGCTGAGGGAGTGTATTAGCACATATTAATTTGCATTGTTTATCCCAACCTACGGGTTGTACTTCTATGCTTTATGTGTTTCGGAGTGCTCATAAACCATAAATGATATCAGACTAATCTTTGCATCAATGATATCAGCTCTGTCCTAATAATATCTTAAAAATTACTCACAGTAAAATTTGTATGAATGAAACTTAAAGTCCCGTCAGCACTATGATATTCTAAATAATTCATTACTATGTATTAGCCCAAATTTAGCTTTCTTCCATCCATCCATTCGCTTCCGCTTATCCTTTTCAGGGTCACGGGGGGCGCTGGAGCCTATCCCAGCTGTCATAGGGCGAAAGGCGGGGTACAACCTGGACAGGACACCAGTCTGTCGCAGGGCTAACACATGGGGACAGACAACCATTCACACTCACTCGCACATTCACACCTAGTGGCAATTAGAATTATCCAATTAACCTATCCCCACAAGCTGCATGTCTTTGGATGGTGAGAGAACCCACGCAAACACGGGGAGAACATGCAAACTCCACACAGAAAGACCCCGGCCTGATGGTGGAATTGAACTCAGGACCTTCTTGCTGTGCGGCAAGAGTGCTAACCCTAACCACCGTGCCACCGTGCTGCTGAAAACATCATTTCATTAGCTTAATTATTAATTTCTGAATGCTGAAACTTCTTTTTGTATGTAACTAAATAAACACAAATACAAGGTATTGCAAATATTGTGTATACTTAATATGGAAAGCTTCCATTTGTATGAATAATTTCTGGCATTTTATTTCAATTAAAAATTGTATGCCCATAAAGATAGATGAATTTAAAAACCATTGATGATGGATCTCACAATAGGTGGAAAACTAGAAGCACAATACTGGATGTATGCCGACAATGCCGTTTCCTCTCCTTATACTTGCAGCAGCTGCTTAGGGTTTGATCAAACTATGCAAATGTGCAATCAACAGGAATGATGTTCATGATGTGCAGTAAAGTAAATATGCTAGACTGGAAATTCTGTTTGCATGCAGATTATATTGAAATAGCCATTTTTAGAGCCGATGGTACTCCACTACAAATTTGCTTACAGTAAAACAAACATGAAAATGCTTCAGGCAGCCTGTAATGATACATTCGGGATCTCGCTTCCAAGATCGACAAATACAAGCCAAAACTCTGTAACCAATAAAATTCCTGGCTTCCACACTGACCTGAAGAAATTTATGTATCAATGTATGTATCAATTAATTGATTCTGTGGCCATAGTGGCCTTAACTATACCAACTTTAAGTGACAAAAAAATCCTCCTGCTTCTAAAAAGTTTGAATCAATTGCACGTTAGTGTTCTGTTCAATGATTACTGCATTTGAGTGTTCTCATGTGTTTTTTTTTTAAATTGTATTTCTTTTTAAAATATTGAGCTGGACTAGAAGGTCTAAAATAAACACAGTTACACACTTAATGCAATAAACTTAACAAGACACCACATTTCACTTTTTTCAAAGCACAAGAATTACCATGTTGGACAACTATGTGATATTAATAGTTACAAATAATAAGTAGTAATAAGTGAATAATTGGTGATGTCACTGCTACTGTGCTTAAATGTGTGAAACTCTATGTTTCACACAGTTTGATCTCCTGTTTACATTTTGTCAAACTAGGGTTAGGTTATATACACTTGTGAGTCTAACTAATAACCTCTTACAGGCAGATTTGTGTCCATCCAGCAAAACAATCCATAAGCTGTATTTTTTACATTCTCCACTGGTTATGACAAAGTGTTGGTGCTGAAAGAGGTAAAAGGCCCAATGTTTAAAAAAAGAAAAAAAGAAAAGAAAAGAAAACAGTTTTGATTTTTTTTCTGCTTGTGATCCTTCTCTCTATTTGTTGTGAGACTTCTCTGGACATAGTGAGAACGTGAGAATAAAGGTTAACGTGCATGTCACACACCAGAAGGTCGACGGTTAGCAACCCCGCTGATAAAAATCCAGAGGGATAACATTTCACTGAGCTCTCACGAACTGCCAACTTTTTCTTGGACCGGCCTTGTTCTCCTTTCTTTCTTTAAATTGTCACACCTAAAGCATGCAATCAGCTGTGATCTTATTGCTCAGTAGTTTGGTTTGCAGTGATTGGTCTGAACTCATGAGCGCAGCCACAAGCTGTAAAAATGATATGTCCATTGCTGGTGCTATGTTAATTTCACAAGAACTGAGGTATTTATATCTTGTAATGTAGAGATGTAAATCCTTTTTAGAGAAGAGAAATGATACACTGATCTTTTTGTTGCTCACTGGAGATAAAAAATAAATAAATAAATAAATAAATAATTTGACACAGTTATGACTAAAAACATTTATGGGATAAACATAGATCATTTTTGGTTATGACAGAATTACCAAACAGAAAATATTTTTGAAAAGATGTGTTTTATTTACTTTGGCCTTTAAACAGAGTGAAACACATCTTTCAAGGCCACGTTTGCTTTTTTAACCTTAGGTCAGGTGGATCTAGTTTTTCAGAGGGGGACAAACTTTAATTTGCGATGTTCCTATGAGTCCACAAACATCCACACGTTCTCAAATACACACAGACGAACGCACTCACACAGACACACATGGTAGCAGGTCTCTTGGGAGAAGGGGAACTGCAGACATAGCGGTGCCTCGGTCACTGTAGTCACCAGGGTGCCAGGGGACATATCGATCTATCAAAGACAATGTTTTCACATAGTCACATCCTGTATGCAGTATATCCCTGACACGATTAACATATCTGAGAAAATATTCTTCCTGTCCCAAAACAGACTCTTTCTTTCCAGAGTTTTCCCTCCATGCTACTTTCTTTTCCCTCTGACTCAACATGGTGGGTCTCTATGGGAAAATGGCGTTCTTATCTAGCTCTTAAGGATCAAAGTCTGTAAAGCTTGATTGTGGATATTACCATGGAAGGACTTATTTGAGTGGCTTGGCACATAAGTTGGCACAATATTAATCTTGCAGACCCGTGTATGCGTGCATCCCAGTGCCTCAATTTCAGTAGATGTCTAAAACCCTGAAATAAGACGCATCTGCCGGGTTAGCCCGGATTCTGATATGGCATTCGTCCAGGACCCTCTACAGAGCAGAAAAGGCCACAGTGTAGATGTTCTGTCTGCGTGGGGAGTTTAACCTCTAACCCTGAAAATGAATATTCCTTAGGGTGTGGAGAAATTTTATCAAGCTTCAAAGCTAGTCACCATTTTTTTTTTTATCGTTCTTAGTATACCTATAGAAACTGTAGTATGTGACATTAATGAAAGTGGCTCATTTTACTGTTTTGCATGATGTAAAAAACTGTTCATAAAATAGTAAATACTTAAAATAGTAAATCAGTGCCCAGTGTTCTCTACTCAGCATGAAAGGCGTAATCATATCTCCAGTGCAAAATCCTTTTCTATGAAACTGCATTCCTAACTATGATGACTACTCTTAAGGTTTTCAATCTTCATTCTGCAAACGAACATATTTTATTCTTGAAAGAAACATGAAAAATGCTCTCCACTCCAGCTTAGTGCCAAATATCGAGACGTTTTTATGGCTCTATATATTTCTTCTATCCTCCTCCCTTGGATTTCTGGAATAGAATTAGGTGGTCTGTATAATGTATGATTACTTGGAGCACTAGGCAGACACACTGTTTAAAAAGGAAAGTGGAAAGATTTTAATTGTATCCCGATGTCCGTCCTGTCCATCATTCCAGATCACGTTTTGATAGTTTTCCCATACTAAAATAGACTTAACTGCAGTTAAGCCTTCGAGCCTGACGTATCCTTTACGTGTGCACTTTAATGTGTATAAAGGAAATGCACATGAGGACATTACGTGCAACATGTAAATCATTTATTTCCATACAAATGTTACATCACATATATACATTTTTTTGTAATAAATATCACAAGACACCACATATTGTAACAGCCTCCGATACCTTAACAAACAGTGACAAGAACTTGTGCGAAGTTAGCTTGCAAACATTTAGTAAACATTTAGTTAGCTGAGTGACAGCTTATTCACCCCGGCCACGAGAGGAAAAAAAAAAGAAAAAAAGTATTTCACATACTTTTTATATGACGGCTTAAGCAATATTTAACATTTGTAAAAATTCACATTTACACATGTCAGTTTCTCTGAATGCTTCACACTGAACAGCATCTGTGCTGAGATGCTACAGTCTTTATTTTGAGCTGCGAACAGGAAGAAGAACTTCCATGAAAATATTATGGTACAATTGAATAGGCAAAACTGTTTAAAGTTCATGAACTCCAATGTCTATTTGGTTATTCGAAATCTCTAAAAATTCTTCTTGAAAGTAAATGAAAGTCCTATACAGTGCTGCTTTTAGGATGGTGAATAGTTTAATTAAAATCATGACTAAGTTGTTCTCATGAGCAAACTTTTATTCAATCTGAACAACTGTGGTTCTGTTAGAAAAGCACTGGTTTTACCCCACCAAGACTTGTATCATATTTAACTCCAAGATATTGATTGCCGTACAAAAAAATATATGTGTGAAATGTGCATGTCACTTTGTAACATAACCTCTAAGACTTCTCTGTAACCCTGAATCTGTTTTAAAAAAAAAAAAATTTTCTGTGTGTACCCACACTAAATTCGCTTATCTGCTGCAAGACCGTGGTGGGAGAACTAAATGTGGACTGCAAGCATCCGTAGGCAAGGTATGTGGTTAGAAACCATCAGCTGTGCTTTGCTTGGAATGTTATACTGTCAGCTATTCATTCAGGACTCATTGCACATAACAGTGTGGCGTCCTCCAGCAACAACGGGAGGTGAAGTCATGCATCCCTTATTATACAGCCTTATTGATGAAACAGTAACCATGAGTAACTCTGAGACAGCTGAGGTGCAAGGAGAGGCCACTGCCAGGAGAGAGCAGTGTGGATATATAGTTCACAATCTACAGCACTTGGGCTCAAACTGATCACTTTTAAAGGAAATGGCACAGAAGTCCACAAACACCTCACTACAAATGTGAAGCTGGCATGCAAGAGATCATTTGTGCATTACTCCTAAAATTACACTTATTTAAGCTGCAGACCTTTTAAACTCAGCTATTTGCATCTTAATAAAAGCAACACAGAAAATGGTCTAGAGTCTTTGACCGTTTTGTGCTTCGCGTAGACTGTACAGTGAAAATGTTGGGAAAATGCAGACCAACATGTCTTATGACACCCAACCCCTGCATTTACTTTGCTGTAAATCTGTTAAAAAGAAAAACAGATAATGAGCTCGACATCCTGGAAAGCTTGTTTTTTCACATGGCAAACAGTGACGTATGAGGATACCATATTTACGTCTATTCCTAAGGTCTGCAGCAGCAGCAGTGCTGATCAGACATAGCAATACAGTACATGGAGATTCCTCTGAGAGAACAAAGTTCACAGTTTTTACGGCATCAGCAGACCTGCACCGGCAATGCTACATGCACTTTAACACAGGTCACTAACACCGATTTAGATTTGCAGAGAATCTCTGGTCCCCCTTCTGCCACATTTAGCATGCTGATCAAGACATACTAGAGACTGCCAAACTGACTGGGGAAAGGGGTTCTGTCTGTAGGTGCACCTTCATTACTTCTCTTAAAGCTAATGATCTTGCACACCGTTTACTGTAAGTCGCAAAAAACAAATTTGCTCCCATGACTATCTGATCTCATGTTAAATTGCCCCTTCGGATTTTATTCTAACCTGCATTGTTTATTAGAGAATTAATGTCGGAAACTGGAACAGCTAAGGCACTGTTCTATGGACTCCTGAGTGTCTTCTCCAAAGGTTTTCTGATTTTCAACTGATTTTACAGCGGAGGCACCTGTGAGAGAGCTGTGACAACAGTGCACTACTAAGGGCTGTGTTCTTTTTCTTCCTCTCATCTATCTTTATTAGCCTGAATATTCACCACCGCCACATCTTGGGTGTGGAACTTTGTTATCGCTTGGCTATTTTGACAAAGTGTTTATTATTACGTGTGGTTTGTACCCTTGTGCCATGACTAAGGAAATGGCTTCTCTGGTTTCAGTAAACAGTGTACATGCTGAAACAGAGCAACCACAGATTTTAATAAATAAATAGGGCTTGTGCAACAAAGGGGGCTACTGTAACTGTTGCATAGAAGGAAAAGGAAAGATGAATAGTTTTTCTTACACTTACATAATGGCCATATTGCACCGAGTGACATGTAGCACATAAGTCGACCACTTAACAGAATGCAAGAAGTGATGGGTTCTGACTGTGCAATAGCAAACTTTAAAACGTGCACTTTTGAATTTATGTTAATAACAGCTGCAAGCTTCAAAGGTCAACACTCAGGATTAACCGCATTATCTGTAATAGCATCCACTTTGCACTGAAAGATTACGTACATATATCTTCGACCTGACAGCGGAATCTGGCTTAGACAACATATACAGGCATGCAAGTTTTGACCAGCCTCACTTTGACGTAGGTTTCATCAGTAACTCGTAGATTACTGTAGATTAACCATCATATCTCTAGTGCTATCTCCCTGCAATGGAAACTCAAATGCAAGAGACTGTAAAACACTATAGGAGGGAACAGGACCTCGTAACATTGCTGAGGAGTGAGACAGAATGACTGAGACAGGTTTCGCCACACCTGCTTTTGATCATTTTTCCGATTTTCCAATCGTTAAAGGGGAAAAAAGAGCAAAGTAAAGCATGCCAGATTATAATCTCGGTCAATTTGGAATGTGTTTCTTAAAGCAAAGCATCGAAGAGGTATTACGTTTAACCCTTCACCCTCAATCGTTTTCTGATTACTTTGCTCTTTGTGCCAAATTGGCATGTTCGGATGAAATTTACAACCTCCGATTGCTTCTCTGAAACATTTTATGCTAATAAAAACTGTGGGATCTCTCTCCAGATCAAAGATAAACAACATGGCTACAAATTCAGTTGAAGCCAGACAATTAGCAGTCATACAATCCACAGGCCATTTAGTAGAGTAAATAAACTGCTGAGATGCTGCCCTACTTTAACTCCTGCGGACAGTGACTTAATGTGACAGATGGTCAGCTAAGATGCAAATATTGAAAAGGTATGATGAGGTAGATGTGAAAATTCAAACAAAATAAAAAATGCAATGAACGCACACAAAAGGGAAATGTGAGAGACCTACAGTTTTGTGTCACTGTGTTTGAAGAGGAAAAGTGACACTTTACTCAGCTGAACAGCTGAGTTATTGTTTCTTTAAAGTCTCCAGAGACTCTGTCAGTCATTTTTGACTGGCCTTACCTTCATCAGTCATTTGAAAAAACTGTTTACAATAGCAGTATAAACATATCTGGATTTCCTTGTTGACAGAAGTCTCAGTGCTTCAAGTTTAAAGGACAGTTGTTATACTCGTTACAGTCATTATGTCTTTGCTGCAATTCCCGTTGGGGTCCACTGCTCTGTCCACAACTGGGGTCCCTGCTCCTTTCCCCAGAAACCCTTCAGTGGGGTCACTCTCTTCTGAGTTACCTTTACTCCTCCCCTGCTGCTCACTCTGCCAGCTGTGCCTGCTATAGATGTATCCATTCACAGGTCCAGGGTTGGTGAGGCGGTTCCTATTCATACACAGGATTTCCTTGAATGCATACCAGAATTCAGGGCTCCGACAGTAAATAAGTGGGTTGAAGGCAGAGTTTGCGTAACCTATCCAGTTAAGTACCATAAAGGTGATCGGGCTGTTCACAGCCCATATAGCCTCCACCACGTTTAGCACAAAGAAGGGCAGCCAGCACAGAGTAAAGGTCCCCATGATGATGCCCAGAGTCTTCAGAGCTTTGTGTTCCCGAAGGCAAAACTTTGCCTTTTTAAGGCCACGGCCATTATTGGCCTCCAGAGAATTACTGTTGCTGATGTCGCTATTATGAAAACGTCCAACGCTTTTGTCTATCTTTTTCAGTTGGCGCCTTGCCTCCTGGAAAACTCGACTGTAGACAAAAATCATGATGACCAAAGGGATGTAGAAGGAGATGATAGAGGAAGTGATGGCATAAGCCTGGTTGGTGTGGAATTCGCAGCAGTTGGTTTGGTTCATACAGTTTCTAGCTTCAATAGTATCAGCGGTCCACCACTTCATGTGGATGGGCAGGTAAGATATCAGAGCAGCAATCACCCAGACCAGCACCACCACAATGCGAGCTTTGCATTTGGTCAACATCGACTGGTAGTGGAAGGGAGAAGTAATGGCCAAATAACGGTCTATGGCGATGACACACAGGGTCTCAATGCTTGCAGTCACACAGAGCACATCAGTGGCAGTCCAGAAGTCACACCAGAAATTACCAAAGTACCACGTACTGGAGATAATTTTACAGGCACCGAAAGGAATCACAATCAGACCCATGACCAGGTCGGCACAGGCAAGCGATGTGATGAAATAGTTGGTGACATTCTGGAGACGCTGAAAGCGGGCAATTGCCGTTATGACCAGGATGTTGCCAAAGACAATAATCAAAACTAATAAGGACATGACCATGCCCAGCAGGATCATTACAGGGGCACTGAAACCTTCATCAGTCCCAGTTGAATTTGATGACGAGTTCATCGCAGTCATATTGGTGTACTCTGAGGTGGTTGTATTTCCCATCTGAAGAGAACACACATGAACAAAACACATACACACACACACACACACACACAAACAAAAGGAGTGAATTTTACAAATTCCGTTAGTTTGTTTTTTTAATTCTGCCTAATTACAACAAAAGAAAATGAAAAAAAATGCATGCACATAAATCTAGCATTAACAAAAAAGAAAAAGGAGACCAAAGCTTACTGCGCAAAAACCACATACATAAACAGTATATCAAGTTGGCTTCAGGCAAGCTTTAAAACATGCTAAACAAGCCAGACAAAAGCAGAAGTACAAACCTCCACAGGTTGCAGTCGTGTTTCCTGGCTCCCATACAAAGTAAAATGTCACTGTTCAGATAGTTCCCACAAAGCAGCGAGTATCACATGTCCCAGCTACTTTCTGCTTTACTTGATCTGCGTGTGTCTCACTCAGTCCCTCAGCTGAGCAGTGTTTCTTCTAATGTGTCTCCCAGGCTATTTGTCAGAGCCCTTATAGCATGCAGTGATGACATCATGGTCAGTGCTGAGCCAATCAGACAGCCAGCCTGTGGAGGGTGCTGAGAGCTCTCAAGAGTTTGAACACGCTGTCCCTACAGCGGTGTTTGCAGGGCTGCATGAGACAAAAATTGAAAACAAAGTAAAGGACTCCTAAGATTGATCTTTTTTTTTATGGTGTATAATTAGTTTTAGAAGGTTTACATTGTGTTTAAAATTAGACTCTACTTAAAGTTAGGCAGTGCAAAACTATTTGGAAGTGGGGGAAGGGGGTAATAGGTAATAGCTGCTTTACAGATCTTACTCATTGCTCATATTTCATATTGAAAACAGGCTCAGCTTTCTGCTTTACCTTTTTTTGTTTTAATGTCAAAATAATGTTTTAAAACTGTATATTTTTTTCTGACATATTTTACTTAAATACTGCCCGCATACTTAAATGTATATTACAGCCCGTTTAGCTTTCGTAACCACAGAATAAACACACTTCGATTTACATAATGGTACAAGTACAGATGTCTAAAAGTCAAACTACGGAAGAGTCCCTCATAGTCTAGGACTGAACCACTAGTGTGGCCAGTTTGACAGGGACAAGCTGGCACGCTATGTCTTATCAAGATACAAAAATGTTTTCAGGATTCAGGACAAATTTGCATTTATATACTGAGCAGCTCTGTGCAAATCATAAAAAACAGGCAGGTTTGTTTGGTTTTATATTTGTTTATGTGTTTGTTTTCTATGAACAGCAACTTTACTTCTTATTTTAATAATTTCCAAAACATTCCCATGTTCTGATCAAGTTGATCACACATTTGAGTTAATTAGCGGCCACAAGAATTTGTTTGCATGTTTTTGTACATTTACATTATATTACACAAGTTAAAAGGCAAACAGTGTAATCTTCTGAGCTAGATAGCAGTGTCTATGTAAAAGACACTCGAATATACTAATATAGGTTAGTCTGTTTTTCATCTACAACAATTTGCATTTGGTTCTTTTGTTGGACGTCCCCTTCGTTCTACATGCATACTTGTAGAAAAAGCCTAACATAGAGGGAAACACACCTTCCTGCCCTTTCATGTATATACATAGAAAGCCTGAGGCAGGGAAAGCAGCAAACACGATAACAGGGATTAGACTGTAAACACAGACTTCACTTGCTTGTTTCAGCTAACATAGGAAGACTCTGAGTGTGCTAGCAGGTGTAACAGATGTAAAAATGAACAAAAAAACAAAGCATAACAAAAAAGAAAGTGGCAGTTTTCAAGTGGTTGAGCCATACGAATGGAATTGTCTTCAACCTACACTGGTTAGTCTCCACACTGAGGCAGCTGACAGTCGAAGTGAATGACACTCATCATTAAAATGCAATTGTGCTAGGGCCTGGCATTTATGTTAATTTGACGCGTGTTACCAAAGGTTACCACTACATTTGTCACGGTCTGGCTGGCAGACCGTGGGGATATGGGGGAATGAGGACCCAAAACGCATTGTTCTGCGATGCAAACAGTGCACTTTATTTACAGTGAAGGTAACAGATGCACAATAAATCCCCTTTGCTCCCTAAACGCCCATGCGTGTGTTCCCCTCCGACGTCCGCGCTCGTGCTCCCGGCAGTTGTGTTTCTGCACACCCTGTGCGTGCTGCCCTTCTGGTCCCTCGTTCCACCTGCAGGACAATAACAGAAGCAGCCGTTAAACACTGAACCCGCGTGCGCACACGATCCACACTTCCTAATACTACACACTGACTTGGAGTCTTAGCTTAATGATCCCACGCCGGTGGGAGCTCCAACACTCTCCTAAGTAGCTCCCCCGACGAACCCTGATCACCAACAGGTGTGTGGCAGGAACTTCAGGTGTGGCCAGTTCTCCTGCAGGGCCACACCCATCAGGCCTGCATGTGGCTGTCCTCCAGCCACACATGTACACACCCACACCCTGCCCACACATACAAGTGGAACACAGAAGCATAGTGCAGAAAAACACACATCCCCAAATAATAATAATAACAACAATCATAATAATAATAATAATCCCTACTGCTCACGGACCCCCGAGACCTCCTGAGCCGGGTCCATGACAACATTACAACACCACTTGTCAAAATCAGTGACCACTAGCATGACAGCATCCACGCCACACTGCAAAAACTGCTTAGGAACACGTGCAGCTTAAGAACCTTCTCTGAGAGCCCCACGCAATGACCCAGGCTCAACAGTGGACTTCTTGTTTACATTTTGTGGCAGATAATTAAAATAGCTAGCAAAGAGAATCAGTTCACCAATAGTGACAAATTGCAAACTCGAGTGTAGACTGCAATAGCACGTGATAGCACTAATGTTTTAGATAGTGGCTGAATTTGGTCAACGTCCAGTCTGAGCGCTTTCCAAATGGCTTCTGCTGCTTCTGCTTCAGCTTGCTGATGCTGCGAATCCTGGTGATGGTGATCGACACAGAAAGCATTAGAGTAAATGAAGTGTGACAATTGACAGCCCGTTCGTACTCATGAGACCGAGAGGAAGTAGTAATGGTAGAGATGGTAAAACGGCTTAAATACCACATCACATATGAGCTTTGCCAATGGCATTCTCAAGTCTAACCACCGGGAGATCAGTGATGAGTGAAGTGATTTTGGTGACAGTACTGTGGAATGGAGTTATGTGTGGAACACACTGTTAGCCAGGCTCAGATGACTGTACATTTTGATGAAAATTAGGCTGCTCCATTATCAGCATCACAGCAGTGGAAATGAGCGATAGCTTGTGCTTTTGTCATTTCTGAGCTACTGGTCCAACATTTCAAATCCCAGGTCGAGGTAAGTGTGTCTCAGTTCTCTGTGGGTGCTTTCAAGTGTGTACAGGTCCACGCTAAGCTTACAAAGGGAAGTGATGATAGTTTCCAGAGCTCTGATCTTCAAAGAATGCAGACGCCAAAAGCACTGTACTTCCTCTGTGCACTTCCAAGGGAGCTTTGACAAATGCCTATATGACTGATGACGCAAGAGCAAATCCAACTGCTCAATCCATATGCGCAAATCCAATTTTCAGCATTTACACAGACATCTCAGTACTTATTTATACAAATATGATTTTCTATGTCCCACTTTTTAAACAAAAACAGTTCAGAGACATGCTGCATACTGCTTGTAACCATGGTGCCTTCTAACTAATTTGAAGCTTTGTTGCTCCAGTTCCAGGCAAAATGTCAGTAACTAGCTACCCGGTGAATTACCCTAAAATGGTAAATGGCCTGCATTTGTATAGTGCTTTACTCAGTCCCTAAGGACCACAAAGCTGACCCTAAAATGTTCCATAGGCACTCATAGGAAGACTTAAATTGATTTGGTGACCTTGTGTCTTGTTACATATGTTGTTTATATGACATCTTCACTTGGCAGATTTCCATGAAAACCAGTAGTCATATTCCCAAAATCCATTTAGATGTTTTAATGACCTTTTGATCTATTTCCCTTTACTACTTGTGAGGATGAAACTTCCACATGTGCCCCAAAAAGAGGAAAAATGTAAACATGCATTGCTCTGAAATCAAAAGTCCACTCCTTGGGTTTTCCTACTGCATCAGCAGGTAAAAATAGTGCCATGAAACCCCCCAGCTCATTTTACTTATTTGATTTTAGTAACCCCCATAGTCTTATCTCTTGCACAACATGCATGACAAACCCACCATGCTTAGCCTCCAAAGATAAGTCAGTATATTATCAGCACCTTCCAACAGTTAGATTGTAAGTTATAATGTACAGCATAGACATCAAATGCTTTTTTCTCCTAGATGTATTACTTTGAAGAGTTTTTCTATTTTGCTTTTAATGCATGCAGAAAACAGATTTTTAAATAATATCAAGAAAGCTTTTTATTGGATGATCAGCTTTAGCGTTGTCTGTGAATGCTGGATTTAGACCTTGAGCTTGTTTGTAATTGTTTCTTGGCCTATGTGGACAACTAAGTGAAACACAGTGCATATTGAACTTCACATTGATTTAGTTTAAGTATGCAGTACAATAACCTACACTAATTGTAAATGAAATTTCTGTTCTGTGTTCTGTTTTGGAAAGCTTGTTCCAGTGTTGGAATAATCACAACTGGTTTCCTCATCTGTGACATCTGTTTTCCTGTATCCTGTCACTCCCAGGCAAAACCGGTTCACATTTGGACAACCCTTCAACTATATTGGGTCCTGTCTGCACTTAGATGTTGTGCACTGCTCTATTTAGTCAAATACTGTCACATTAAAAGTGTCTTATCTCTTTACCATCTCCTCAACAATTCTTACTTCTCTTTATAGAAGTTGTGGTCCTGACCTGATGGCGCAACCATACATGGAGCTATAATTAATTTAGGGAAAGGTTTCTGGAAAAAACTAGGAAATGAGAGGACCTATATTCTCATTATACATTGTACATCATACGTTCTATACATGGCAACGTTAAAACAGACTAAATACTAAACAGACCACAATTGCTTTTAATTTATTTTAACTGAAAATGAAGTGAAAATGTGAAAATAATGTGTTTTTACAGTGTTAGTAAGTAATAATAGCACACTGTAAGAAAAAATGGGTGTTACAAAAAAACCCACATCTAGTAAGTAAAGGCATCCAAATTTGTATTTACTCAAGTACAATTAGTATTGTACTTGAGTAAATACACCCTTCACTCATCAGTCGTGTCTAATCTATTCAATGTTTCTCTCAGTCAAGGAATCATTGGCCAGTCAATCGTATCCTTAATCACTGAAACAAAGAATTTCCACTTGGGATTAATTTTAAGCATGGAACACTAATTGTTTCTCTGCTAAAGGACCCTAGGGATCCGCGGGTGAGTTCCACCCAACAACAAATGTGTGTATGAGCATCAAAGACCTAAACCTCCATGCAGTGTGCACCACCATGCAAATATAGTGCCAGTTCTTCTTGGTAATGGAGAACAACCAAGCTGTTTTGCATGTGGTTCAGAGAAACAGTCTTGGTGCACAATTGTTTAATAATTGCTTACTTAGTTTTGGTATAATAAAGATAGATGGAGTTCACCATGCACAAAAGACAAAATGTTCTGGTGGGTCTAATCAATGCAACACCTGTTATAGTGTCACGTTTTACTGTGTGTACAGAATTTTAAAAACCCTCAAAATGTGTGAGAATTCAGTTTGTTTCACCTGCACCTGCATTTTACCGTCACAATTTGACACTTTCCGGCGTCCCACTTGAATTCTAATACTAATATCTAAGGGTAAGGTAAACTAGAGACGGGAAGTCTTTCTTCACCTGGCAGAGAAATTGCCAGTCTCACGGGAGTCACTTTTTTCTCTGCCTCATTGATTGCAAACATACAAAGAGAAGGGCGAATTAGACTCTTGTTTGAGGAGGTTAAAGGATAAATACTGTGATGACCTAGTGACCTATCGGTTTACTGAAACATGCTGTTAGAAAAAAGGCAGTCTGCAGCAAGACTTACAATAGGATTAATAGTATAAATTAGGTAGTTAAGGTTAAGCCAAATTATTACCTTTACGTAAAACTTTGGGAAGAATAGGATTGGGAACTTTAATCCTTTCCTTAGAAAGCACAAGTGATTCTACCTTTAACTAGTAAATACGTAATATTAATATATATATATATATTTTAAATCAATATTTATTTATTTATAAAGATAATCGGTTTTCAGCTAGTTTAATACATATATATGTGTGTGTGTGTGTGTATATATATATATATATATTGAGTCATGAAACCTAATAGAAACATAAATAATTGAACAGTGTCATTTTTTCCCAATTATTTTGACAGATATGGTTTGGAGGCATTTGAGGCCCAATCATGCGGTTTCCAGTAACATTATTATTATGGTGGCCCAGAGAGGTCGAATGCACTCCACTTTAAGAAAAAAACCTGCAAACAGAAAAATCTCTGCATGTTTTGGTTTCTGTCACTTCTGCAGCATTTCCGTCACATTACTGTGTCCCCAGAAACACTTCTGTTGTGTTTTCTGAGATTTCTTTTCTACTTTGATTGTGTCGTGTTAAACTTCAGCTGTGTTTTGTGTTGTTTTGCAGAGTTTTTCTACTCTATTTGCTAGTTTTCCTAAATGCAGTTCCACTGCAATATTATCTACCTGTGTGAATTTTTTTTAATCCCAAGTATTCACACCTAAGTTTTTAATCCCTAGCTTGTTGTTTTCTTTCATGTATTTTTTCTTGTGTGCACTGTATTCTTTGCTCTTCTAATATCTTGTTTTATGAAATAATGGACTAATCATTTCTTGTCCTTTTGGAATGTTTCAGAACACTTTGTGTTCATTTGCTTTACTAATTTAAGAACTTTTATATTTCCAACAGTGTACAAATTTGCTAACTGAGACTAGTGGGAATAGGGCTGACCCATGGAATCACAGTCCTTTTGTTCTTCCAATGTCCACAATGATTAATGTGTGAATAAACAGGCTGGAGGCAGATTTCTTTTTCTTTGCCACTTAAGGAAGCAACTTTTCTGTACCACCTTCAAACGTCTCTCACAGTGATTAATTGTAGAAAACAGTCAACTTTTAACTCTTTCCATACCAAGTGAGAAAGAGATGTGGGCTACTGAAATACCTCTGGTTTTGTTTCTCACTGTAAATCTGGCAGATCTCCCACTTATATAAATAGCTGTAGCCTGGTATGCCACGATTTGTGAGAATATTGACAAGATGTGTCTACTAAGAAAGACTAAGGGAGAGACGGATGGGGACAAAGCATACCAACAGTGATATTATCTTTATATCCTGGGGAAAAAACTAATAAACAGAAAGGCTTTCCATTCCTTTGCAGTCTGTAAACGATAAACTGTTGAATGGAATCACATAACACAAACTCAATAATGTATAACTCATTTATCACTCTGTTAGAATGTACCACCCATCTGTCCGACTCTGGCACACACACATACAAACACACAGACATGCAAAGGCCTGTATTGATATTTTTGGTAGTGTATGAGGTATGGTATGAGTTAAGATGCCACCATCAAGCAGCCCCTCCCCCTGACACTCTACTGTTTACAGCCTCGGATTATTAAAACTGGATGCCAGCAGGCCACAACAATGCCAGGCAAAGTGACAACTGAGAAAGCCACATTTAAATTGAAGCCGAGCAATTTCATAACACCTCTGCACATGACCCGCCATCATCTTCTGATGCCACTTCTGTCTGCGTGTGTGCCTGTCTTTCTGTGTCATGCAGTAGGAACATTAGACTGCATTTGTGCTTTTGGCTGGTAATATGAAAACCTCTGTGAGCCTAGAGGAGATCTGCAGAAATCAGGTTAGCTCTTTGTCACAATGATGGGGGCTGCTTCTTTGTCAGCAAGATATACTGAATCTGAGGCCTGCGTGTCACCAGGGCTCGCTATCAGGATCACCAAGGCTGGACTGGGACAAAAAATCGGCCCGGGCATTTTGACTAGAGACCGGCCCACCAGGATAAAGATTGGAAATGTGACGTCATTCAGGGGTAAAACCGCAAAGGATTCTGGGAACTTGTGGCAAGCGGTACTAGCGCACGCAGGCTTTCAATTGAACTCAGTTATACAGCGATAAAAAGAAACACAAAAAATGGCAAGAAGCTGTTGTATTATTAACTGCAATAGCCGGTCGCATGACAGCCACGGGAAGCCGACAGGTAAAGAGATCGTTTTTTTTTTTTATTGGATTACGTCGTTGAAGAGAAATTTTTTAAGCCATGTTTCCGAAGTAAGAGCCGACGGATGGTCTGGATATACCAAATATAACGTCTCAGAACACTCCAGCTCACATGTTGGTCTGCTCCAAGCATTCCCACAAAGGTCAGAGTTTTGTAGTAGTTAATACGTCATTTTTCATAACATAATTGGTGATATAGGTTATAAGCAAGTCTGGCGCTGAACAGAAATTGTCGCGCTATGCTCCTTTGTTTATTGTGCATAAATAGTGAATTGTCCTGACACAATATTGCGTTTCGCTTCTGTTATAACCATGGTACATTGACAAAAACATATACTTTTATTCACAGGATAAAACTGTTGTTTTGTATCACTAATTGCCCAGTGCGATTACAACATACAATATTATTGTCACTGCAACATTTCTGTGATGCGTACCAGAAATTATTTCCACTACTAATTGATTACCGTTGAGCTCAAAGGTTATATTAATAAACGGTTAACGAGTGTGTATTTATGAAGACGATTTGTGAGACTGGTAAACTTACCTTTGTTCGTATGATGGTCTTTCGTTCTACACGGTGCGTTTCAAGGTCCTGTACCCATCCGTCGGTTAACTGTACCTGGGCTTGTTGCAGTGACCTGAAGTTACTAAACTTCATGAGTGTATGCACTCACTCCAAGAACCGTATAATTATAAATATGAGCGTGGTGAAAGTTGGGCAGCACGCTAACGTCTTTTGTCCCTCTGTGTCCTCGTAAGGGTCTGACCCTTTCACTCCTTTGATTTTTTCCTCGTATCTTTTCTTTGTCTTTTCGGCGAGTCTGTCTTTGTACGGACCGGCATTGTTCTCCTTTTGTTTTGTACATTCCTTTTTTGTGCGTCAAAGAAAAAACAAGAAGGTATTGGAACCGGAGAATGAACATTTTGCGGTGCTGCAAATGCTTGCATTTGATGCGGTATGTCACTACCCGATCCGTACCGGAAACCCGATCGGTACCCCGCATGCGCAAATCTTACGTCACTTCCTCTCTTTGCCAACATTGCGACATTCAATATATTTGAATGATACGGTTAGCGCCCGGTTAGCTCCTAGCATTTCTCAACAGCTCTGCCTCCTTTTCGACATTTAAACAATGGATAATCCGTATACAAAGAAATTCATGCTTTTCTCCTCAACAGAGAGCGTCCCCCGATTGAGCAACAGCTCCGTAAAATAAGGAGAATGGCGCCTAATTACAGAGTTAATAATGCAGACTTTGTGATATCTCATGTGTAGATTCATCAGCCAGATTAAGTGTTTACTGACAATTGACAGTGATAGCGCACATCATCATCACTATTCCAACAATCCTCTCCTCACAGACAAGCATAAACACACTCGACTATCGCTAAATCAGATTTAACACACGTTTGTAATGACGCTAATTCAGTTTATAATGGGGTTTATTCGCTCGGTCAGCAGGTGGCGGTATCCTCGTACACTGGGGAGTACACTGCCATTAAACGAACAGAAGAAGAAGAAAACATCTGCACATGCGCGGTACGGATCGGGTAGACCCGATTTGTACGGTCAGACTTTACACATGCGCAGTAAGGATCGGGGAGTCCTGATCCGTAAGTATCTTTTTATTTTTCGTTTTTGTCTACATTGTACTGAAATGCTTCATTATTGCAAACATTTTAAGATATACTTGTTATTCTTAACATCTTAACAGATACTCTGACCTGCAACTATCGTAAAATGCTACGACCGGAAGTCGAAACCTTTCGCGCATGCGGGGTACGGATCGGATTTCCGGTACGGATCGGGTAGTGACACGGTACTTGGATTGTTTTGCCACGAGTTCCCGGCATGCAATGCGCGAAAATCACGTGATTGCTAAACAAGGGGGAGGGTGCATCCGGCCTCCTCGGCTGTAATTGGTCCAGCCCAGAGTCGATCATGACCAATTGGCCAATCCAACACCTTTCATTATATATACCCTTCCTAAAAAAGAAAAAAAAATCCATCGGCCCATAAAAACAAAAAATCGCCAGCGGCCCACCGGGCAAATGCCCGGTATGCCCGATGGCCAGTCCAGCTATGGATCAGCCATGCAGAGTTAATCTTGAAGCTGCATGTGGGACAATGCCACCAAGATACTAAAACCTACTAACCTAAAACCTATCTGAAGTCTGCCTTGCGTGCCTCAGTTTGTGAAAGGAACATTTAGTTCATGGTGCTTTGTTTTGCCACTATGTTTGAATTCACAATATACTACAGTGGCTTGCAAAAGTATTCGGCCCCCTTGAACTTTCCCACATTTTGTCACATTACAGCCACAAGCATGAATCAATTTTATTGGAATTCCACGTGAAAGACCAATACAAAGTGGTGTACACGTGAGAAGTGGAATGAAAATCATACATGATTCCAAACATTTTTTACAAATAAATAACTGCAAAGTGGAATGTGCGTAATTATTCAGCCCCCTTTGGTCTGAGTGCAGTCAGTTGCCCATAGACATTGCCTGATGAGTGCTAATGACTAAATAGAGGGCACCTGTGAGTAATCTAATGTCAGTACAAATACAGCTGCTCTGTGACGGCCTCAGAGGTTGTCTAAGAGAATATTGGGAGCAACAACACCATGAACAAATTTCCCACGTGTGGGACTAATAAAGGTTATCTTATCTTATCTTATCTTATGAAGTCCAAAGAAAACTCCAGACAGGTCAGCGATAAAGTTATTGAGAAATTTAAAGCAGGCTTAGGCTACAGAAAGATTTCCCAAGCCTTGAACATCCCACGGAGCACTGTTCAAGCGATCATTCAGAAATGGAAGGAGTATGGCACAACTGTGAACCTACCAAGACAAGGCCGTCCACCTAAACTCACAGGCCGAACAAGGAGATCAGAAATGCAGCCAAGAGGCCCATGGTGACTGTGGACGAGCTGCAGAGATCTACAGCTCAGGTGGGGGAATCTGTCCATAGGACAACTATTAGTCGTGCACTGCACAAAGTTGGCCTTTATGGAAGAGTGGCAAGAAGAAAGCCATTGTTAACAGAAAACCATAAGAAGTCCTCTTTGCAGTTTGCCACAAGCCATGTGGGGGACACAGCAAACATGTGGAAGAAGGTGCTCTGGTCAGATGAGACCAAAATGGAACTTTTTGGCCAAAATGCAAAACGCTATGTGTGGAGGAAAACTAACACTGCACATCACTCATGTGTTAGAATGGCCCAGTCAAAGTCCAGATCTAAATCCAATCGAGAATCTGTGGCAAGATCTGAAAACTGCTGTTCACAAACGCTGTCCATCTAATCTGACTGAGCTGGAGCTGTTTTGCAAAGAAGAATGGGCAAGGATTTCAGTCTCTAGATGTGCAAAGCTGGTAGGGACAGACCCTAAACCAGCGGTCCCCAACCTTTTTTGCGCCACGGACCAGTTTATGCCCGACAATATTTTCATGGACCGGCCTTTAAGGTGTCGCGGATAAATACAACAAAATAAAACTAGTACCGGTACCGAAAAAAAGAACATTTATTCATAACCAGTGTTGCCACAGTTACTTTGAAAAAGTAATATATTACGGACTACTGATTACTCCTTCCAAAAGTAACTTAGTTACTTTACTGATTACTTTATTTTTAAAGTAACTAAGTTAGATTACTAGTTACTTTATTAGTTACTTTCAGAAGCTGCCAATAACACTCCCCACTGCCTCAACATAAAAACATCAACCGATTTTGCCAATACTCACTTTATTGGAAGTGTATTTTAACAGTAATGTCAACAATATATCTCCTGACATTTGAAGTTGAACTTAAAACTTTTTTCCTGACAGAAATACTTGTTTGTATGAAAATAAAGACAGTCTTGTTACTTCACTTAACATAAATACTTTTTATAAAAAAACAAACAAACAAACAAAGAGTCTTTCTTGACTTCCCTTAAGATACTTTTTATACCATCCACATGTAAGCACTATTGTCCGCTTTTGTAACTTTGGACTAATCTTATAAAAAAAAAAAAAAGAGACTGCAGGTCCAACTTAAATTGCCTTACTTCCTTGCAGGTAATTGTTTTAAGTTAATCAGCTTGAAAACTTTAATAAGTTTATTAAGTGACTTTGATAAACTTAATTCAATTACTTGTAAATAGTTATTTAAATTGGATTCCCCATTCTCTGTTTTTTCAGTATATGTTGTCATCGCATGTTATGGGGGAAACAGTAGAGTGGAGCGAGTAAACCAGTGGTTGTACCTCATTAACAGAAGCTTCTCAAACCTTTTGTCAGAAAGTCGATTTCTTTTAGGCGTGAGCACCAAACCTCCCAGACTAAAAAGTCGCTCCACAGGAGCACTTGATGGGGTTGGAGTGTTATACTTTAAAAAAATTGTCTTTATGCTTGAAAATTTATGCAGAATCTGAAGGTCGTAGCCTGACATCAGGTAGTCCATGACTTCTTTTTCTGCAGAATAGGTCTCCTCCTCTGGCTCTGCCTCAAAAGTGAAAAAGTCCATCTCACCTTGGCTGCTAGATGTAGTAGCACTGGGCACACTGGCAGGGTTTTTTGCCAGAGGAGCAGTGGTGCAACACTCTGCTGTCAGAAGCTGTTTTACTCGCTCCCTCCTTCCTGCATCTCTCAGCCATCGGAGTTTGAATTTTGGACAACTGGCAGCTGCAAGAAGGGCATCTTTGTCATCCAGCACACCGGCGAAACGAGTCTGAATAGCCTAAAAAACATAATTGATATTTTTATGCCTACAATTTATTATGTTATTGAATTATTTGCAAACCATGCCTAATATGAGATCAGTATTATGGATTTATTTTGTTTTAGGTTACTTGTAAACATTTTAATTGTTTTAATCTTATTTTTCAATGATAATTAATATTCTGTTCCATGTTTGTGAATTGTATGAAGCAAAAAATTTGACTAATTTCAAGATAGAGCGTACCTGTACAATGGCATCTGGAAGGCCTGCAGTCATCCTGGAGAGGTCATCTTTCACAGCCTGGGTCTTCTGCATTAGAACTTCAAGTGTTGGTAGTAAAGTTCCATATGGACAGTCGCCTTGTAAAATGTACAGTGCTGCAGTCAGAGGTTTCATGGCCATGCAGTACTCATGCAGGAACTGGTATTCTTGATCTTTGAAGCACTTCAGTCCTAGCTTTGTGCACAGAGTATTCAGCTCACCCATGGGGATTTCTGCAATTCTCTTTACAGCATCAAAAAAGGAATTCCACCTTGTGGATGTTGGTATTAGGAGCTTTCTTTTGCTGATTTCTTCCACTGTTTCTGATGCAAGTGTAGATCTACTCGATTTGGTCCAAAGAGCTGTGCATTTTGCTGTGCTGCTCCTATACACAGCCCTGCTCTCTGCATTGGTTGTTAAATGTTTCTCCACATCACGTGTGCAAATTATGTTGATGGTGTGCGAAGCACACCTGCGGTGCGGGGGAAGAGACAGCTGACCATCACTTTCATTCTCAGCCGAGAGGATTTCTGACAGATCAGAAAAAGTGACATCATCGTCTTTGGGACTGGGCTCTTCCTCCTCCGTCTCATCATCGGACTCCGTGACAGGATGATAAACTTGAAACGCCTTAACAAAGTTGGATCCATTATCAGTAACTGTTGCAACTACTTTGTTGAGTAATCCATAAGAGGAGTGGATGTTTTCGATTTCTGTACCAATGACATCATACGTGTGTCTACCACGAATTCGCCTACATGCTAATGCAACCTTGTGACGCTCTAATGTGGTTCTACTGATCCAGTGGAGCGTTACTCCCATATAGCTTCTGTTGTTAGCAGTCCAAATATCCGCGGTAGTTGAAACAAAGTCAATCTCATTCAGTGTGGCCTTCAAATTTCTCTCCATTTCTGTAAACTCCTTCTCCAAGTAAGAAGTAAAAGTCGTTCGGTGAGGCAGCTCGGCATTAACAGAAGTAGGGATCTTTTTTATTATGGCACGAAACGAGGGCGAGTCAACAGTGTTTATAGGTAGCATTTCTTCTACAATATACTGCGCGACCAACTTCTTCAATTCTTCATCACTTACTGGTTTTGCACCAAAGTCCAACTTTTGTTGTTTGGGGGGTGTAGGACCTTCTGCGGAAGTCACGGCTCTCTGCTTCGGACCACTTGGTGGGACTCTCTCTGTGAGTTTGACTGTGCTGTGCTGCGACTCCAAATGTTTCTTTAAGTTTGACGTAGTGTTTTTGAAGGTAGATAACACTTTTTCGCCAACACAGAGTGTACAACGAACCTTAATATTTAAATCTTTAGTTGACAGAAACTCAAAATAGTGACCATATTTCCAGCTAAAGAACGAACATCTCTCTCCCTCCATTGTTGTTTACACTTTTTTACGTCGCTGGCTGCTTGTGAGCGGGAAACGTGACCTGTCGCTTATGTGACGTTTCACGACACGTATGCGTTTGTCATCCGCTGAGACGAAAAGAAGAAACCAAATTTTTTTGCTTAAAAAAATAGTAACGCACAGTGGTTTGGACAAGTAACTTTAATCTGACTACTGTTATGGAAATAGTAACGCGTTAGATTAGTCGTTACTGAAAAAGTGGTCATATTCGGAGTAACGCGTTACTAAGCAACGCGTTACCGGCATCACTGTTCATAACACACGTGAAAAGGCCAAGCAAAACAGAGTAAACAATAAAAACGATAACAAAATAACGCTGAAAACCGATAAAAACCCTGAAAACTATAGAGATTGACAGACCACGTGACTTTCGCGCATTGCATGCCGGTAACTCGTGGCAAAACAATCCAAGTACTGCATCAAATGCAAGCATTTGGAGCACCGCAAAACGTTCATTCTTCGGTTCCAATAAATTCTTGCTTTTTCTTTGCCCCCCAAAAAGGTATGTACAAAACGAAGGAGAACAATGCCGGTCCGTACAAAGACAGACATGATGAAAAGTCAAAGAAAAGATACGAGGAAAAAATCAAAGGAGTGAAAGGGTCAGACCCTTACGAGCACACAGAGGGACATAATACGTCATCGTGCTGCCCAACTTCACCACGCTCATATTTATAATTATACGCTTCTTGGAGTGAGTGCATACACTCGTGAAGTTTAGTAACTTCAGGTCACTGCAACAAGCCCAGGTACAGTTTACCGACGGATGGGTGCAGGACATTGAAATGCACCGTGTAGAACGAAAGACCGTCGTACGTATCATAAGTTTACCAGTCTCACAAATCGTCGTCATAAATACACATTCGTTAACCGTTTATTAATAGGACCTTTGAGCTCAACGGTAATTAATTAGCAGTGGAAATAATTTCTGGTACGCATCACAGAAATGTTGCAGTGACAATAATATTGTATGCTATAATCGTACTGGGCAATTAGTGATACAAAACAACAGTTTTGTCCTGTGAATAAAAGTATATGTTTTTGTCAGTGTACCATGGTAATAACAGAAGCGAAACACAATATTGTGTCAGGACAATTCACTATTTATGCACAATAAATAAAGGAGCATAGCGCGACAATTTCTGTTCAGCGCCAGACTTGCTTGTAACCTATATCACCAATTATGTTAAGAAAAATGACGCATTAACTACAACAGCAGACTGATCTTTGTGGAAATGCTTGGAGCAGACTAACCTGTGAGCTGGAGTGTTCTGGGACGTTATATTTTGTCTTTGAATGGCTGCAATCCAGTCGCCTCTTTGTTACTTTGGAAACATGGCTCGAACAATTTCTCTTCAACGACGTAATCCGATAACAACCGATCTCTTTACCCGTCGGCTTCCCGTGGCTGTCATGCGACCGGCTATTGCAGTTAATAACAACAGCTTCTTGCCATTTTTTGTGTTTCTTTTTATCGCTGTATAACTGATTTCAATTGAAAGCCTGCGTGCGCTAGTACCTCTTGCCACAAGTTCCCAGAATTCTTTGCGGTTTTACCCCTGAGTGACGTCACATTTTCAATCTCTATACATTTCACACCTGAGCCTCAACTCTCGCGGCCCGGTACCAAATGACTCATGTACCGGTCCGTGGCCTGGGGATTAGGGACCGCTGCCCTAAACGACTGGCAGCTGTAATTGCAGCAAAAGGTGGTTCTACAAAGTATTGACTCAAGGGGCTGAATAATTACCCACACCCCACTTTTCAGTTATTTATTTGTAAAAAAAAATGTTTGGAATCATGTATGATTTTCGTTCCACTTCTCACGTGTACACCACTTTGTGTTGGTCTTTCACGTGGAATTCCAATAAAATTGATTCATGTTTGTGGCTGTAATGTGACAAAATGTGGAAAAGTTCAAGGGGGCCGAATACTTTTGCAAGCTACTGTAAGTTATTTCAGTGTTCTACTTTTCTGGAATCAATTACAGCCCAGATGGAGCCTGGGTCACACTTGATAAATGAAAAAAGGAATCTGCTCTTTTTCAGAATGAAGTTTCAATGAAGTTTTGTATTTCCATTTTGTATTGTTTTTTGTTTGATTATGTTATTTGCCTTTCATGTCCTATTCTTGTTTCTGCGTCTTTTCCTCAGTGTCACCTGTAGTATTAACCCTTGTCTCCTTTAATTCTGTCAAGTTCATATGTCTTAGTGCTGGTAAAACTTCCTGTTTTATTTTGATATTCCAGCATCTTGTGTGTTGTCTTCAGTTTTGCCTCCCCTCCCCTTGCCATGTTAGTTTGATTCTGTTCACCTGTGTCTTGTTTTGCCCAACTGTTTCCTCTCTCTCTTAGTCCTAAGTTTCCCTCTGGTTTTCATTGCATTCTCCCTCTGGGTTAATCCTCCCTCCCTGGCAGCATAGTATCCGTGTTTATATGCAGATTTGGTTTCTATTTGTTTTTTGACCTGCTTTATTATTTTAATTAGTTTTTGTTTAACAAAACAGCTTTTTAGTTTACTCCTGTTCCAAGTCCTGCATTGCATCCTACTCTGCCAGCCTTGACAGCAATATCCTGTATAACTTTGCACAATAGCCACACACTCCAGGCAATTCACTTATTTCATTCAAAGACAAATGTGTGAAAAGAAGCCTGATATTCATAACAAACATGACATTAATAGAATGGGAAACTCTGTAATAGAATTAAAACATCTTTAGTGTAACGTGTCTGTCATTACTAATAATGAAATCACTGAAAAGGATAAGAAAAGATTGCCCATAAAAGATTACTATTCATGTGAAGAATGAAAGAGTATTTAAGGTGTAATAAAATCTCGTCTGTTAAGGAAAAAAACAAACATCTGTTTAACCCGTTCAACATCATTCCATCCATACCCTCTTATCTCTGCCATGAGGTGCTGAAGCACATCCCACGTCACAGAGACAACCACTCAAGCTCATATTCACACCTCCAGGTCAAACCAGTTAACCCTAAACCTGCATTTTTTTCACTACTGGGAGGAATGCTCAGTGCCTTGAAAAAACTGGAGAACATACTGTACAGACTCCACACAAACTCCTCCAGCAGCCTGACTGAAGCCTTCTTGTGTTAATAGATAAAGCCAACTGCAGTAGTGGGAGATTTGGACATGCAAACACAGCTGTTGTGGATTAGCCACAGTGCTATGTGTACTGAAACTGCTCATTTTAAGAACATCCATCAAATCTAAATTCGATTTGCTAATCAGATTTAAGATGTCGCACTAAAACAGTTCATAGCAGAGGTATGGACTCGAGTCACATGACTTGGACTCGAGTCATACTCGAGTCATTAATTTTATGACTTTAGACTTGACTTGAAAAAATGTTCTAAGACTTGTGACTTGACTTGGACTTTTACACCAATGACCTGGGACTTGAATTGGACTTGAACCGGTTTACTTGAAAAGACTTGATATTTCACCCCAAATATAAAATTTAACATGCATATTATATAGAGATTGAAAATGTGACGTCATTCAGGGGTAAACCGCAAAGGATTCTGGGAACTCGTGGCAAGAGGTACTAGCGCACGCAGACTTTCAATTGAAATCAGTCACACAGCGATAAAAAGAAACACAAAAATGTCAAGAAGCCGTTGTATTATTAACTGCAATAGCCGGTCGCATGACAGCCACGGGAAGCCGACGGGTAAAGAGATCGGTTGTTATCGGATTACGTCGTTGAAGAGAAATTGTTCATGTTTCCGAAGTAACAAAGATGCGACGGATGGCCTGGATTGCAGCCATTCAAAGATCAAATATAACGTCCCAGAACCCTCCAGCTCACAGGTTAATCTGCTCCAAGCATTTACACGAAGGTCAGTGTTTTTTAGTAGTTAATACGTCATTTTCATAACATAATTAGTGATATAGGTTACAAGCAAGTCTGGCGCTGAACAGAAATTGTCGCGCTATGCTCCTTTATTTATTGTGCATAAATAGTGAATTGTCCTGACACAATATTGCGTTTCGCCTCTGTTATTATGGTACATTGACAAAAACATATACTTTTATTCACAGGATAAAACAGGTTTTTTGTATCACTAATTGCCCAGTACGATTACAGCATACAGTATTATTGTCACTGCTACATTTCTGTAACGCGTACCAGAAATTATTTCCACTACTAATTAATTACCGTTGAGCTCAAAGGTCCTATTAATAAACGGTTAAGGAATGTATATTTATGACGACAATTTGTGAGACTGGTAAACTTATGATACGTACGATGGTCTTTCGTTCTACACGGTGCATTTCAAGTTCCTGTACCCATCCGGCGGTAAACTGTACCTGGGCTTGTTGCAGTGACCTGAAGTTACTAAACTTCATGAGTGTGTGCACTCACTCCAAGAACCGTATAATTATAAATATGCATATAAATATGCTACGATGAGATAGCTGACTTCATCTAACTAGCAAATGTTGTCCAGGCTACGTTGGTGATGCAGTTTTTTTTTTAATGTGTATGATATTTTTGTCATGCGATTTTAAAGCCGGTGTTGTGCAACACCGGTCCTACAACCGCATCCAAGAATAACATGCAGCTTATCTCAGAACTGTCGGTGAAAATTATTCTTGGAGCTAGGTTTAATTGAGCTGCATTTTATAGAGGTGCAATTTCACAATTTGTGTCTATTTTCTAAGTTCACTATTTTGTCATGTGTTGAGAAAAACACAGATTTTAAAATTACATGGTCTAATATTTACATTTAGCATAACTGCAACATTCTTTTTTCATTTTTTTTTTTTAAAGACTCAAAAGGACTTGAAATTCAAAGTTTCAGACTTGTGACTTGACTCGGACTTTTACACCAGTGACTTGAGACTCGACTCTGACTTGCCTGACATTACTTGAGACTTGACTTGAGACTTGAGGATAAAGACTTGAGACTTACTTGAGACTTGCAAAACAATGACTTGGTCCCACCTCTGGTTCATAGATAACTTAATCTTCACGTTCCAATCTCCGAAAGCTGAAATATGCATATCAAAAGACAGCATGCCAACAGCAGTCAATAAAAATGACTATGGGGGTCAGAATAACAATGATTCCAATAAGGAGAACAATCTTGTTATGAGTTTGGCTTTTACACGGCATTGTCTCGTCTCTGCTGCTTTGCTTTCTTTATTGGATTTATGCTGTTTTATGACATGTGCTCTTAGTTTAGTCTCCACAAATCTAAATGGGCCGAAAAATTATTCATTAAAATTTGTTTAGAGCTTGACTATAGTAACAGAGGCTAGACACATGATGGGAAAGTATTTACTTCCTTGTATTTACTGTTGGATGGTGACACTGTTGAAATATATTTTGCATAGGAAGACATAATAGAAAACATGCAGAGACGTCATGCACACATGTTACATTGTTGATGGGAAAACTACACCTTCCTCTTGAGAGCTGAAACGCACGCACATGCACAAACTGATAAACAGATGTACCCACAGGGTCTGCACAAAGACACTGCAGCATGCTCACTGCAGTGCTTTTCTTTCCTTGTTTGATATTGCAGACATTTTCATTAATGTTAATTGAAAAACTTAATTTCCGGCAAGAAGAATATTACTATAAGGCATCTGAGGGAGTCTGATTGATCAACTGTCACTAAGTTTTGCCTATATGGGACTGTTTCCACTCCTGTCTGGCAATTAAATAAAATTAATGAAAAAAACAGGACTAGATTTGGTTTTTTTTTTTTCTTAATTCAAAAATTTAAAGCTCACTCCACTGGTACAGATTAAGATCAGTTTTACTGTTTCCTGCTGCCTTTAAGGGGATTTCCTGCCTACTAAATATGCTGCAGATGTTACTGTCACTGCACACTTTACAATACAAAGCGGCAAAAGTTTTTGACACTATCATAAACAAAAACGGAAAAAACCTTTTTCTGACCATCGGCCCTAACCAAAATATTGAATTACATAACCGTCCTTTGTCAATAAAGCACAGGTGAATCCCTTAGACTAGTGACTGAAAACATAAAATTACATGGCAATCAAATACAAAAAAATCTAGGTTTCTAGGTGAAAGGTTTTTCGGTTTTCTGTGTGTGGTCAGAATAATCCATGCGGGTAAAGGCTGTATGCATTCAAGTAATATGATGCAAGAAAAAAAAGTGCTGTTGTCACAACACATCTGCTTTTGCTGTTTGAGCTTCTTACATTGTTTATTCAGTAAATTTGAGTGAGAATGCCATCTTGATATTGTTTTTGCAGAGCTAGCTGTGCTTTACCGATGGCAAATTAGATGTTCGATGCTCTGATAAAGGTAAACAGGCTACTTTCTCGCTCAGTATAGCCATGAGAAAGAATCAGACGTTACTGAGCAGCTGATATGCATGAGCATGCACAATATCCTCAACATTGTAGGCCAAAATCCTCTTAGAGCCTTTGAGGATGTTGTACAGACTGCATATAGAAGATGTTAAAAGATGGTTTGTGAAGTCCTATTTTAAAACCTGAATTTTAGCTTGGTAGCCATCCCCATCTTGGATTGCAGCCAGAAGTAACCAAATTTGGAAGTGATGATGGAGTGCGATGTTATCAGCTCCATAGACTGTATAGGTGCACTGCTTAGTTACAGATACCTGCTAAATAGTACTACATAATATACAAACAAAACTGCAGAACAGAACATCACTCACTAAACACCGGCTTCTTGGACATGTTGTTAGTGCAATTCACTACATCAATCAGATGTGCAGAGGTGAAGCTTTCCAGACAGCTGCCGGCTACAGCTGCCTGTACTGGAATCCATGTATCTCATCCTGTAGTTAGGTTAAGGCCGGGAGGGGGGATTTAGCTAGAAAGAACAAAAACCTGCTTGTGTACCAGGCTCCAAACATGCAAATTATCCAATCTCAAGTGGCCACTTGAAGAACTGCAGTTTTTGGCATTTCCCAGATGGCTTCATTTCTGTGCTCGTAAGATTGCCCCATGGGATACTGTAGAGCAGCCAGTAAATCTGGTCTCACTTCAACTATTCTGGCATGGTAATATAACCGATATAAATGTAACTTATCTGCTCTTCCCAAAGATGAACCTCTGTTATCTAGGCCGAAGACGGATGGGGCAAGCTTGCAGGATGAAGCTAATTTGGAGCCATTATCACTGTAATGACTGTGTGGCACAAAACCAGGCCTGCAATTGTACAAAATCACAGGTTGAAGTAGAGAGAGAGTTCGCTCATTGCATTTTTTAACATAAAGTGCAACTGCACTGCTGATAATTTTATACTACCGGTTACATTGCTTTTTAATTTCCTTGTCGGCTTACTTCTCAATCTTAAATAAGAATTCCATATCTTCACGTGCCATCGTTTAATGTTTGGCAGATTGCATTAGATAACAGACACACAGATTCCAACACATACACAGATTTAGATAAAAGAAAGTTGGTGAGTTTATTTTTTCAGTCGCCTGACCCAAAAAAGACAGTCTGGACCACAGTGGTAGATACAGGGGTTTTCAAAGTGATGCTTTATTAGTGACATACAAGCTGATGGCCACCATTGTCAAATGATTCAGGTCAGACCATTTTGTCACTGAGGTTTCAGCCAACATTAAGGGCAAAACTGATAAAAATTTTGATGTTTTTGTAAAAATGTCAAAACACAGGCAAGGACAGTAAAAGTTGTACCTGTGACCCAGTTCATGATGAAAAAGATAAAAGGAGAAGATAAATCTTACAAGCATAGTAGAAAGCAGGGAAACGTCTGTGCACTTAAAGTAGTGCTGTCTTACCTTAGTTTGAAAATGATACATTATTACTATATCATAAATTTAAAAAAACAACAACGCAAAAAACAAACAGTGAATAGTTTGTATTTCACAAAATAAAAGCAGTACTTTCAACATTATTATTTTGCATTATTAATTATTTTACTGTTTGTTAAAAGTCCAAAAATACTGGCTGAAGTTTAATAAACTATCACGTTTTTAATGATTATTGTTATAAAGTGTTGCAAACAGATAACCAGTATTTACAGTAAACATTAATGTTACCATGCCGACACACTCAGTGTAAACATTCGCTCACCGACAAGTTCATCAGGTACACGTTGATAGTATTGCATTGGAATCTGTTTTTTCCTCTCAGAACTTCCTTAATTCTCCATGGCGCAGATTCAACAACATGTTGGAAACCTTGCTCAGAGATGCTGGTCCATGTTAACATGACAGTATCATTCAGTTGCTACATTTATATCAGCTCCACCATATCCCAAAGGTGCTCTGTTGGTTTGAGATCCAGGGATGGTTTTTTTTTTCAAGGTGTCACTGGCACAGCCATCAGAAGATGAGTACACTTGGTCAAAAAGGGATGACCACAGTCAGCAACAATGCTCAGGTAGGCTGTGGCATTTACTGTGGTGTGCTGCTTCAAAAGTTGACAAGCGATGTATTCAGAGATAGTCTTCTGTATACCTTGTTTGTAACCGTTCTTTACTTGAGTTACTGTTGCCCTCTTATAAGTTAGAACCAGGCTGATCATTCTTCTCTGATCTCTGACATCAAAAAAGCATTTTTGCCCAGAGAACTGCCACTCACTGGATATGTTCTCTTTTTCAGACCGCACTCTGTAAAACCTAGAGATGGTTGTGTGTTTTTAATAGTCAGACGAGCACATCTGGCACCAAAAACAATGTCACGTTTAAAGTCACCTAAATCTCCTTTTCTTCCCCATTCTGATCCTTGATGTGAAATTCAGCAGGTCCTTTTGACCATTTCTGCCTGTGTGAATGCACTGAGTTACTTCAATATAATTGGCTGATAAGACCAATGATAATTTGTGATAATGAGCGGTAGTGTGGCCAGAGTGTCTGCTAGTACAGATAGAAATGAGATAATTAGCATTAGCTCAGAATGGTGGAAATGTCCTTAATCTTTTCAGTTACACCATTCGTATCTGGCGTGCTGGTATCATAAACCAAAGTCGTTTAAAATTTAACCCTGTGGATACAGAACACTTTGCATTTTATAAGATAGCTGAAACATTACAGCTAGTGCAAAGATCACCCACAGACTCACCATGCAGGCTTACAGTTCATGAAAATGTAAACTAGATCAAATGCAATGCAATTTGCAAAAAACGGAGCTTCTTCTTTAAGCAGACAAGTAGTGTTCATGCTTGTAAGTACAGCCACTCATGCCAAAACATGGTGTGTTGAGCTGCTGCTTTGATAGTCATCATTTGCAGTCCTGCAATCCTTTATTTTTTTCTTTAACCCTCATGTTATGTTCTCTCTTATAACTTAGCCACTTAAGCAACAACACCTTTTTGTGGAAAGTAACTTACATTATTAAAGATGTTGTGGAAGGACACATGCATATCAATGCGCACATTCACCACACTTGGTGTTCTCTACTTTACAACTCAAAGTAGTACCACTAAACAACATATTGCTTTTACTAAATACATAACACCTCATATCAAAGTTCAGTGTAGTGTACAGTGTGATCTTACCTATGACACTATGTTCACTATTTTTTTTTTTTTTATTATGCCTGGTAAAGGAGACTGTAGTATTGATTTCTTTTCTCCCAAAAAGAAAACAGTACTTGAACATTTCTTCTTTCTAAAGGGTAAGAAAGGAAGTATTGACTGCTAATCTTAGCTTGGTAAACCATACCAGAGGGAGGTGTCCTTTCTGTATTACCTTCACTTCTGGTTCCTCTTTTCTGCTGCCAGAAAACACAGCGCTGAACACTTATCAGAGGAAGAAGCAAATTTAAGTTGCGTAACCAATGAAGAGAAACGAATGAGGCCAGTGACTTGCTGGTATATCTCGGCTGGTGTCAGTCAGACATGTTTTGCTGAACATTGTGAATCTAAATTCAAAAGTTGGTTCTGTCATAAATAACACAGTGTGTATGAGTTTTTTGATGAGATTTTTATTGGGAACAAAGAGCATTCCCCAGACATCATCCAGATAGTCATTATTAAACTGAGCCATGCTTAATTCATTAATGTGTTTAAGTCATTAACCCTAGAACACTATCGCTGGGTGATTTACACCCGAGAAAATACATTTAAATGATTTCTCTCTCCTGCAGCTGTTTGCGTGTCGAGGAGCCTGTGCCATCACCAGGGAAGTCTCAAATGTCCCAGGAATGGGTGGACCAAAGACCAGCTTTCCAGAGTCATTATTTTGTTTTAGGAGTTTTATTTTTCATTTTGTTAGACATAGCACAGTTGAAAGTAAAAGAAGACCACTCTAATTTGTCATGTGTTGTCATATTTTGATATATTTGTTTACTTTTCATTGGTTATATTATATCGGGTAAAAATCACCCGGCATTAGTGATCGTGTTACTATTTATAGCGATAGTGTACCAGGGTTAATGAGCTCATTGAATGTGTAATAAATTGCAGCAAGGTCAACAATATTTAATACCATACT
Source organism: Maylandia zebra (assembly GCF_041146795.1). Classification (NCBI taxonomy): domain Eukaryota; kingdom Metazoa; phylum Chordata; class Actinopteri; order Cichliformes; family Cichlidae; genus Maylandia; species Maylandia zebra. The sequence goes on from NC_135168.1 coordinate 34,587,650, forward strand.
CATGTAGCATTTAAAACACTCACTTGTTATACCTGTCACGCTTATTATTATACTCATTATGTGACTTTCACTGTCACAACCCCAGTCAAAGAGAGAACTGGGTCTGCATGGCTGATGATAATTTAAAGTGTTACACAAGGACATCTGGCAAAACTAAATGGACACAGGGCCTTATAAATGCACATGTTAACAAGGCTGATTCTGTATTCAAAACAAAAATGTGTCTGAGCATACATCCCACAATTTGCAGAAATTTATAGCTTTCCCACAAGTTGGAGGAAACAAGTCCTCAAAAACGAGAATGGAATAAAAAGTTCATGCTTTATTATCGTCAGAATCATTTCTTCAGTGTCTTCTTTTGGAGGGAGAACATCGCCACTTCAGTATTGATAAACTGTGTCATCGATTCCTTTGTATAAGTCTCAGTTATTTATCTCTCCAACCTTACAATTTTCCCTGACTGTTTACTCTCTGAACAGGAAACTAGTCAGTCTGATGTGCCCTGGCATTAGAAAACAGAAATGAAGATCTTGGAACTGAGGTGGATTTGGACTCCGGGGTGGTGCCACATTTGTGCATGTCAAAAATACAGAGACAGATGGGGAGAGATGATTGAAGAGACTTAACCCTCATGTTAGGTGTCAGCAGACAGACAAAGCGATGTTTGTTCATTATTCTTTGGAGAAAGAGCTGAAGAACTGTCGTACCACTTCAGATCTTATTTAATCGTTTTATTGATTTGATTTTATTCAGATTTTTCCCCCTCTGTCATAGAATCTCATCTTCTTGCCCAGTGACCACAGCATTTTCCTTGTTTGGGGAGAGACAGAGTACACTCAGAGGCAAACTCTAACTGTAGCCAGTATCCTTGGTAATTGGAAACCTCATTTAGCTGGAAAGTGATGCACAACAGTCACGTGGCTAGGAGTTGTAAATATTAACACATGGGCATGCATCTGCCAAGACAAATGTTGTAAATCCTCCCCAAGGATCACAGTTAGCTACTAATGTTAGCTCTGGTGAGGAGAATGGCATTGGAGCAATGCATTTATAAGAACCTTAGACAGGGTTTTAAAATGTCTTCGTGTATATATCAAGCAAAAAGAGCTGTGGTCTTGTTGACCATGCTCATGAAGAGTAAAGAAGGCAGCAAAACTGGTGTGCATGTTTACTTCATTCCAGATGCAATGTGCCCAACAGATATAATTTTCTACAGTGGTTGAATTATTACTACTGGACCTCATGCAGGGTCGTGTTTGAGAGGTGATTTAAAATGAGGTAATTTCTTCTTTTGTAAAAGTTCTACATCAAAACCCTCAACCATTTCAGTTTTGGTGCATGGGTTTGTTTGCATGAGACTAATTTCCTGGAAATATATCACATGAAAATATCAATAGTCCTTTACATCATGTCACAGCCAATCTTGTCCTAAATAACACCCAATTATTTGCAATAGTGTGAGATGACAGTGGAAAAATACCTAACAAACAGGACTCATAAAATGTACTGCCTAATGAACGACAGGCACACACTGTAATGTGTGTATGCAACTTGGCCTTAGGTGCCTTAGGTTTATTTGTCCCCAAAAGAATGACTAATCACGATACTTTCTAATGATGATGAAAGGTAACTGGTTTTATAACTGTCCTGGAGCGTGTTCCAAGGCACTCAAAGTTGAGTTGAAAAGCCAGCTCTTCTGGACGAGATAGGCAATTTGATGGTAATGGTGCGCACTTTCATGTAGTTTCTTCTCTGAGGCATTTGTAGTGTTGCAAACCCACTCATAAAGGGACAGATAGATAAAGGACAAAAGGTAAACCAGTTCTGTTGGAGAAGCGTCAGGAGAGATTGCTTAAAGGCTGTTCAGCCACATGTACTGGAATGTATGTGCACTATAAGAGTTATGCAATTGCTACAGCACTTTTATTTAAAGGCAACGTGTTCTACTTGGGCTTCAAATCCCGGCTCTTCAAGTAACCACTACTGTTGCCAGGGGAGATGTGTGCCCTCTATATTTTGGTATTACAATGAGAAACTAATTTGCATGAAGATAAATGTGCAGTTACTATGGGCAAGGCCAAACAAACTGAGAAACTAATTACACATTGCTCTGTTTTGACTTGTTTTACACATTGTTTGATCTGTCTGACCTTGGTTTGAAGAGATCAGGACTAAAGTTCAGCCTGGTCTTGTGAGGAATAGAGAAGCCTTATGGTCACACCGTGTTGACGTGATCAATGCTGCTCTATGAGACACAGCTTTAATACAAATATGTGCTTGTGATGGCTTGGCATTTTGTCCTCCCTTCTTCTGTTACAAAACTCATCTCTCCTCATTACAAAAACTGCCTGCGATAGTTGAGCCTTTTCGCTCATTGGTTATAGCGTTGCCGTTAATCAAACATTAGATGACTGCAAGAGCTGTTTTACAAATGAGCAGGTATTCTTTAAGATTTATGAACAATAACAGTCAGATGTGTTTGTGTAAGTTACCGTAAACGCTAAAACAATTATCTTCACACATGAGAATTTGAGAAAAAGGAAGGAAAGTAATGAAAGACTTCTTTTTTGCCTTCTCTCAATGCCTTTTGTGCCTCCTATTCCACATCTTCCTGTGTATGTGTGTGTTCCATGTCTGTCTTTTACTTGCTTCCTTTCGTACTCTGAAGGTTATTTACTTTGCTTGACATGTGTTTTTACTTCATGCGTGTTTTTGCTTTTCCTGCCCTTGTTATTGCCTGCTCCGGCCTGATTGTGTTTACTTCTTCCTTGTTACCCCACTCTTCCATGTGAGTATTTAATTTGTGTGTTTTATCCCTTTGTCAGTTTGTCAAGTCGTCCATGTCCTGTTCTCTATTTTTGAAGACTGTGAGACTTTCTCATATCTCACAGTCTGCCTGTCTTCCCTGAGTTATGGTTTTTAGTTCATTACCTTTTTGGACTTCATTATGTTTACGTTTTTGGATTCTCTTAGTTGGATCATTTCTTTTGGATTTTCTTGTCTCCTCAGTTTTGTTACTTTTCCAGCCCGATTGTCTCTTTTGTATCAGCATGTGGGTCAATTTTTTAAACTTTACCCTAATTTCTAACAGTACAGCAAAGGCCCAATTGGCAAATTCCTGGTCAGTTTGCCTTTTTATTTCAGGGACTTTGATTTCAGTGAAAACACCTTTGTGAGGAGTTAGACAGCATGTTTTTGCCAGAGGGAGGTGGAAATTGACACCCTTGTCTCTCACAATCATGCTCCAGTATCCACATTAGCTTGGGACTTTGACACCACTCTGCACCTGTGGTGGTCAGCAAGCCCAACCTTCTTTCTCTATTGGCCAACTGTAAGACTGTAGTGAGTCTACAGTATTTTAGTTTCAGTTTACAGACACAATGCTAACTTAATCTGTGTCTACCGATGGCACCCATATGCCTATATTCCTGACTCTTTACATAGGCTGTTCACCTTTTCCTGAGTAAGTTGACAAGATATTAGAGTTGTTTAATGGCTCCTCACTTGATTCAGTTGGAGTCCAGCTGCTTTGATTTTCTGCCTTCTATTCATCCCTCATCTTCCTTCGGGAATGTTTCTGTCCTGTCTTTTGTCTGTCTGAAAGTTTTCTCTGGTCCCCTCTCAAATGGACCAGGAGTGACATGTTAAGCCTCATGTTCTCCTTAAATTGCAGGCTGTCTGAGTGGTGTCTAAAAAAAACAATGTGGGCTTTATAGATAACAGATCAACTTTGGTCACCTTTATGGCAGAAACCTGGTCTTGTTAGGAGAGAAGGCATCCATCCCACTTTGGATGGAACAGCTCTCATTTCTAGAAAACTGGCCCAATTTATTAAACCCACCCAAAACATGACTATCAAGAGTTGGGACCAGGAAGCAGAGTTGCAGTCTTACATGCCTCTGTGCAAAAAACAACAACAACAACAAAAAAAAAAAAAACACATAAAAAGAACAATAGTTCTACAGCATCTACATCTGCACCCAAGAGTAACACAGTGAAATGTGGATTAATAAACATTTGGTCTCTTTCTTCCAAGTCTTGGTTAGTACATGAATTAATAATTGGACCAGGTGACCCTGAATCCTCCCTTGGTTATGCTGCAATAGATGTAGACTTCAGGGGGATTCCCATGATGCAGTGAGTATTTCTTCTTCAGTTATCTTTCTCACTCATTACGTGTTAATAGACCTCTCTGCATTGAATGATTACCTGTTATTATTCTCTGGCTCTCTTCCACAACATGTTCTTGTACTGTCTTCCTCTCCTCACCCCAACCGGTTGCAGCAGATGGCCACCACTCCCTGAGCCTGGTTCTGCTGGAGGTTTCTTCCTGCTAAAAGGGAGTTTTTCCATCCCACTGTCATCAAAGTGCTTGCTCATATGGAGTCATAACTGTTAGGCTTTTCTCTGCATGTATTCTTATAGGGTCTACCTTTCAATGTAAAGCATGTGGTGATGGCAAATTTTCAAGAATTTGCCATCATTGCTGCTCTCCTGACCAAACTTCAGAGGGATTCTCATCCTGTTAGGCTTTATCTTTCTGGTCAAGCTTTTTACCTCCAGCCCAAACTCATGACACATCAGGCAGTAGAAATATGAATGTGTACATCATTTGTAAATTATGCTGTGTATTTTGCACATTCACTGTAACCTCAATTTGTATACAATATTATCAGGAAGGTAAAATACGACATATGCTCTCCTTCACCACTGAATGAAAGTGTTTGTGAAAGTGTTAATTGAGTTTTATGACTATATGGTCAACAGTAACCATATCCATATAATGCATGAACATATGTGAAAAACAGCCGGATGTCATAACATAAACCATATTCCAGATACCAGCATAATGGTGACTGGAAGGCCTGAACCACACCTTCCTAAGGTGGGAGTCAACTAATAGAACCACTACTTCATAAACATGGAGTGATTATGAAAAAGTGGTATCCAACATGTGTTACAAAGTGACATTTCAAGCTATCACATCATTTTGTAAAGCGTTTGTTCCTGACAATTTCACTTTGTGTGTGGACTGCATGTGCCTGCAACCAACAATAGACTTATCATTTGTGATATATTTGTATTTGTTCATTTTTGCATTTCAGCTTTTTTTTTTTTTTTTACATTTGTTAAGTGGTTTATTTTTTGCAAAAGTACAAAAAACTCAACCCATATGGTATGCTTCGGCCAAAGGGGGAACATGTATCAGTGATAACGTTTAAATCTCCCAGGGTCAGAAATTCAAAGGGCAAGAATACAATGTGCTATTGTGAACTTGTAATGTGTTCACCCTGTTGATAGCGCCACCATTTTCTCATAACTTTTTCATGACCCTATTTCCTTGAGGGCAAGGGTCAGAAGTTGTGTTGCTCCTACAGGTTTTATAGTCCCTGACTGAATGATTAGAATTCCAAGATGTACCGAGGCAAACAAAGCTCTTCCTAGTTCATTGGAAACCTAAAACAGCTGATTATAATCAATTATCCACTCTGCGTAGCATTGCGTCGGATATATTTAATTACAAGAGGAGCTATTGTGTAGACAATGTCACACTTGAGAGGAAGCAAGTAAGAGAACAACGCTGGAGGAAGAAAATTAAACTGCCAGTAAACATGATTAATTCAAGTGGAGGACATAATCAGTTTTCTTTTTTTAACGCAAAAACAGGCAACACACGTTTTTTTTATGTAATGAGCATCTCCCTGTGCTGGCTGTGGCTGAAGTCAAAGCTGTGCACTAATTTCCACATTAGTTGTCAAGATGCTCAGCCCCTCCCCATGTCTACGTGTTCTCAGGCAAGACACTGATACCCAAGTTAATTCAATTCCAATTTAATTTTATATATATATATAGCACAGATTCACAGCAAGAGTTGCCTCAAGGAGCTATTACCCCTGATGTTAAGCAAGTACCTTGCATGGTAGCTCTGCTACCATTGGTGTGTGTGTTCATATGGGTGAATGAGAAATACATGGTAAGGTGTTGTGTCGAACATCTAAGGTTAGAGGGTGTCATGTAGGTGTGGCTGCGGTGCTCAAGGATTTTCAGCATATCCTGACATTTCATTATCTGCCCATATAAGTCATTCTTGGTATTTTCAAGTCAACTTTATGAATCAAAAATACTAATTGTGTTGGGGGATCAGAAAAACAGCCGATCAAATGCCATAGCCTCCTCAAGTACAGTACAATTAGTTTTATATATCGTTAACCTTTTCACTAGTTGAACACCAAATGCCACAGCACAGAGATTCACAATGATGCAGGAAACGCTTGGTCAATACACGTGAAGATTAATAGCACCTGAACCTTCCTCCATAGGACAGTCAACATATAAGGGTTTATTATTGCCCTTAGAAAAGTTGTAAAAAGTGTGCAGTGACACTAACAATTTTGGGGTTGGAAATGTGCAGTTATGAAGTGTATACCTAGTATTATTATGTTATGTTTAAAACCAAAAACCAAACACAAAACAATCAATTAATATTTAAGTTAAAGCATTTTAAGATGTTTAAACAAGGTGTGGCTTGTTTCGTGGTAAATTTCTTAATTGTTATGAAATGGATTCTTACAGATTCATCAGGTGACATTTTCTTATATTTGGCCTGTTAGCCATGACAGAACAGGATGTGTTGCATAACGTACTCATCCTATTGGGCGTATTAGTTTCAATATCTACTAATTATTACATAAAGTTTATTGTTTAAGTCACTATCAGTGATTTAAACCTCATTATCAGTAAAGTGATAGTGAAGTTTGAATAACAGGGCAAAACTGCAATTAAAAGCTTGCAGTGTTACTACTGCAGTTACATGGTTACATACACAGTGCATTCACTCTGTGCTGTGGGCGTTATCAACTCACCCTTGACAAAGACCCATTTCCTTACAGCAGCTGTTTCAGTCTTGATGTATTGTAGAATGACACCAAATCTGTCCTACTATTATAGTGATACTCTGACAATTACTAGAAACAGTAGTTATGTGGGTATTGATTTAAAACATGTACACAAAAACAGGTTTTTCAGTTCCCTGATTTTAGCAGCTCTTACTACATCGCATCAAAATGGAACACAGCTTTTGGTAAGGACTTCATAACTTTGTATTTTGTTTTTATGACAACATAGGATAATATTTTCAAATGACTAAGGTCACAAAATGCAACCAGAGTGGAACGCTTGTGGTTTGTTTTATATAATTGTAACTTTTACCTGTTGTTATATAGGTAAAAAATATTATGCCGTAACAGTAGGCTAAAGGCATTACATAAGCTTGTGTGACATGTAATGTAGACATTTATTTCACTGATCGATCCAGTGGAATAAACATATATAAACAGATGGATTGCTAACAGATACAGGAATGACGTGTGCATCAAAGGAAGACTTTTTAAGAAGAGACTTTTCACTTATAGTACTTTCAGTTTAACAGGTTTTTCCTTTGGATCTCCCGCAGTGGCAGGAGGTAGAGGAGGTGGTCCTTACAATCAATCAGCCAAGTTTAACCAATCAGAAGTAACTGAGCGTTTAACAAGGGAACTCTAAATAGACATAAGCTGAAACTGTTTGTTTTTAAGACATTCACTGTCTGTTGTTCTTTGATTCAAGTAAAGGCATTCTAGTGGATTACCAGATGAAAATGAGCCTAACAGGTTCCTTAAGTCAACTGAATAAATCTAAAAGCCTATTGTGTAATAACAGATCTCCAGAAATGCCTTAAATACCCCAATCTCACTATAGCTGATTACTCAGTGTAGAAATATTAGGTGTACATCAGAGTCTTTCCTTAATGTCTGCCACTCTCTCCCCAAACCATTTTTCCACAAGGGCCAAGAGGAAGCCCACCCACAAGCCTTTCAGCAGATGGAAATGACCTTTCCAGATTGCCCCGCAGGAGATATAATTATCACAGCCGCCTTGGCTGTTAGTGGAAGTGTTCAACTGGCCGCTCAATACCTTGCCAGGTCCCTCTGTGACACTGGTTTCCAGTGGTCGCTCATCATTACAGGAACACAGAAACCTTGAACAGGAATGAAAAGAAACATGGCTCCCAGTCATAAATGCACAGTAAGTGAGCACAGGTCATATCTGTCAGCCTACATGATGCCAAAAGTACAAGGACTGCAACTGATTAGAGTCTGATCAAAGTACTGAATAACTCTGCTCTCCTAGTTCAGTTTGGTTATGCTGATTTACTGCTGTGGCTCAGAATCACACTGGTGTTTCTATGCTGAATGCAGAGAGTGAGAGACTGACATAAAAGTCTAAATACAGCTAAAAAGTTACACTGCTGCTGCAGCCTAACCAGGGGATGAACTACTGATGACAACTATGTGCCAAGCAGCTAGTGTGAGGCATGACAAGCATTTAAAAAGATGCAGTCAAACGGATGGGAAGTTTGAATCTTCCTTCTGGTCCCAGGGCTTTTAAATAAGCTTTGTTCAGGGAATTCATGGATAGTGAGTCTGACTGAGCAATGAACAGACCTCTTTGGTCTCAGAAAGTTCTCAAGCTGTGAACAGAAAGAAACACTGTTAAGTGAAAGAATGAGTGAGGAACAGAGATGCAGGGGGCAAATGCAGTTTGTTCATTCCCTACAAGCAGATTGGATGTGATGTGTCCTACTGACTATTTAAAAAGGAAGGGGAATTCCTTGTGTGCAGGAATTTGTGTGGATTTAGCTCAGTTCTTTCCTAGTACAAGGCCAGCTGACGCAGCACAGGCGGTGTTTCAATGCTAACTGTTGACTGATGCTTCAGGAGTTGCAAATTTTACAGGCGAATTAAGGTCATGCAAAAATAAAAAATAAAAATTTAAAAAATCAAACATTAAATATGATAGAACACTTGACGTCTTGGTTAGCTTTCTCTCTGTATAAAGTCAGTGGAAGCTTGTTTGCAACCATGACCCACGCTGTTGCCACATGACTTAATCGTGGATCCTTCCAAGAACTGCATCAAACAAAAATTTATATTTTTCTGATAGATGGCGGTGCTCAGGGGAGGATTTCACATGTGATGCAAGGTGCTGCATTTAAGGCGCTGACTGAACTGTGTCACAGTTGTTTTGGTTTTTTTGGGGGGGTCACAACATACAGGTGTGCGCATGAAGGTGTACTTGGGTCCTGGTCAGGTGTCGGCATCTCTGTGTCTTATGCCTGCATTTGTGCCGCGTATAGCACTTTATCTCCCTGTTCCATAGGGCACATGATACCTCTTAGTTACAAGCAGACACCATATGCATTTCCACCAAATGAAACCGTGTACGCCTGAGTGTTCCTGATAGCTGGCAGTTCAGACCAGGACAGCACGGGGCCAAAATTATTCTGGGCCAGAGGGAGACTATTTATACCATAAGCTATTTCTTATCACATGGCAGAACTTGAGAAATTACAATCACTTAGTTTTAAGTGTGGGCATACGATACTCAGGTTATGGAGATCTTGTTTTACAATACTTTGCATTAAAAACGTTTAATGTTGTACTTTTCCTATAAATAAAAGCAAAAGTTGTTGTAAAATGTAACATTTATGCTAGTGTTGGTGCATTTCAGGTTGACCACGTCAGGTTTAGAATAATGGTGAAAAAAAAGGAGTTAAGAGCTAGGCCGTCTGCTAGAGATTTCTAAAAGCTATTCACTCACTCAAGGGTCTTATTCATCAACTGACAACAAAAGCAAAAAAAAAGAAAAAAGGAAAGCTATGGAATAAAAAATCGAAAAGTCCTGGAGGGGAAAAAAGGAAAAGCAAAGTTTAGCAGTGTGTGGCAAAGCAATGTCACAGGGCCTAGTTTGTTTGTCTCTTCAGCATGTCAATATCACATTTTTACTGCTTATTTTTCTTCGAGGTGCTATTTTACTCATTTTTCTCAAGCATATGGAGTTTTTTAATGTGCTTTTCCACAACAAAAGTTCCCTGTCTTTAGCAGTTTTATCAGTGTTTAAACTGGCAAAAATACATCTGTCAGTCACCACCTCTTCCAGTATTTATGACCTAGCACGAGCCAACAGGAACCAATAGAAAGGTGTCAACAGGTCTGGCTGGTCTGCTGAGTGGCTCCTGTAGTCGGAAACCAATCTGTGAAGTAGTACAACACAGATTTCCATACCTGACACCTCCAAAAAATTCTACTATCTGCGCACGTGGCAGCCGTATGTAGGCCATGTGTTGGGGCTTAGCATGCACAGTGTATATCATTTCTGAAACCCGGGGAAATTTAAATTACTTTAAACATTCAAAAGGAAAAGAGGCAGCTGCAGCTCTAACTTACAACTCTGAATTTAAAGGTAAGGTTGCACTGGAAAGCTGAATGTAACGAAGCCAAGTGAACATGTGCCTGAGCAACACTCTTTAACTGGAGAGTGCTCTGGTAATTGTGTTACCGAGATGCTCTTTTACCACATACTCTTTCTTCCCGCAGGTGTCAAGGCAGCCTTAAATTGCTCACATTTCTATTATACAACTTCTCTTTCACTAACAACCTGAGCCAAGGAGTTCGCCAAATGAGAACAGCATCGACATTAAAACTTAGAGCAAGTTACACTAATAGATGTGTTCATTTGTACAGATATGAGTCATAAAGTCTTAACTTTAATCTTTAATGATGGCAACCAGCCTTTTGCAATTCTATTTTTCCTGAAGGCATCATTATTGCCACAGTGCAAACATCATATCAACGCTTGCTTACAGTACATTTGCATTCTCTCACGTGCACATTAGAAGCACTATATCCGCTCATTACATATGGAAAGTGTCCTAAATGAGTGTGTTTGGACCGGTTTGGGATTTAGCTTGATTTGGTAGTAAAAAGCATCCCCTACCTCCCCTTTTTCCCCCCTTTCAATTGATTTGCGAATTCAGTTGTGGATGAGGATGACTCACTCCGCTCTTTTTCACTCACCTTTATTGCTGTTCTGCCTGGTTGCTATGCCCACATAAATGCACACAGAGAGCAAAGGGTTAGGAAAAGACACGATCTGGCCTTGTCATCCTTTACTTAGTAGAAAACCTAAAAGCAAAACGACAAAAGAGCCACAATTAAAGGCTTCCCGGGCAGAGAAGACACTCAGTGAAAGGCTTGAAAAGAACATAGCATTTCTTAAAAATAAGGAATTATTTTTTTTTTAAATGGTGCCATTAGGAGCACAATATATCTCATCTTCCTGGTTGCTAACTGCTTCTGAAATGTTTTGATGTTTATTATTATTATTGAAACACCACTCTGTAAGCTGCACAACCAGTTAGTGGACTTCTTTTTTCTAACCAAACTGTAATCAAAGGCAATAATGATTTTCATTTTCAAGTCATATCCCAGTAGAGTGGCAATTAGCAGATGCCCTATTTTGGGAGCAGACACAGAACATTGGCTACCTTGTGAGTACATACGCAGCCTCGGTCCTCCAACTCAAGCCAATCAGACCCATGCGGAGATTAAGGCCAAGAACTTGGTGTGGGGTGCGACTTGAAAGAGTTCCACATCAAAACACACCACTACCTCACTCGACTAGAGGAGATAAAAATCTACTGATCTCGTATCTCACTGTGTCATCACTGCTAAACACATTTAAAACCTCTGAGTTACAGTTTGTGTAGCATTTATAAGCTAATCTTTGGCTATCTCTCACAGGCCCTTATTGATCAAACATGTCTACTTTTTTATTCTTTCTTTATGCTAAAATGTGAAATAAAGATTTCTTCTTTTAACCAGTGTTGGGGTCATTACTCAGTATTAACAAATACTCGTTAATGTCCTTAAAAGTAACACAGCACTTTACCTAATTATTTGAAAGTAATGTGATACACTAATCATTACATTACCACCTCATTACTCCAATAAATGAACTGAATCACATTTTCTCATGCTTACCAGTTAACAATATCAACCTCAGGCTACATTTCCACACACTAAGACAAATCACTAAGCTGACAGCACAACACAATGATGAAACCACACTAAAGACTTCACAGCGACTGTGAACAGGTAGAAATGGAGGCTGCAAGCATGATTGCTCATCACTGCCTTTGTTACAGGTCTGAGTACTGGGCTGGGGCTGACACAGGTTTATCATCACTGTGTGTTCTTGGTTAGTTTTGTGTTAGCATGGTTTCTGTGCACATGATTGCAAAGAGCTGAAGTTGTGTTAGCAGTATAATGTGATTGTTTCTGTCCTTGAGTTTACACTTTACTGTCATGCTCTTGTCATTATGTGCAGTAAAAATAAGAGTAAAGTGTCTCTATATATTTACTCCTTAAAGGCTGTAGACCACTCCACCATTTTCCTCCTCCTGCAAACAAACTGAAATCCACTAAATGTCTCACAGGTGTGCAAGAAGAAAAGAATGTTTGTTTCCTTGTAATTATACTACTCAGGATTTCTATGTGTATCCCATATACTCCAGGGTCCTAGGCTTTTGTATCTCTGATTTTTGGAGTCTTGTTTATTATATTTTTATGTCTTTGTCTTTTGGTTACTTCCTGTTTCACTTTGAAGGTTAGTTTTCTGTTGTTTCTTGCTTTGGTTTTGCTTTCTGTTTTCCCCACCTTTATTCTTGTCAGCCCCACCCTAAAAGTCTTCACCTGCACTGATTTTTTTGGGGGGCTGTGCAACCTGTCTCAGGCTGGCTAATCAGGCCTTTGTGTTCCTCCTCATGCCCTCTCTTGCCCTGCATTGAGTGATTTCCTTGAGACTTCATGTTTTCTTTCCTTTTCCAGTTTCAAAATTGATAAGTGATCATCTGCCAAAAGGTTATTCTTGATGTTCCTGAATGTATTTTCAGTGTCCGAGATACTGTAGATAGATCAATACTTTGTTGATCCCACAAACATGATCAATTTTAAAAATAGTACTGTGTACAATAAACAGCAAAAACACAATAAAAAGTGCCAGCAGTGTCTAGTAAGGGCTTTGTACTATGAGATCAAAGAGAAAAAAAACATATATACAACAGTAATAAACAAAGAAAAGTAAAAATTAAGTTAAAAAACATTAAAAGTAACACTGACACTGTGTCAGAGTAGTAGTAGCAATAATAAATAGTATATACACTATAAAAACAGCTCCATGAAGATATAGTACCAAAGTATTGGATCACATCAATGATCTTTATGCTTATAGCCCTGTTTTCTTAATAAGTTGTAGTCAACAGCATTTATACATAAAATGCAGAAATGATCTGTTTTGTCAGCTATCTTATGACTGCTTTATTGTCCCTACTCTCTACTCTACATTATTATCGATCTTGCCCTTCTTTGCCACTTCAAACATATTTATACAGCTGGTATTTTGTGTTTGTTGCAATGTCTGCTCCTTTTTTGGCCTGGTCTGTGTTATAAGGAGATTTTTAATCTCAATGGGACATTTTACAAGGATCTAAAAAATCCCTCTGCCAAAAGCTGATTGCAGATTCTACCTTGTGATGGAAATGTTCTTTCTGGTTTCCAAATGGCTTCATATCATGCATGAGAGATGTGTTTGGCAGATTATAGGTCAACAAGTCATTTACAACAGTTTAAATACCAGCAATCACTTTTTGGCAGATGATCACTTTTTGGTCCAACACCAGCGTTCTTTCCTGGCTTCCAACCGGCTAAACTTCATTAATGTAGCCGCACTTTTCCAGTTTTACTGACCAAAGCACTTAAAGCTGACGCTTCATGCTATATTACTCTACAGTGCTTTACCTCTCTTTCAGTCTGTTTTATGTGCTTAACCTTTTCTTATATTTCCCACAAAGTAGCTTCAAACCCAGGATATGCTGAACTTGCTTTCTGGTACAGGCCTCTGTTTGGCTCATTCTGATCAGGGCTTTAAACTGGGTCGTTCTGCCCTGAAGTCTTCCATCTGTCAGTTGAGTTACACAGGTTAAAATAATGACAGTAACATGTTTTGATGTTATAAGTGCAGACTATATTTTTTTGTATTTTTTTAATGTCATCATATAAGGCAAACAGATAGTGGCACTGCAATAAGTAAAGGATTGCAGTTGGCCTACAGTATCTAACCTTGACATTTTACAAAAAAAAACAAAACAAGCTTAGGAACAGAATTCCTTGTACTGTGTTCAAGATTTGTCAGACTCCATAATAAAGACTTTAACTGATCAAGCACACACATCCATACATATGCAGTAATACTAAGTGCAATAATCCTTTCTGTCATCGTTGTATTTTTACTCAGTTGTATATAGTATTTGTATTTGTATTCTATTTTTATCTTATTGTATATTTATTTTATTTTATTCTACTGTATATAGTATTTTATTTTATTCTATTCTGTACAGTTGTGTACTGTATTTATTCTTATTGTATTCTAATTTTTGCCTCATAACTTTTGCACTGTCCACTCCTGCTGTGACAAAACAAATTTCCCACGTGTGGGACTAATAAAGGTTATCTTATCTTATCTTATCTTATATTTTGATTTTTATAGAAGCTGCTTACTGCACCATGGAAATGTATCCATACACTTTAATCAGTGAATTTTTAATCTGCACCTTAGGAACAGCTCACCTGTCTGTTCATTTGCTTTTACATCCCAATCAGTCATTTTTCAATGTGGAACATAATTTATTAGAAGTTATTAATTGGGCCCTGCGACAGACTGGCGACCTGTCCAGGGTGTACCCCGCCTCTCGCCATATGACAGCTGGGATAGGCTCCAGCGACCCTGAAAAGGATAAGAGGAAGCGAATGGATGGATGGATGGTTATTAATTGGTGTCCTATAACATTTCATCCAACCCTTTCTTTATAAGAGCCATAGGTGGGTTTTGTTGTTTGATGCTGCAGGTATGTCGATGGAAGCGAAAAACTAACTTCAATCATATTAACCGTTTGTCAATACTGAAAACAGCGAGATCAAACTGTAGCAACAATCAAACAACCACAACCTGCTGTGGCTGTTTGATGGAGCTTCCGCAACCTGGTGAGACAGGAGCTGCTGTCTGGAGGTTTCGTGTGGCAGCCGGCTTTGCGTGAAGGAGCTGCCTGTGAGGGGCAGTTTAGCAGTGGTGCCGAAACTGGTTGGATAATTGGCCTAAAGTAAGAATATAGTTAAAGACCTTGTTTTCTGTCTTTAAGTCATGCAGTTTTCCCCAGCTTTGATATGCTGCCAAAATATGTTTCTGACAGAGAACTCAGATCCTGAGACTTAGTGCTCACACTGACACATTATATCAACTGGGAACGTGCTTTTTGTTATTTTCGATACAAAATCTTTAATATAATCCCTTTTGACCCAAAGACGGAAACACCTACTGAGTTTCTAAATGAGTGGTTAAAATCATCAGTCAGTGACTTTTTCCCCCTTTAAACAAAACTTCACAAACCATAAAATCAACATAACATTTGACTCCAGTTGAAGTAAGAACTCTTCACAGAAGTTAGAAAATATGTCTTAGAGTTAATTTTAGATGTTCTTCTTTCAATATTTGTATATTTTCACAGTAAATTATTTATTTTATTGTACTATTTCTTTTTTTTTTTAATCAGAGAGTAACACCATAAAACAAATTCTGTGAAGAGTAGCATCAGCCTACTTTTAGAAACAACAACATATACATAAAAAGATAGCTATCACTGACATACTTAGAATTACAGCACAGATATTAACCATTAACCAGTGCTTTATTGCACCATTTGGCCCGTTTAAGGTCATTATAAACCACTAATTAATGTTTTTTCTGCATCATCATATTTTTATAGTACTAATCGTTTAAGTATAGCTTTTACCTCAATAACCTGTGCCTGACTGTGCATTGATAGTACAGGAGGTGATGTACTTGAGCTGTCTGACTATTATGAAATATATTTTATTGTGTGCTTCTGTTTATATGTGCTATAAAGAGATAGCACATTTGAAATATCTTATTAAGCAAATAATGTTATTTAGATGGGTATTTAAAGAAATACAAAATGGCAAACAATAAGAGTGTGAATAACTTAATTCAATTTTTCAAAAATTATATAAAAGAATAAAGTAAGAACTCCACACAAAAGTAAAATAATACTGAACAATGGTTATTTTACCCTTCTTTTAATGCTGATATATTTTTAGTGTAAATTTGCTTTTGCTTTATTTACGTATTTATTTTTTGCGATAAGCACTGGCTTCTTCTTTTGCATTTTTACAAGATATTTATATTATAATACATGCAGCATTAAATAGGGGCTTATTATCGTGTATATTAGCCCAGTGTAACCTTTTAAAGTCAGTTATAAACCACTTGTTAATAGGGTTTTTTTCAGTGCATGATCATATTATCAAAGTACTAATCCTTTAACAATGACATTTACCTAAATAAGTTCATAGTAAGTATAGCCGGTGATGTACTCAAATGGTGCTACCAAATAGACTATGTTCTCTTTATGTTGTGTCTTTTATTTACGCCTCAAGTTGTGTTATATTGTTGGAGTTTTCTTTCCATTTTTTAGGTTCCTTACTTTATAATCAGATGACTCCCTATGCGCAAGCTCTTGGCAAGGGGGGGGGGGGGGGGGGGGGGGGGGGGAATCATTTTCAACAGGAAGAAACCTTTTTTCATATTTCCAAAAATCTAAGAGCAACTGTAGTGCCTAGATTTGGTGTATAATTACCAAACATGTGTTTTTAGTTTATATAGTATCACAGACATTTTCTGTTCTCTGTTACGCTTTTATTGATTGGTCACTGAAAGGTTAGAGCATGAAAACAATGTGGATTATATGTCATAGCCTTGATAGCCACCACATCTGATGTCAGAATGTCACAATATGTCAGAATTAAAGCAGCAGCCTCCAGTGTTTGACTGCATTGAAAGTAAGTACAGATGGTGATGTACTGTAACTGTGTTACTATAATGTATGCTGTGCTATTATTTATTATTGCTCTCTTTATATGTACTATAAAGAGGTAGCACATCCAAAATAGCTTGTAACAGCTGTTATGTTATTTATATATTTATGTAAAGAAACACAAAATGGCAGGCATTACTAGTGTCTAAATAATTCAGAATTGCATCTTTCTAAATCAAGAAGTTCCTCTGTTGTTGTTTTATTTTTTAATTAAAATAAACAATGTCTGGGCTACATCTTTAAACATTTATTCTATTCAACAATTATTCATATAATAGAAAATCACAAAAGCAGTCACCTCAGCATGATTTATTTCGTAAGGTACAGAACCTACAGTAATAGAGAAATCCCCAACAATGAGCAAACACTTGGCAACAGTGGGAAGGAAAAGCTCCCTTTTAAAAGGAAGTAATCTCCAGCAGAACCAGTCTCAGCGATCTGCTGTGACCAGTTGGAAGTGAGAGGAGGAAAAAAACAAATTATTGAGATCATTAGGTTGCATTCCCAGTCAGTGGTTAAAAAAAACAAAGTTAGCACAACCTCTGACATTTTGAAACTAACACTGTTTTATTTTTTTTGTATTTCCACAACACTAAGAACAAATGTACTGACTAGACTTGGTGTATAATTTCCTGACAGATGTTTTTAGTTTATACAGCATCACAGACATTGTCTCTTCTCTGTTACGCTTACATTGATTGGTCACTGAATGGCTAGAGCATGAAAACAATGTGGATCATATGCTATAGCCTTCATAGTCGACACATCTCAACCTGGTATATTTTAGACATGCTAGCTCAGTGGTTCCCAAACTTTTTTCGCTAGGCCCCCCTTTGTTTTACAAGAAAATCTTCACCATTCTTTGTTTTCAAACTCTATTGCAGTTTATTTCACTCCTCAAACATTTAGTGAATAATTAAACAAAAGTAAACTGCAATAAATTACAGGTAGCAACAAAATAAACCACTAACTCTTTTACGTACACGAGTATTTTTGAAAACCCAGCGTTTTCTATGCGTTTGGACCTTTCGTCCACAATAAATGGCGTTTTGGATAACCGAAAACGGGGATTTTAAAAACTCCTGCTGGGGTGGAGATTTTTGAAAACAAAGTATTTTGAAGACAAAATACTGTTGCTGTTAAATTTACTATCTGCAGGTTTTACACGCTTACATATTCACACGTAGTTACTGTCTCTCCATTTAGAAAGGCAGAGGCGTCAGTGTAATAATTTTACGTGTACTGTAGTTGTCTTTTTCCTGTGTAATAATATTCAACATCGCTATCAATATATTTTTCAAAAAATGCCTCTCTGTGCAAAATGGGTTCAAAAACATAAAAAAAAAACCTGTGGGATACTGTTTGTTTCCCAAACAGTTATTATTTGTATCTCACTGTAACTTGACTGCATAAAGAGGTAACATCGCCAAAATTTCAGTGTTTGTGAAGTAAAATCAAGAATGTGGGATACTATTTGTCCGTAATTTGCACAGCCCAGCGCGTGCTCCCCACGCAGGGAAAACAAATTCTCCTGGGGATACCTACCTTGGCACTTGTGCAGGTGAAGCCAAAGGGAAGATATGTTTCATCACATTTTGTAGTCTTTCGCTTGGAAAGAAGTTGGTTTGGAAACATATTTGGCTTTCCTTTTTTTTATTGCCCCCTCGCAATGGCTCTGGGGCACCCCCCCCACACACACACTTTGGGAACCACTGTGCTAGCTAATACTTTCTAACACCATAATCAAAACAACAAATTAAAGAACATTTTTTCATGAGGAATAGTATTCACACTCCTTTAGAGCCTTGTTGTATTTGAGAAGTAATACCGAAAAAAAATCCAACAGAAAAACCAGAGTGTCTTGTAAGAATACAGACGCTGCTGCAACTATAATAATAAAACAAACACTTACATTTCTTGTGATATAAACCAAAGTCAGACAGCACACACTAGGAAAATGGATAAAATGAAGACAGGAAATGTTGCTGAGAGGATTTGCAGCTTTTGGAAAGTTAAATGTTTAGTCACTGGCGTACTAATTTTTCTGTAAAAGCCTGGTTTACGTCTGGATTTATACATTTTTTGTGCAGTCTAGTGCCACTTAAAATAATTGCATAACACACACAGAAGAGACGTCATTAGAGCCCTGACTAAGCATGAAAAATAGGACCTTATCACCCAACCCATGCCCCTATCTAGCTGATGAATTGTAAGTACTGGTAGGTAGGAGTAATAGTAACATTTCATAAAGCAGCACCACCTACAGAAAAAAACATTGCTCGATTGTACTGAAATAATTATGAAGTGTTACTCTTATTGTCCACATATAATACAGTAGATAGCAATCGAAGCCCTTACATGCACTTTGTGCCTGTCTGTAATTTTAAATAAAGCCAGCTGTGATAACAGTGGACCGAAACGAGGATCACTTTGATGAACTTTCCAGTCTTGCTTGAGGACAGGACATGCAGTGTTAACTTTACCAGCAGATTCCAGCCTATTCATTAACAGATTATGACTCCAGATCATCAGGGCAAAAGTTGTTAAATCATAAAATCATTTGGCTTTGCTCTTGAACTTGTTTTGTAGCAACGACATAGTAAAATTAGCATGACTGGCCATAGTGTACTTCTATGAGACATAAGCGTACGTGGATGAGGGAGACAGTAGAATGCGACAGGAGCCGGTCACATCAAGGTGCTTTGTGTTGTAAAGCAGAGAGTATAATAGAGAAAATATGTGTTAGTTTGAAGTAGAGAAAGTATCGGCATGCCGATGGAAACATTTTAAACCTCTCAAAAGTGCAGTACTCTACTTGTGCCATGACACTAACACGGCTAAATAAACTGTTTATTTGATGTTAACCCCATCAAAGTTTATATCAAAGCTCTGCTGGGACTTGAACAAAATTAGAAACTTTTCCACATTCCACACTCGTTTTGACAAAAGGTTTCAGAAAGAAGCCTCACTTTTCCAGTCTAAGCTCACTTACACTGTTCACTAATGGGTTTTCTCATATTTGATGCCAGTTAATAAACACAAATCTTGGATTTATTACATATGCAAATACACATTTATTATACTGCATCAGTTAAGAGCTAAATACTTCACCAAAGGCGGTAAGGAATAAATATTTTAAGCTTGCCCATGTACACTGTTTATACTAAAACATCACCCCTGATTAAATGGGCAGACAGAGAATAACTAAACATGTCTTTCATAACAGAGGTTCTTTTTGTATGTGCCTTCATTCCATGTGCCCATCGTGCTAGCTTAGCTAATGACATCTGCCCTCTTTACTCTAAACCCTGTAATTAACTTGCCATTTGTGTCGTTATTCAGCTTGCACACAACTTTTTAACATCAGTGATTGCACTGTATAGTTTAGATAACTTTACTTGTGTTGTTTTACACATAATTGTTCCTAAGATTATGCCTGGAAATTTTTTAAGAGCACTTGCTTATCTTCAGTGCTAGTTTTAAACTGGGAAAGTTGTTTTGAAGGCGCACTATTTATCGTCTAACAATTCAGAGACCTGGTTTATTTGTCTCCAAAATGATTTTTGCTTTGTTTTTTTGTTGCTGTTTTTTTTTTCCTTTTAATTTTCCGGTTATACATATAAAAGAGGGGCACTGAGTTATCAGTTTATCTGAAGCACAGACAAATGGCTGCTATTAACCAATGCATGATAGGCTTTGGGTTTTCTACCCAGGTTCTGTTCCAAGATTGGGAGTGATGAATAATGTATATTTTTAATTGAGAATTTAACTAAAAGATGCATTAGCACAATCTCTTATATTAGTGTTGTGTTCCGGAGGAGAGTGGATATAATTATAGAATCTGATTGCGCTCCATCTTCGCCATCATCTCTGACGTGTTGTTTACGAAATACGAATCAAAGGCATAATAGACTGGCATGCACCTGATCACTCACCTGCATATAAATGGGAATATTTAGCAAGAGCAGAACTGAATCCCAAAGAACCTGTGAGTGAGAACAAGAACAAAGAGGCAGGATGTTCCAGGACCTCCTTTTTTCTTCTTTTTTCTTCATCTTTTTTATTCCCACAAACCATCTAATTATAACCAATGAACTGGAAGATGTTCATTCTTAACAGGTTTTGAACCTTTTTTTTAAAAAAAGAAAAAAAAAAGAAGACGAAGCCAAATGTTAAGTCCAGTATTTCTGGCTTTGGATGATGCTTTTGCTACTAATATTCTTTGTGACTTACGGCACACAGAGATAAGAAACTGTGTGCGAGGTGGGGCTGCTGCAAATATTATGGTAAATTACTCCAGAGTTTGTCTGATGTTTTATTGTGTTTTTTTAAACACAGATTATACAGGATGTTGGCCTCTTCCTGACAGCGGTTGCTATAGCAGCAAGATTGCAGATGTACCCACTTAGAACGTTTTGTATATAAGAAAACTAAAACTCGCAAAAACCCCTATAAAACCAGGCAAACTAAACAGAAATGAAAGCAGACTGTGTAACATCAAGGATTCTTAAAAACAGACCCTTACTCTTACTCGACTTGGTGGTGATACCAGTTGTAGGACATCTGGTGCGTGACTAAAACCTATACACATTTTACAATCAGAAGAATAGCATTGATCATCTTGTTACAATGCACTGCAATGGTTTTTATTTATGTTGATGTTATGGTTTTGTACCACCCTCCATAGCAATGTGGCCTGCTAAGCTACAAGAAGTGCTTTGGAGGAACACAAGAAGGATCCCGATACTTTGGCACAGCCTGAAAACACTACAGAACGACAGGTTAGCCGTAAAGCACAACCTGCTTTATCCTCCTTTTGGACACTAATGATGTCAATAATATACAAAACAAACACATTGGCTGAAATAAGACTTGAAGTTCATTAAAGCGAATCTTCCGAGGTCAAAATTC
Organism: Maylandia zebra; assembly: GCF_041146795.1. Classification (NCBI taxonomy): domain Eukaryota; kingdom Metazoa; phylum Chordata; class Actinopteri; order Cichliformes; family Cichlidae; genus Maylandia; species Maylandia zebra. The sequence goes on from NC_135168.1 coordinate 34,609,386, forward strand.
ATGGTTGGAGTAGAATCATTTTCTGATAGACTTTTATACAATTTTCTTTCTTTGTGAAATCAGTGTCAAAAGAATGGATGTTTAACCTCCATCTATCAGTTACACACAATGACTGGAAGGCTGCTTTAATGTTTGTGGCTGTTCTGTGTAGGTCTTGTTAATGTTGTGGGCCTTGTTCAAGCTGGTTTAGATTGTGTGCTGGGTGAAGAAAATATAATGAATGAACAGCCTCTGTAGACCACAGTTAATTCTCACATCAAAAGATGTGGTTTTGTCATCTTAAAAATGTGACATGCACACAAAAGGATGATGAAAACTTATTTTCACCTGCATTTTAAGTCCTGGTTGGGAAAAAAGGCTGTTTTGTGTCCTCTCGCCAGACAATAGTCAGGGAGCACAGCAGCGATAATCCTTCCAGTAATAGGAAGCAAATGAAAACGGGAAAAACATCAAAACAAGCAACAAGTATTCATTCTGAGTCCCAATTTTTAAAAAAAACATATATTTTTAATCATTTTATTATGTAAATTTTCACATTTTTTCTTTGTGAGGATTTTGCTGTGTACAGATTAGCATCAAATTGAAAGAAAGCACAACTCTAGTGGTTGCAAGTGGTTGCTCTGTTTTGCTGTGGAGGGCTTTTTTATGACTTGGTCCACTTGTCTCCATAGAGGTAATGGTTATAAATCAAATGCAAAATGTTACAATGTTGTTCTCGGTAATCAAAATAAAAATTTCTATCCCCATGAGATTGGTCAGGTTGACACTGTTCTTAAAGGTAAAAAAGATAAATTGAATGATTATGACCAAAAATGCCATGTCCAAGCACCCGGAATAGGTTTGAACAAGTAATAAAAGGCCTTTTTAGTGTGTTCGAGACATTGCAAAAAATAAAAATAAATAATAATAACATCCTCCACTGATAGATTTAGGATGCTTGAGTCATAGGTTTTTCTTTAGGATGCATTTTGATTTTGCTGAGCTGAGGCCTCAAATGCAAGACAGAAATAATGGAATGAAATGGAAAAACAGAGCTTTATTTAGGCTGGTACAAAAAGTCCACAAATATGTCCAAAAATGCAAAGTAAAACTAAAATCCACAAGAGAAGCCAGGCAAAACAAGGGCACAAAGAGAAATCGGGGCTACACATCAGGGAACATGAACAGACATCTTGACAAAGCAGGAGAGGAGAGACAAGCTACAAACACTCTAAGGGCTGACTCCAAGGGAGGACAAACGGCTCGGAGATGAGACGCAGGTGAAAGTAACAACAGGTGAAAAGAGTCAGGGAATCAAAGGAAAGCAGACAGGAAGTAAAACTAATACAGGAGATAAAAGAAACTGGCCTACAGAAGAGAAAAGACTTCTCACTAACATGAAAACAGTGGCAAGGGAACAGCTGAGGGAACTGAAGAAACTCTGTTCCAGTAAAACACATATGAAAACTACTGAAAGGTGAGAGTGGTAGGAATGAGAAGAAAATAATGTAAAATAAGAATCAACACCCACATAATAAGTGAAGCTTTACATCCTAGAATGAAAACATCGGTGGGTGAAGGCACTAGATCACGGGGGCGTACTACAACGCCAGATTAATGGATTACTGAGCCATAACGAGCTAAAAGTCAGTTTAGTTGTGTCAGGGAAAAAAAGCTTCGTGGTTACTTATGCTGAGCACACAGCTCATCAAAACCAGGTTTTGTTCAGAGTTTTAGTTTAAAATTAGAAAGAAAGTAGCATTTTTCTCTGGTTCCTTTATTGAATCTGTATTGCACATGGTTTTAAGTGCAATACAGATTCTGCTCCACAAATAAATATTATTCATGCAATTTGTTAAGCAAAACCACCCAAAGAAGTCACGTGAGTGCAAGCAGTATGTGACATTGCAGCTGTAAATTGCATGTGTTCAGTTGCTGATGGTGAAAATATATAAATATGTTTTTATTCTTGATTCTAATCGGCTGCAAATTCTCTTTTACATTCCTGGAATTTCAACTGCTTTTATGTTCTTCTTTATAGGTTTTTATTACCATTTTATATTCACTGACAGTGCTGTCAGAAGAGCCACATGACTCCTTTTTTTACGTGAGCATGCACAGAGCCCAAAGCAGGAAGACTGGTTTAACAGCAAGCAGATAACAACTGTCATGATACCCATTATCACTGGCTGGGGTTTTAGATTTTGTAAAGAAAAAGCAAGAAAAACACAAAGAAACCTGGTTGTGTTGAATTTCCTTTATAGCATACCTCTCACACTAGAGAGCACTGTGACACCTTTTTAATGGCAAGAAGATTGGATGGTTGGTTTGAGCTTGACATTAACCTGTAAAACAGCAACAGCTACAGTGTGTAGGACTACACAACAGGAATAGGGCTGAGGCTACATAATACAGTACATAAATCCACAGTTCATTACCCATTAAATATGTGCTGTCAGCACTGCTATAGATCATGGGCTGCTGGTCTGCAAGGACATTAGCCGTCAAGCGCAGATGGCGACATCTAAGCATAGTCCCTTGTCACTGTGCAGGTGTAGAAACTGTGACTTTGACATAAAACACTACACCATACCAGCAAGCGCTCTGCCAGACCTGGTATGTAACTCTTTCCGAACCGTGAGCTGATATTTAAGCATTTAATTATCCAGACTGTCTCACACCCTGTCCATTAAATTCCCAGAACCTGGATGTAAACACCTGCGGACCAGTTGTGCTCCCAAACAGGTTTTGGAACAGATCCAAAAACAAAACTAGGTCATGTGTTTGCGAAGACAATGTGGCTGTGTAGCTTATAGAACACTAGAAACCAGTTTAGTCTTACATGCATTTAAAAATGATTGCTCATCTAGAATTAATCACACAGAGACACATTTGTACCTCTGATGCTGCGTTGTAGCCACCACTACACACTCGTAGCATGTGTGTACTTAAGGGTATAAGTGCAGCTGTTCTTTCTCTAGGGAATGCCGATGAGTGCATTGAGCTGAGACAAAACATCATTAGAACCCACTGCAGAATTCTACCAGTCACCAGAGTGTGTGTTACAAGTTTCCCAAGATATTCTAGCTCTGTGTGAAGTTACTTGCACCGATGAATGGTGGTAAATTGAAAAAAAAATGTTTAAAAAGGACAGGGAAGCGGTAAGAAAAAAAGAAAGAAAGAAATGACATGGAAATCGACTGAAACAGCAAACAGCAGAGTTACGTAAGGGAAGAAAATAAGTTCACCAGAACTTGCATGAGTTATGACCATGGGAACATTTTTTCTTTGTTTTCACTTGACTTAAACGTCCTAATTGCGGGGAAAAACATCTCATTACAATGAAATATTTACTTTTTCACCCTCCACATTATTCCCAAATTCAGATGAGTTTTGTGCGTGTGTTTGCACGCACAAAATGTACTTAATCTAATTCCACAGTGTTGCTGTATTATGAAGGCTACTAGATTATCCACATCTTGTGCATTCCAGTTGAGTTAAAAAGGTCATTAACTTAATGTTTATTTATGACAAATCTTCTTCTATCTATAACCAGGTCAAGTAAACAAACACACACACACACACTTGTCATGTAGTTTTTTTTTTCCTTCTTTTTTTAATGTTTTCATTATATTCAGCCACAGAGTATATCAAATGGACATTCTCCCTTATCTTTCATAATTGTGCTAAGTTCTGCTATGTTCTTGAGTTCCATCCAACCCTGTGTACTTAGTTCTAATGTTCCTCTCAGTGCCATGCCATTGGTACAGATGTGTACACACATGTGCACACGTTGCTTGTGAGTTATCCGCCATATTGGATGTGATACAAACATCGGTTGCAGGGGAAAAAATTGCTAGCTGTTGCTAATGGGTGCTACACCAAAAACCAGTTTGTGATTGCGTCGGTGTGTAGCTGTCATGGTCACCTGTAGTTTTCATGTGTCTGGTTGTAGTAAAAGTGCTGCCAACGTGCTGCCTCTTATATTGCCACAGATCCACAATAGCAGACATGTGGCACATAAACCAGATACTGAGAAATCTTGTCTTCAAAGTAAACGTTGTGCCTTTTGAGCTTAACTTTAACTTTGAAGGCAGATGTTCTCAGTTTCCGGTTTATGGGGCACAGTTTCACTAATGCCTAGAAGGTTGTTGGTGAGAGTTTGCATACAAGTTGGTGCATTCCATGAAAATTACAGTTGACTGTGGCAGTCTGCTATGATAGTAGCTGATGGTGCAGCACCTCTTAGCGACACCCAACATTTTTTTCCATTTTTGCCTTTTAACTGGTGGTTGTATCAAATCCAATATGGTAGACAACTCTTGAGCATCATGTGCGTGACATCACACAAGAAACCTCTGTATCCACTGGCATAGTGCTGACATAAACCCCAATAATCACAAACTTTTTTGTTTGTTTCTCACTTGTACCTATTGTGGAATTACATGTGATACTATAGCCTGTAATCTTTGGTTTGAGAATGTAAGCATATACAAATCAGAAATGCTTACTTGACTATTGAGCTGATCTCTTGTTGCATGTTGTTTGTAGTTTTTTTTTTTTAAACATGCACCAAGTTTTTGCATTTTTATCTCCACTATTGATCTATTCCTAGATCTATTTTAGTCCAGCCACCAGCTGGACCCTCTGCAGTTTGCCTACCGGGCAAACAGGTCGGTGGATGATGCAGTGAACATGGGGCTGCATTACATCCTGCAACACCTTGACCGCCCGGGAACTTATGCCAGGGTCCTGTTTGTGGACTTTAGTTCGGCTTTTAACACCATTGTGCCTGAACTTCTTTCCTCCAAACTCTCCCAGCTCAGCGTGTCACCAGCTACCTGTCAGTGGATCACCAGCTTCCTGACAGACAGAAAGCAACAAGTGAAGCTGGGGGAGATCACCTCTGAAACCCGGTCCCTCAGTATTGGTGCCCCTCAAGGATGTGTCCTCTCACCACTACTGTTCTCCCTCTACACTAACGACTGCACCTCCAAGAACTCGGCTGTCAAACTCCTAAAGTTTGCAGATGACACCACTGTCATTGGCCTCATTCAAGATGGTGATGAGTCTGCATACCGGCAAGAAGTTGAGCGGCTGGTACTCTGGTGCAGTCAGCACAATCTGGAGCTGAACACTCTTAAGACTGTAGAGATGACAGTGGACTTCAGGAGACATCCCTCAACTCTGCTCCCCCTCACCATATCAGACAGCCCTGTGTCAACTGTGAAGACCTTCAAGTTCCTGGGTACAACCATCTCCCAGGACCTGAAGTGGGAGACCAACATCAACTCCATCCTCAAAAAGACCCACCAGAGGATGTACTTCCTGAGACAACTGGGGAAGTACAGTCTTCCACAGGAGCTGCTGATCCAGTTCTACACTGCGGTCATTGAGTCTGTCCTGTGCTCCTCCATCACAGTCTGGTATGGAGCAGCCACTAGACAGGACAGGAGCAGACTGCAGCGGACTGTACAGGCAGCAGAAAGGATCATCGGCACCCCCCTGCCCTCCATCCAGGATCTGTACCTCTCAAGAACCAGGAAACGGGCAGGGAAAATCATCACAGACCCCTCACACCCTGGACACAGACTTTTTAATCTGCTGCCCTCTGGCAGACGGTACAGAAGCCTGCAGACCAGGACCACCCGACATAGGAACAGTTTCTTTCCCCTCGCCATCTCCCTTCTTAACAGTTGACCTGTCACACTGCTCCCACTGCCAGACTGCAACTGCACCTTATGTAGATTTTGTAGTATTCATTCCACCTCATTCATTTCTGTATTTTATGTATATAAGTTTAGATTCGTTATTTATAGTTGGTTTACACAGCTTTGTGTATGTATGTGTAATGTGTATATATAGAGATGTGTGTGTGTGTGTGGTGTGTGTGTGTGATTTACATTGCTGTGCTTGAGAGCCACCATCTACCGGAACCAAATTCCCTGTATGTGTCTGCACATATACTTGGCCAATAAACACGATTCTGATTCTGATTCTGATCTGTACTTTATCTAAGTATTTTTTCTAGAGTACATTGCAAATCAGACGAGTAAACTATACATGTAAACATGTCAGGTGCAGTTAGTCACTGAAGTAACTATGTTATTATTTTCTTACGTTCCTGGAAGGCAGTTTGACGGTTGGACGTGATCCACCAGCTTCTCCATTTCCTGAACGTCTTTCTCACACTTGCTCAAGCTGTTCATTGAGTGACGAAAGAGAAAGCAAAGTTTTGGCATGACTGCGCTTGAAGAGGCTGCCTTGTTGGACATTTGACATTCCACTGGCACAGCATCACAGGTCTACTTCTCCACATATCAGCTTGTGCAGCCCAGATAATACAATGTAACCAGACCAAAATAGACCATTACATTGGACCGCTGTTAGCTGCACTACCACTAATTGTGAATCACCCTCTTTGATCCAAAATTACCCTTTAATGCTTCTGAGATATGACGTACCACCTTTAATCAAATGTACAGACAAACAAATGCCTCAGACCAGAGAATGTACGAGTACTTTCTGTCTGTCATACACAACTGCCTGTACAAGGAAGCTGCTCAGTATCACTCAACACCTCTGAATGACAGGAATAACACACAACATTTCACGGAAGAGTCATTCCTGTTTATATTTCTGAAGGTTGATGTTTAACTAGCACACCTTCTTTCAAACCCAATTACAATCATAGACACAAATATACATCAGCCAGAGCTTTTTTTGGTCAAAAATAAATACAAAGCTAAATTTGTAAGGCTCAACAAGGCCCAACAATATGTCAGCACTTTTCTGTCTTCCTTCTGTAGTCCTTCAACCAAAAATGGCAGCTGAATGCAACATGCACTATGTTTTCACTCAAAACATTTCTAAACTCTTCCATTTATGTATATTATTCTTACTTGATCAGACAACAGATGAGATCAGGCGAACAACTCCTTGGACTATGATGTCTGCAAATGGCATAGTGATCTCAGCATGGATGAGAGGGAGGACAGTGGAATAGTTAGGATGGCCAAGGCGGATGGGTTTTTAAATACTTGGGGTCAACTATCCAAGCCAATCAGGGCATGTGGAAGAGAAGTGAAGAAGAGCACAGAGGCAGGTCGTTGAAGATGGCCTTCCCTTGTTCCCTCTTAGGAAGAAGCTCAAAGAGGTGGTTTATGGATGTGGTGAGAGAGCACATGCAGATGGTAGGTGTGGCAGAGGAAGATGCAGAGGACAGGAAGAGCTGGAAATGGATGATGCACTGTGGTGGCCAGTAACAGGAAGAACTTTGTTTGGGCATGCAATTAAAGCCATGTTTAGTATTTTGCAGGTTTAAAAATATTTGAAGAAAATGTATTTTTCCCCATGTCTATATAAATGCTTATGGATTCGTAAACAAATAAAAGTGAAGCTGCAGAAAAGGTTATCTCTATAGTAACATCACCCTTGTCATAGGCTTCAAATGGAAATCTCTTAAGTGTTGGGGCCACTAAAGAAATGACAGGTCATTCAAGCTCCCTTTGTCTCTTTGTCATCCTTTCATTAGCATGACCGGACAGGCAAAAAAACATTTGACGTTGCTATGGTTGGGAGGTTCTACAGTACACACAGCCGGACGACTTAGCCCTTTTTGTCTCCGATTTCTTTGGCTTTACTTCTGACTAGAAACGCTCCCAGGCAGAATGCCAGGATCCCCGAGAAGAGTTCAGACGTTTGTCCTGTGCCACTATTAGGATGCCAAGATAGAAAGAATTAGATTCATTACAAGAAATATGAATTGGGGGAAAAATGAAAAAGAGATATTCATTCTTTGCTGGGTCAAAGGTTGAATCATTCGGAGCAGATTTGGCAAGTCCTTTTGTGCAGATGATGTCTCTGATACGGGCAGATACTGGAAAACACACAGAAAGGGGAAGTGATTACACTTATTTATCCTAGCTGATTTTAAGAGTGCGCACTTTATGCGAACACACAAACACAGACAGTAAATGACCTCATGAGACAGCCTGATAAAGTTGTCAGACAAAAACAACAACATCTTGTGCGTGAGCCAGCAGCTCCTTTTAATCCTACAGTACCACCCACAGATTCAGGCAAAAAAAGGCCAAAGCTCTGTCCCACACACCATGAGCTCTTAGAAAGGAAAAGCCATCCTCCCTGGGAATAAAAGACATTTAAAGTTGAAATTAAATAGCCTTGCGTGATACACTTAAATTAATCCTGTATGTTCCAGTATAGGGAGTCTTTGTAGAAACTGCCTATAAAGTCTTGGCAGTATTGGAATAATCCAAGTGTCACCATTTCAGAATGCAGCTCTAATTGTTTCAACCCGACATATGATTTTCTAGAAATATTAAAATCCTCCAAATTTGAATTAACACTATTGTGTGAAACGGGAGGAAGGAGCCATTTCATTTCCTGGCCGGTTCCTCGTGGCAATTCAGAAATATCAATTAAGTATTTTATAAGATATCAATCTTGGGATAATGAACACCTCTTCCTCCTGCCTTTGTGACAAAGATGTCAATGTGATGTTCCCCATAATTATGTCTTGCTTCAAAAAATACACAATGGGGAAAAAAATCAATGTCCCAAACATTTTGTGGAATTACTGTATTCTTCAAATTGATTGTCCCCTTCCTCCTCTCTTGTCTGTTGAGATAATCATTGCTTGAATCTTAGGACTAAAAAAGAAAAAAAGAAAAGAAAACACACAAAAGGCCTCTTTGTAAAACCAAACCATAGGGCTATTTGATAGACATTTTATTCTCTAACAAGTTTTTTATGTCAAAATCCATCCAAAACTTTAATAAAGTGACTTACTGTTGTGTTTAAAGAGATGGTTTATATGCAGTCTGGCAAAAGGTGATACAATGTCGAGAAAATCCCCCACCTACCCCTGCTCTCCAGCAGGCTACCCCTCACTGACTGTGTTCTTCTGAGAGAAGGTGATAAACGGTGCAGCACAACCCATTTTCCTGAGAGAGGACTATAGAGATTGTACGACCGTGGAACGTTCGTTTCATTAATACAGTTTCATCTGTACCAAAAGATGAACTCTCTGAACTTTTATTAACTGTGGTGAAGGGAGGGGTGTTGGCGTTTATTCCCCTTTAAAATAAGTAAAACTTATTGAGTCAAAAGTTTTCTGATTGCATTGTGGATTCAGAGAATGTTTTTTGTCAGTGAACCAATTTGTGAAATCAGGGTGTGCATCTTTTTGCAGTCTTTTAGTCTAAGTCACAGGTGTCGAACTCCAGGCCTCGAGGGCCAGTGTCCTGCAGGTTTTAGATGTGTCCTTGATCCAACACAGCTGATTCAAATGGCTAAATTACCTCCTCAACATGTCTTGAAGTTCTCCAGATGCCTGCTAATGAACTAACCATTTGATTCAGGTGTGTTGACCCAGGGTGAGATCTAAAACCTGCAGGACACCGGCCCTCGAGGCCTGGAGTTCGACACCCCTGGTAAGTTGAGGACCTTCAACAGATTCCTGCCTGATGATCTGGGACTGTACACTCATAGAAAAATAACAGCACATTTGTTAAAGATCCTATGGCTTTAATTGTTTTAGTCTAATATTTAAATCAGGACTGAAATGAATCTTGAGCAGGTCTAGGGCCATTCAATTAAATTCTGTCCAGTTTTATTTATACAGCGCAAAATCACAACAGCGATTGCCTCAAGGCCCTTTATATTATAAGGTAAATACCCTGCCCTTTTACCCTAGTATTAGGGTAAAGACCCCAATAATACAGAGAGATGACCCAGCTATGAGCAAGCACTTGGTGACAGTGGGAAAGAAAAACTCCCTATTAACAGGAAGAAACCTCTAGCAAAAACTGAAATTTGATATTCACTTTTCTTGGTTGATGTTTTTTTGCTACAATAGGGATTCTAAAAAACAGAAATGAAATAATAGCTATTATAACAGCCCAGCAATGAAGAAATAAAAGCAAGAATGAAAGTTATGTGTCACTAAAACACATTGTTTGGATATGAGGTTGGAGACATGGTAGCAACATGACATGGCAACCTTCTTAGTGTTTTTTTCTTTGATTAACATCAAATAATAAGGGGCAGGGAAAGAAATACTAGGGGGCACATATTCATTGTCATTTTTTGACAATAATAACATAAGAAGATGCATTATTATAGATATAAATATAACTTTTACCTGTCGGTTTAATGTAATTTGGTGGTATAAAGTGTAAAGTGGTGCCATATAGGGTTAAAATAAAATGAGTCCTTACCATAAACCCTGAGGAACTCCAGAAATCAGTGAGAGGTAGCGTGGACTCATGAGTGGAAAAAAACACAACTTTTATATTGTCATATAAGGACAAAAACACTTTGCAGCTGCTGTCTATAACATGACTAAAGTCTGATAAAAAAAAGTTTTATAACTATGAGTTGTTACATTCAGATGGCTCGAGGCCAGTTTCTTGAATGAGTGATTACACAGTCTTGAAAAATCTTGGGACACAGCCAAAGGATAAAGAACCGTTAATTATCCATTACTTCACACAAAAATATGGCAAGCCTTCACAGGGCTTAAGGGGTGTTTGGGCTCATTTAAGGAGACTGGTTTAAAACTCAATATATTAAAAAATATTTTGAATATTCCTCAACAGATAGCTTACACTGATTGAAACATGAACGATTTGAAAGACTTTAGTGTAAAAACAAAAGAGTGCAAAACTGTGTTAATAAGTCTGAATTAAAACAGGGATGAAGCATGCACTGAAGTTTGCACTTCTCACTTGGGTCATTTCATGTCAAATTAACCAAACTTTCTGCTTGACCATCTCCAAGTTGCATAAAAATTGTATGTCAGAACATAAAGATGTTTTTTTTAACTGGTCCATCAATGGCACTTTCAGTCCCTTAGTTTGGCACATTGAATGTTCTCAGAGATTATTAAAGATAAAAGCCTGAAAATTTCCCTGGTCTTTTTTTATATCATCAAACCGAACCAGATTCTGTAATTTGGAATGGATACATCAAAAGTTATCAAAAATGCAAATTGTTTTAGATGGAGTTACGTAGGTTTCGAAAAGGAAAAATATTCACATATTAATTAAACAAAATTATTTTCTAGGTTATAATTAGGTGCCATCTTCATTTTATAAATCAACTTTATACCATTCAGAAATTATCTGTAGTTGTTTTTTTATTAACATTGCTCAATTATGGTCATTTACATGACTGTTGAACTTTTTTTTATGATAAGAAAAACCAGTGAAGATTTCAGGCGTTTATCTTTAATAGTCTTCAGGATATTCATGTTCAAACATTGCCTCAGTTTTCAATGAAAATGAAACTAGGTCAACAGATCAGTTTTCAAAGAATATATATCTTGAAAACTACTATGATGTATGAAGCTGAAGTTTCACAGCACTTATTATATAAAAAAACAAACAAATTGACATTAATAATGTGCCTAAAGCCTAATCTTCCCCCACCTCAGTTTCACTCGTCATTCTTTTCTATGAGTGCAAATGTCATAATTGATCCAGAGTGCCCAGAGTATCCTACACTTTAAAATGTGCAACCGAATCTAAAGTGGATGCAGAAACTAAGCTGAAAACACTTAGTATGCTGTTGCTACCAAAATTAGGTTAAAATTTCAACCCACTTCCATGCTTTCAAAAGCGCAAGCATATTTTGAAACCCTTGTTTACCCTTTGGAAATTACTATCAAATAAAAACAGTGATCAGATATGCAGAAGTCAACAAAATTTATGAGGCCAATACACATGCCCTTGGTAAATGCTTGGTCCAAAATATGCCTGTGATTAAGTGTAGACTGAAGAACATGTGGTGTTGTAAAACAGATTAATTAAATATGTTTAGAAACTCTGTGGCAAATGAGTGGGAGTTTTGTCAACACGGATATTAAAACAGAAGCGGAAATGATTTTTACCGCAAGCAGTGGATGATAACAGATCTGAGAAGATCTATGAAGGAGGATCACAATGTCACAAAGAGTGGGGTAAAACTACAAAAATCTTAATAAAGGGGTGTTTGAACAGTCCATCAATCCCAGTTATACCAATTACTACTGGTACAAGGTAGCCTGGATACATCGTCAGAAACATCAGCACATGCTCCATTCACACTTCACTTTTTTCCGTAATCTAAAGGTAGTTTTTCTTTGGCCTCACTGTTCATGCAGATGATGGACAATCCAAATACATGACGACATACCTCTGGTACAGCGTAATGGCCCACTAAAGGTTATGTAGATACTTGACACGTTAAAAAAATTTGACCTTTTGTATATCCTCAGGATCAAACAACAGTAGGAGTGAACAGGATGCAAAGAGTCAAGTACGGTACAGTTTGAGAGATTAAAGTAAGCTTGCTGTCTTTAATCACTTTAATACTATCTCCGTGTTGGAATGTCTTCATTTTAAAGTTTGACTTTTTCTAACTGCTACAATTTTGGTAATGAGTGTTTTTCTGTTTTAAAGAGCAACTTGACATTTTCAGTCACTGAGCTCCTTGACCCCATGAATGTGTGCACGGATCCATCTTCCTACTAATAGAAAAATAGAAAATTTGCTTTCATTTCCAGAAAACGTACCTAAACGAATTGATCGCCACCAAGGCAGTTGTTTGTACTCAGAAATACAAAGAACTCTGGGCAAAAAGAAAGCGGTTTAAATAAGGTGGCTTCTCTATACGTCTGTCCACTCTGTTCCTCGCGTTTCTCTACCACACAGATTAGGTCATTACGGTCTTCTCCTTTCCCCCTTTGTTTTCCTACTTTCCATCCCTCGCAAATGAGATCATTGCACTGATTTCATTCCAGCTGTTATGGGCTGAGGCCACATTCCAGCACACAGCCACAGATCACAGGCTTATACAGAGAGTCTCTCCCAGCTGTGTAATTCTTAACAGCTGCAGCGCAAGTTATGAGATTTGAGCAAGAACACCCGTCTTACTCAATTAAATCCCAATCCATGGTGGAAAAACGTTGAGCCACAGTATTAGTGATGGACTAATGTTGCTTGCATTGTATTGAGGGCATAACTGATCAAACCACAGAGATTTAATATGTGGCCTTTCTGAATGTTAGGTTGCTTTAACTTCTTAAACAAGTTTAAATTTGGAGGCTGAACGCCTGTGGCCCTCTGGGGACATCTAGTGGTTGCAAATAAATAGTACACAAAAAGGGTTATTTTTATGGTAAGTTTATAACCAGATTCCTCTTTTAACATTTACAGAAGAATAGAAGCCACAGTAAAAAAAAATAGTTTAATGCAGTTTCTCTATATGAATCACACCCATCGCAGATTATTCTCTGGCAGATTTTCTTTGGCAGATTTTCTCACTAAACTACACACACAAAAAAAATTTCATTGACCGAGATGATTTTTTTTTAACCCTGTCGGTTTGATTTCAGAATTCTTTGTATATCATACACAAAAGAGAACTTTTTAAAGTAAATTCAACCACCAACAGTTATTGTCTGCACGTTTCTCCCTGACACTAAACAGAAGGTTACACAAAGATGAGGCTGTTCAACCTGGGCTATTCTGTCTGCCAAACCATTGAAACCACTGAATTTTCAGTCACGCAGGCCTTCCCTGCCCAATAACATACGTCACTAACCCTTGTCATCACATTCATGCTGTGATTGTTGTGTTGGCTGTTTACGAGTTAGATGAATGGGTTAGAGAAGTGAATATTGTAAAGATGTTGTAAATGCTGTCTTCAGGAAACATTTACAACATCATAAAGCTGTCAAGCTCCCATTGTTCCAGATTAGGAAATGATCAGGCGGCATTTTTTCCTGATTTAGCTGTAATGAAATCTCACTAAGCCAACATGTCTTACAGCCATACACTATGTGAACAGAACATCTTAATAATGCCATCATACAATGTCTGCAGTTACAGCTACTGAAACTGTAGACTTGTTTCCATAGAAATGTTTGAATTAGGTTGCTGCCTATTTTCTCTGATTGGGGTTTCGTTTTGTCAAGTCAGTCAGCGGCTGGGTCCCTCCTGGTGACTAAACAAATCATGATGGCTATGATGAATGTAAACAAAGCAAGAATGTACAGATTCTCCACAGGAAAGTACAGGGAGAGCTATTGAAACCCCATCAAGTACAATAAAACTGTTATTCTTCAGGACCTGATTTACACAGGTCACAGACCAAGAGATGGGTAAATCACAATTTGGACAAGTCCAACTTCTCAATTGCTAAAGAAAGAAGGTAGTTGTTTTAAAACTAATACTGTGTGTGTGTATGTGTGTGTGAGTGAATGTGCATGTGTGTGCATGTGTGTTGGGGGCTGTTCATTTTTTTGTTCTCCTCTTTTTTAATCCCCAGCTACCCGGTTTCATTCTGACTCCCTGGTTTCCCCCTGAAACCAGGAAGTGTCTTTTAATTTGTTTCAGTTTCCATTTGAAGATTTTGTTACAGTAGATATTATGTCATTACTTGACTGCTCTCTGTGACGTCTGAGAGAAATTTCTGTACCACAAATAAGCCTCGCATAGAAGTGGGATACCTAACCTATTAGGAAAACAGGTTGGGCATGCCCAACAGGTTAGCAAGTCATGACATCACAGTGACATAACAATAAATGGTGAGCTAATGTAGTGTTTGGTCCTGGAAATACTAATGAATAGGTTCTCCAGATTTAGTGTATTTCGCTTTTGTTGCATTACATTTGTTAAAAAATAAATCTACATACACAATTGCTTCTTACTGAAAAGTTGCTGTGGTTCAACTCTTTCACCATCGGAATGCACAAACATCAAATGTTTTGTCACCTGACATACATGCACATAGCAGAGCAGCCTGTCATGTCAAAAATATTCCAGCTACAAGTATGATCCAAAACAACTACAGCTGAGAGCAAATGACGAATCATGTCTTCAATGGGAATGTGCAAGGACTGGGTTTAATAATATGAATGTCAGCGACACAGTGCTTGAGGCTACCTAAGTCTTTTTGTCTGAGACCTTGGGAAGAAATGTGAGTACAGTAGATGCCTCCCCTGATGCCTGAAAGTGCCAAGAAGCACCAACGCCTATCCATATATGGACCATCATTGAAAAATTACATCTCAAGGGGGAAATGGATCCAAATTATTCCTTGTTTCCAAGGAAATAGAAATCAAAGTGATTTGAGTAAGAAGGCTTGTGGACCGTTGAAAATCATTTTGTGATCCAGGTGTGCCATGGTTTGCTTGGGCCTCCAAAATGATGACCTATGCTCCATCCTGTGCTAAAACTATGACGCCATCAGGTTCAGGCAAGTGGATCGTTTTTGTAGCTTGGTCTCAGTGTGCTAAAACATGCATGCTGCTGGTTTCAGAAAAATGTCAGCATGCACAGTTATTTCAGAACATAGAAATCAAATCTAAAATAAGTTACTTATCTTTGATTACTGCAATAAATAAATAAATAACCCTAATATTGCTTGCTGAATTGGACTGTGGTTACACAAGGTTAAAAGGATTAGTGCATCTGATTTTTGGCATGCAGTTTACTATATGAAGAAGCTATTTAAAAACTATTTGCTTAGTGGTTCAAAATTGCTGGTTCTATTTTTCTTACCATTTACTTCAGCTAGGTTTAATGTAGATTAAGTTTTAGCTGTTTAGCCACATTAATAATACAGTACAATTATCTGACAAATTTAAAGACAAGAGGGTACAGACACGTTAACAGCAGAGAATACAAAGTTGCAGTTCGATTCACTTGGTATGAGGAAATAGTGTGGCCAAAGGAAGGGGAATTTGGAAGTACTGATGATGAGGCTGTAAATTGCAGGAATTAGCCTGGCAGTAGCAACAGCCATTCAAAATATGTTTAATGTTCATTATTGTTTTGCAGAGGAAGAATGTAACCAGATTCCCTTATTGTTCACTTCTTGTACTGTTTTGAATTTTTTTATCCAAAAAGAACCAGTATTGGCCAATATAAGTTCACATGACAGAAAGAGCTTCCTTCTTTATATGTTTCTACTGTAACCTTAGACATGATAGAGGAAATCTGTTCTGAGCCATGACATGTTCCAAACTATACTTAAAATTAATCCTGGATAGGCCAACTTTGATAACTTAATAAAAATGCTCCTTAGTGTATTACGGTCCTGTATATGAATGTAAGGGGACCACTGTGGAAGCTCTGATGCTTTATTGCACAGAAAAAGTGCTTTGAATTTTAGCCCTATTCACTTACATTGAAACCACACTTCCCAGGAAGAATTCTCAAAGGCTCACTGTAACAAACCAGGTACCTGTCATTTAAACCAATGGCACTGATGGCTGTTCTAGTCACCTATATTCTAGATAACTGGTGACTGAGCTCTTAGTCTTTTTATAATATGAAAACACTTCATAAGCACATCTAAGTGCAAGACATCACAGTGTGATCAAGAGAAACATTATGTCTGTTTCCTCTGACTCTACTTAAACAGAGGGAAGACCTGTTTGCATGACTGTTGTTTTTTTGTAGACCCAAGCAAGCACTAAACGCAGATATTGTTGCACATTTCCTGCTTGTAAGTAAACTGAACTTTTCTCTAAGAGTCCATGCCCCTGACAGAACGATCGGGCCACAGAAATGGATTCAGTTGTCCAACGTTCTTTTGTTCAACATGAAGCTCAATTGGAAAGACATGAACAAATACTGCAACACATCTCTGGATAACAGGATGCCATGCTCCAAAGGCCGAGTTCACCAATGTCTAACCCAGTTTCACCCCAATCAAATCCCAGTTCTTCCTCTGTTGCTACTGTTTCTCCACCTCAGCTTACGACAAGTCTTCTCTGGTGAGTTGGAGAAAAGTGGTGGCGTCTTCACTCAGTGTTTTCTGGCATTTAGGTAGCAGAGCCATGCCTATTCATCTGACAGTGCTAAGCTCGCATTTTCTTGTAGAACTATTACAAGAACGCATGCTGCAGTGGGCACAGGTGGTCCTAAATTCTCACCCTGACCTGTCATATGTGGATTTTCTTTCCAAGTTCAGAAGTTTTTTCAACAAGGCATAGACTGTTTTCACTTCACCAAGATAAGAGAAGTTTTGCAGATTGATCCACTGATTTTTAGATTCTTGCAGTTGAAGCAGGATGTTTAACCATGTTAAATAGCAGCCTTACCTCAGATGTGAGGAAAATCCTTTCAGATTGGATTTTTGCATGGTTTATGACACAATATGGGGACTGAGTTTGCATCATAAGAACTCTCTGCCTCTTTGGAATTACTTATTTTGATGTGTATCACGATTGATGATCACATATGGGAGTATTGGTGCCCATGGGTCACAATTCTCAGGGAGCATTGCATTGGAGAGTTCCCAGCTCTGGTGGAGTTTCCACAGAGAAGCAAACTATGCTATGCCGCAAATAAGACAATGAATGAGGCCAACCCATGCAACTTGGCCTAACCCATCTCACCCCCACACCCTATATTGTCCTTCCTTTCAACCTGTTGCTACCGTGTTCACTAAAACCTGACCTGTACAACACCTATCACTTTGTCCCAATCAAAGAGTGAACTGGAAGGCTGCTTTCGACATTCACCTAGCTCAGTTTCAAGTTTCCAGTAATGCCATGTGGCCTCAATAACACACCTACAGTCTTCCAATTCTACTTAAATTGTTTTGTTTACAATAGCTCTGTTAGGTCCACCAAAAATCCTTCAGAACAAATTCTTTATTAAGGGAAAGAAATGTGAATTTTATGTTTATCCCGTTTCTTTCCTACGCCACATCATTGACATCATTGAATCAACACTGACCTGGCCAAGGTGCAGGCAGTAGTCGACTGGCCCGATCAGTCCACCCAGAAACAGCTCCAATAAGTTTTGCTAACTTTTATCACCTTCCTTACACTCGTTTCACCTCATCACCTCATCCAAATTTCCTTTTCTCATTGTTTCTCCCCAGCAGAACATAACTGTGATGTCTGTGACCAACAGCTCTTTATCGGGAAACTGAACTGGCCCTGGAAAAGTGGATACACAGGTTGGTGGGCACTGAGCATCCTTTCATTCTTTGGACAGATCATAAAAACCTCACCTACCTCAAAGCAGCCAAACACCTCAATGTCTGGCAAACTGGGTGAACTCTGTTCTTTACCCTTTTTAACTTAGTTATCACTTACAGATCCTGATCCTAGAATATAAGACCAGACCTGTCAGTTTTCATCCTCTGATTTTGCTTCTCTTACATAGGAGATTGAGTTCCTGTTGCCTTCTGACCTCATTGAAAGTGGGCCTGTCTATTGTAAGAAGGATCATGGATGTCAGGAGACATGGGCGAGGACTCCAGTCATTTTGGGATTCCCACCATTTGTATGGCATTACTAAGCACACTTGTGCGTCATCTTCAAATTACACTGCCTCTGCTCAAAAGGAGGGAAGACTTTCATTCAGGACATGATTGCTGAACTAACACCCCATAATCAGCTCCTGTCTGAACATTTGGCTTTGTTTTTGTCCATCTTCCAACTCCTGTACAAGAAATCCTGGTGTACTTTGGGAGAGAGTTTGGTGACAGCAATTATCTTCATTAGATTGTTGTTTTGTGGAGCTAAGCTTGCACTAAACAAAGAGTTTTGCACATTTCCTGCTTGTAAATAAACTTAACTTATATTCTAAGTCCCACATTTGAGTTCATTCAGTCTTTTTCCCTTATCACAGCTTCAATATTTAAAATAATAATACTTTCAATGCATTTCTTTAAAACTGGCATAGTGTCACAGTGGCTGTGTGTCTTGCAAATGCAGGACCCAAAACACGAGGAATAAACTATTAGGTGGTTTTATTAAAGTAAACTAAAGCACAAAAATAACATGAATAACAAACCCAGGAAAATCACATCTTTGACACAAGAACAGACTGCAAGGGAGGACACAAACATGAGGGAGAACAGAAGCCCACTTTAGGATGAGTATTTGTCAGACATGAGAGCAGCTTTTTCTTCCCCCTATAAACCTAACTTTTGTATTTGTCGTCAAGGTGACATAAGACGACTGTTAGGGTGGAGGCAGAAAAAAGTTGTTCAGAAGGTTGATAATGAGGTCTTTTTATTAGTTCTTTCACATTGTTATATATACAGTGCAGCCAACTAAAGCAAAATAAATTAGAAAAGTTTAAAGGAAAAAGATAACATTTCCATTTAAAGATCATCCTAACAAAATTGAAACAGCATTGTACTTCATGGGCAAACCCCCTTTAACAAGGGCCTCTGACACTATGGGCCACCTACATCATGACCTACCATACTGCCCCTCCAAGAGAGTGGCCTCCCACTCGTTGAAATAGCAGTTAAATACCACTTAAGGATTAAATAAATTAATAACGCTCAATCTGTCATTCAAATATAATGATGATAAGTTAACAGTTGGAACATTAGCAAAAATATTTTTAGAAAATGCCTCAATTCTGCAAATGTTTAAAACCAACAGATTCTTTAACCTCACCAAATGCCACCCCTCCTTCATCCTACACTTGGCACATTCCCTCCCAGGAACTTTACCATAAAAGGAGGCCAGAAATGGCTTTTGCTAGCTGGAGGTCAGGTGTAGTCTGGAGGGGAGGTGAGAAACAAAGTAGACACAAATCTTAAAATACTATGCAACTTTTTCCATGGATTTTAAAATAGTCTGTTTGCGAAATATACAGCAGTTAGATTAAAGGCACTGCGGGATGATTGGAGATCACAGGCTCCCTGTGACAATGACATTTTGTCATCATGCAGCTTATGTACTTCTGCTTGCGTTAATTCATAGATTAGCTAATAAAACTTCGGTTTTTTTTTAGGGAAAATATTACAATTGTGTATTTGTATGTGACTAAGGAGGGGGTTTTTTTTTGTTTTGTTTTTAAAAAGTGAAAAAGTTAGGGTTCAAATTTGGTTTTATTATTAAAAAAAAAAAAAAAAGGTCAAGCGGGGGGTGCTGGGAAGTGTTTTAATGCCGCAGATGAGGCTCCAAAACTGAAAGTGAAACTTTCGCGAGCAGCAAACGAGCAGGAGCTACGATTAACGGTGCTAGCAAAGACAAGATGATAATAAATAAAGGTTACACACGCTTACAACTACCGACACATTCACACTGATTGATGTTTAAGGTGCATCGTACCTGTTACTGCTTTGTTCAATGAGACACGACTGGGAGTGAGTAATGAATGGGTATATAGGTTTGTTTATTTGGACGCAGGGAAAGCGAATTTCCTCTGGACTTTTTCCCCTCCATCAGCACGACGAGGGGAAATTTGGCCATCAGCGATAAAAGGCACCCAAAATAACAGGATCTTCGTTAAGCGTGGAAGGTACTGACAAGGTAAGGTTGTTCTTTACAAATCTGTTGATATATATCTTAAAAACAAAAAAGGTTAATGTTAAATATTGACGTAATAATACAAAATAAGAGTGGTTATAAATTGCACAAGTATTATAGAAGTAGGTGTGGCTTGTTTAATATTTAAGCTCTTTGAGTTGACTGATTCCTTTTAGCATCACAAATGCTGCCGTTAATATCAACTTCTCTTTCCACAGAGTGTGTTATGACTTTATTTATCTAATCTTATTATTTATGTGTTCAGGCAGTTGGACACTGATCAGAGTTGATGGCAGTGCATTTCTGCTATTGCAGTGGGTTATTACAAGTGCAGCTTTACTGCCATTTGTAAATACAGGTGTAATGTCTTTAAGCATGTGCATCCAAGAGCCTGTACTACTTTTATTGCATTTTTACTGACTTCCTTTGTGCCCTCTTCTTCCAATTTTTATTGATTTTTCATGATTACCTCCCTGTTCTGTCTTTTTTTTTTCACTCAGATGAAGTGGTTTGCTTTCAGCATCATCTGTGCAGTTTTCCAAATCAGTTACCAGAATCCAAAGCACTGGACTCTGTTGCCCAACAGTAAGTTTGATAGTTAGGAGAATCTGTCACCCTAAGTTTAAATGATTGATTCTTTTCAATCCCTTGAATGTGAATCTGTCTCCCGATAGTTCTGGTTTTGGAGGTGGATGGCACTTTGGCTGAGCAGAACCTGTTGTGTATGGAGTCGCCAGAGGAGCTCATTGGGAGTGCCAACCAGAGCCAAGAAATCTTTTGGAAGAAGAATGGAATAGATCAAGCTCAGAGGGGAAACTCATATCGAGTGCAGCTAGAGGAAAGCTTAGGGGGGGGCAACTACACCTGCCACAGTGAGGATGGATCTCTTCTCAATCATACTATTGTTCTCATCAAAGAAGATAAGAGCAAAAGGCGGAAGATACTAGTGAAAACTGACGAAGGTGTGTGCAAATTTGACACAAATTATACAGCTGAGAAAACTGGATACATTTTAAAGTATTTGTCTTGTGCTCTCTGAATCGTCTTGTTAGATTATCTCAAGTGCACGGCTCAAAATTACAGCGGCGAGTTCTACTGCTCCTGGACCTGGCACAGCAGCCGCAGTGGCAGAGTAGCATTTATCAAAGCTCATCGGTAAGCGCACGTTGTACTGCTGAAACACTTTCGGTTCTGCTCACCAATAACAACAATAAGTCATCATGTAGGAGCTGAGATTGCAGAAAGACATCCATAAACGCCCAGTTATGAAAGGAAACATGTTTGTGATTTTTAAAGGTCATGTACAGGGAACCGTATTCCATGTTTAAAAAAGATATGATAATAATAATACAGCTGCAAATGTTTGTCCATGAGAATCTTGTACAACCACTTGACTAGAAAAGTAAAAAAAACATGCATTTCTACAGTGTTCCTGACAGCAACGCAAAGTGCTCTGTCGATACCAGCGGCCAGTGGACGTGCTCCTCAGGTTACGGCAACTTCAGCTGTACCTTGAGCGACAACAGGATCTCCTGCCTGGACAAACAGCATTGCCCTTACGCCGAGGAGAGCAAGCAGATCTGCGTCACTGTGTTCGTGTTGAGCCAGCACTTTCTGTTGGAGGAATATTTTCAGCGCTTTTACTTGTCAGAGATTGGTGAGAATTCTTTGGAGGAAGCTTCCTCTTTTATGGCTTTTCATTGTTTTGGTCTTACTCTGGTGTTTTGCTTCCGTCTTAAACAGTGAAACCTGACAAGGTGGAGATTGCTCAAGTCAACACCACAGTGATACAGTGGAGTTACCCGAGCTCCTGGAGCAGCCCCTACTCCTACTTCCCTCTCACCTTCCAGATTGCACAGCTCAAGGATGGTTGTGAGAGCTGTGACAACCCTTGCAACAACTATCAAGTAAGTGCCATTTACAGACTGTAAATATTTCCAGAGGAAGAAATGAATATAATGATACACCATATGTGTTAATTGATATGATACAGTGCATGAAGGGTACATGTATAAATGCGTTGGGGTTTTTTTTGTTTGTTTTTTTAATTTCAGGCTTTGACACTCCACTCTACAGACACTTTTCAGTTCAAAGTGAAGCAAAGGGCTAAGGCTGTGTGCGTCAGAGCAAAAGATGCTTTCTCTTTCTCACAATGGAGCGAGTGGAGCCATAAAAGGTTGGTGCCACTCAGTACTGTAACATGGGACACTCGGCATCCGTTTCTTCTGTAAATCTTGCAAGCCACACGTTTTTCCCCATAGGTTGTGATCACATGTCAGAGTGCCGACTGCGTGTTGTCTCTTGGCCTTGTCATTTCCACTTTTTACATAACTCACCGATGGCTGTGGTGTGTTTTTGAGCCTTAAACTTCAGTCTGTCACAGTGCCAAATGATTCTTTTATTTCTTTTCTGTTTACAGGCTGAGGAACCACAGGAAGAAGAGGAACAAGCACCTGAACAAACGAATATAAAAGAGGAGAATCGTGGCGCTTTATATATTTATTTTACAGAATAATTTTTTTTATTTATTTTTTTTTTTTTTGTAATTTCTAATTGTGCAAGTAAATAAAGTTGAGTTTTGCTAAGCTTGGACTTTTTGTCACCTGTCTGTTGCATAATATTGGTGAAACCAAATATAAGCTACCAATCAAATTAACACATCACCCAGATTTCAGACATAATCAGGAGACACTATAGAAGTCATTCAAGAAATGACTGTAGCACTGTTTTCCTATCAGCTTTCAGAAAGGTCAGTGATGTAATATTAAACCCCATTTTGCAGAGAACAATGTTTGAATAACACATGTAGATGGAAATCAGGTGCACAGAATTTCTGTCCCTTCCCTAACCAGTTAGGTGAGAGTGTAGTTTTCGGTAGAAACTCCTCTTTGCTCTGGGACAAAAAACAAGTTTCATTAAAACAATTGTTATTAGTCAAGATCTGGCACCTGTGGTTTCCTATATGTGCTTCTTGCAAGGACACTTTTTTTTTTTTTTTTTTTCTCTATCAATTGCCTTCTCCATGGTTATATTACAAAATTATAATTTCAGATTAAATCATCACGCATCTGCTTTATACTGAACTAGCTGGCAGCTCTGACTTTTCCATGGGATTCTCTAAAGGACAATACTTTTCTGTAAGGTCAATATATAAACAATTTCTGCCAGTATTGATATATTAGTAGAGCAGCATTTTCCCTTAGCTAAATACAGTAATATCAAAACTGAGCTCAGAGTTCCTCAGCATGCTTGGTTTCGAACACCCCTATAAGAGGAAGCGCACATGTGATAATGTAAGCTTAGTCAAACAGCTCGGCAGTGACCTTTAAACAAAGGAATTGTCAATGTGATTAAAACTATTCAACACAATCTGGCATTTTCCTTTGCCAGTAACTCTTCTTCACAGTGACATTGGCACATCGCTACAAGCATGACTGGTTAACAGCCTAGCGCTGGTGGCAGTAATGTTTACCCTACACACTTTTTTTATATAGTTGAGGACAAAAACAGTGCCAGGCCTGAAAAAAGAATAATCCACAGTAGATGAGCAGTATCTGAAAGCCATGTCCTTAAGAAAAGGGGGGGGGGACATGCATGTGGTCCTTAAGTTTCAAATGAGACTCATCGGAAATGGTCTCAGTGGAAGGGTGACTGCCAAAAAGTCATTCTTAATGAAGAGAAACAAGGAGTAAAAGGCTGAGGTATGCCAAATTACACAAGTATTGAACTGAAAAGCATGCAGTGGCGCACTATCAGTCATGGATTGGCCTCCTCAGAGCCTGGATCTCAAATTTATTGAAACAGTGTAAGATAAACTGGACAAACAGCATAAAAGGCAGCCAACATCCAATAAAGATCTTTGAATGTCCTTCAAGAAGCATGGAGAACTCTTCCTAAAAACTACTTCAATGACACAAAAGGTTGCCTAAGAGAGTTCAGGCTGTGTTGAAGAATAAAGGTGTCCATACCAAATATCAAGCTCGTTAGAATTCCACAAAATATATTATTGCCCGATATGCTGTGTTTCCATTTATGTGTCCAAATGTCTGAATAAATTGTTGAAACTACTTCCCATTTTCCAAGCAAAATAGAAAGAAATGAGAGATGGTTCAAGACTTTTCCAAAGCAATATAGCTATAAAGAATTCTGTGTTTAATACTGTGTAATGTTCACCTGTAGTTATAACCTCTCCTATGAAACTATCTTATGCAGTTATAATAGTTTGCAATACCAGTACCCAGTCACTGATGCCCACTAGGACTTTCTTGGCAAATATATTGATAAAAAATATTATTCTCAAACACTATTTAAATATGTTTGTATGTCAAATGTTGATGTTAAAAAAATAGCTTTTAGCTTATTTAATCCCCGTTATACAATGAAAAGGGCACGCAAACACACTTTAGTGTCTTGTGGCTCTAAAAAGTTCAGTTCAGCAGTTCACTAAATTAATGTTTACTGGTATTGGTGTGTGTGTGTGTGTGTGTGTGTGTGTGTGTGTGTGTGTGTGTGTGTGTGTGTGTGTGTGTGTAAAGGGTCCTAACAACCTGAAACTCCAGTCTAATTGTTAATGAAGTATCATTTAGGACCAAATTTCCATGTCACATGCAAGAAAAGTCCAAATAAACAACATCAGACCTAGTGAATCATAAGCGACTCTTGTGTGCATTGGTCTGTAGGTTATGGTTGTTTGTCGCGAGGCCGTGGTAGCTGTCGCGAAGCTGTGGTGGCTGCTCTGTTCACTTCCCCCATCTTAAAAAAGCAGAAGAGGTTAAGTGACATAATGACTTTCGGGGCGAAATACCAAACAAAAAAAAAAGATATGACAGTCCTGATCTACGTTTTAGTTGTCTGCATGTGACAGAGAGTATTTGTTACATTTTTGAGAAATGTTTCAACTTTTATGCTTATGAAAAAGTAAAAGAATACTATGATTTATCTTTAATTTTTCATTTTTAAAAGTGGAAATCTTCTTTAAAAAGCTTCTTTAAAAACACTAAATCGGTATCTTAGGGTTATAGTAGATAGGCCTCTGAGGTCAAATGAGACTTTATGAATGCTATGACATGATCTTTTGATAAGTGATTAAATTAGATCCTCACTGGTTGCAATAACACTTTTACTGGCAGTTAATCCATTAGTTATTCTTTGATTGATGTAAACCATCAGAAAATTATTAAAAACAAAGGCTAATTGTGATTTACCCACGCTAACGCTGACATCTTACCACTGACATCTTTCTAATCTAGTCAGACCACAAACCAAAGATTTTAATTGACTTGCATAAAGAACAAAATATCAAATCTGCACACTGGACTTCAATATATCATCGAAACAATCTTGTGTTTTCAGCTTTAGTTTATAGTAGGTGTAATTTAAAGGAGACGTCTGTGAGGAATTATAACATTTGCAGCGAACATGACCTCAGCTCCAATCTAACCACAATGCTGAATGCATCACGTGTTACATTAGCCACGTGGTCTGACTGGAACAGCATACAGTGTGTCTCTGATTAATGTAGGTCAAAGGGCATGAATGAAATCAATTTGTATGTTTCACAGCTGTCAGTACGGTAAATACAATACTGTTGGTTGTGACTAAAGACAAATAGAATACTTGGTTCTGACATAGTCAGTTTCTTACAGTTTCTTCTAAACCAAGTAAAGATAGTTTCTGTCTCAGTTTCAGTGTA
The DNA here is from genome assembly GCF_041146795.1 of Maylandia zebra. NCBI lineage: Eukaryota > Metazoa > Chordata > Actinopteri > Cichliformes > Cichlidae > Maylandia > Maylandia zebra. The sequence continues at coordinate 34,635,356 of NC_135168.1, forward strand.
TGGATGGATTCTTGTGCAGAGCTGGTAGAGTTTGATTTATATGCAGTTTAAATAATTGTCTCACCTGTCGGAAAACATGAAGGGCACAGCCTGATACCCACTACAGAGTCACTGTTCTTTGCTTCCACTTAGTTCTACTTTTGACATTTTTATATACATGTATTTATGTGTATACATGTGATGTGTGATGTGATGTGTCACTTACGCCTAGTCTTTAAAAAAAATTAAAAATTGCTTAAATTGTCTCTGTGGGGTTTACACTGTGGCCAACATATCCACGGAAATGGGTTTTTATAAGCAAAATGAGGAATGATTATGACTTCTATAAGACAAGGTCATCCTTACTGAGCCCATCAATAGCAATTGGGGGGGGGGCAAGGTCATGTTTTGGTACACTGAGTGTATATTGTGTGCACATAAAAATATTGTTTCTTTCTATATTTTGAACAGTTTAACTTTTAAACACTTGGTTTAAATACACAACAGGATTAGATTAGATTAGATTAGAATTGCTTTCATTCATCGCTGCCGTCTTACTGACCTTATCCACTCATTTCCTGACTATGACAATCATGGTACAGAAATGCAGCCACATGGACATGCTATGCAAGTGCTGCTGAGACTTGATGGCCCTCTTGCGTCGTGTGATGTCTTTTTTACCCCACTAGATGGCAACATTGCACCTGATACGTGTGCTTTTCATAGGTCTTGACCTGAAATGAAACGAGACTGGGGATTGCTAGAGATATGTAGCCTAAAGGACTGAAAAATGTACAGCACTCATTTTTCATCACAGCAGTTTATTAAATTTCTAGTCAATATTTGCTGACGCTATAAAAGCACTTTAGGAACAACAATTATACTTGTTTTTTCCTTTCATGTTTTATGCTGATATTAAAATGGATCGAGTCTACTGGTGGCTTGACACGTTTTAAAAGGCAAACACCTATATTTGTCCACTTTATGTCGACTGGAGAGCATATTGTAAGACATACGCTCCGCTCTCATAAGCATATGCCCTGATTTTACAACTAGTGATTTTTACGAGTCTTCCGTTCAATCAGGCCATTATTATCATCAGCCCAACCTTTTTGATTTACAGGAACATCTGGCTGTACAAGAGACGGACTGCAGCGCCTACAACTCCTTTCTCATCAGTTACTTCAAAACGTCTAAATCACGCAGGGAATTTTAATAGCCTTCCCATATGTGGACACTTGAACATGAGTCCTCGTCAAGTGTCCTATACGCACACACATATGCAGACGCACCTTTACATCATTTAAATGGCGTGCGCATTCCTGTTTGCGAGTAAGGACCTGAGATATTTTGCAAACCTTACGTCCGGGTGCCAAGGAGTTAGTAAATCGCGGTATTAGCATGGCTGGGAGATCGGGGCCCAGACTGGCATGCCTGTTTTTGGATACTGGGACAGTGATATTTGGGGTAACCGTGTGCGTTGGTGTTTGGGGATATAAATATACGCCACCCCGGAGGCCTCCGGTGTTCGCGCGGGCCTGCATGCCGACCAAGGCAGACAGATCACTTTGAGGGAGCCACAATCAAACAAATGTGCTGAAGGATAGATATGAACTTGTGTGTGTGTGTGTGTGTGTGTGTGTGTGTGTGTGTGTGTGTGTGTGTGTGTGTGTGTGTGTGTGTGTGTGTGTGTGCGCGCGCGCAAAAAAAAATCGTGAGAGACTTTTTATCACTATTTATTGTGTCGTGTACTCACGTGGTAGGGTGCTCATATTTCTCCTCCCACAGCAGGAGACATAAATAAACAGCTACAGAAAATGATGAGATGATTGCCGCGGGTTTGGTGTCTAACCTTGACCGTTTATGGCATTTCTCGGCGGTTTGCTGGTCGCTTATTATGCCGAAAGGTCACTCAAAAAGTAATAGTTAAAAACAAAGTAAAACTTGTTTGGGGTTATTAGAGTGCCAAAATATATAACCTCATAATTCCAAATAGTCTGTATTTTGTTTTAATTATACGTGAGCTTTTTTCCCTGAGCCCGCAACCGCCAGCATCAACGTGTCAGACTCTTTCATTTGAGCCGTTTTTTGATAAAATCTTAATTTTCAGATATAGCCTCCTGATAAAAACAACAAAACCAAACGACTCTTTCATCCTTTCCATTTCATTATAATTATGCAAACAGTACTTAGTGAGCAGATGCCTCCCCCGGACAATTCAATTTGACAATTTAGAAATGACTCTAATGATCGGAGGAAAACCAGGACTGGCGAGCAAAGTGGGGAGAGCTGCAGCAGCATCCTCATTTCCTGCTAGAGCTGCTGGATTTGTTCGTCCGGTCTTCATGCATGTGGGCTCACCGCGCAGTTTCATGGCTCCGTGAGCAACCATGCAAATTTTTTGTCACACTTTTTTTCTTCATCTCTTTTTTTGTGCTGTTATTGTTTGTGAGCAGTTGCTTTTGAGTGACTGCAAATTTCTTTTTGGGCAGCAGGACGCAGAACAGTTTAGCTGTAATCCTCATATTTATGTTGGATTCAGCATTTAGTCCCGCAAGATTTATGTAATGCATCTAATCAAAGCTAATTTCAAACCACCGGGCTGTAACACAAAATTGTGCGCAGCGGCTGCCAGGCTCTGTTTTTTCTTTTTTCTTTTTTTCCTTTGGTGCGCTGAAACTTTGTTAAGCCCATAATCTGCCGGAGTTGATACTCTGAATGAACACTTGGACTTCTCCGTGCAGTTGATTCCGAATCTCGTGTGAAAACAACAAGACGGAGCTTCAGTTTAAAAAAAAAATACAAATAAATGTTTGAATAAAGTCCTTTTTCTCCACAGCACACGCGTGCAGAATGTGGACAATTAAAATATTGGTTTTTTGGTTGTTTGATGTTGAATTAATCTGAGACATATACGCATAAATCTGCGCGCAGATGGTGAGTGCTTCTCGGATTGTTTCACTCCACTAGTGCATGCTTTGTCACATAATAACGAGACAAAAACGAAAAAAATGTTTGTATATGATCCTCATTAGAACATTTAATCAGAATCTGTTTGGGCTTTTTGCAGATGGATGCGGGGATATTTCGTGGCGTGCAGTTTCTCTTGCTCTTCTCTTTGCTCACAGACGGAAAACTATATGGATCAAACTAACTTCCTCCCTGGAGCTGGTGTTTGATTGCCATGAACATATTAACTGTCAGCTCTAAACACTAAACACAAAAAAGATTTAACACGCACACATCACGCACGCACAGAGAGAGAGGGAGAGCGCGCGCAAAGCTTCAGGCTAAGTGGCTGGGGCGGGACAGTGCGCGGAGCGAGGCGGGGACAGAAGGCAGGCGGGCGGGCAACGTGGTGGTCGGGTTGGTGGACAGATGATTGTCCGCTTTATTAACTATGTTTGAGGCGTGCAGACCACGCCTCCTTCACCTACTAGTCCTCCCCTTTGCGTGCAGACCACGCCTCCTTCACCTACTAGTCCTCTCTCCTGTTTGGCATCCCAGAGATGGTCCAAAGTGATTCCTCAGGGAAGGAAAAAGAGCGCAAATCACCCGAGCGGGAGATGAGGAGGAGTTGAGCCGCTGCTGCCCGGGACTGCCGCTTAATTGCGCGTAATCTTCCGTTTCATTCATCTGAGCTGAGAGAGAGAGGAGGGGAAGACTTTGTAAATAAGGAAACGGAGCTAAGGAAAGCGAAACGCGTTTTCATCTCCTCGTTTTTCGTTTTCTCTTTGGACTGTTTGTTTGCAAAGAAAAAAAAGAAAAGAGAGAGAAAGAGGGGGAAACTGACATTTTTGCTCGCGTTTATGTCAGCTGCACCTTGATCCCGGGGACTGTCGCCAACTCAGTGCAGCCTCTCATCCTGCGCTTCCCCCCTCTTTCATCGTTTCTCACGCTGTTCATCTTCACACAGCTGCTGCTTCCCCACTCCGTTTTCCTTCTGGAGTCGCTGACACGAGGTGCAGCTAACCTCGGATGCTGACAGCTCCCGGCCTCCCTTTATTCTTTCTTTCTTTTTTTCCCTTCCACATGTCGCATCTTTTGTTTACTTTGAGAAACACGCCGCAACTAAACGCCGAGTGAAACAGACCACGCTACTTTGCTCGTTCTGACAGCGCGATCAAACAGACAAGCAAGAGGAGGGGAGGCAGGAGGGGAAAAGAAGAAGAAGAAGAGAGAGAGTGAAAGGAGGGAGCCGAGGAGAGGAGGAGAGAGAGAGGGGGGAGAGAGTGAGTGAGAGATAGAGACAGTGTGAAGGTGCGTTTTGATGTTTGGCATCCACGAGAGCATCCAGAGGAGTGGGAGTAGTATGAAAGAAGAGCCCATGGTGGCCGGGATGAACGCGGTTCGGACATGGATGCAGGGCGCCGGGGTGCTGGACGCCAACACAGCCGCCCAGAGGTGAGCCCAAGGCGGCCTTGGCGGTGCGCTGACTGCGGGGCGTGGAGACCGGGGATATGGGGGGGAGAAAAGCCGCTCAGATCTGCGGTGTTAAAGACGGGAGAGCGGCTGCATCACTTGGGGCAGCACGAGTCCCCAGAGGACGCAGTTGTGGGATAATCACCGCTCCCCCTCCAGGCATTTCAAGCCCTTTTCCCCTCATTTTTCTCTTTCTTTTTTCTTTTTTTTTTTAGCTCAAAGTCCGACTTACTAAAATATTGTATGTGCCTCGAAGTTTTTTATTTAACGGATTTCAGGAAGAAGGGGCTGTAACAGTGACTAAAACTCCAGGGCGAGCGGGGTTTAAATGTTCCCTCAGCATAACTTTAGTTTGAAAAAGTGAGCGCTGAGTTTTGCTTAGACTTTTCAGCTCACTTTGTTGTTTACTCCTCCTTTATTATTCATATTATTAGTAGTAGTTGTGATTTTGTTGTGATAAAACCGAGTAGCTTATGTGCATATAGAATTATATTTTTCAGGTCTACAATTTCGCAGTTTTCCCACAAAATAAAAGAAAGTGAATTTGATTTCATTAAAGCTGCAGTAGAAAGTAATGACGCTAACATGGACGACAGGCCTACCATCGAGAGAGCAACTGATGTGTCCAAATTATGACGTTAATATTAAATAGTACGTCGAAGCAATTTAACTTTACGCTTTAACATTTAGCCATATTTCTGTAATTATTGTTGATGAAACTGCAGCTTTTTTATTCAACTGCACAGAGACGAATTATGCCAGCGATGAGGTTGAATCTGAGGGCAGGTTTCTGTCGTGCTGTGATTCTATTTTCTTCATTTTATTCTTTTTTTTTATTTTTATGTATATATATTTTTTCAATGCCCGTCGTTTTGGATGCTAGTTGGTCTGTGCTTGTGTCCGCAGCGGAGTGGGTCTCGCTCGGGCACACTTCGAGAAACAGCCGCCCTCCAACCTCCGCAAGTCCAACTTCTTCCACTTCGTCCTGGCTTTGTACGACAGACAGGGTCAGCCTGTGGAAATAGAGAGAACCACTTTCGTCGACTTTGTAGAGAAGGAAAAGGTGAGTTTGCAAATTAAATATACAAACACACACACACACACACACACACACACACACACACACACACACACACACAGATATATATATATATATATATATATATATATATATATATATATATATATATATATATATATATATATATATATATATATATAAGCCTTATTATTTATTTTCATCGTCTCACTGCCTGTAATAAAATATTCAAAGGAAAGAGTACAATGTTTAAATTGCAGCGAAGCATCGACTGACGCCTGACAATATAGTCTAAGTGATAAATTACCAAACGCACACAGCAGGGATTATTACTCCCGAAGGCTTTCCTGATGTGATTTTTAGACGTGGGTTCCTAAAAAAATATAATACTTTCAGACTTCTGATTATATTTGTCATTACTCTGACTTTCTTCATAGCTGCAAAATAATGAATATTACACATATTTACAGCAACTTTTGCGCTCATCTACCGAGAACCATATTGACTTTTATATTCTGTGACAGCTCAGCACAGCATGCAGCCCATTCCTGCAGGTGCTCTCCTGACAAGCTTCTTCATTTTCACATGTTTTTTTAAATTTTCTTTAAAAAGGGAACTTTCAATATTAGTCTTTGAAGTCACATCGATATAGGAAAATGTTTTACTTATTAATAAGTGCTGCATTTATTAGCATTTAACAACGACTTCTTTATAATTAATTATAGTCAAATGTTTTTGTGCTGCCCAATAAGAAGACGTTACACATTGCGCGTTGTCGTGTTGGGAGGAGATAATAAATGTGTAGGAAGTTGTATCATTTTAAAAATAGGAAATAAAATAAAATGAAGCTGTGGGAGAACGGTAGAATAGTTTAGGTTACAAAGCTTAAAAACAAATTTAAAAAACAGTGTTTTAAAAAAACAAAAAACAAAAAAACAATTAATTATTAAGAAGTTGGGTTTCTTATTCTTTGTCAAATAGCCTCATTAAAAGTTACGGATTCCTTTTTTTTATTTTTCTAACTCTTCTCTGCAAACTCGATACGAAGAGGTGAGAGAGAAATGAAAACTTAATTTCACTGTAGATATGAAGTTATGATATTTCGCTGATGTAAAATATATATATATATATATATATATATATATATATATATATATATATATATATATATATATATATATATATATATATATATCAAGTTGTAGACATGCAGTCGAAGTACCAGGACGAGGTGGCTCGCTTGTCTGCTTGCTTTTACCGGGTCTGGTTTAATTTTCATAGGAAATGACGGGGGAAAAGACCAACAATGGGATCCATTATAGACTTCAGCTCCTCTACAGTAACGGTGAGTTTGGTTTCCATAATTTTTATGGAGCAATAACAGAAGCAGCGTGTCAATGAAACGTCAAACGCAAGTGAGAAAACTCTGGAAATAAATGTTTTAGGTGGTCACTTGGTTGAGCTTCGGTTTAGAGGTTTTATAGTTTTCTTCTATGGATTTATTAGCTTTCAGGCAACATGAAAGATGATAACTTCAGATATTTTTAAATTATTGCATTATTACTCATAAATGAAAAAACAAAAGCATGTTTTTTAATTATTATTTGTATTATTTATGTATTTATTTATTGCTGTTTCATTTGCTTCTACCAATAAACGCAGTGTATTTCTCTTTAGGAGTAAAAAACTCCAAGCTGCAAAATAAAACGTCTTCCTTTTAAACTTTTTTTTTTTTAAAGTCTTCCTTCCTTCGTTGAACAATTAAGTTGTATTGATTATGTTTTAGTAGACTCCTGCTGTGCTTATTTTCAGTCTTAAGTTGATACTAAATATTTATGCAGATAAAATCAACACAGTAAAGACAGCAAATTGAATTTTCAAGTTCCAACCAAACTGACAGCGTGCAACAAATACTGAAAGTCATTATTAACAGTTTAGACTCATCGTTTCCATGAAGTGGCTCGCAGGGGAAACCAGAAAGAATACATTTTGTGCTCAGAGAGATTCCCCAGCCCGTAAACGCTTTGACTTTTTAACGTGTGTGTGTGCAGGGATCAGGACGGAGCAGGACTTGTATGTTCGTCTCATTGACTCTATGACTAAACAGGTAAGACGTGCTTCCTTAGACTAAAAAACAACAAAAAATGAACTCTACAATGGTTTGCTGGCTCTGTTGATCTGACTGTTGCCCCCACCCCACCCAGCCACCCAAACCCAGCCACCAACCCCCTCCTCTTGCCCCCCCCCCCCCATGCATGCCTGTGTCTGGGACCCTCAACTTCAGCACAGCACAGCCTGCTTGATAAACGACCTGTCTTACCTGTGGAATACATTTACAGAGGCCCAGAAAAGTAGAGGACATGTGTCCTCATATTCTACCTCTGCACAGCAGCTAGTGAGGGTGTGTGTGTGTGTGTGTGTGTGTGTGTGTGTGTGTGTGTGTGTGTTTTTAACAGGCAATATATAAGTGTGTGTTCACATGAATGTGTGTGTGTGTGTGTGTGTGTGTGTGTGTGTGTGTGTGATTGTGAGTGTGTGAATCTCTCGGTCGTGGCGATGTGTTAGTGTTTGAGAGAGACAGTGATGCATGCCAGCTCACTCTTTGAGGACCTTGACCCTCATTTCCTCAATGTGAAACAGAACAAACTATCCCAGAGTGTGTTATTGCCAATTCAATCGCACAAAGAAATACAGAGCAGCTCATGTGGGCTGGCGCACTACTGAGGGATTTCACCGCTCGGATGAATTAGACAACGAAGAAAGTGAGCCTCTTCAGCGCTGTTTTGATATCAGGTCTTTTGTTTTGCCAATTCTTCCTCTGGTGCCATTAGGCTTGAAGAGAGTTTGTCTGAGATTGAAAAGAGTAGGAGGAGATGTTGTTTGTGCGAGAGCGTGTGTGTTTGCATGTTTATCGGCGCCCGCACGCGTGTGTGAGTGTGTGTGAGATTGTGTTTGTGTGTGTGTGTGCAGGGCGATCACAGCCCTGGAGAGCATGTTGAGTGGGGTTGGAGGGGTAACCAGACTAGATTTTTGGACGCTGTGCTGTATGGACCAGATGGTGCACTATACTCCAGTCTGGCAGTCCAACTGCTCACTGTACACCACGTATAAACATACGTGCATGCACAAACACATATGCACGAGCAGTAGTACACACACACCAACAATTTTGCTCTTACTGTCTCTGTCAGAACAGAGAGTTCCTGTTCAGGAGGACTGGATTCCCACGATACACAGATTTGCCAGATAGACAAACACTACTCCCAGATGAAAGACACACACACATGCACACACATCTTTCTGTTTTTTACTTGCCCCCTGCATCGTAGTTTGACTTTTTTTTTTCTCTTAATACACCACTGAAAAAATGTAAACTACAATCATTTTAACTTTCTGTTATCTTTCCCCCTCCCCTTTCTTTAGGCCATTGTTTATGAGGGCCAGGACAAAAATCCAGAGATGTGTCGGGTGCTGCTGACCCATGAGATCATGTGCAGGTAAAACGCAAAGCATTTTATACCACATTTCTCACTCCGAAGATGTCTTTGTTGGTGTAAAGAGGGGGCAAGGACATGAGGAGCGCTGCTAAATTGCAATAGAAATCTTATCATTTTCCTCAAAGTGGGTTGGGGAGACGGGCCCTGGCCTATTTCTGTTGTGCGTGTATGTGTCGGTGTGTATGTGCGCGTGTGCATCCCTCTCATGTTCAGCTAATTAGGACAAGGAAAAGCTCATTACTCAAACCCATCCTCCTCAGTTTGTGTAATACATGCAGTTTGCTGTGTCCTGACAGTGAGCTATGTGCAGAGGGAGACAGACTCAAATTACACATAAAATAAAGACACACACACACTCAGTCAAAAGTAGTAAGCTGGGAGGACTCTCACAGTCTCGTTGCATGCATTCACAATCAATAAAGGCATCACACAGCGTGCGATTGTCTCTTACAAAACCAGCCATCTAGAAGAACATGTAAGAATTGCATGGAGAAAAATGGCTAGTGGCAAAGTGTAGACACTTCCTGGTTATCACACAAGGCAATTTAGACCACTTGTTTTCATATGCTGCAGGAAACGGTCGAGATCAGAAATCTGATCTGGCTCTCCAGTCCTCTTGTCCTGGGGGACTTGAGAAAGCAGGGGGAGGGTCAGTCTCTCTCCAGCCTTCTCTCACTTGCTTCGATGTCTTTCTTCATCTCCTCCCACACACACACACAGATACAGTAGATGCACACATGTAGTCAGACACAGGTACACACAGACATGCAAAGGCTCAGGTGAGCAGACAAGAGAGAGAAAGGTAGACGCAATGATACTTTTTGGGGGGGAATACAGAAGGGGGGGTGTCGACGACACACAACACGCTGTTACATAGCGGTGCAGTCAAATGATTCAGAAAGGACTCGTCACATCAGTATGCAACCCCCTTCTACCCGGCATGCACTACTCTCCAGGTCCAGTGGGACCACTCTGTGACCCACTTCTGAGAGAGAGAAAGAACAAGCGAGAGGGAGAGGGAGAGAGGCGGGATAGAGGGAGGGGACGAGCACTGAGGAAAAATAGAGAACATAAGATGTCTGGTTTTGTGATGTCTGACAGAAATGGAGCTAACCTGAGCCCTGGAGGCTAATTCAAGTTTTTATCCAGTCCCATTCAAGCTCGTTCCCGTTCTCCTCCAAACTTTGCCTAAAAATCGCCCGGCTGATCTCGCCTACTGTAGTGCAAAAGCCCCAGTCTTACCTTGACAAGCTAAACAGAAATCCAACCCATGCTTCCTCTTGAACTCCACAAAAGTCTCACGCCCCCTTTACTCCCACATCCCTCTCCTATATGCTCATCTGCTTTCTTCTCCCCTTAATGCTGCACCTTATCTTGCTCTCGCTGCTGTTTGCATCCAGGTGACTAACCCCCCATCCTTTTTTTTGTCTCATCCCCATCCCCTGCAGTCGATGCTGCGATAAGAAGAGTTGTGGCAACAGGAACGAGACCCCATCAGACCCTGTCATCATCGACAGGTAAGCAAACTTTGCCCTTTGACCCCGGCACGATGATGCGCTGTCACCGCAAACACAAGTGCAGCAGGTATAACTGTGGAGGGGTGTGTGAAACAAGCGCTGTGGGCCAAGTACAGGAGCAGTAAATAATGGCAGAACATACAAAGCATGACGAGAAGCCATTTCAATTTTTAGCGAAAGAAAGCAGTTGGAAGGGGTCTTTGACATGTGATTTGGCTGAGAAATTGCAACCTGCAGGCCTAATAAAGCAGCCACAGGTTGTTTTCTGGGGGTTTTTGAGGAGCCATAATTGTCTGTGTAAGCAGAAAGTGTGAAACGGCAGTAAATTATATTCCAGCTGTATGTTTGTGTTAGTGTGTTTGCGTGCGTGAAGTGGAGGAGCAATCACGGAGCAGTCGAGCTCTGCTTCAAGTGTGGTCAAACAGCGTTTGTGTGGTCGTGCTGATGACTTAGCTGATGAGCAGTTAGGGTTACAGCTACTACGCTCTGGTGTGTGTATTTCTGTGTATAAATCTCACTCGTGGATGGCTATTGTTAGCTGGGTTGTTTTTTTTTACACACTCACAGTCTTTTGCCTTTCTTCTGCTGTCATAAACTACCTCTGACTGATGCAGCAGCTTGCAGGATTTATAGTCAGAGAGATTTACTGTCCGGCCTCTGCCATGTGTGTGCGTGTGGCACGCGGGAGGACGAGGGAAGGTATTTTGCTCGTACTCGAGCTGTTCTCGTTCGTGCAGATTTAAGGCGGTTCTGATCAGGACTTAAAGAGAGCTGAAGAGACTTTCCATGAAGGAATTTGGAATGTATTTTCTGATATTCAACTATGTCCTAGCCACTGCGTCATTGGGTAAAATGAGGCAGATTGTAGTCTATCTGATGTCTGATTTGAATTTGTCACATTTGAGTGTATTTGTGTGAGTGTTAATGAGGCAGTGACCTGTGCTATCTGATGAACACAGCTGTCCCGTTCTCACTGCTGCTCTGTGGAAAGCTACTTTTTTACCTGTGCGAGTGTGTGTGTACATATATATATATATAAATATATATATTTATGTGTGTTCAAGTTTGTGTGTGTGCATGCGCCACCCTTGTTCCGCTCCACTGAAGCAGAAGGCCTCACCTCAGCGCTCCCTGAGACAGCTGCACCCCACCACGTGGCCTCAGACAACACGCCTGCCCATCACTCTGTGCCATATTTCTGATTTTTGTTTTTCATGTGTGCATACTTGTTGAATTTCTCATCTGCACGCTCCGTTGCTCCGTCTTCACGGACGCCATGTGAAAACTTTTTCTTTGGGTTTGCCGCGGTTTGAGCACGACCAGCCTTAAGTGAAGCGGCCTGATCCTCCCGCCAACAGCTTTTCCAACACTGAGCATGTGTTGTGGTCGCTCGCTGGCGGTATTCCCCTGACGCCTGATGGCTCAGGTGTGAGGGCAGCATTAACGAACAACAAATTAGAACAGGGGGAGAGAAAACAACAGCAATATCTCTGTTTTCCTCTCCAGCGAGCACTCTTTCTGGACAGCAAAATAGGTCAGGTGAGAGGAGAGCAGTTAGGAAAGGTTGGGGGGGTAGCTAGTTTTTAAAAGAGGGGGGGGGGGCAAAGGGGATTAAGCAGAGGAGGGTTTATACGTTTGCTCATTTAGTACCAATATATTCTTGGCAATTGTAATAATCAGGGATTCATAAACAAACAAACAACTGTGAGGCTGAAACTGACTCAATTACCATGAGCTCCCCTCCTTCAAATTCATAAAGAAATACCATCAGCAGCCCCTCTCCACCCTTGAAGTTATTTAGTTCGTTAAATAAGGGCTCGTTAGCCCTCTGCTGTTTCTCAGAGATGATTAGATTTTACAGCCCTAATTAGCTGGGCTAGCTCTAACTCTTCTGGAAGAGTAATGGGTCTGATTGCCTAATTAGCTCTCTCTCGTTAAGATTGGAGAAACAGGCCACTGCAGCAAAACCACGGGAATGAGGAAAAATAAAGTCAGCTAATGAGAAACTTATTTGATTGTTAGGAGAACAAATCTGGTACAGTGTGGATTGGCAACGCTTTTGGGTACTGTACTCGCTCACCGGGAGAGTCTCAGCCCTTTCTTTATCTCGTCCCCACCCACCCCCTCTGTTGAAAAGAGAATTTGTTTGGGCTTTAAAGCATCTACGAGGAGCAATATGCTTCAGATGTTTTGTTAAGAAGCGTATTTGTTTAGGCAGGAGTCGCTTTAACGCGACGCCAATCTGTACCGCTTTCTTGGCTGTTTTGATTTAGGACTATCGTGGCTCGCGTTGTCATCTCTCTCTCTGCTGTCTGATGTGGATCAGCGCTGAGGAAGGAGAAGAAGAAGAAGAAGAAAGCAACTCGTGCCATATTTTATGTATTTAACCTCAGTAGCAGCGAGTTCTTGGAAATTCAGTCAGACCTTGACATGACACATTGAGTCTGTGCTTGACACTGGGCAGGAGAAGCATCTGAAAGGTGTGATGCTCCTGTGCTTCTGCTCCCCAGGGAAACATGTGTGGTCCACTTTAGCCTCTTACAGAAGCAGGATAATATGAGGGGGAGCCCTTAACCCCTAAACCTCCACTTCCACTTCTCCCCATCACTCTCGGTTAGCATGGGGTTAATCTTATTCAGCCACAGTGTATGATCGCTCTATCACGTGCCCTGATGGGCCCCAAATCACAAACACATTTCCCTCTCACCCATGTAAAGCTTTTTTTCTCTCCCTCCCTCTCTCTGAGTCTTATGTTTGTCTTCTCACTGAACTATTTTAGTATATGCACTTGGTATAATTGTGGACAAATGTGTCAGCCCTATTTGCAGTGGAGGGGGTATGGCAATCCCTCCAGCACCATGTGTCCTCTCCTGCCTCTTACCACCTGTGTCCTGTAGCCCTTTCCTGCTCATCCAGCTCCCATAGGCCTGCTGCAGGGTGTCCCCGAGGCTGGGAGAGCCTCTCTGGAGGGGTGGGATAGAAACACTCTGTGACCAGCGATAAGAATCCACTGGTTATCATGCGTAGCCCGCAATCCCTCTTCCGTTTGCAATGCCAGGACGGGCACAAAGCGGTGTCAAGTTTACATGTACAGACAATGTTATTTCAGGTTTATTGCTGTTTTTTCTTTTCTTTTTTTGAGGGTGTGTTGGTGTGTTTGCCTTTGCACACACTCCTGCAGCCCGCTGTTGATGTGGCCCATTTCCTCGCATGCGTGTCTGTGCTTGTGTATCCGCATCAGTGTTGGTTATTTCCCCAGGAGCAAGTGTGTGTTTTGATAGAGGCCATTTCCTGACAAGTGTGTGTGTGTCTTGAGTGAAGAATGTCGGGCAGGAAGTGCTCCTCCCGGGGAGGGTGATGTCATGGCCGACAGCTTCCTGTTCTCTGAGCCAGTGGAACAGGCTGACTCCTCAGCTTCACGGTGGGTAGTTAGCACTTGTGAACCAGGTTTTGGTTCACCTATCAGCTGTGTCGGGTCTACACCTTTGCTTAAAATAAAACACAAATAAACATCGGGTCAGCGTTTTTTTAAACACATCATTTTTCCAGGCTCATGTATGGCTAGTTTATCTCAGGTCCCTCTCTTGCAAGCAGGGAACCCCCTTATTGTTTTGGTTGTTATGTTTGGATGTACTTCCTGGGGTGAGAGGTCATGTGTTGCCTTGGCTGGGCTAACGTGCACTAGTGAATAATGTATGTCATTGACTTTATGTCAGCCCTGCCAGCCCCCCAAGCAGAGCCCACCCATGTTTAATTCATCCATCTCATTTGTGTGTGTGTGTGTGTGCGTGTGCCTGCAAATATGTGTGTGTGTGTGTGTGTGTGTGTCATTTAGAGGCCCAGTCTGCACCTGTCCAGCCATTAGCCCCCTTCTCATTTGCATTTGATGCTAATGCGGTTTACTGGCAGTGCCTTCCGTCCCCGTAGCTTAGTTTCATTTTCATATCCATGACTGTGTTAGTGAGAAGGTGAAGGCTCACACTTGCACCGCAGTGATCCTCTCACTGTACACGCTGACACCTGAAGGTCTTTATCATTTGCTTTTCTTTTCCACATCTTGGGTCAGTTTTATTTTATGCAAGATTGTGATTCTTTTTTTCTTTCCCTTTTTTTTTCTCACAGCTGGTTTTCTGTTGTCCATCTGACCACCTATCAGTAGTTTGGCATTTCTCTAGGAGGGAAAGAGAAACTAGAAACACCCTGGGAGTGACACTTGCACGTTCAAGTTGTGTTGCACTGTCTCCCCAGCGACTTTTTTTGTTTCCGTCATAACTTTTATGATCTCGCCTTGGCTTGATTTGTTGCCTTTCTTTATTTTATTTTATTTTTTTTGGGGGGGGGGGGGGGGGGGGGGGGGGGGGGGTAATGTGCATTTTCTTTTTTGTGCAGTCTTAAGCAGGATGCTATGGGAGGCTTTGAAAAGTACTGGCCCTTAGCTGGATCTGGTTGTTTGAACGGGGCTCGGGGGCAAAGAGGCGAAGTTGCCGGCTCATCGATATGCAAGCAGAACTCCCCTACCTCAGGTGCTAACGGCCTTGCAGAGCTGCCTGAGCTGCCTCCAGCCCAAGTGCACATGCAGGCATGCGCATGCCCAGTTGCAAGGAATCCACAGGCGTTCAGAAATATAGCATGCACAGATGTACACTGACCTGCAGCTTTTTGCATCTGTTTGCTTGTGTTCTTCCCCCCCCCCCCCCCCCTTGCATTGGAGGAAAGCATGTCCCCAGGGTACGGGCAGCTACGCTGATTGACAGCAGGGAGTTTGGAGGTCGAGGAGCCTCTAAAACAGCGCTGCCACTTTCTCTCTCATACAAACCTACAACCTCCCCCCAAAAGCTGTCTCACTTTTATTTGCGATAAATTACCACGCAATTCTCAGAGTTTATGCCTGGGAATTGTTCTGGGGGGGTGAGTTACTTCGTATCAAATTAACCCTGGATAAGTTCGTTTTGTGGAAAGGAAACAATTAGGTACATGTTGAACACATTATTTTATTAATGCTTTTTGTGGGCATGTGTGTGTTTGTGTGTTTTTGTTTGCTTAATTCTTTCCCCCAATAAACTAAAACTGAGCTGCAATCCCACTTTATAGGTATTTAAGCTGATTCTCTCCCCCCTGCTGAATGAAGGTAACAGCCAGTTTATTAGTCCATATAAAACATAATTTACAAATGTCATAACAGTGAAAAGTTCATAGTTTCACAACACCAGGGTTTTGGGATTTTTTTGTTTGATTTTTGGCCGGAGCCACATAGCACCGTTGTAAGCTCTATTTTCTCTCCAAACTGCTTTGTCATTACTGCTTGACATTCCCCGCTTGACCTGGCTGCTCTCCTTGGCTGTTCCCTCTGCCTTTGTGTCAGTGTTTGTTCTGTCCCAGAATGGAGGGGTTTGGCTGGCCAGAACTGACCCAAATGAGTAGCGTCCTACTTCTCTGAGAGCTATTTAAGACATTTTTTGGTGTTGGAAATTGCAGGTTAGAGAGATAGGGATAGAACGGGAGTGAAATAGAAGGAAGATATATTTGCACATGCAAAGGACCTCATGTGCGAGTGTGTGTGTGGTGTACTGCAAGTGAGGAAAGAGTAACGTTTTCCAGGATTTAGTCCATGATTCGCCCTAGAAGATGCGCTCAATTTGCTTTTCAAATGAGGCGTGAAGAGCATGTGTGTGCGCGTGCCCCTCCAAGTGTGATGCTATACATTTGGACGTGCAAAGCTGTGTGTGTTAGTGTGTGAGAGGCTTTGTTTTCCCCGTGCTCTGATGTGCGCAACCCACTAAGTGCTCTCTCACAGCCAATGTGATACACAGCTGCCCGTGTTGCTGCTCTTAATTGAATAGACACACCAGCTCCTCTCAGTGAAGGATACTCGGGCATCCTTTCGTAGCAGGCTGAGCCAGTGTGTCATCAAGCAGTGTAGCTTCAAGCTGCCCCGATCGCAGCCCTCACTGATGATTCATTGTTTACTGATTGTTTATGCTAAGTGAGGACACAGACAGTATGTCTCATGCCAGCTCCATACACCTCCCCAACCCTCCTGATGTTTCACTTCCTATCAGCCAGTAGTCCCTCCTCTGGTGTTTTACCTCAGCGCCGTTGCCCAGGATGTAAGTCCAGGTGTCCAGGATGAGCGCTTGTGAATGGATCGCTGTGCCCGAGCAAGATGTATATTCTGTTGATTGTTTTCCATCAATCTGTCCAGGAAGAATGGATCGCTGGCCAGGCGCTGCGAGCGGTGCTCTCAGTTTCACATGTCACAATGGAAGGAAAACCTGCACGCCATGTGGGAGATTGGGGGGTGGGGGGGGGGGGGGGTGGGGGGAGATGTGCTCTGTGATATCGGCCTTGGGATCCTGCGACAAAGTTACAATATTAAAAGTCATCTTCTGATTATTCTGCGCAAGATTTGCTTTTAGGTCCAGCGTTTTCAAAACCATAAAAAGAAGAAGAAGAAAAAGCAACCAAAGGCTATTTAGTTACTATGTCATCCTCTCCCAGTTAAACCTCTTCATATCTGCTCTTATATATGAGTTCTGTGACACTGAGCTTGACTAATTTGAGCTGCGATGTTAAGAGACAAAAGGAAATCTTCAAAGTAGCATCTCTGCCATAATTAAATGTAAAGCAGTGGACGTCAGTGTGCAGACAATTATGGTCAACAGCTCAGTTCGATCAAAGGGATGATATATTCTTACATTCCTAATATATTCTTTTCTTTTTAACTTTGCATTAATCAACAACAAATGAGACCTAAGCACATGTCACTGTTCCACCTCAAAAAGCAGAGCTGGATTTAAAGGCCTTTGTTTGTGTTTATGTAACTCATGTGGGGAGACAAAGTAAGGCGTAGGCAATCGACTGAGGCACTTTGTTGTTTTACACCGCCTTCACCCCCCCTCTCTTCTGTGCGCGCCTCTATCGTTGTTTGCTTGTTTACTGAGTGGCTTGACCTCACTCGGAGAAATGTTCACTTGTTTCCTTTGCTTCTGCGTCTCCTTCTGCAATCTGTGTTGCTCCCTCTGCTCTTCTCCATCCATGTGTCTCCCCTATCTTCCATCTCTCTCCCTGTCTGTCTGCCCCTCTGCCTATGTGTCTTTTTCTCTTTGGTCCTCCCACTCAGAACTCCAGATTTAACTCTGGAAGCTTTTCGGTTAATCACACTTGGAATTTTCCTCGCTTTTTGAACGCTTCTTCCTCGGCAAACGCGTTCCTCCTCGATCTGCTCCTCGGCTGCAGGAGAGACTGCGCGCTAATTATCCCCCCAGTTATTGGCTTCCCCAAACACAGGAGCTGTGATTTACATGAGGTGACATTCAGTTCAAACACACAGACCTTTGCAACCTTTTTCTCTGGAAAACAATTAACAGTGCCGCTTTCTCTTCTGCCTCTC
Organism: Maylandia zebra; assembly: GCF_041146795.1. Lineage (NCBI taxonomy): Eukaryota > Metazoa > Chordata > Actinopteri > Cichliformes > Cichlidae > Maylandia > Maylandia zebra. The sequence goes on from NC_135168.1 coordinate 34,653,200, forward strand.
TCTCTCTCTTTGCCGTACCTTCTCTTTTTTCCCCTCGCGCGACACCGCTCCCTCCCTGCCTCCCTCTTCCTCTGGCTATTGTCTTCGCACAAACAGACAAGATTTACTGCCAAAAGAATGAAGGGGTGTGTGAGGTGTGACTGGCAAAAATTTTTTATATTTTTTTGTCTTAGCAGGCAATTACTTGCTTGTTAATTTACAGCTATTCTGTCGAGGTAGCTTTTCAGAGAGGAGTTTGGAGGAGCCTTCGAGAGAAACAGATAAGGCGCCAAGTTTAGTTTTGTAGAGCTGAAGAGGACTTAAATTAGGTCACGTTTTTACAAAAAGAAAGAAAAAGATAAAATAAAAGCACTTTATCAGATTCGTCTGTATTTCCTCCATTGACCTGAGTAAATATGACACACGCTCCCTCACACGCACACACCTATGAAGAGACGTATAGCCTACACAGGCACGTTCAAACACAAAGACAAACTTACAAGCGTGCCGTTAATGAAGCGCATCTCTCTTCTGTCATGACGCCCATGTTAGCATGACAAGATGTTTACACACACGATCACGCCAGCACCTCTGATGTGGGCCCGGATCAAAGAGAGATAAGAGGAGAGAGAAAAGAAGAGGCAGGGACGCGACGGTGAGCGTCAGGTATGGGATGCTTTTCTCTGTTTGACAGGAGGACGGTTGTAATAGTACCCCACTGAGAGGCTGAGAGTGAGACAGATAGACAGACAACAGAGAGGGAGGCGTATACCTGGAGAAATATATTCTGAAAAAGGGAAGACTTTTCTTCTTCTTCTTCTTCCACTGCAGAGGACTTCTCTGAACTCAACCTCATTCTCAAATCTGGAGGAAAACAATTAGATCCACCCGCTTCCCCTTGTCCCGCAGTGTAGATTACAAATGAGCAAACCTGGCATTTATCACATTACTACAAACATTTATTAAAGCCGGTTCCCCTCTAAAGCTGCAGAGATAACAGTGGGTAATTGCAGAGACTGGCTCTATTAGTTAAGTATGCCTAATGTCACTGCCTCAGAGCATTAATGGACGCCGTAGTATTATGTTCCTGCACTCATTACCACCCCACTCCCCTTCAAACAGATACACACACACACATCCACACACCATTCTCTCCCCCCTCTCCATTGACCCTGCAGCAGGAGTCTGTGCCACTCTAATGAGAAATGGAAAACACCGCTCCGCGAGCTCCAAGACACGTACACACACACACACTCATTCACACATATACACGGACACACGCACGCTCAATGGGAGACATTACAAGGGGACAGAGGGGTACACTATAATCACACACGCCCAGGGAAACAATTGTGCCGTTATCAGAGTGATCACATTATAAAAGTTTAATAAACACCAAACGGCCTAATGGTGAATTAGCCCGCATCTGCCCCGTGTTGTGCCAGGCTATAATTAGTGATTTAACAGAGACAAACAAATGTTTTTTAACCAGAGTTCGTCGCAGCTTTAACAGATTTTTAGTCAGGCATAAATTATCGAGTTTGTGCCGAAATTAAAGGGAAATGAAGGTCTTTATTCTGCGCTCCTCTTGACTCCAAGACACTAAAAGTCTCACACACACACACACACACATACATGCGCACACACAGAGCCATACAAACACTGAACCACCAAGAGGAGAGTTTGGCTCAAACCCCAGTCTGGTTTTCTAAGTGGCACTTGAGATGTGTATGGAGAGAGGCGGATGGGTGCTTGAGATTGTTGAGGAGGAGAAGAGAGAGAGAATGAAGGGGGGTGGTGGAGGGGGTGGAATGGAGAAAAGAAACAGGAAGAGATCGTGGTGAATGACGTGTAGTAAGTCAAGAGGAGGTGGGGGGCACTTTCTTTCTTCCCTCCCTGCATGGGCAAATGCAATTGTGTGACTGTTTTAATACGTGTGTTTTTGCGTGGACACATATGCATGTGTGCATATGTGGGCAGGGACGGGAAATCGATGACAATTTATAATTTAACAATCACAGGGACTATCAGTTTTTATACAGCCTCCATACTCATTCATCAATATTACATCAGGACTCAGACTCTCTGTGTTAGGGAGTAGGAGGGTGAGAAAACAGCTGAGGAGAGAGAATATGGCTTTGGTCCAGTGTGTGTGTGTGTGTGTGTGTGTGTGTGTGTGTGTGTGTGTATGGTGGGCTTGGGGGTGTTGGTAAAGGGGGGAAGGAGGGCATTTGCTGAGGTTGTAGAAAACATGGCTTCCAGCATACACAAATGTGCAAACGCACACCCCAAGCTGCATGAGTGTATGTGCGTCTGCATCTGTCCGGCTGCTTTTGTGTGTGTGTATAGGTGTGTGCGTCGTTGTGTGTGCGTGCATGTGTGTGCGTGTATGTGTGTGCTTGCCAGCTGAGTGACAGCTTACTATTGATCTGTGGGAGGCCACGGTGTCATTAGACCCAGTATGGACCAGCAGGCACACGTGGAGGTCAGGGCACAGAGTTTGTGCATAAGTGCATGTCTGTGTGTGTGTGTGTGTGTGTGTGTGTGTGTGTGTGTGTGTGTGTGTGTGTGTGTGTGTGTGTTTGAGTGTGCATGGAGGACTGGGGGACCAAGTGTTCAGTAGTGACAGGCTCAAGCCTCTGAAAGAAAATCAATCGTGTCATAAGAGGAAGGTTTCCTCCAGCCTCCTTCTCCCTCTTTCTTCCCTCCTCCTCTTTTTTCTCTCTCCTCTTCTCATCCTTTCTCCTCTTTTCTCCCTTTTTCTCCTTTTCATTCTCCTCATCTGAGAGGTCATCCACCCACTGCTCCATTTATACCTTTATCACACCCTTTTTTCTCTCTCACTTTTTTTTTTTTTTTTTTTGGAGACTGTTTTTCTACCACACGCTCATACACAGCACTCCCCGTGTCATGCATGTGTGACATACGGATCAATTCAAGAGGTTAACCTAGCTAAAACTGAGCCATTAGTGAGAGAACTGATCCTGGATCAGCCCTCATTAACTAAAAGGGTACGCAAACTGTTTGTCCAGATAAAAGAAATGACACCCCCACCCAAACCAAGGCCAATTAACCGAGAATGCTGAGACTAGTTGAATTGATGGCACGCCTTGTTTTGTTTAACAGAAGTTTGGTTTTGAAAAAGAAAAGAAACTGATAAGACTTTCTTTTATTGTGAATTTAAGATGTCCTTCAGTTATTTATCATTAAGGATGAGCACACACAGACACACACACACTCTCGTATACACATAGGGCAAGCATCCACCTGTTCTCCTCTCCCCTGTCTCGCCTGAGGGGACTAGTGTGGTAGATAACAGTTTGAGTGGGCCTTCTGCAAAACACTAATCAGACCTAACACTGCCTAATTAGCACAGAGTCCACTGATTGGCTTACAGCAATAATTAACACAGGTGAGAATAATTAGCTCCCCATAGACCTGTTTGTGGCTGCGTGTGTGTGAGAGAGAGAGAGAGAGAGTGAGAGAGAGAGGGAGGGAGTCTGTGTGTGTGTGTGTGTGTGTGTGTGTGTGTGTGTGTGTGTGTGTGTGTGTGTGTGTGAGTGTGTGTGTGAAGGATGTTATTATGCAGTCTTGGTCCCTAGTGAGACTGAGGAGGCAGAGAGAAGAATCAAACTCATTACTGAAACCAGGCCAACCTGTGTTAGGTGCTCTGCTTTCCCACACCCAGAGAATTAGCCACACAGAGATCCACCTCGTATTTCTCCTTCTCACTCACTCTCTCTCTTTGTATGCATGTGTGTGTGTGTATGCTTATACTTTTTCCCTTTTCTTCTTCTTTCTGTCTCCGTCCCTTTCCCTACCAACCCCACCCCTCCCCTCCCCTCCACCCCCTCCCCCATTCCCCATTGCTGATGAGTGAAGGTACGTTTGAGGAATCTCACCGCTAGCTGAACCTGCTAAGATGAGATGAAACACAGACGCGGAGCATCTTTCGATCACATTCTGTCTCACCGGTGGTCTGCCTCTTTCTTGTATCCTGCACCCAACCCGTCTTTCAATCTCTCTTTTCGAATAGCAAGAACGTCAGTGACTGCCGCCCGTTCCTCGTCATATAAAAAGCTTTATCATGCGCTTCACCCTCTCCACAACACGCGAAATACCGCCAAGCCGCTCAGCTGCATAAAGAGGGGGACTGAAGAGCCTCATGTTTGTCTTACAGAAACAGAGAGCGAATGGGATAATGAGGTAGACTGGGGAGGAGAGACAAAGAAAAAGAGGACGTGACATTGTTTTGCTGCAAGACTGGCCGTCGTTCATCAGTCTGCGAGCAGTGTGGTGTCCTCCATCTCACTCTCCCCAGTTATTTTTACCAAAGTGCTGCTGCTTTGATCAAGCCGACATCACAGAGAAGGAGATGGGCATAAAGACATTGAGAGGGGGGTTAATATTGGAACACAATTGACGGCTTGTCACTTTTTAGCTCCCAGGCACCAACATCGCCAAGTAGTTAGTTAGAGAGCGTAAGATAGAGAGGGGGTAACACACACATACACTCACATATACACCTCCAAGAGCTTTTTGTGTGCTAAATAAATAACAACCACTGATGTAAATTGGTGTTTCCTGTAGTGTGCGGCTGTGTATTTTTCATGTCGAGGCATTTTAGAGTGGTTTCGGAGCGCAGCATGTACAACTAATGAATTTAACCCCCCGAAACTGAGTGTAAACTCACACAAATGCACAGTTTCGCTCTCATGCGCACATGCTCACTGGGAAGGGAGTCAACCATTTACCTGACCACAGGTGAGCCACGTACCAGGCGGCTGATTGCCACCCACGTCTTCCTCTCCACACAACTGTTCTCCACCCACCGGGATCCAAGGGGAGGCGCCAGGGGTAACATCAGGCTGTAATGGCAAACTATCAGAGACATTGAGGGTGCGGGAAGCTCACTGCTGGTCGACTGATCTCCGGCGTTTCATTGACAAGGCCTCACATGTTCACTAGATTTGTTTTATTGGGGGTTTTTTTGTTCTGTTTGCTCGTGGTAAACACTCACCTCTTGTAACAGGCAGCTACTGCCTCTGTCACACCGAGGCTGTCAACACAACATTCAACCTGCACCGTAATCCACATCACACTGAGCTGCACAGCATACAGATACACACACACACATGCATGCGAGATGTACTGTATGTATGAGCGAAATAGATGTACTCAGAGGCAGCTTAAATGCATATAAGGGCTGTTAAAGCTGTGTTTATGGGAGGCATTTGCATAGTGTTCACAGCGCGTTCTGTTTCCCATACACACACAGGCGCAAGCACACACTCCTAAGAGGCACTTCTCTACCACAAACACTCTCAATACGCCTTCCTGACTTTAAAAAAAATGAAAGAAGCTTGATTGAGGCAAAACAAGAAAGGCTGTTTTTTTTCCATATTTCCTGTTTCAATAATTAATATGCATGAGTTTTATGGCCGCTTAAGATGCGATCAATTATTCATTAACAGCATGTTAATTGCATCCACAGTCGTGAATATTTAACCAAACACTAAATCAATGAGGTCGAATGAGCAGCAATATGGACACTTTATAAGCTTTGCCAAAAAATTAGGTTAGGCTTTAATGAAAAACAGGAGAGAACAGATTGAAAAGGGACAAAAAAATGTGAAGAACCAGCTTCACAAAAGGAAGGGAAGTTTGTGTTAGAAAGCAAACAACTGGAATAAATGCATGATCGTTGTAATATTATAGTCAGTAACTCTTAGCCTTTTCTCCCGTTTTGTCTCTTTTTTTTCTAATCTCCTTTTTTAAATGGAGAGGATGTAATCTCTTCATCTTTGCCCACTGTAGCCAGCCTTTTTTTCACTCTCAAAGACTCCAGACTCCTTTGTCCTGGATCTTTGTGTGCTCGTGTGTGTGTGTATGTGTGTGTGTGTCTGCGTGTCACAGCGGTGTCTGGACAGTGACATTTCTCTGCTTGGATAACCATCGCGCCCTCTGTCCCTCTGTCCGTCCAGCCATGACGCAGGGTAATGTCACCTGTCAGTCTCAAACTCCTACTTACAACCGCTGTCCCCCACCCCTCCTCAACTCTCCCCCCACTCCATCCGCATGGAACTTCACCACCCGTACACCACCTTCTCACTGCGACCCTAACTGCCCCTTCCCTGGACCTCACCTGGGGTACAAAGCCCTCACCATCTTCCTTTTCCTGCTCCTTTTGTCCTCTTCTCCACTACCTCATATGACTCCATATCCTCTTGGTCTTTCATTGCACATATCCAAATGGCAACCCCACCCCTTTATTCCCCTTATTTGCCCCCCTAGGACCCCAAAATATGGCATAGGAAGACAGCACATATAGCACTAGTCAAAGTCAGCAAAGTCAGGGGGGTGGGAAGTTGACTTTTTGACTGGGCCCAGTTGCATTCTGCGCCTGTTTTCAATTATTCTCCTGGCACTGGCAGGGTGGAGGTTTATGCATTATATGGGAATGTAATTGACTATAACTGCCCTCTTAACATTAACCAGGTGTACTAGCTGAGTGTGTGAGATTAGGCCCCGGGACTTGGCTGTTATGGAGTGTTGGCCTGTCTGTGAGGTTGTGTTGTTGTTGATGTATTTATATCCTACTCCTGTGCGGTGCCGCCCATTACCACCGCATTTAGATGTGCCTTTCCCCGACTCTGTGCGCATTTCTGTGCATGCCTGTGCTTATGCGTGCATGCACTAAGCTCCCGCTCGCTCCTTTTTGTGCAACTTCCATCATGCATCTGCCTGTGTGCGTGTAAGAGTGAGAGAGAAAGTAAAGAAAGAGGCAGGATACAGATACAGCCTGCTTCAAGGGGGGCCTGACTTTACAAGGACAAAGTCAAAATGGGCCCATTCACAAGGCTGACATGCTGTGATTTGTATGTATAGTGGTGTGCAGCCTGCAGGGCACTAGCCCAGGGGCTATCACAGACACCCAGACCAGTACACCAGCAGGGGGAGGTGATGGAGGCGAATCGAGATTGTGTGTGTGTGTGTGTGTGTGTGTGTGTGTGTGTGTGTGTGTAGAGAAGGAAGGGTGTGTGATGGAAAAAAAAAGAAGCATCAACAGACTGTCAATCAAGCCCTAGCCACAGCTTGTCACTCCTCGATAGAGCTCATCCGGGGGAGAATGGGAGTCCCTGGGACCCCGAGAGGAGAAAGGAGCAGGTGCTGGAGGGAGGGCGGAGGCAGCAGGGAGGAGGTGACTGTCTGCCTGTCTCAGTGACTCAAGCTTGATTTGATATTTGATACCGAGCATGTGGCATTTGAATGCAAATCTATTTTGATTGTCTCACCGTCTGATAGGGTTAAAAGGAATCTATAGGGGATATGCATGCGTGCATGTGTATCAGAGGGCCGGCTGGAGACATTCACATGCACAATATAAAAAAGAGAATTATTCAGATGGATTATATTACTGACCATTTTGCCTGCATCAAGCAATCCCCCGTCTGCTCTCAAAGTGATATACAGATATTTAATAGAATAAATTCAAAAGGTAAAAAGGTCAGAGGTCACACAAATGGGCCATGTAGTCATCATCGCCTCCTTGATGTTATAGCAGAACTGAAAAAACTCAACTGTGTGCACACACATGATGTGCACATGTACATCTGAAAATCTGAGCCCGTGCAGGATAATTATTTTTCCTGTATGCACGTGGAGGATTGTGTTTAAAAGCAAGCATGCCAAGTAGGTAGACAGACGGACAGATAGATCGATGGATAAAGTCGGTATTACTGCAGTATGGAAATCTGAGGCTCAGTTCCCCTCCCAATTAGAGTAGTGACTTCTGAAATGCCATAATACCCATTAATTAGCAGGCTGCTATTTTCTCAGTGATTTGGCTAATTAGTCTGCGAGGCTCTACACTATCTGGACCATTATTATTGGGCTGAAGCCATGCAAGCACACTCGCGTGCACGCCCGCGTTCAAGTTGGTGCACAAACACAAGCGTACTCACCATGTACCTTACAACTGGAAGCACAGTCGAGACTAATTTAAGTGGCATCATTATTTGCTTGCGGGACAGCATGAAAGAGTTTCAGCTGAAGAATGGTTTGATAAAGACAGACACACACACACACACACACAAACATGCACATTGCCCTCATCGTTAGCTATATGGTCTTCGTAACATGGTACTGATACTGGCAAAAGCCCATCCTACTGTTAGAAACATAAGGAAAGCTTTTCAGCCCTCTGTAATGACTTGGCATGTATGTGTGTGTGAGAGAGAGTGTGTGTGCAGCTCTCTCTCTCTCTCTCTCTCTCTGCTTCGACAGTCCATCAGTGTCTCCCACCGGACAGACAGGCCACTGACACAGCACCACAAGGCCAGGAAACCTCTTCAATCACTCCCTCACTTTTCCTTCTCTGTCAGGCAGCAGAAAGACGTGATTGATCTGTTGTTTCATCACCACCATGATAAAAGAAAGAAGTTGCTCTTCTTTCAGTGTGTGTGTTTGTGTGTGGCATCCACCTTCTTAAAACTTTATTAATCATCTTCATCAATAACACAGCCCTAACATTGGTCATCTTATACTTCGCATGTGTGTATGTACGTGTGTTTGAGCGCACGTGTGAATGTATGCTCGCACCCCTTGCAGCCCGGTGAACTTCATAAGTGTCCCATCACCACTTTAATCAAATTACTTATGAACCAAAATTGACAGTTTTCATTAATTATAAAGGATTATTCTAATTGCGATTCAAATTTATTCATTTAGAACAGACGGCATTCAGTAATGTTTCAGGAAATTTGCATATTAAATGGAGAGGGTAGGCGATTAGCTATGCTAATGTATGCATGATTCCTTATTTTGTGATTGGTGGGCCATATGTAGCAGGCTGGGGGTGTGCAGGTGAGGAGTCTAGAAGGAGCTGTAATATGTTTGATAAACACAGAAGGATGCAAGGCCAAAACATACACGTGCACACGTATTTGCACACACACACACACACACACACACACACACACACACACACACACACACACACACACACACACACACACACATCTGTGTTCAGTATCAGTCTCCCTCCGTCACACACTCTTTCTCTGTCTTGCATTTTCTCGGTCTCACCCCGCTCCCTGTTTCCACATTCCTCCCTCAAGACCCATTGGAGGAAACAACTTTTCACCCGAGAACAAACATGGCACACTAATTATGTTTCTGATTTCTGATCCTGCTGCATTTAGAAACATAACCTTGAGCCTGTGTACAGTTACAGTCACAGTTATGATTTAATGTGGTGTTTAAATGGAACAAAAAGAAAGAACTTTTGCGAGCGGCACATTCATCCCCACAATGTATGGGGCCGGTCCAGGGTTGACACAGTGCTCTTTATCAAGCTATATATAGTCGATGCATTATGCATTAAGTTTAACATGTGCTTAAATCAACAGTATTCAATATGAATGCATCAGTCTTTAAGTAAGGCAGAGGGGAGAACAGTTAAGGTAAATGACTGCACGGGGAGGTACACAAAGCAGGCTGAAGGGCCCGGTCTCACACACACGCACACACACACACGTGCGCGCATGCATGCATGCGGTCACACACACCCTTCGGCTGTGTGGCGGTGTCAACCCAGGCTGATGACAGGGCCATTATTCACTGGTCAGTCCCACGAGGGCAAGGTTTGGGCTGGACAGCGTAGCAGCGCGTCCCAGCATGGCAGGACAGCGGTGAGGTGAGAGGGACCAGGACCCTTCATTACTCCCGTGGTTGGGGGCCTGGAGCCTCTCTTTCTCTCTTTGTCTCTGTCTCCATCAGATTAATGGGCCAGGCCCGACAGAGGAAGTGTTTCAATCAGTGCCGCCTGCCAAGATTGTCCATCACCTAGACAGCCTGCTATTCATCATGGCTTTGATACACAGACGCACATACACACACACATGCACAGATGTTTATTTGGTTGCATTTTTCTGTGGGTGGTTGTGGCGTAAAGCCAGCCCACAGGTAGCGATCTTATCCGGCTACAAGTTGTCGAACCGGGCGCTCTTTTCTCCGTCATCAGGAAGGCTCTCATTTCCTTGTGTCAAAGCGCTCGGCGCACAACTTCTCAGCTGAATTTTGAATGATCTTTTTCGGATGAAATGGATGAAACACAATTGGTTAAGTGTCTCTGGGACTTCTGTCCCCAAGCTGGGACTTGAGCTCCGGATCCAGGGGGAAGCGAGGAGAGATCTTTCCCCAAGCAGAGCCTCTCCCCAAGCGGCAAAGGCACAGCGTGGATCCCCCCACGCTCCCTGACCCGTCGTCTCCCTCCTCCTGGGTCCATTTGTTCTGAGAAATATTTAACGACAGGGCAAATTCAACCGGCATGACGTGCACACACATCGAGCAGATAAAGAGGAGGATGGGACGATGCGTGGAGTGAGCTCGAAATGAATTTTTCAGCGCAGTGAGATGTTCTATTTGAATAAATCATGACACTTAAGATAGACATGAGGGCAGTATAGAGGTGCCCACCACTACTTTGAGGAGTAGCACTCCAAAGGAATGAAGTGCGTGTGCGTGTTTGGGAACGAGACAGAGAAAAATGGCCTCTCTTTGTCCATTTACTTCAAAGTTTTTGTGTTCAGCATTATTTTTTTACATATTTAGTTAAATATTTTCTCTTTTTAGTCAAGTCACATCACTTTATCTTGCACCGGGTGTTTCTGTCACTGTCTATCTAAAGTGGGCCATTGCAGACTATTACAGGCTGGTGTCCGAGACTGAGGGCCAGGCCCAGAGACAGACCTGGTTCTGGATTATTAATGTCCCCCCAACCCCGTGGAGCCAGGCCGCCTCCTCCACCCAGTGCCACCCCCCCTTCCTCTGCACTACACCCCTGGGGTCAGCCTGCATGGCTCCTGGTGCAAGGCCCCCCTCATAAATCTCCCTAAATTAGTGTGTGTATGTGTGCACGCGCGTGCGTGTGTGTGCCTCCATGCTTAAACATATACTGCAGGCAGGGAGACAGGTCACCACAAAAACAAGCCAGTCAGGCTCTCGGTTGAAGTGTCAGTGATGCATGGCGGAAAGAGTGCAAGAAAGAGTTGCAGAGGAAAGAAAGAAAATGAGAAATGAAACACGAGGGGAGGAAAAGAAAATATACAAAACAGGAGTTGAAGAAGATATTTGATTCCGTGAGAGCGCCGGACTTCGCTTTTAGTTTGGTCGCCTATTTATTGCTCCTTTAATATTTTTTTCTTGTTTTTTTGTGCTGTAACATTATATTTGCTTACAAATATTTACACTTAATTTGAATCTGCCTCTGACTTCATTAGGATTGATTTCCTGAGCAAATCTTAATGCTTAATTGCTGAAGTGCAGGAACTTCCATCCTTCTACCTGCCTAGATTAGTTCAACATGTCCCACGGTGGTAACAGGCATGGGGAAGTGCTGTTGTGTCACTTAGTTAACCCCGGAGACAAATGGCTCCCCTCCGGAGCACAGTGAATTACACACCTCATGAAGCATATTAGGAGCCAGACACAGGGGCTTTTCTTCTGGAGATGATCTGTACAGCAGAAATGGATGGAGGGAGAGGAGAGGGCTGAGTTATGGTATCACCCGCAGCCATTTTTACAGCGCATCAGCATCAGAACAAAACAGAGAGAGAGAGCGAGAGAGCAGCATGAGGAGGGGCGAGGGAGAAAGAAATGGCAGAGAGATGTCCAACAAAAGGTGGAAAAGATAAATAAACCAAAGCTGCGGAGGAAGATAAAAAACCCAGAGTTCCAAAGTTATCTGTGTTAGATTTGACAAGGAAAACAACTCTTTACCTCATTTGTGGCTAATGTGGCAAAATTATTAGAAAATATAACAGCATTGTCCCTCGGAGGCTTCATTGCTGTTAGCTAATCACTTAGACAATCTTTATCACCACAGTAATAATATTTAGATGCTACAGGGATTACTTAAAAGTTGTGTTATAATTGCTTTTCCTTGTTTTGTTTTTTATGGGCAGAGGGTGAGTTTGTGTTTAATTGCTCCAAAGTGACAAATAATGCCCCTTATGATATGATGAAAGTGTGAGATCATTAAATTACTACGCCGACTGGCTGCGTGTGTTTATTCGTTCAGGGTTTTTTTTTTTCTGCTTTTACAAATTTATGCCATGAGGCTTCAAGAGGCCAAGCAGTTATTTTCACAAATTCACTTCCACAGCCATTTCTAGATTTGGAGGGGGGGTAATTACGTGAAAGCAAAATGGTTTTATTTCATTTAATCCAGCCGGCGCAGCAATTTGCACTGGTAATATTTGTAGCTGTGGAGTCTGCACAGTAAAACAGCTGAAAACCACAAGAGTTTCAAATACAAACAAGGTAGAGGGAGGCTGTAATCGAAGCACGACCGTGCGCGGGAGACAAGGGTGCGTGTAAAGCAACTGAAAATTGATGTCTTCAGAGAAGATGCTGTTTTATTTTTACATTTACTATGTGTAAGACTTAAAAAACATCATATGCTGGCCTGAGGAATATAAATACAGAAGTAAGGAGGCAAAATCCCCAAACACACACACAAATAAGTTGTCAGGTTATCCAAGTGCTTTTCGGCGTTCAGCTTATTCGTTTCATTATTTTCTATAAATCTTATACAACTACATTCCCCTACGTCTCCCTATAGTAAAAAAAAGTAAAGAATTAAAGATACTGACTTTGGTAGGACTGACTCTGTAGGTCCTGAGCCTGATAAGATGTAATGTGACCATGATTATTTTGCTTGGTGTTCCCATTTTCTTGGACCAAACTACTCTCACACGCCGCCATGTGCATGGAGAGAGTGAGAAGCAACAATTGTTAAACATCAAATGGGTCCCCTATTGATCAAAAGCAAAGAAAACAGTATAATAGGGAGCTGAATCGAGCAAATGAGAGAATTACAGGCTATCTGTCCATATTTACCGGTCAGCTGTCAATCAGATTATCCATAAATCCGTATGGTAATCTCCTTGCTAATGCATATCCACCCCCCACTCCTACAGCACACACCCACACTCTGTTGATCCATGTAAATGTGTGCCAGTGGTGATTCCAGTCCCCTCGGCTCTCCCTGGGAGACGAGATGGAGCACAGAGGAACCAGCTCGCTGCAGTTTTGTAATGTTTCCACACGGCTGACTCGAGACACCTTAAGTCATGTAAATAATGAATCAGATGATGCGCGGTTGTGGGAGATCCGCATGCTGACATATAGAGCAGCATATGAGGCGTGCTGACTTTCTCTCGCTGTGTTTCAGGAGCAACCCAACCCCCTCCTCCAAACTCTAATATTTAACCCTCTGATTTGGTCACCTCTGACTCGGCTGACCCTAACTTTTCTCCTTCCACTTATCCATCATCTATCTGTCATGAATAGCGGAGCAAGAGGAGGAGGAGGAGGGCAGTTGAAGAAAGCGTAGAATCGATGAATTAAACAGGAGGCGCAGCTAGGAAGGTGGAGTATGTTGGACAAGTGGAGGTAGGCCACAGCTGTCTGTGAGGCTGCTCCCTGACCTCGAGGAGACAAGAAAGTTGGGAGACCCTCAGTCTGTGGGGTCTAACAGCCACTGTAAAAAAAAAAGGGGGGGGGGGGACTCCATCTCTCTGCTTCATGAATTATTGAGATATTGGCCTACAGCTTCTAAAATATACAGGAGGGTGGTCTGTCTCTCCTTTCAGATTTCACATACTGTCTACTCGTCTCTCAGTCTATGTTTCTATCAGTTTCTCCTCTCACTTTCTGCCTCCTCTGTTTTTTCCCCTCTTTTTCTCCCATCCCCTTCTCATTTCGATTTGGCCGCTCGAGCCAGCGAGACTGTAAATCAGAGCACAAACAAAGCCAAAGAATAAAACAGAGCATCAGAGAAAGACAGTTTGTTATTGAGAGCATATAAGAGTCTTTTTTTCTTCTTCTTCTTTTGCTTCAAGAGGAGCATCTACCACTAACCAGCTGTCACGCATTTAAAAGTTGTCAGGGATAAATTCACGAGTTCTTGTGTTACATCAGATGCTTATAATGCACACAGCAGTAGGCTGGCTCTTGGAATGAGACATAACTCCAGCTTGTCCATTTATCTTCTTTGCTCCTTTCTCTCTCTCTTTTTTTTTCGTATCCCTAGATGAAGCAATTGTCCAAGGCACGCTGCTACTTACAGTGTTTTTCTTGACATGTTTCTGTATGTGTGTCTGTGTGTGCCCGCAACGTGTGTGTGTGATGCGCTCACTTGTGCATGATTATATCTGAGGCGGTTGGCTCCAAACGCGCTGCCCAGTGCAGAATCCTAGCCATAACAAATGAACAGAGGGGAGAAAATAAGACATATGAAAGAAAAGCTGAGCAAAGGAGTGATTCTCTCACTGGCTGGTCGAGATCTGTATTGTAAGCAGTTTCAGCTGTCAGCACTTCTTTGAGCTACCTCAAAGGGAAGTGGGGGGGGGGGGGGGGGGGGGGGGGGATTGGGGGCGGGGGGGGATTGGGGGCGGGGGGGGGGGGGGGTCGGTGGTGGTGGTGGCGTGTGTTGTAGTTTCATTTTTCCCCTTTTGAGGGTTCCTGTTTATTTGTACACGGCGCTGTTTATTTTCGCGGCTCATTTGATTTTGGTGTTTTTTGTGTGTTTTCGTTGTTGTTGTTGTTTTTTAAGACAGACAGACAGCGCAGAAGGGAGAGTGACGAGACGTACAGTGGTGTAGGTTCAGTTAAAGAAGAAGTTGTCAGGCTTCGAGCCTTGAGGTGGGGCTAGGGAATAAATTGTCAGCCGTCCCCCTTCCTGCTTTTCAGCCCACCCCCACAACTCTCCCCTTTACTCCTCCGACCCTCCCTCTCTCCCCCGTTCTCCTTCCCCTCCCTCCCTCCTTCATTAAGTATTGATGCGGGTAGCCATACTTGCCATCTCAGCCTATTAATAATGCATGGCAGGTGCTGTTGATGTGGTCTCTCACACTGAGATTGAGAGAGGCAGGAATGACAACACTATGCTGCAGAGTAGCTACAGCACAACCTCCGTCACACGGCTGTGCAGCTGTGGGGGGTGGGGGGGGGGTTCTGCGTCTGCCCTGGTGAGTTTATGGCAAGCTGTGACAGCAGCTCCAAGAGATGGATATACAAGGTAGCATCTTACTCAATATCCCGGAGCTGTTTTTACATAGAAAAGTGCCTTTGTCATAAACAACTGATGGATGATGGTGGGATAGTGTATGAGCCTTGTCTGCCACTGCTCTTTTATTTGTTTTATTTGTGTTGTGTGTTTTATTGAAGGGAGCTCGCACTGTTTCAGTGACTCACAGGTGCTGTTG
The DNA here is from genome assembly GCF_041146795.1 of Maylandia zebra. Classification (NCBI taxonomy): domain Eukaryota; kingdom Metazoa; phylum Chordata; class Actinopteri; order Cichliformes; family Cichlidae; genus Maylandia; species Maylandia zebra. Next base: position 34,668,451 of record NC_135168.1, read on the forward strand.
CAACAGCTCATTCGGTTCTCTTGCTGTTTGTTTCTCTTGCACGTGCAGGTTCTTCCTCAAGTTCTTCCTGAAGTGTAACCAGAACTGCCTGAAGAATGCAGGGAACCCTCGAGACATGAGGCGTTTTCAGGTGATACATAACTGTCTGAATGCCTAGCTCAGTGTTTATAGTGGACAGGAGTAACACTTCTGTCTGTTTCTTCTTCTTCTTCTTTCTTTTAAGGCTACACACACAACCACAGCAGAATCTCCTTCCCTTCAAAGAATAACAGAAAGAATTCAAAAGATCTCTTTCTAGTAAAAATGTCCAGAAGCCACAGAGCATAAATGTTCGAAAGTTACAAAAGAATTAATAAACAAATGTCCTGAGGACTCAGAGAAAAGCATCACAACAAAAGAACGTTCAGTTCTAAACCCACATATGAAAACGCCACAAACAAAGCTGCAAAATGCCTCATGAAACGATAAGTAGATGTGAACCCGTTAGGAATGATAAACCCAGCTTTCTATTTGAAAGCTCTTCAAAGCATCTTTCTGCTCTTTGCTTTGACAACTCTACAGGTTTGGATGACTCCTACTGCTCTCACAGCTTTGTTTTTGGTGGCAGCCACTGGCTCCTTTAAGGGAAAAAGCTCTGAGAATCCACTGTGCACACACTTCCTGTTCCTTCTGGAAGAAAGGCTCGCCACTGGCAGCCATCTTGGCAACAAATTTGGTGGTTATTTTGAAGCCCCTCTCTAAGTGAATGAGGAAATAGCAATAACTTTAATTGCAAAGGGACATAAGTGTTGCATGTGTAGAATCACCAGTGAATCAGAATCGATTTTTAAAAGTTTTCCTAACAAGTTACACTTTAACTCTTCATGTTATAATAAAAATACAAAATACTTTGCACGTGCATTTGTGCATCTAAACTGGCTAATAGATGTCCAGATGTGAACAACCCCCATATATGTATTCAAGGAATTCTCCTATGAATTTCTATTACGGATCATTGGTGTCATGTGTCCAGTGCAGAGAGCTGCTGGCAAAGGTAGAGAGGTATTTAGCAGCTAAAGAGCACGCCATTTCTCTCAGAGGTTGGTGGAGACCAAACCATAGCTAAAAGGAGAGTGCTCCACATCTACAGGATGTGTAAGTAGGCAAATGTAGGCTATGGTTTGCTAATACATCACCAACACATACTGTGTGTTCCCAGCTATTTTCTTAAGTGACCAAAGTGGGTTTTTTTTTTTACTAAACAAGCACCACAGATATGGTAAAGCAAGCAAAATAATGTCAAATTAACCCCTCTGGGACAACAAATAATAGAAGTAAAACTTAAAAAGTGTAAAACATACTGTTCATAAAAAAAACAAGTCCTAAAAGCCATGAACGTGTGAGACTATACGAATAAATATTATAATGTAAATAGGAGTATTTGTTAAACGTAGGTTAAAGATTATGTAATGTGTGTAAGCGTGTGTGCGTGTGGGTGGGAGTGAATCTCAGGGTACACGTATGTATAGCGCAGGTGACTGGCAGGTCATGTGAAAGTAAGATATTGCTGTCATTCATTAGACAGGAAGGAGCAGTAGGGTCATATAAGTTTATACTTCTTCCTACTCACGTTCAAGCATAAAACTTGACTTACTTATATACAGATGATTAATATATTTGGGTTTTTTAATATTCATACATGTCAGTTGTGCTTTATTCTTTTACATGTTTAAAATAAATGTATATACTTTACAAAAATAGTGATTCATATGTTAAAACCCATTTATTCCTAGAAAATATATCAACCAGTCTTCATGAAGTGTTTGGTAAATTGTAGATATAACAAAAGAAGTATAAACATGTTTACTTCAGTGTGAAAGTAAGTTAATCCACATAGCATTTTGCAAGAACTCCTAATGCTTGTCCGGCGTAATCACGACAGCGTTCAATTACTGAAGATTTGTAAGCAGCCACAACAGGGTGCTGGTTGTTGTTTTTAACACCTTGTTTCTCACTTTCTTTTGGTTTTCCTTTTTCTCAGGTGGTTGTGTCGACTACGGTGAGCGTGGAGGGTCACGTTCTGGCCGTCTCCGACAACATGTTTGTGCACAATAACTCAAAACACGGGCGCCGAGCTCGGAGGCTGGACCCGTCAGAAGGAACGCCATCCTACCTGGAACACGGTATTTAAAGCGAGAACAAAACACCTCGGCTCTCTTCCCCATCTTTCTTTGTCTCCTTCACTTTATTTCTCTCTCTATGACTCCACTCCTCTCCCTCCCTCTCTCAACCCCTTCCCCCCTGTCTGGCTCCACACTCAACCCTTCCTCTGTCTCCCACTCCACTCCCCTCCAACCTCCTTTCTTTCTTATCTCTCTCCTGTTTCCTCCTGGATTCTCACTTTCCTCTCTTGTAGGGTTTCTAACTCGAGCTAAGAGAGGAGTGAGTGGTAGCTAGTGAGTCTCTTGTCTCTCCCTTGTGGCTTGCTCCCCTCAGGTCTCTGCCTCTGGGCCTTCTACTCTGCCTCGCATAAGCACTATGTGTCTTATGAGGTCTGTTCTGCTTAAAGCCAACACTGGCTTTATTTCCTCGGAGACCTGCTTTTATCCTCCAGCCCTCCATCACTCCCCATCCCTCAGGTTTTCAAACACACCCATACACATACTGAAAAGCCCCTTGCACACACATACATACACACCCCCGCATGCACAGTCAAACCCAAACCTTTAATACTTCATAATGACATGTGCACATGATTTAGGAGCCTGCACTGATTCCCAAGTCCCTAATCCAGTTATTTTCTCATTTCGATTTCCCAGACATTGAATAAGAGAAACATATTTTTTTTTCTTTGAGGAAAGTCAACCTCAGGGATGATAATGACAAAAAAATAAGCGGGGATTTACATGATGGCCTATAGTAGATTGCATTAAGATTGAATGTTATGGTTAAGTCTTTCTAATGACTATTCTCCAGAGGCAAGGTGGACCACTTGTCCCTGCGACTGGTCTCACAGATGATTAGAAAAGTTCACAAAGATGAGACATATTGGAGACGTCAGCGAGGCTTGGATCTTGCACATAAAGAAGAGTCCACACAGGACACCAACAGATGTTTCTCGTGTTATAGAGATTTGTTTGGGAATTTCTTCCCCTCTGATTTTCAGTTTTCCCGGTGATGGGAGTTAAAAAGGAGGAACAAGAGGAGTAAAAGGAACAGAACAGGTTACAGGGAGAAATGTAAATGTGATGAAAGAATGGGGGGAAAGTGCCCAACAGTGTAAAGAATAGAGAAATAATTTTTTTCATTAAAAAGAGGACAGTAGTTTCCCATTCCCCCCACCCCCCCACCCCCTTTCTGGTGTGGGTTCAGTTTGTGTGCAGGATGCGCAACTTTGGGGCCCATTTCAGGCGGTAATAGATGAGCAGTGCATAGAGTTGAACAGATGGCACCGAGGAACACCCCAAAGTATAATCCTATCACATGGATTCACGTTCCACCATCTGGTTAATCCACACACACACAGATACACACATAAACACACACATGCACATCGAGCGCACATAATATCAGCGGCTGTGAAAAGGAGGCATCTTAGGCCATGATTACGGCCACAGATTGCTGCTTGGTGAACGCTGATCTCTGCAGGCGTATCGGGGGGCTAAATATCATTCCAGCTTGTTGGGGAGGATCAACAGAACAGGGAGTCAGGCAAAGAGCAAAGGCTAGGCTGCAGGGAAAAAAGTCAGCCTAGTCTAAAGTGGATTATGCCGCTTTACAGAATTACAGCATGTCTGACAAGCTGCATATCTGTTAAGGAGAGGAGATTTAGCTTGTATAAACATGTATTTTCCCAATGCTGTTCTTTTCTTCAATCACACCCAGCAATCATAACACCAAGAGATAAGGTCAAAAAGCACACTGAATGGCAGTTATTGAAAATGCTGTTTATTGTTGTGGTCCCACGTACTTTGTCCCATAAGATGCGAAGAATATGCTTAGAAGGAAAACACTGGGAGCTTAGAAAAACCCATTACAAATGTACCGGGCAGAAGCTGGAAGGAGTCCATGTGGTCGTGCTCTGAGACACTGGCTACTACACAGATATATGAAACAGGCAGCTGAGCAAGAGCTAAGTGTTTGGCTAATGAAGGCAGTGTATTCAGAGGGCAGAGCTACTGTTGGCTCTGCTGTGTTCCCCGGTCGCATGGCCTTTGATCAGACACTGAGCACACCTGACATTTACACGCCCGCACGCTTTGCCACGTGTCATAAAACAAGTGCACCGCCGCTACCCTCACACGCGGGGCAGGGGTGATGTTTAATAACGGGGCGAATATAATCACTCTGATTAGTATTCCTCACTCGCCCCCCGACCCCTGGGAGAGAGGCGATAGGTGATATATGTGTATGTGTGTGCGCATGTGTGTTAAAGAGAGGGAGAGATGGAAAGTAGAGAGGACTATGCATGCTGCCAATAGCAAAAGACCTTCTAGGCTTTCATTAGGATAGCAGTTAATCTGTTATATATATATTTTTTCTTTTTTTTCCAGCAACCCCCAGCATCAAAGCCATCAGCCCTAGTGAAGGCTGGACCACAGGGGGCGCAACAGTCATCATCATCGGGGACAACTTCTTTGACGGCCTACAGGTCATCTTTGGGACAATGCTGGTCTGGAGTGAGGTTAGTCACAATTTAGTCATATTTGTGTTGTTTTGTTTGTTTTATTTTTATTGGCTTGGTACACTTCTTATATAGCCAGTGTGGGCAAACAGTCTTTTAAATGCTTCATTTGGGAACCATTATTTTTACATTAGATTAAATACATAATTGTGATTTAAAAGTGCCAAAAAAAACTTGTAACACTGTAGCATCACACTTTTGATAATGTTGTAATTATTTTATGGACAAATAATATAATCAGATAAACCCTTGTTACCCACACTGCATGAAATCACTATTACTAAACAGAGAGCAACCATCTGCAAATAGCCTTATTTAAATTCCACCAAAACTACATCAAATGTTGAAAATGAGGCATGTTAAGTTGTTTCCAGCATGTGGAAAAGCTGGGCAAATACATAAATAAAAATCACCTGGAGGAAAACATGGATCAGTGTGTGACGCTGTTGTCGGATAAAAACCAGAACCCTTAAAAAACGATTTTCCTTTATTTGAACAGAACAAAGCATATGTCGTTGTTGAGTCATGTTCAGCAGTGCTGATCATCTGAAGTCCTGCATCAAGCGAGAACAGGACAACATTTGGCTTTCACAACTACTCGGTTCCCAAACACTTGCATCGTGTTGTTAAAAGAAAAGGTGATGCAACACATTGGTAAACATGTCCCTATCCCAACTTTTCTAAAACGTGTTGCTGGTGTTAAAAAAATCTAAAATTTGAGATTTTTTTTCAACAAAGCAAAGTAAATCCTTTTAGTTCCAACAAATCATATCACATGTTTATGCAATTCCTACATTATTATAGGGTTTAAATGAATGGGAAAGCACAGCATTCTGTTTTTGTTTGCATTTCACACAAAGTACCAGCATTTTTGGAAATGCTTTTTAATTGAAATCGCAGTCATGATTAATAAATGATACTATAAGAAATAACTGTTTGCAGGGCTATAAATGCATATTAGAAATACTTAACAATCTCAATAGAAGCCTATTGTTGCATTTCTCTCTGTCAGCTCTCACTTCTGTCATATTGCTATTCACCTCTCTTCCTGTCTTTTAATACGTTGCTATCTTCCGTCTTGAAATATATTCACATCGTACAGTATGAATCCCTTTGTAAGGAGCATCTGCTACATGACTAAAATGTAAATGGAGTCTATGTGTGAAATTGAAGGTCAGTGAGCAGCGCAGCTAAACAGCTTTCTCTTTAGTAAAGGAATAATTCTATAAAAAGCTCCTATATTATCTCGCTGAGAGGTGAGTGGGGCCAAACAATGCTAGAATGAAAGCCTAGCTAAGTGAGCAATGAAAAGGACAGCTAGAACAACACACACACACAGATGCACACATACATGCGCACATACACAAAGCGCTGGCAGCAGCAGTGATAGCTTTTGAGCACTGCTAGTTTTGAGTGCTCGTTCACTACAGCGTGCAGGAAACAAGCACTCAGCGAGGTCTCATCTGTGTTTTGTCTTGTTACCGTTTTCCTTCAAAGACCCTTCAGCGTGAACACACGTGCGTGGCGAGCGGGCTCATCAGCTGCACTAAGTGAGCCTGTTTAAGACACAATTGTGCTTTAATGTGACTAACGGCAGCTTCAGCTGACAGACGCGGAGACAGGGGCAGGCGCATTATACATTAACTCGCATTGTTCAATAGGCGTACGCAGAGGAAAAGTGTGTTTTATTCATAAACAGATAACTGCTTTTGAACCCCTCTTACAGAGTCCATGTCAGCACCGATAACCATCCCAAGCCTCACAGTGACATTGCCTTAGGCTACGAGGCCACCTGAGGGCTCGTAGCCAAGCGCATCATTTTCAGGCCGATTATACAAAGAAAAAAAGTCAAAGCTGCAGAGGAAAGGTCCGAGATGAGCCGAGAATACCCCCACCCCCACCGGTGCACATGTTTAGATATGAAGTATCATCACATTAATCTGCCTGGCCTTTCTACTTTTCCTGTAGCTCATCACCCCCCATGCCATCCGCGTCCAGACTCCACCCAGACACATCCCCGGGGTGGTGGAAGTCACACTCTCCTACAAATCCAAACAGTTCTGCAAAGGCACACCTGGACGCTTCATCTACACAGGTACCTTTACACTAACATTTACCAATCTGCTGGCTTTTCTCCCAGTTTCTCTCAATTCTACATACAACTCATGTAGAAGAAATTGACAGCTATAAGCACATCAAAATCTTCACACGCTGACTTTAAGTTTTATAAAAATCTCACTTTATTGTTATATACATATATATATATATATATATATATATAGATATATATATATATATATATATATATATATATATCTGTATTCCTAAAGTTTTGTCTTTCAGTTTATAAGCTGTCATTTCTCTGGACGGTTTCTGGTGAAAAATGTGCATGCTAAGCAACTTAAAATTCAATAACAGAACTCAATAATTCAGTGGAAAAAGCCTGCTGATCAGAGGAGGAAAAGCATTTGCCCTCTTTTATGAAGCAGGTGAAGGTCAGGAGGAGGATTAACCTTTTGATTGGTGGGATTATTGAGAATTGACCCTGTCGAAGACGCGATTCAGAAAGGAAGAGGTCCGTGTGGAGTGTGTGATATTTATTTATTTATTTACTTTATTTTTTTGATGGTCAGCACAGGGGCATGAATAGCTCGAGTGTTACATCAGAGCACGCTGGTGCAGAGTGAAAAAGGCGCCGCGAGAAGAGCGGCACAGAGAGAGTGAATGTGAAGCTGTGATTAACCAATGCAAGGCCACAGGTCCTCTGGGAGACTGTGAATCACATAAATCTGTCTGTAATCTCAACCACTGATAGACTTAGGCCGTAAGCCCCGGCTGGAATTACCAACATTTGACAAAATCACAATTGAGAGAAAGCGCGCGTGCGTCACATTGCTAGCATTTCCTGCATCTTGTGTGTTCCTACGCGTCACAGCTATGACTGTGTTTTGTGTTCTTGTGGGGAAGACTGCAATAGGATGCCTGTGTTTGTTTGCACGTAAGTGTGAACATAGTCCAAGTGCACACATGCACGCTGACAAGTAACTGCATTACTAAGACACAGGGCAGATGGGTGGGCAGCCTTTGCCATGCCAGAGCTGTCCAACAGCCCACACTCTGCCAAACCCATAGAGCTATGCGTGTGTGTGTTTGTATAAGTGTGTGTAGGTGTGCATATGTGTATACGCAGCCTTTTAATGTGCCAGACATGTGGCAACCGCATGCATAAACGCCCTATCGCTTCCTAGTCCTCCAATCTTTCACCTTGTCACATTCACTTATTCAAAACTCGGCTTCTTTGAACAAATTCATTCTTTCCCCGCTTTCTGTCCCTCCATGCTCGGCTTCCGTGGAGGCGCATAGAAGAATCTCAACAGGTGAGAGGTAGCAAGAGGTCATCCGCTGGGTGCCGAGCGCATGCGCCACGGTGCCGCGTGCCAAGAGCTGGCGGTGACAGAGTCAAGTGTGTCGAGGCACAGACCCCAGTTCTACTTTTCACACACTTCATTCCAGCCACCCCCGTGGGCAATTGTACGTCTCAAATATAGGTTTTTGTCATTTTACTTTCTCCCAGTGAGGAGGAAACCTGCTCACATTTAGCGGCGGGAAAAAAGAAAAAAAAAGAATGGGAGGATGAGCAGGGCATTTGGAGCAGAAAAGCAATCGATGTGAGTGGAGAGAGAGAGAGGTGGATGAGAAAGAGGAGAGAGGAGAAAGATGGGAGCGAGGGATGGAGGATTACCATGGGCCATGTTGCCCTCCTGGGTCTGTTTGGCACCAGTTTGAGCCCAGTTGCCAGTGGGTACTAATCATGGAGGATTGGCAGCGCTGCGTGGCAGCTGGCAGCCGGCACATACACACACATCAACACATCCCCACACTCACAGACATGCATATACTCCTATATTACATGTGCATGCGCGATCACACACACATGCACGCTCTGAATTACATTGGGGACAGCTGGCATTGCTAATCAACTTCTGCTGAGGAGAGGAAAGCGAGCAGCTCACAGACCTAATTAAGTCAACACATACCCGATACTGCTGCTACTGCTGCTTTGCAAACATACCCGACACACACACACAAACCTACCCACATAGCCCTACCTATAGGTTTATCCCCTCCGCCCTTCTCTGCATCATTATCGATACTCTAGAACCAGCCACCACCAAAATGAAAAAAAAAGAAGAGACGAGAACTTTTGGTGCAGAGAAAATTCGAAGAGAAGCTATTACAGTAATGTGTCCTCTGCCGTCTCTGAGGACTCCTGTGCCATTAGACTTCAGAAAGCTCCAATTAGACTCATCAAAGGCAATTAAGCTATCCACTGATAAGAATAGAAGAATGTTTTTTTTAATTCCCTGCTCTTCCTCTGTCTTTTTATCCCCGTATCCCCCTTCTGTTCCTCTCTCTGCCCTCTGCCTTACCCACCTTTGGGGCTGAGAGCTTTCCCTAATCTCCCTCACTTTCCTCTGCTCTCTCTCCCTCTCTCTCATTATCAGGTCAACCCCCCCACCCCCCCTGTACAAATGCATCTCCATGTTTGGTTGTGTATCACCTTTTACTAGATTGCTGTCTTTGTAACATTCATCAAGGAAGCTCTCTCTTTTCTTTTTGCCATGCAACATAAAATGATAATACCCAACCAGTGCGGCCTATGTGTGTGTACCTGTACTCATGTACTCATGTGTGTGTGTTTGTGCGACACAAGGATGCCGGCCATAGATTGGGGGAGTTGATGAATCACCCTTGTCGTTCAAAAGGCAATCCCTCCCTCCTCAGTATGCAGCCTTGTCTGCTTAGTGCTTCCACTACAGCTTCTGCTGATATTAAAAGGCTCTGCTGGCTCACATTAAGGCTGGCACCGCGCACGGTGACACGCATCCGCGCACGCACAAACATTAGGGGTAGTTTTTCAGCGCTCAGTGCAGATTAGGTGTGTAGGAAACATCACTCAGTTGCGGCAAAGAGGCGCGGGAACAGTGAGGGGGGGAGAAAAGACAAAAGTCAAGAGCAGAATTTAAACCAGCTGCTGCTGACATCTCTCTCCGTCTCTGCACGCCTGCCTGTGTGTTCCAAATTAGTTTTAGGACTGTCAGTTGTCTCTCATTTTATACAGTGCAGACACTGTATTGTAAAAGTGTGACACAGGTAAGTGCTGCAAACAAGAGTCTGCAGTTTAAAGTTAGTGCTAGCTCTAATTAAACTGTCCCGAACTGTGGTGAAATCTGCTGGTGATGCACACTGAGAAGCACTGCTTTAATTACAAATCACCAGAGTGCTTTAAATTCCTAAGTATATGTGATCCTGGTTGTGTTGATATCATAATTTTGGAGACGCGTGCATGATAATCAGCGGGAAAATCTCCCGCACATGTTGCTGCATAAACAAACTTAACATTAACATAGACAGACGTAGTCTACATTCATATACACACGTGGATCGCCGCGCGCATGAGCACGTTCGCACATCACACAGATGCACGAATGTGGCACGAAGTCATCTGGCAATAAAAGTGGGGTGCAGCCACGAGCTGGTCAATTACTTGTCTTGCTCCTGTTTGTGAATGCTGTCTTTTATTGAGCCTGGGCGGGATGCCTGCTGTTGATTAAAACGGCTGGTCTACAGCTGGAGACAAGGCCAGCTGAGATAGCTGCATACATTCCCGTTTACGGCACGCAGTCTTAACTGCGAGGAAATTCACACCTCTATTTGAGATTGAGATTAATTTTCTGCACCATGTGGCTTGTCTTGCCTCTTTAGCATGCTCCGTTCTTATTACGGGAGCATCTGCTCCATGATGATGATGTAAATGAATTTCGAATGTAGATTATTTTGTTCCCCGCCGAAATGAGCGGCGCTCACCGGAGGAAATGATTTCTCGTGTTTTCTTATATCTTAATTCAAGCGCACACTTTTCATCTGGATTTTTCAGAATTTGCATTCTCCCAGCGAGAAGCCATGCTGTCAGGTATTGTTAACTGTCGACATGCACTTCTTTTTTTTTTTTGCAACAGATAATTAGAGCTTAGGTTGTAGTAGTATCCACACCTCCATTGATTTGTAGAATCTCTCTGCACACACACACACCCAAACACACACACACATTCTTTCCCTCCTTCCAGCCCTCTCTCAGGCTCAGCCTCTCCTCTCCTTTAGGAGCAAAAAGCTCTACTCATCTGTTTTCTGTGTATGAATTTCCAGCCATGCATTAGTCTCCCTGACATGTTCAAGCGTTGCTTTATTTAGCTTGTCGGATTCTGCAAATAAACGCAATCTCAGGGTTTATGGAAAAATGGATAAAAATTAGATTGTAAGGTATTGATCTGGATTGTGAGTAGTTGGTGGGGGTGCTGTGCGTGTATGTGTGAGAGAGGTGGTGTTGGAGGTGGGGGGACGGGGAGCTCTCATGTGTGTGTGTGTGTGTGTGTGTGTGTGTGTGAAGAGGGTGGGGCGTGGTGGGGGTGAGCAGAAATGAAGCCGTAATTCAGGGCTATTGAACCCCCTGCCACTGGCGGCATCGATCGCCAGGCAGCGGTTATGAGATCACACCTGAGCACTGGAGACTGCAGAGGGGAGGGAAGGACGGGGGGGAGCTGTGCGGGCAGGGGTGGGGGGAGACGAGGGAAGGGGGAGACGAAGGAGTAAGGAGCGAGGAGGAGAGAGAGAGAAACAGAAGGTTGTGATATGATCAGCTCCTTACCCGCTGTCTGAGGGCCTGTTAAGGTGTTAACATCAAGCCTCAGAGCCAATTACCTAACCCTGCAAGTACACTACCCACTCACCTCCTCACACTCACAGTGTTGTGACACAGAAGGAGAAGAAGACAGGGCAACTGGACGCTGGCTGTTGTTCTCCCCTCCTCCTGCTCTGTGTTTCCAGGACAACTCCACTCTTCTGACCTCTCAATTATCCCTGATCCCCCCCCCCCCCTCCCCACTCGACCTTCTACTCTTTTCACCCCAAACATCCATCCGAAACCCCCACCCACCCACCCCTTCGTACACACTCCCCCTGCGGCTCTGTGGGTTATTATAGTGAAATATGAAGCGATGTGGATTCTAGGCTTCATGAAATTTCCATGAGCATTGATCTGATCTGATGTGGGTGATTGCTAGGTGAATCCCTCCAGTCCAGAGCTGTTGCTCATCTATTCATTTATTTATGGCAGTTATGTTTTACTGGCTTTGATTTGCTCTTCTGGAGAGCGACAGCTAAGGATTATAAATATACCTGAATAGGAGAGTGTGCTTGGAATCCTGGAGGGCAGCAGCGCACCACTCCTCTTTCCAACTTGGAAAGTTGTTTTTTCTTTTTTTTTCTTCTTCTAGCATTAATTCTTGGTGTAAAATGTGAGATATTGAGCATGGATATAAGGGCATAAAAAAAATAAGACAATCCCCAAAGAGGCACAGGCAGATAGTTAGTGATGTGCGTTGTCCCCCACATACTCGTCTTCTGGTTTATGGTCCTTGAAAACGAGCAGAGACAATATCACTTCCTCTCTCAATTACCAAAATTGTCTCTTTATTTGTAATAGGGATATCTATGTATGTCTTGGGTTTTTATGCTATTGTTCACTCGAGGCTCATTTGGCACATTGTGGGGAACTGATAAAAAATTCATCATAAAAACAAAAGCCTCTGAGACGAAAGAGAGGATGTTGTCGGAACAATCCCTTCCTCAGACTGAAGGCCTAATCCAGGGCAAATCCTCCTTAAAGCTTTAGAGAGATCAGAGAATAGGGAAGTAATGTCAAATATTTGTCCTCGGAAATAATTCATACTTTATTTGTTGCATGTGATCGCCTCATTGTTTTGGCTTATTTTATCAGCAAACCAGCTGGCCCTGTAATGTGTGTCATTCTCTGTAAGCTGAGCCAGCCTCTGGCATCTCTACTTCGACTTTTCCATCTCTTTGCTGTCTTTGCTTCTAGCTATTCACCTTTCCTTTCATTCACTCTTATGGATCGCTGGAACACTCCACTGGGAGAGCTGTCCAAATACATTTGTGTTGCCAAAACAGAGCATCACCCATTCTCGCTCCCGCACGCTGTTTTTTTCGGTCCGTGTGTTTGAGCGGGTGGGCTCAGGAGGAGCCGTGGTGAAGTCACTGGAGGTCCAGCAGGACAGCTTGTACTCATAGCCTCTAGGGGCCTTTTTTCTGGGGGCCGCCTAGTCAGCCTGGCTGCTCAGATGTGAGGCGAGCAGGGCATCAGCCCCCAGGAAACGTCCAAGCTGCGACCCACAGGGGAAACAGACGGACGGCACAGACGCATACAGGCGATTCTCACGTGTAATGGCGCCTTTTCTTTTTCTTCCATACAAGCGCACATTTACTGTTTCAAACTCTGTCCGGAAGCAGCGTCTTAAAGGCTGTAGCGCAGGAAAGTTGTCAAGACTGTGCTCTGACTCCCCGAGGCAGCCCGCAAAGACAGGAGAGGGAGAGACAGTACATTAGGAATGAATTATGTGGAGAGAGCACTTATCCAACAATCCTCCTCTGAAGTGTTTGTACTATAAGCCTCAGATCTTCATTGTATTTATTCTAATGTTTAAATATTCATGGTAAACCTTCTCATATTCAATTACCGAAGCACGACCACAGCATGCAGAGAGTGCTTTCTCCCTGCTGCCTGGATGATCTGACTGTGTGTGTGTGTGTGTGTGTGTGTGTGTGTGTGTGTGTGTGTGTGTGTGTGTGTGTGTGTGTGTGTGTGTGTGTGCGTGCGCGCATGTGTGTGTTTAGCTTGTTCCCTGGAGCGATCAAGCCTTTGTTATATTGGAACCAAGCTCTGTAATTGCTTATATTAGTCGCTGATCAACGCAAGACCACAGGACACACACACACATTCACTTTCCCTGATTCCTGACAGTCTTTTTATTAACCACCAAAGCGGGCGACAGAGAGAGATTCATTACATCACAGGCAAACAAAGACACACACCAGACCTAATAGAGAAAACCCACATTTTTCAGCTTAATGTTGAAATATTCATGGATTCAGTTATGTCTGCTGTCACTTGCTTCTCCCGCCGTACCTTCTCTGGTGCTTTTGAACATTAGGTGTTTTCATCATTAAGGATCAAGCTGTAAATGTTTTTTTTCTCTCTCTGCCTGCTTCCCTCCACTTCCTGCTCAGCGCTGAACGAGCCAACCATAGACTACGGCTTCCAGAGGTTACAGAAGGTCATTCCCAGACACCCTGGAGATCAAGAGAGATTACCTAAGGTACAGTGCCTCTGCTCCTCTCATGTGTCTGCTCACACTAGTTGCCAAGCACAATAAATTCACAAGAATCTGTCTTGGTAACACTGGTACAAAGATGTATTGAAAACCTCTTGAGTTTCATAGTACGTAGGATATACATGGCACAAGGACAGCATGACCTCTTAGACAGAGGAACAAACCATGCGCTATAGACAGTAGGCCATACATGACACTATGCACTATGCACATAAACATTTAACCACATGTTCATGGTCATTTTCTGTTCAAACAAACACTTTATTTGTGCAATGAATGCACAAGCGACTCTATTCATCCTTCCACTGAGTATAAGGTCATTTGGACTGGCAAAGTGGGAAGAGGAAAGGGGATAGATGGAGAGAGGAAAAGAGAGGGAGAGAGAGAGAGAGAGGAAAGGAGGTTGAGGGGAGAGAGAGAGGAAGAGAGAGGCAGAAGCAGGTTAGGTGATCCATCATAGCTGTCCAGTCTTACCTCCTGCTGGGTCAGTGGATCGAAGTCAACCCCGGGTGGACTTTATTACTTCCAACACACACACTTATCCACAATGCAGCACACACACACACACAGAAATGCACACAGACTTCTCTATGCCTTCATGTGCACGCACACACACACTCAGTGGAGGGAAGTCACCACCAGGCAGAGATGGAGAGCACAGGTAGATGCAGAAGGAAGATAGAGAAATCACTTGTCCTCACTGTGTGTCATGTCTGGTGGATACAAGAGTTGTCCCGGTGAGTTCTGGTCTTTAGCCTATCAACCCCCCGTATCTCTCCAAATATCTTTGTATCCATCCATCTCTTTTCCTCTCCTCCTCTTTCTCCCTCGCTTGGCGGTGTCTCTTTCACTTCTAAATGAACAGCGGTAGCTGGCAGGCCTGGTTGTTCATTTCAGCTCTATTGATTTGTGCCTTTATTGAGGTAATAACAGTTTGTTGACCACGCTTCTCTCTCAACTGTTGGCCTCAATCATTAGAGAGGGGCAGGAGAGGGGCATATGCTGGCAACTTCTTGAGCTACAAATGTCCATTCAAAGCTACCTTGGCACAAGCCTCTGTGTGGCTGTTCTTTGGTGGGTCTTTAAACTGACTGGGACTATAATATATTCCAATATATTGGCACTTTGACGAACCCGCCCCACCCCCAATACACATACAGCGTGCAGAGAATAGGCAGGATATATACCAACCCCTGTTCTATCTCTGTATGTTGCGATAATGATCCAGTGATCCAGCTGAAAACAGCCCCATACTGTGCTGTAGAATAGTCAGGCAGTCAGACTGAGCGGGGACTGCTGGGTAGCCAGACTGCAGGGTGTTTAGCTAAGGCTGCGGTGTGGCTGGGGGTCTGGGGCTGGCTAATGAGTGACCGCCCTGCCAGACGAGGCCAGGCTCTGCTCTGGATCAGGTTCCCCTTCCTGTTGACGTCTCTGTGGGCCTGACTTTACGGGAAGAGACCCTGCGCCCAGGAAATGGTCTCCCCTTACAGCAGCAGGGCTAGGGAGGCAGCATGGCACTAACCACATTTATCTGTTTATCAGAATGACTCTGGAGCGCTGCCTAATCGCGTTTAGCTACTGGACAGATCCCTTCGCTAACGAGAGACTGATAGGTACAGACAGGGCACAGGAGCATGAGAGAGTGATTAAAGGGGGGGGGGCAAGTGAAAGTAGTTCGGAGGCTCAGGTGAGGGGAGAGTGAATTATAAATGAGGAGATGCACGCACATAATAGACCTAAGGAGAACGAGCAGAATGGCTGGTGCAGAGAGGGGCAAAAAAAAAATTAAATAAAGAGACTGATGTTGCACGAGTGCTCCCGGAACACCGTTACACTCCAACTGCAGATCTGTTCATGTCCTAATGCCTCGCACTTCCTTCATTTCCCCTCCTCCCCCGCTTTCTTTTCCTCCTCCTCCTCTCTTTTTCCTTCATCCATCCATCTAACTATCTAGCAATCCCTGGGAGGCATGGGGCGTCGAGGAAAAGCAGAGAGAAGGAAGCGAGGAGCAGTGCATACATACTAAAGAACCACTTACCTTCCTAGGGCCTCTACATCTCTCAATCACCTCAAACAGGCCTCCTTTCTGGTCTCCCCTCTTCCCAGCTCTCACCCTCCTCCTCCCCTCGCCTCCTTTTCTGCCTCCCCCAGATAGTGCTAGTAATGGGAGGTTAACACAGAGGCAGCGCTCCCATTATTGAGTGAATTTAGCACCTCGGACAGCGCTCTACAATCTTTATTGCTTTGCTGACCCTCTCGTCATGTCCTGGGCGTGCTCGACAGCCTCCACATGTGCATGGCTGCGTGTGCGGTTACACTCGTGTGTGTTTGCGTGTGTGTGCAATATGAGGTCTGATTGAAAGGCGGCGTGTCACGGAACAGAGAGCACACATGCTCCGGGGCTTGTTCACAGCGAGGGATACACTCAGGAGAGTATAACGCACAGCGTGAGTGTGCGCGAGTGGAAGAGAAAGAAACGAGGAGAAGGTTGGAGGGGAGGGGGCTGCAATTTTCTGGTTGTCGCGCCTCCAGCATATATCCTGGCCCCGGCACATTAACTTTTAAAAAGGGTTTTGTAGGACTGTAGGTGTCGACATCACACACACACACACACACACACACACACACACACACACACACACACACACACACATATATATATAAAGACTGCCTGGAGTCACACACTCATACACTCAGGGAGGAAAAAAGAATAGAGACAGAGAGAGGAGGGAAAGGGTTGTAAGCGGTGGAAAATGAGTGCGGAGAAGCTGCGTTAGGATAAATGTTTGATGTGGGAAATTCCACTCGGCGGTTTTCACCTGAGCAATGATGTTCTACATTTATCACACAAAGTGGATACAGGGCTATTCACTCGGATCATTACCAGGGTTAATACAGGGCAGGAGACGGGTGTGTCCCGGCTGACGAGGAGAGTTGTATAGCCGTCAACCTGATGATATGTTGTGTTAAATGAGATTGATGCGTGATCATGTGCGGCGGGTTCGTGATCCATCAGCGACAGAGGAGAGAGAGAGAGTGAGAAGATGTGGAAGATAGTTGACTGATAGAGAGATATAGGCTCATGTTTTATTCACAGATAACAGTATCTTCCCTCTGCTCTCCCAAACTGCCCAGCTAGTAACAAAGTGCTGGGATGGGCCCATTTCTCTTCCTCTCCCTTCCTCTGTCTACCCCTTTCCTCTCCCTCACACTCTATCTGTTCTGCATTCACAGCATAATGCAAGGAGTGAAATGTAATAAAAGTGACTGAACTCTTTGAGCCGCCACACTTGTGATCAATCCCCCTTCCTCTGTCTGCGCTTGATTGCAGGAGGTGATTTTAAAGAGAGCGGCAGATCTGGTGGAGGCCTTGTACGGGATGCCTCACAATAACCAGGTAAACTCTCTCTTACACACACACACACAGACAAAAACACAAACAGCAATATCTCTTATTAGACATTATTATTTGTTTGTGGTTCGGGCCAAGTGGCAGCATCAAAGGCGCTTGTCTCTGCTGGCGATGTAGCACCCTGCCGTGTTCGCGCAAGATCTGGGACCCACAAACATGCACGCTAGACTATGTTAGAGCTTTTTATCAATGCAGAGGGTGGAGATGAGATTAGAGGGAATGCAGAAGGCAGTTGAAGAGGAGGAGTGGCATTAAGGCTTGAGTCTGAAGGAGGAAGAATGGAAACCCAAAACAGGGAGGAAGAGGCAGGCTAAAGATCTGATGTGTCTGTTTAATGAGCCTTTCCTCCATTTACTGAACCAATCCCACCACTCCCAGCGACAACTGATAAAAACCACTCAGCTCTGCTAGATTTACATGTGCAGTATCTTGAGTGGAGATCTAGCATTCTTATCAGGCTACAAAGCCAACATCAAGGGTATATTTTCCCTCTTCTCTTCTCTTTTCTTCTCTGTTACTGACCACCACTCTTTTTTTTTTTTTTGTTCCTTCCTCATCGTCAGGAGATGATTCTGAAACGAGCAGCGGATATCGCGGAGGCCCTCTATACAACAGTCCCAAGAGGGCACAACCAGCTAGCCAGTCTTGGCAGCAGCTCTGTTCATGCTGGCATGATGGCAGTAAACTCTTTCACCGGGTCAGAGGTGGCACAAACAGCCAATCAGGGTGAGCAAACACACCAGGAAACAATTCTGGCCTATTGTCATGGGAAAAGGAAAAAATGTTTATTTGCTGTTGTCCATTTAGGGATGACAGCAGGGTGGGGGGGGGCAACTGGCATTTTATTTTTCATGTGGGAAATTTAGAGATAGTGATTTAAGAGCATGGAGCAAATAAGAAAGTGTGAAAAAGGAGGACAGGAGGAGGAGAGGTGACAGTAAGAAACGGGGAAAACTTGAAAGAAAGATGGTGAGAGAGTGAAGAATGGAGAAAAAGAAAGCCGTGGATGGAGTACGATGGAGAAATATGAGTGGGTCCTAGGGGTGTGTATATTAGACTGGGGTCGGCCCCTGTCTGACAGAGAGAGATGTGGGTGCAGTCAGTGGTGATTCATCACATGTATCGGGGGAACCAGAGGAGAGTGGATGGACCAGCCTCTGGATGCATCTCAATAATTCCAAGGCGCTTCCTCTGCCCTTCATTTTCATCCGGAAACATTTTTAACCTATCGTTTGTTTCACCCTCATATTAGATGAAAATGTAAACTTAATCAGGGAGGAGCAGAGTGATGAAGAAGTGAGACAATACTTGTGATGAGTAGCCTTTGTTACACTAGAGCAGGGGTGTCAAACATAAAGCCCAGGAGCCAGAATCACCTCAGTAAAATCCGTTTTGACATCCCCACACTAGAGAGTGGAAATTTCAGATGTTCAGTTCCAGCCATTTTTCCCCCACCTATGTTATCATGTTGTATATTGTATAGATATTGTGTAGGCTCACTTTGTGTCTTCAAAGCAGCTCTGACCCATGGGTGCCCTGTAGTGTCTGGTACTGGGATGTTGGCAGTTTGTGATGTGGAGTGATGCATCCGTGTATGAGGGATGTTCCTGAATCCTGTAGAGTTTGAAGGCCGGGTGAACAGATTGGGCACCATTCATGTGCAGGCAGGGCACACCGTCGTGCAGGGCAATGTGCAGGTGGGCGTTACCACGTCACATGAATGGCAGTACCCGAGGCTTCACAGCAAAACACTGCAGTGAAACAATGATTTTCACTTTGCCCGTCAGCGGTTTTAGTGTTGTAGCTGATCAGTGTGTATTTATAGTCTTCCATTTTACATTGTTCTCCTTCTGTTCACTGCCCCTGTAAAGCATGAAAGGTCCTGTCAGAAATACTAGCTTCATTCTTTGTAAATTACAAGAGAGCCGCCAAGGCCTTTTACCGTTAATTGCCTTATCAATATATCTAATTCTGAAGAGGAGCCAGCAGGGTGATAGTCCTCTTGTTTCAGGCGTTGGAGGGGGGGTGCGGCTATATCCCTCTCATATCATTCTTCCTCCACTCTGTTCATTGCTTTTTTTCTCTCCCATATGCTGTCTAAGATTTTTCTAAGAAAAAGCAAAACATTTCTTCTGGCTTGTAATGCTATGTCCATTAGTATGAAAAAAGGAGCATTTGGCAGCAGCTGCATGTAGGCTTTCTTGTTTTGGTATGCCTGCCATCTGCTATACCTCTAACACTCTCCATCCCCCTTTCTTTCTCTGTCTTTAGGTTTCAGTAGGAGTACAAGCAGTGTGTCCCCTCATGGTTATGTCCCCAGCTCTACTCCCCAGCAGAGTAGCTACAGCTCTGTCTCCACTAGCATGAATGGCTACGCTAACTCTGGCATGGCAACCTTGGGCACCTCACCCAACTTCCTCAATGGATCTGCAGGCAACTCGCCCTATGCTAGTGAGTAAATACAGTGCATACTAGAGCTGAAAGTTTGGGTGGGGATCAGCATTTTGTAAATGACAGAAGACATCTCTGAGAGGAACTGAGAAGCACGGCAGGAAACAAGAATCGACACGACAGGAGAAAGTATTTCAGTTCAGCTGGCTCATCTGTTTCTTTAAGAGCAGAGTCAAACACAAATCCCCGCTTTATTGGCCAGGGGAGGAGATCACCTAGCACGTCCCAACACCTCCTCGACACACACGTGCACACACACACACACACACACACACACCACCTCTGCTCACACACACTCACCCTCTACATTAAAGACTCTTGATTAAATCAATAAACTAATTGCTAGAGAAGCAATTCCATTTCAGCTCTTTGATTCCTGGGTGTTAACAAGTATTTTAACAGGCTCATCGGCCCCACACAGACACTTTCAATCAATGGCCCCTCGGCCTGCCTTTGTAGGTCCAATTTTCATTAATTGATTAGTTAGGCCCCTTCATAAATGGATTATGACTTTATTGCAAGGATTTGTCAGGAAGAGCCATAAAAGCTAAGTGTTGGATAATAACAACAATAAAGGCAGAGGCAGATATCACAGGGCAGGTGAAATACGGCTCAGCTGATTGTAAAATCACTGAAGGGGGAAATGCTCTTAGTGTATTAGCAGACAAAAGACAAACCCGAGAGAAGTGGATGGATGGGATGATGTCAGAGGACATGATTTGGATTGTGAAGAGTTGGGTCATTTGGCTGTGTGTGCCTCTCATGAGGGTGAATTACAGTGGCCACAGTAAATCCAGCTAACGGCTATCTTGTACAAAGCTTTTGATTTCATTTCAGAAGCACTGAGAAGCTCTTTTAGATATGAATATGTTCAAAAAGTTTCTCTATCTTGCATTTGAAATCTTCAATCCACCGTTCCAGAGGGGATGTCCCAAAAGTACAAATCCACATCTAGCCCTTAAATTACATGACATATGGTTAACAACTGTTTAGAGTGCTTTTAAGGTGGTGAATGATGCCTAATGTGCAGTTAAAATGCAAAGAGCCAGTGGGCAAGCATATTGCTTATGTATTCTAATTTTTTAAACCTTGTTGGTTAAAACCTCTAGCATAAATATCTGTGATAAAGTAGATGTGTGGGAGCTTTGTTTGTAAGTTGCCCTGAAAACACATTACAGGTTACAGTACCTAAAGTTGCTGAGGAGATGTTTATCATCCCCTGAGCACAGGATGAGTCATCAAAACAGATTGATCAGAAGGGGGGAAAAACGACCTCAGGCCATTTTCAGCATTTTCCAACTAAACACATTTTTGTGTAAGATATGGAAAATCTCTTTGCCAAATAATTGCTTAACAGCACAACAGGTAGCAAAACAAGTCTGAGCCAGTTGATCTGAAAACAACATGTCACCCCTCCTGCCATCATCCATTGACCAGTCCCCTTCTGTTCGTCCCATCTGCCTGTCCTCTGCCCTCGGCCCTCTCTCTAACCCCCTTTCTGCCATCGTCGTCCCTTCCTGTCCTTCTTCCCTGACATACACCTATGACGCCCCTTCCTAAAACACCCTCTCCTGCCCATCTCTCTCTCTTTCCCTCAGTCGTCCCGTCCAGCCCGACGATGGCGTCGTCGACCAGCCTGCCCTCCAACTGCAGCAGCTCCTCTGGCATCTTCTCCTTCTCTCCAGCTAACATGGTGTCTGCAGCCGTCAAGCAGAAGAGCGCATTTGCCCCCGTTGTCCGACCCCAGAATTCCCCTCCTCCCACGTGCACCAGCGCTAATGCTAACAGCCTGCAAGGTAAGCCGCTAAGTAGCCTCACGCTAACTTGCTGATGAATTTGAAATTTGCAGTATGAGCACAGTAAAAAGTTTTAGTAAAAATATTTGCTAGGAATTGTTCACCCTCAAGCTTTAATCCTGCTTTTCCTCACCTCCTATGATAACGTCTCACTTTTACTCCTTCGATTTTCCTTTTTCTTCCTCCACTCCTTTTTTCCCCCCCTTTCTTGGCCCTCCCTCCACTCTCCTTCCTCACCGTAGATCAGTCTTTTGTGGACTCTAGCAAGTACTCATCAGCCAGCTCTCTGCAGGGCCTGGCCTTCTCCTGAAGTATGTTACTCCTCGCTTTCATTTTTCTCTTTCTCTGTTTTGGCTTTCCACTCCACGCTATCCCAGACCGCTCATTTGCACCATCCTGCCCTGCCCTTCCTTCTCGTTTCTGTTTTTATTTGTCACTCTTGACTTGTCAGATAGTCATCATGCTACCCCATATGTGTTATATTTCCTGTTTTCACTTCCTGCTTCCTGCCCGTCCTCTAGTTGGTGCGTCTGCGGGGGGAGGGTGTGAAGGGAGGTCGTTATGCCACCACGGGTCACTCTGTTCTCTCATTTCCATCGAATGCGGCACGGGGTCTGTTCGTCTGGGCAGGATGTTGTATGGTGCTGAGATCCTGAGAGAGAGAAATGATGGATGGGAATCTTTATCAGAGCCCCAAGCTAAGCACTTCCTCACTTCCTTCGTCGGCGTTGATGAGCTCTGACCACTGTGACCTAAGGGCCAATGGCCACTATGCTCTGATCACACTGACACGCGCACACACACACACACACATGCACACACCATTCTGTTAATCCCAACAAGTGGGAGACACTTAGGAAATAACCTGGGAATTAGTGGATTGAAGAGTGGGGGAAATCAATAAGGAGCCAATATGTTATATGAAAAATTTATATCTGTGATGGTTTCTGTGTAAGAAAAAAAAACAGGATAGAGGGAAGGAGTGATGGGGGGAGGTGGCTTGTGGGGAGGCGGAGGTGCAATAGTTGGTGCTATACGGAGGTAAAGATGTGAGTATATCTCATGGATTTCATTTCCATGTTTGAGCCTAATTTTCATCACCTCTGTCATTCCACATCAGTTCATACTCTCCCCACCCTCTCGTTTGAGTCATTCTCCATAATGCACATAATAGGCTTGCACCATGTAGCTGTTAACAATTAACAGCGGCAGCTCTTGCATGAAGCTGTTTAGGAGGCCTGTGAGAAGCTGAACAATGTTGTCGATGCGCGGCCAAGTCAGCGGCAGCGGCGGAGGGAAATGTTTTGATTCCTGGGGCCTCGGAATGAAGAGATAATGAGGGAGAGTCGTCTTTGTTCGCCAGATGCTGGAGCACATTGCTGTTATGTGACTGTTGTGATGACAGATGAAACCCAGCAATCACATGACTGACCTTTCTCTCTCTTTCTTTACCCCTCAATCTCCCATTCACTCCTTCTACCTCCCCCTCTTTTCCCACAAAGCAGCGATTCCCGGGATGATCGTTCCACCCATGTAGAGGATCTGGGATAGCTGGAGATTTGGGAATGTTGAGAGGAAAAAAAAGACAGTAGCGGAGTCTGGTGAGTCTCTGTTATGCTGCAGAGCTAAAGTGAAGGAAGTCAAGATAAAGACGCAGGACTCTGTTAAACTCAGGCCTTTCCATTGGGATTTCATCTGAAGGCGATAGGAGAGAAAGAAAAAGGGGACAATATGAACCTTTTGTGATGTTATTTCCCTCTTGGTTGAAATAGTGTAGCTTCTCTGACACCATGTTGGATGGAGTGTATAGAGACTGATAGTTTGCCCACAGTGTGACACTGACCTCATGAAAAGAGCATTTATTTATCTTTGTGTTTATGCCTGTAAGGTTTGGGTTTGATTACTGGAGGCCCCCACGCCGCCTTGCAATCCATAACTCGCACAAACAACAGCGAAGTGTTGGTTTGGCCATGAAGTTTACAATAACTTCAGTCACAAACAAAGGAGCTTTCCTTACCGTTTCCGCCTCTCTAAAACCGCAGAGCGACACAGTGGCCAAATGGAGAAGGAAAAAAAAAGTTCAGCAACACAGAAAAAAATAGAAAATCAACCATTGATTTTGCTGCTAATTTTCCAATAAATCTTAAAAATTGTCTAGCAAAACTGCCCCAAGCTGTTTAAACATCACGCCTTGCTTTTATTTTATTTTATTTTTTTAAATCTCTCTCTCATTTTGGTTGGTTTGTTTGAATTTTAATAAAACTGTGAGGATAGAGCTGTTTGCAATATGCTTTTTCTGCTTGACATGTGAAGACAAGGTGACGATGAGAATTTAGCCAAAACTGACGAGGTTTTTAGTGAAGACTTGAAAAGCCAGAGGATGTGTGTGCGTCCAGCCAGCACTGTAACTGAAGGAGCCTAGCAAATATCAAATTAGAATAAATGCGTGATATATGTGATATATTTTTGTATATATAAAAAAAATGTTCATTTTGGGGTTTTTTTCACTTCTTTACTCTTTTTTTTGCGATAGCTCTAGTTTGAAATGTAAACATTAAATGTCTTAAGGCAGCTTCTCAGTACAGAAGATAGATTTACTGCGTCTTGTCAATATCTCATTTGCTAAACATGAGAAACATGGGTTTGGATACAAAAAGGGGATCCCTGTAAAATACCCTATAAATAATGTATTTATCCCTTGTATTTGTACATTGACTCTCACCCTCGTTTAGTTGTGTTGTGTAAGTTTAATACAGTAAGTGAACACTTTTCGCAGTGTTTCGTTTCATTATTTGCTGTTGTCTCTCACTATTTAAATGTGACTTTTTTTTAAATCTTTGTTCCTTTTTGTTTTTTGTATGTTGTTTTGCATCAGTATGCCATGCTTCTGTTTGTTGATTCAAAACATGCCATTGTCTATTTTTGTATTATTTGTAAGTTAATAAAAAAATCTTTTTTTTTTCCTTATGAAAATGTTTATTGTACGGCAAAAAAAGTAGCATCCTATTCAGAGTATTTCGTTGAAGTAGATTTTTTAAGAATATAAACACACATTAATATATACTGTAAATCTATATCTTTTTGTTTGAACTCTGAGGCTTTCAGATTGATACTGTTCTTGAACTGATAATATGCATGGGTTCTTCTCTTGAGTGACTCTTTCTTTATGTGTGTGGAAAACCAAGAGAACAAACAAATTGCTCTGTTTTTCTTTCTTTGTGTTCCTCTTTTTTGCCTCCCTCCTCTTCCTCCTCCTCCTCTGTTCTTCCCTATGTTATTTATGCCTGCTTACATACTGTATCTATATACTCTTTCTTTTATTTCTGTCACTGTAATCTTTACCAGCAGTCTAGATGCCTTAACAATGCAAACCCATTCTTCATTCAATCATGTGTACAGTTTTTCTACCCTCACCACAATTGTCTGTTGCCACAGAGGAATTCATGAGAACTTGGGGACAAAGCACAAACCCACTCTGTTTGGTGGTAAAGCCAGACTAGAATACAAAGAGCCATAATTCAACAATCACACACACACCCCGATGTACTATAATACTGCAGCAATGGCACGCTTTGAAGGACAAGTCGGAGCGGCCTTTCTCAGCTGTGCTTCCTGCACGTTCGGAGAAACACTTTTTGTAGCAATTATGTAGCTTTTTTTTAATGATTTTGGCAGCATGATAGTGACATTTCTCATCAACCACAGGATCACAACAGTACGACAACACATGGCTGTTTTTATTGTAGTACAGAGGGGCGCACAGTGAAGACAAGCGCTGCCACAGCACAATTTTAATCTCTACACAGAGTCGTAGGTCTGACTCCAGTATCCGACAGTCAACCCAGCCCCCAGTCCTTCACCGTCTGTATTGGCCTTTGGACAATACAGCTTCATTTCAAGCTAAACAAGACTAAAAAGAACATGTGATGAACCACAAAAGGGAGCTCCTTGGCCCATCAGACATTTCTGTAGTCTTTTTTTTTTCTTTTTTTTCGTGTCTGCCGTGTGTCTTCAAGCTGTTGCTGGACAGAGAATAGGGCTTTTTCTCTCTCTGCTTTTTCTTTTCTAGAGCCTGGTTTTGTTAAGGGGGTAGAAAGGACAGTTTTAACAGAGGCGCCTGCTGACAGACGAGTGTTTTTCAGGCACTTGTGTGCCTGTGCCGGTCTGGGCCAGGGCGGGAGGGGCCGCAGCATATCTGTTTCAAATGAACTACAGAGGTCTGTTGTCATACAATGGCATCTTTGTAAGCAAAAGTTCCATCCCAAATATGAGTATCAGTAATGGGTGACAAAGTTTTTGTATTTAGGTAACAAACAACAAAAAAAGAAGAAGATGCAAACCAAATAGCTGGTGTCTATTTTTTCCTCTGTTTGTCTTTGACTGCAAATACACTGAACAGCTCTATGATATAAGGGAAGAAAAAAAATCTACTGTATAGATTGTTATTGTTTTTGATGAAAATTGAGCTGTAAGATAACTTTTGGAATCTCACAATGTTGAATTAAAGTTACCTCTTGTCTGTGACTTTGTCAGGTGTCCTTTTATTTCAAAATATGCCTCATTCCTGATTTATTTTATGTTACCGGTTTTCTCTGGGCTTTTTTTTTTTTTCACTGAAAATGCCTTCTCCAATTAGCTGACAGGCAGCTGACTAAGAATAGAGGAGGAACGGCTACGGCTTATTCCACAGGTCAGAAACAGGCCTGCATCCTTTCCCCTGCTCGGCTCCTTTCACTAATGAATCTAATTCATTAATGCATTACTGATGGCATGGTGAACATGGTTAGCCTGACAAGTTTCCTCCTAAACATATTAGTTAATGATGATTCCAAGGTTATTAATTGCAAAGGCACCAGCCCACCATAATTGAGTCATCATTTGCATACCCGGTCATCAGCAGAAAATTTATTTCTTTTTTATTTTTTGCATATCTAATTTAGAAGGCTGCGATTGGATTAGCTCGTGAAAACAGCGGATCCCAGGATTCTGCTGACCTCAAAGTATTCCAGGGTCTCCTCGGTAACTGGAGGCTTCCGCAACACCAAGGGGCGGTGAGGGGGGAAAGCAAGACGACCTGGAAGTACTGATGAAATAAGGGCTCGTAAACACTGCGTGCGCTTGTGTGTGTTTGCCTCCCTAATTGCCTAAAGGTTCATAACAACACACAGTCTTTTTTTCCTCTCTCTACTAAGTCTAATAACAGAGTTGATAGTTTGCTGACAAACAGTAAAGTGGGTGGCGGCGTGCATGATTTAGCAGTAAGAGGTGGGATATTGAATTATGGAGGTTGCACACTTAGTCCCGAGGAAAATGAATCCTGGAGCCTAATGTTTTTGATTAGCAAGCCGAGCACCAATGCCGCGTTGCACCGAGGGATTCGGCTTCCCCTAAATGTAGCTTGCAGTGCAGCACATATACACACCTACACACACTGAAACACGCACACACTCATAAATCATAAATACACATAGACAAAAGGTGAACGCATTTTGCTCTTTATTTCCAGCTGCTTTTCAGGCCCCAGATAGACTGGTCAGTGTGGGAGGAGGACAATAGGAGTGGGAGGCCGAGGGCAGCGTGGAGCCAGCAGACCTCAGCCCTCTGGAGACGTAACATTAAAGACGCTATTCCTGGAGAACTACTCCACTGGATAGAGCCGGCAGAGCCCTCGCACATCAAGAGAGGTGCTGTTCAGGAGCTTCTGTGCTACTAGTACCCTAATGAAATATATTAATGCACACATTCCTCGCTCTCCTACTCCACCTCCTTCTTTTTTCTCATTCTCCTCCCTGCATGGACACATGAAGGGAGGAAGAGCGGAGAGATGTATTTGAAAGAAAAACAGGAGTCCCCATGGGGATCTCGGATAAAGAAGAGGAAAGGAAAGAAATGGAAAGGAGAGAGGATGTGAGTGTGTGTGTAGGGGGATATTCAGAATGGAGGCAAGGCTTAGACAGCGAACAAAACACAAGGAGAGGAGGGATGAATATTAATAATATTCTGTGTTGGAAAATAGTCACAATGGACATCATTGAAAGACGCAGAGAGGCAACGGGAAGCAAGAGCCATCCCCGGCCTTACTTACTGAGCGTGTGCGCACCTTCCTGCATGCGCACGAACACGCCTGCCATATTTGAGCACACCTCGAACAAGTGTGTACTCACAGTCGGGTTTTGCGCGCCCGCTTGCGAGGGTGTGTGGTCGTTTCCCACAGTAATTATCCCGATGACTGTGGGTGTCTGTCTATGATCTGTGTGGTACCTGTCAGAGGGAGCCCAGCAGAGCCCGTGCTTTATATTCCCTGTAATTGCTGCTGCTAATTTACTGTGCGTTGGCCTAATGAGTAGGGAGGTGAGGGGCTGGGGTATGTAATGGATGTTAGAGAGATAGAGATAGAGAGATGGATTTCATCACTGGCGGCACACAGAGAGGGAAGAGGGGAGGAGGCCGGCGAACTGTGTGTGTTAAGCAAGCATGTAGAACACTTATCTTTATTGTTCTACTAAAATGAAAAAAAAAAAAAAAAACCAAAAAACCAAAACAAAAGATAAGCTATTTGCCCCTCCAACACCACCACCACCCTCCTCCTCCTGCTTTCCCTCTCCCTCTTTCTCCCCCCTCCAGCTGACAGTACAGTGGCGACTACAGCGAGCGCATTAGACGAGCTTTTTGTTATGTTGATTAATGATAAAAGCAAATCCATAAATAATATAGATTATTTATTCCATTTATTCACATGCTAATTAGAGCTAGAAACAGATACCTCAGAGAGATGGCCCTTTTTTTTTTGTACACCCCCCTCATCTGTTCCGGTGCAGTCAGATAGATAGACCAGCTGACATTCACCCACACGCATAGACAGTCACAAGTTAATGTCATTCACACTTTGAAGCACCAATGGTATCTTGTGATGGGGACACGTCCACCCTTCATTTCTCCCTAATGAGGTCATGATAGAGGCCAGCGGTTTCGGCACGCCGCACACACCCCTCTGTTTTTCCAGGCGCACACATTCGGCGAGCGCTGGATTGACAGGGTCGTCTTTGATTGATGCACCGCGGTTCTTCCACATGTTCTACAGCTCACTCATTTAATTATGTTTCCTAAGCATCATTAAGTACCATTATATTCTATCATATTGTAATGAGAGAGGTGGCCAGTCACAGGACAAGCTAATTGGTGATTAATGTTGTGTATCAGTGAGAGACGAACGCAAGATTGGCCGTTTAATGACAAAACACTGTATTTAAGTGCTGAATGTGTAAAAAAACACAAACAGAGAGGGGAAATTAGAGAGAGTGTGATTGAAATCAAAACAGATATGGCCTCTTAGAGGTCTAATCTCTCACCTTTCCCTTCACACACACTCAAACACACACCTCCCTCCCTTCCCTCCTACCTTAAACACACACAAACTTCCTGCATTATTCTGAATTGTTCACCTCTTAGCTGCATTAAGGACACTTACTCAGGTAATGCTGGAGCCTGTCTCTGCAGACATAACTTACCTGCTCCTTGAGATTAACCGCTAACTCAGTATTGATGCACTGGCTGCATCACAGGTACACACACACACACACACACCCAGCACACAGATACAAACATCCTCATCTGGTATTGATACGCCGCGCGGCTGTAGGTGTTTCCATTTAAGGTCAGTCGATTGCCTTAAGTATGTAATGTTAGGAGGGGGGTCCGTAAACATGTCAAATTAGCGGTAATGAATGACCAGGCACTGGCAGGGGGAACTGTCAGGGTGCACGGCCAGGACAATACATTACCCTGAGTTATCCTAGTCTGTCCTCATTGTAACACACCCACAGTGACTGAGCAGACACGGGGTGTAAACTAGTGGGACCCATTCAGCGGTCACACACTCCACTTTAATGGTCCGTGTGGTTGATTGGTGCCCAGGAGATGAAAAAGACTCGAAACAAGAAGTAGACACGTCACCAGAGCACGGAAAGTTCAGGGTAAAATATTCTCAAAGCAAAGTTTAAAGATTGATGGACACAACCAGGAAGGTAGAAGGGGAAAAATGCATGAAAATAGATAGAGAGATAGATAGAGGACTAAGCTAGAGGGAGAGAAAACAAACTGTGGTATTTATTTTTTCTTCTCAGTGTTGAAACAGGAAAAGGACCTCTGGTTTAATAAACCATGAATCCTTTCACAGAGGGTTTGTATGTTATTCTTCGGAGGAACAGATACGTGAGGAGGAGAGGAGAGCGAAAGAGAAGCAGGGAGCAGCAGGGGGGGAAAAAGAGAAAAAAAAAGATGCTCTGCAGCCATATGAAATTTGCTCTCCCCACTTTACCAACACACACACTTATACATCCACTCTTCAGCCCACTTCCAGGCTGTATGTTAGTTTTGGGTAAGAAGTGTGGGATGAGGAGGGAGGGATACACATCCTTTCCCCCTCCTCCTCCTCGGACTGGAACTGAAGAAGCATAAATGAGAAGTAGAAGATATACTTTCCATCTGTAAACACTCAAATTCCTCTCTCTTCTTCCTCTCTGCATTGTGAAAACGACCTTCTAACATATCCTGTCCACACGGAAAATCATCTGTTCACCACAGGAAAGCGCTCGCATCAGTATGTGGCACATACGCACAACGAGACTGTCCACTTTAATTTCTGAGCTTGTCCCAACTATATGCACAGTACTGTGGCAATGGTGATAAATAAACATGTACACAAGCGTGAACCTACTGTTTCTGTATGTTGTCTCCTCGCCTCCCACACTCCTCTCCACGTCTTCTCTCTCTCTCTCCCTCCCCTTCCTGTAACAAAGGTTACATTGATCATGTTTCTAAAAGAGTCTCTGTATTTCCACATGGCCCAGCCTCTGATATGTTTTTCTTGGCAGGTCCGACTTCTACTTTTGTCATTCACTCAGCATATTTTAACAAATTAGAAACATTAGAAACCGGGATCGCGGCAATGTTTTGGTTTGGTTTCGAAACTCTTACAGTCCCCACAATTATATTTCAAAACACGGGCGAATTGTTTGACAGCCTGAGCGGAATAAAACCCCTAAAACAACTTATTCATTAGAAACACATGCTCTCGCAATTACAGCTTAGCATTATGTTAATGTGTGTTTGCACTGGTTCATTTGTTGTCGTGTGAAAGGCTACGTCGCCAGAGTGCGAGCTCGGGTTCGAATGTGTGCCTGCTTACACGCGCGTGCCCTCTTGCGCGATTGCGTGCCGCATGTGTGTGCGTGCGCGTGTTTAAGGGACAAAGGGACACAGTGCTCCACATAACAGCATTACAGATGGCTGTTGTGAGTGGTTGTGACAGTGAAAGCGAGTGAGTTCCCACTCCATACAGATGTACTCTGAGTGACCTTACAAACACAGTGGAACTAAAACAGGCCCCCTACCTCTCGCTCTCACTCTGGCACACACTGTCAATTCTCACTCAGCCCTTGCGGGGCACTAAAAGTTGTTTCCTGAGCCAGGAATACATCAAGGGCCAAGAATATATAAGCAGGGAGCAGGAGAGATGCATAGCTAGGGTCCAGGAAAGCATAACTTGGACTAAGTAAATATTGGACTGAAGGATTAGTAGCTTTTGCCACCTATAAAAGCAAGGCTGCTATGCCAGGGGAAGTTAACGACCACACGCTCTGACTTTACCGTGGATTGTTTTACCAAGGAGCTGCTGTGGACAAAGAGGACATTTCAACAAGATCACGTTATGGAGGAAAAGAGGAAAACGAGAAATGACTTAAACAATTGCCCCCTTCCTTTCACTGACTTTGAGACAATTCAAAAACGACTCGAGTCAGGAGAGGGGTGATCTTTATGTTTCACTTTGTGAAAAGCCCAGGCCCACCACTGTTGCTGCTACTTTTAATTTTCTTTTGGATCCTCCTCTCAAGTAAGAGAAAAATGCTTAACTATTTCTAATATCTCGAAATTGTATAGCAACATTATTTGCAATGATTACAACAGGTATATGTAAAAGTTAAAATGGTGCTTTTCCATTTTTAATGTGTGTTCAGAGGTCTTGTGGAATACTTCTACATATTGGTTGGGAAAAAAAAAAAAAAATATATATATATATATATATATATATATATATATAATTTGGTATTTTTTGACAGAGCTGCTTAAACTTTGATAAATTCCCAAGCTTCTCAAATGTGAAAATGAAAACATCAAAAATCAGGGGATGTGTAGAAAGAAGGCTGCTTACCAGATTTAGCTAGCACCTTGAGGCTACATTCAGATCGGTTAACACTCACTCGTCGTCTCTGGTTTCTTCCGTGTTTTGGGAACATCTCCCAGCGCCCTTTCATTTTGCTCTTTCTTCTGGAAAACTCGCTCAGTTTGCATGACCCCTCAAACTCTATTATGAACAGACCGTTTAGATTCAAAACAAAATAGCTTGCAATCTTAGCTTTTATTTTCACCACTTTCTCTCCTTGCAGCAAAGACAGCAAAGATTAAAGAGCAAGATTTTAAAACACCAAAATAAATAATGGAGTTGTCTAATGTTTGAAACAGGGAGTTGCAGTCTTTGGTAAAGTTGGAAAGAGTTTTCTAAAATAAAAACTTTTTTTAAAGAAAGAAAAAAATGCAGCTACCACTAAAATATTAAAACAAACAGTTATCCTGAGACATGGACAAACAGCACTGGTATCAGGTACTACGACCAACTTTAAAACTTGTTTTTTTAAGATAGAAAATTTATTTTACTTACCCAGACTGCACCCTCCATCACCATAATGTCAGCGTTACAGAATAAAGCACAGCGCAGCAACTTGCTGTATATATATACTGTGTGGGTTGAGGTAGCCACTATGTAGCGGAGACGTGTGTTTGTTCACTGGGAAGAGGTCATTTAGCTTTGCCTATGTTCTACCTCTTTGTGTGACCCACATAGCGAGAGATTCGGTAGTGCTAATGTAGCTTGCTTGTTGGCAAGAAGTCAAGGCTGCGTTGCTTGCCTCCGCTTTTCTGACCCCACCCAGGATGCAATGGGGTAGCTTGGAGATTGTTTGGGGCATGAGTAGTGTAGGTGGATAACGTAATGCCAAAAACTATGGCGTTATTTTTGTGCCACTATTCTGAGCGCGCGTAAAAAAAAGTTTGCAGGTGTAAGTGTTGCATTTTGAGGAGAAATTTATTTTGAGCAAAGAAAAGCTGAATATGAGTGAACAAAATTCATTCCTGCATGCAGAAAATGTTTTTCAGTGTTTGCTATTATCCATACACACACACAATAGCAGCCCCTCTCGCTCAGTTTTTATATTTGCGCTCGCCCGCAATGTGTTGCTCGCGCTCTCAACATTTCTGCCAATGCGCGCTCAACTCTTTATGTATACCGTTATATTTGTGCCACAAAACCAGCCAATCACAGACTGACTGAAAAATCTGATTGGCTGTTTTGGTCTCCAATCAGCTCGAAATGACGAAATGCAATATCCCAGAATCCATTTCGTCCAAAACTCAAACAAGGCAGTGGCGGAGGAACACAGAGTGGCAGAGTTTGAAATATTACTCTTTCTGGGTCACAAAATAAACTTTTCAGATATTTTCATGCGAGAGTGGTGCTGTGTAAACTTCTAATATCTGCTTGATTCATCAAGACATCACATAAGTGCTCTAACGTTTTCAGAGATGCCTGTTACCCACCAGCTGACCGGGTGGTCACTGGTGGGTCACTTTATTCTATTTAGTAGGAAATAGAAATGCTTGATACATTTTAAAACATACAATAGACCACGGTTTGGGCGAGATACAAGTGCGTCTTACGAACATTGCTTGGAGTGCAGTAGGACGTGGCTAAAGCAGCGGTAAGCTACATCGATGCTACATCTTTTCAGCAAGAAAACAAAGTTCATGCTACTTAATGTCAGATCATTAAGACAGAGAACAACCAGTGATTAGTGACGTTACCCTGATGTCTTACTGCTGAGAACGCTACATTAATGCTAGAGTCGCTGTGTGTGTGGGTCACCCAGAGACAGTTGGAACATAGAGCACTGCTAAGCAAACAAGAAACGACCTCTTCTCAATTGGTAAGCACATATTTCTGCTCATAGCGGCTACCACTACCCACACAGCAGTTATATTTCAGCATTACATCACTCTGCTGTCTGGGTAGTGTACCTTTATCAGTTAAATCTCTTCACACATCACTGATCCCACCTTGTAGATTTTTATTTTTTTTTGGGGGGGGGGGGGGCTTTTTCACACCGGAAAAGTCACTATCACAATATTTCACCAAAATCGTTTCACGTATGTCTTAAATTAGGTGTTCCTAGCCTTAACACAGCTAAATCAAACACTAAACCGTTGGTGGTTGAATTCTTCGTAGGTATAGAGAGGGACAGAATTATTAGACCCCTTATGTAATTTAAAGTTTCTGTCAAAAATCTTTCCAAATGCTTTTTTAACAGCGCAAGGGAATTTCAACATAACACTCCTAAACATACTATGAGCAGTGATGTGCTTTAACTTTGTAATGCTCATACCTTGTAAAATCATGTTAAAACAGAGGTTTATCTTCCAATTTACACACAGTGTAAAAATTCCAGCAAGAGTTTGAGCTGTAACATGAGAAAGCAAGAAATCAGATTAGACTTCAGAAAAAGAATTGTTGATGCTCTCCAAGCAGGAGATGGATGTACAAAGTTATCGCAGCGAGTGTCAAGAACTGGAGTTAGAAGCCACACAGTATTCTGTACTGTGTGGCTTCTCACTTCTCACTCCTCACTCAAACCTGAGGTAGGAAGTGAAAGATTTCAAAGACTGTGGAACAAAAGCTAGTGAAGGATATATCTAAAGACTCCATAACAAGTGCCAAGGCACTAGTGAATGACTTAGCCAAGCTGGGAACTGTCTCAAAGAAGGCAATTACTAGAAGCGTGCACACCAATGCACTGAGAGGTTGCACCCTAATAAATATTTTAACTTTTGCAGAAAAGACACTTTCAGGCCGATTGAAGTATGCTAAGGACAACCCGGAGAATCATTATGGATGCTGGAATTGTGTCCTCTGGTCAGATGAGACAAAACTACAACTTTTTGTGCCACAGAGTTGCTGCTTATGTTTGGAAAAAGAAGGGAGTGACGTACAACCCAAAAACACCATCCCCACCGTGGAACACGGTGGTGGGAGTATTATGCTGTGGGGATGCTTCTGTCCATCTGGAACTGGAAATCTCAACAAGGTGGAAGGAATCATGACGGAGAAGGATGTGTGAAGTTTTTTAAAGAAAAACTCAAGCAGGCAGTAGAAAAACTTGTTGATCTCAGTGCTGCAAAAAAAATTGAAAACTGGTAAGTATCTATTGGAAAGGGCATAAGAGAGAACCCATCAGAATTCTTAAGTTAAGGCTTGCTTTGTGTATTGTCCTTGCATATTTTGTTTATATTTATTTGGTTACTCATTCTTGTCTCTTATTCTAGTACCAGGAGTACTTGCATCCATCTGATGTTCTTTACCTTCATCTAATTGTCTTCTCCGTGTATATAAGTTTTTCCCCCCATGTCCTCTGTGAGATCATCTAATCTTTCCATGTACTTGCCCCTGTTTTGTCTCCTGGTTTTTGCCTCTGCTTGCTCTTTTTGGTTTTGCTTGCCAAATGAAACTGATCAGCCATGTCCCTTTCCATGTGCTTTTACCAGAGGTGGGACCAAGTCATTGTTTTGCAAGTCTCAAGTAAGTCTCAAGTCTTTATCCTCAAGTCAAGTCTCAAGTAATGTCAGGCAAGTCAGAGTCGAGTCTCAAGTCACTGGTGTAAAAGTCCGAGTCAAGTCACAAGTCTGAAACTTTGAATTTCAAGTCCTTTCGAGTCTTTAAAAAAAAAAAAATGAAAAAATAATGTTGCAGTTATATGCTAAATGTAAATATTAGACCATGTAATTTTAAAATCTGTGTTTTTCTCAACACATGACAAAGTAGTGAACTTAGAAAATATACACAAATTGTGAAATTGCACCTCTTTAAAATGCAGCTCAATTAAACCTAGCTCCAATAATAATTTTCACCGACAGTTCTGAGATAAGCTGCATGTTATTCTTGGATGCGGTTGTAGGACCAGCTTTAAAATCGCATGACAAAAATATCATACACATTAAAAAAAACTGTATCACCAACGTAGCCTGGACAACATTTGCTAGTTAGATGAAGTCAGCTATCTCATTGTAGCATATTTATATGCATATTTATAATTATACGGTTCTTGGAGTGAGTGCATACACTCATGAAGTTTAGTAACTTCAGGTCACTGCAACAAGCCCAGGTACAGTTTACCGACAGATGGGTACAGGACCGTAAAATGCACCGTGTAGAACGAAAGACCATCGTACGTATCATAAGTTTACCAGTCTCACAAATTGTCGTCATAAATACACATTCCTTAACCGTTTATTAATAGGACCTTTGAGCTCAACGGTAATTAATTAGTAGTGGAAATAATTTCTGGTACCCATCACAGAAATGTAGCAGTGACAATAATACTGTATGCTGTAATCGTACTGGGCAATTGGTGATACAAAAAACCTGTTTTATCCTGTGAATAAAAGTATATGTTTTTATCAATGTACCATAATAACAGAAGCGAAACACAATATTGTGTCAGGATAATTTACTATTTATGCACAATAAACAAAGGAGCATAGCGCGACAATTTCTGTTCAGCGCCAGACTTGCTTGTAACCTATATCACCAATTATGTTATGAAAAATGACGTATTAACTACTAAAAAACACTGACCTTCGTGTAAATGCTTGGAGCAGACTAACCTGTGAGCTGGAGTGTTCTGGGACGTTATATTTGGTCTTTGAATGGCTGCAATCCAGTCGCGTCTTTGTTACTTCGGAAACATGGCTCGAACAATTTCTCTTCAACGACGTAATCCGATAACAACCGATCTCTTTACCCGTCGGCTTCCCGTGGCTGTCATGCGACCGGCTATTGCAGTTAATAATACAACGGCTTCTTGACATTTTTGTGTTTCTTTTTATCGCTGTATAACTGATTTTAATTGAAAGCCTGCGTGCGCTAGTACCGCTTGCCACGAGTTCCCAGAATCCTTTGCGGTTCTACCCGTGAATGACGTCACATTTTCAATCTCTATATAATATGCATGTTAAATTTTATATTTGGGGTGAAATATCAAGTCTTTTCAAGTAAACCGGTTCAAGTCCAATTCAAGTCCCAAGTCATTGGTGTAAAAGTCCAAGTCAAGTCACAAGTCTTAGAACATTTTTTCAAGTCAAGTCTAAAGTCATAAAATTAATGACTCGAGTCTGACTCGAGTCCAAGTCATGTGACTCGAGTCCACACCTCTGGCTTTTACTTCATACAAATTGCAAATTCTAACCTAGTCTGTAGAATTGTGCATTTGGGTGCACCCTGCTTGTCATCACTGGCTGAAAATTAGTTGACAGCTACTTCCCTTGTGCTACATAATCAAAATGGTGATCATGCAGCATATGGAGCACTGCATATTTGGAAACAATTAGCACTCCATACTGAACCATCATGGATCTCATATTGTTCTAGGAGTGCAATGAAAAATGTCTGTTACAATTATGATTAGTCATGGCATATGGCTAAATACACTCAAGGGCCATTTAATGTGTATCTTCTTGAAGACTCTCCCAAGACAAGGATAAAATAAACAGTAAATGTAAGTAGAATGAGAAAAAAAACGATCCCATACATCCCTTAGAGTTATGACTCTTGGTCTCCATCAAAGTACAAAAAGATACTTTTCCGACCCCCTGTAATTTCTGTGCAGTCCCTCATTGTGCCTCTCTGTTTTCTTTTTAAATACAAATATATTTTTAAAGGGTATGTCTTGGAGCACTCTTCTGCTTGCTGTGATGTTGAAGCTGATTTTGATTTTTTTTTTTTTTTTTTTTACTTTGCTTGCTCATTCTTTTATTCATCCTCTGAGCCAGCTCTTTTTCTGGTGGTGGATTGTGAAACAACAAGAATGTTTTTTATCTTCGTGCGGTCTCACCCGCAACATTTGTTTCCAATTTGACAGATTTTGGAACAGAAATTCTTGGGAGAGAAACTGATGGTTGCATGATGGTTCAAAAATAAGCTCTTTGCAAAAGTCCTCCACCTATTCCTCAAATCTCCACCCCCACCCCCCTCTCATCAGCGCTCTAAGGCTCTCTCCACTTTACTTCCTGCAGCCCTTCTCTGCTTTCCTCTATTGGTTTAAGTCCAAACAAAGTCACCTCATCGGGTATTGTGGGAGAGATTGTAAAGTTTTCATCGAGTCCATGTGGAAGTGATTTGGCTGTAATCTCCAGTAATTGTGACTGTAACACAGAAACAAGCTGGAACAGATTGGCCTCATATTTTTTCTTCAGGGTCACTATGGGCTTATCTCAATATTTAGCGACTTGCCTGATTGAGTTATCATATCACATTTGCTGTTAAGAGCTGAGTGATGTCAACAAACGTAACTAGAGAGCGCAAGATGTTGCTTTAAATCACAGAGAGGAAGGTTCCTGTTTGAAGAAAGCACACACATCAATGTCAGCGTGACCCGCGGAGACCCGACTTTTTAAAATGCATGACATTTAAGAGCGTTGGTGGAGATGTGAAACAGAAATGCTGTTAAAAAAGGCACCATTACAGCATGACCTATCCTAGATCTGAACCCAGTTTCCCCCGACCCATGTCACACACACACACACACACACACACACACACACACACACACACACACACACACACACACACACACAGAGAGAGAGAGAGAAGTCAAGAGCACTCTGCTCAGTTGCTGCTGAGGTGCAAATGGTTTGCCTCTATGCATCATTGACCCAACGCTGCTCCTTCACCTACTCTCACTCCTCTGCCTGCTCCTTCTTGACTCTGTCCATCAGTGCTCCACCTCACTCACCCCTCTCTCTTCATATGCACTTTTTGTCTCCCGTGCCCTCTTCCTCCTCTTGTCTCTTTGTCCTCTGTTCATGGTACTTTTTTCTTTTTGCCATTTTTCCAACTCATGAATTGTTTTCTCTATGCTCCCTCATCTCAACGGCTCTCAGTCACACGTCCTGATGAATGAGTAATCTTGTTTCATTGTACTCAGCCATGCCTTGCCCGTGTTCGATAATGGCTCATTTGATTCTTTCCCACTAGCGTTTGGTGGATGGCAGAGACTGGGAGCTGGGAGCCGTGCAGTTATCATAAAGAGCATGTCAACTGTGAAGCCACAAAGCCTGCGAGTGATTAAAACCCTTCAACTCAGGGTTACTTCATCACAATCATTAGTCTTTTCTTGTCCTACCTTCTGGCTGTAAAACCCACACAGCCTAACCCTCCCCGTCCGTTAATAATATTCACTCAGCTTCTGATACATTAGCCAGTGAATGATAGGGCAAAGCCCTGGCCTAATTGCTTTTCTTCTTGTAAAGTCTCAATTCATTTTTGCTGAGATGTGTGCCTATAGTGTGCACACGTATGAGCCAACACACACGCACGCACAACCTGAAGCGCATACTTTCACACACTTGCACTTACACACAACCCCACCTTCCCACTGCTGTTTTATGATGGATGGGGCTGAGGATGCACGGGGGAAGGGGTGGGGGGATAGACTGTAAGGCTGCGTGTATGTGTGTGTGTCTCTGTGCACGAACAAGTGTGTGTGTTGGTTGGAAAGAAAGAAAAAAGGAGAGGGAAAGAGAGAGAGAAGCTGAGCTGAGGAGCTCTGATTAACGACACAGAGAAGAGGTCCCAGAGGAGTTGGGGGAAGAGCAAAACTATCTGGGGCCAGCTGAGAGAGAGAGAGAGAGTGTGTGTGTGTGTGTGTGTGTGTGTGTGTGTGTGTGTGTGTGTGTGTGTGTGTGAGAAAGATAGAGAGAGAGGGCACAAAAAACAGGTATAAAATGGGGGCGGGTGGGGGTGGTGGGGTTGAAGATGTTTTCTTTTCATGCCTTTCATTACAAGAGACTCACAAACACATGAAACTCTGCATATCCGTCATGATCATCTGCAAACCGGAGTATCAGCTTTATCCACTTTAGCCCCGCTGCTACCCGGTGCGTTCCTTCTCTCCTACCTACTAGATTCGACACCCACCCATCAGATTAAATCTTCTCACTTTACCTTACTTAGGATCCTGCAGCCCAGCGCCTCCGGCTTCTGTCCACACAGCTGTCAGAAGGAGAAACAGGGTGTGTGTTGCCAGAATACAGGCCATCACCTCTCTCTGATTGCACGTGAGAGTAGAGGTAATGGGAGTGTAATAGCACCTTAAGTACCCTGCTCTCACTGACACTGGCTGTATAGCATTACCCCTTGGTCTGACTGTGCGGCAAAGTGTATGTGTGTGTGTTTGGTTGAGGGGGGGTGTATGCATTGGCATATGCACAAGTTTTTCTTCTGTCAATCTGCTTGTCTGCTGTGGATATGTGTGTGTGTGTGTGTGCGTCTCTGCTAACACAAGTCTGATCCAGGTTTGAGTGTGCTGTGTTTTCCCTGAGGGTCGTCTGAGCCGTAGCGATCAAAGAGAGAGATGGAGGTTAACTGACCAGACCCGAGAAGCTCCACAGAAGGACCGGAGGGACTCCTCTCTGTTAGCCCAGGTACCGATCATCTGACACATAAACACACACAATCAGTAGAGCGGTGAGTGTACAAGGGGGCAGTTTGAGCGATCCGGGGGGATTTTAAAAAAATCTGTAAGGCCCAAACTAACTTTGTCACTTCACTCACGCAGCCGTACCCTTTCACACAGTATCCATTACCTCAGATACGTTTGCTACAAAACATCAAATAGCTTTATCCCAACTCCTACCTCAGTTCTTTCACAGAGAGATGCCTTCCACTGATATGGAAGTCCTGTAAAGTGAGTATAAGGTATATAGCAGTGCTCCCTGGAGAAAAACTCAACGACTAGTCTTGTACTAGAAAGTTAGACTGTATTCCCGAGCAGCTCAAAGTGATGACTTGTGCTGAAGGACTAGGGAGTGGCACACTTCTGCTGGAAGTTAAGCTGGAAGTTGTGTTCTCGAAAAAAGAAAGAGGGAGAAGAAGAACAATCGCGTTCGTGTGCGCAAACGTGTGCAACCGTGCAAACGTGCGTTGGGTGTGGGCGTGTGCGCGTGTGTGTGCGTGTGTGCGCGTTTGTGTTTGTTTAAAAATGAATGAGAGATAACCATCACAGGCAGCTGCCGCAGTGAGGAGAGACGACTAGCACCAGCTATGCGGCAGAGAAGTTTCCGTGGAAATAACATCGGCTACTTGTTGATTCCACGGCTGCTTACATGTCTCGTACATTTTTATCGCAAGAAGGCAGATCCTTTAATTGCTCGCAGCACTACAGTTTAATGCTCTGCTCTACACAATTTAAAGTCCTGCATTTTCAAAGCATGCTGATAAAAGTGCAGAAGTGGTTGCAGCAAAATGCAATTGAGTATTAAAAATAAAGCACTCATTAAAGTCCTTTTCACACTGAAGTGATGCACTACTGAATTCCACATTGCAATGAACTGTAGTAACAGTATTGGTCTGTGTAATCAACACTGTTTATTCCGCTGTCCCACGCAAACAGAAATGATCAATAAGACAATAATGGGCCACACTGTTGGACTGGGTGGCATTTTTTCTTTATTGTGACGAATACAGACATTTCTTTGATTTAATTCTGACTAGTCAGTTTCACTGGTAAAATAAGGAACTATGTTTTCGTGTCAGAACAAAAGAAGTGTACAAAGTGTCATTTAAGTCGAAAATTCACCCACTGCTTCACTGGGTGAATGGGTTAAAGGACGTCTTTCTAACTTTCGAGACTTTTTTGAAGATCAGCGCACTAAACCTGTGGTGGCTCGTCATTTGCGACCTCTCGAAAACTCATAAGTTGATGTTTTTGAACCGTAGCGGTGAGTGAGAGGAAGGACGCTAGCATCAACTAGCTAGCCGGTCGTCACGGCAAAGCTACGAGAGCGTCTCTCAGCATGGGCCCGAAAAAAGTTCTGTCAGCCGAGGAAGGAGACGATATTAAGAAGTCGCTGGAGTTTATGACAGAGGAGATTTCTACTGTCAAACTGCAGCAGAAAGCCATCCTGGACCTGGTCGAGGAAGTTAAGGCTCTCCGCATCCAGAACGCCGAGAAGGATCGGCGGCTGGCGTACCTGGAGAACAGAGTGGCGGATTTGGAGCAGTACACCCGGATGAACGATGTTATCATCACGGGGCTTCGCATCAAACCCCGGTCATACGCCCGGGCGGTCGCCACTGACAATGTAGGAGGGCCAGGAGAGGAAGATGTCAACTCCACGGAGCATCAAGTGGTTACCTTTCTACGGTCCAAAGGTGTGGAAGTGGATTATAACAACATTGAGGCTTGCCACCCTCTACCCCGAAAA
Organism: Maylandia zebra; assembly: GCF_041146795.1. Taxonomy (NCBI): domain Eukaryota; kingdom Metazoa; phylum Chordata; class Actinopteri; order Cichliformes; family Cichlidae; genus Maylandia; species Maylandia zebra. Next base: position 34,710,388 of record NC_135168.1, read on the forward strand.
AATGACAGTGACAAACCAGCCATCATTGTGAGATTTGCAAACAGAAAACAGAAAACAGCACTGTTAAAACAAGGAAAGAAACTGAAAGGATCCGATGTCTTCATGAACGAACATCTGATAAAAAGAAATGCGGACATTGCCAGGAAAGCACGTTACTTGAAGAAACAGGGAAAAATTCAAAATACATGGACCACCAACTGCAAAGTATTCATTAAACTCAATGGAACACCGGAACAAGCCAAAGTGTTGGTCATCAGAAATATGGAAGAGCTGGACAAATACTGAGGTCAACTTACTCTGGAGGTATGAATACACATGTGACGTGACACACAACACAACACATGGCACAGTCCAAAAGAACTTCATCTGCATCCGGCAACAATATCAACATAACTCATTGGAATTCTCTTTATGATAATCTGGAACTGAGAACATTTCGATACACAGACCATAATGTTCTAGACTTAGAAAAGGATATAGACCCGGAAAATAATTTCTTCTACAACATCAGCTGTAACTGCTGCTACTTCACTGATGAACAGTTTAAGCACACCATCAACACGGAAAATAAATTATCAATAATCCATTTTAATAGCAGAAGTCTGTATGCCAACTTCAACAATATAAAGGAATATCTAAATGAGTTGACAAATCCATTTGGAATTATTGCCATTTCTGAAACATGGATCAATGCGGAGAAAGGAATGGACTTTGGACTGGAGGGATATGAAGTGAATTTTGTAAATAGAAGGAACAAGAGTGGAGGGGGAGTAGCTGTGTATGTGGATAAAAACCTAAACTACAAGGTGGTAGAAAGTATGACAACTGTAATTGACAATTTACTAGAATGTATAACAATTGAAATTTATAAGGAAAAAGAAAAAAATGTAATAATTAGCTGTATATATAGAACACCTGGCTCTAGTATTCAAGTATTTAATGACTTCATAGAGGAAATATTCTCTAAAACAAATCAAAAAGTTATGTTTATCTGTGGTGATTTTAATATTGACCTGTTGAATCCAAAAAAGCATAAAATGAGCGACGAATTCCTAAACACTATGTACAGTTTGAGTTTACATCCTAAAATAACCAGGCCTAGCAGAATTACACCACATTGTGCCACCTTACTTGACAATATTTTCACTAACAATATGGAAAACAACATTGTGAGCGGAATATTAATTAATGACATCAGTGATCACCTACCAGTTTTTGCAGTTTATGACACTAATTATAAGAAAAATCAGCATGAAGAACAACTGAGATACAGACGTGTAAGGACAGAAGAAACTATGACTGCATTTAAGAACGATCTATTAAATCAGGACTGGGACAATGTGTACAAAGAAGCTGATATTGATATTGCATATGGCATATTTTTAAGAATATTCATGGAGTTGTACGATAAAAACTGTCCAACAATAAAATACAACAGAAAGCACAAATATTCAGATAGACCATGGCTCACTAAGGGTTTACAAAATGCATGTAAAAAGAAAAATACACTCTATAGGGAATACCTAAAACAAAGAACAAAAGAAGCTGAAAATAAATATAAAAAATACAAAAATAAGTTGACCAATATTATACGTGTATGTAGAAAGGAGTATTATAGTAAAATATTGAACAACAATAAACATAATATGAAAGGAATATGGGATGTTTTAAACGGTATCATTAAAAATAATTCTGGACAACAAAGTTATCCACAATACTTTATCGATAATGGCAATATTATGGAAAACACTGCTGATAAGGTCAACAGCTTTAATCATTATTTTGTAAATATTGGACCAAAACTGGCAGAACAAATTCCTGAGTCACTGCCATCAGTAGACTGTAGTGAAAACCTGATTGATAGGAACCCTAACTCAATGTTCCTCACATCAGTGGAGGAAAAAGAAATAATTGACATTGTACACATGTGTAAATATAAAACATCTACTGATTGTAATGATATTGACATGAAAATCGTCAAGAAGGTCATTGAAGGAATTGTAGGACCTCTAACATATATTTGCAACTTATCATTTCAGACGGGAAAAGTGCCAAACAAAATGAAAATAGCTAAAGTTGTGCCGCTGTATAAAACCGGGGATAGACGCCACTTCACAAATTACAGGCCTGTTTCTTTACTACCACAGTTCTCCAAAATCCTAGAAAACCTGTTTAATAAACGATTAGACAAATTCTTAGATAAATATAAATTACTCTCTGACAGTCAATATGGATTCAGATCAAAAAGATCAACATCTCTGGCATTAATCGAATCAATTGAGGAGATTACGAATGCTATAGATCAGAAACAGTATGCAGCTGGAGTATTTCTGGATCTCAAGAAAGCATTCGACACAATCAATCATGACATATTAATTAATAAACTGGAACGGTATGGGATTAGGGGGGTTGTACTGCAATGGGTGAAAAATTATTTAAGTGACCGGAAACAATTTGTGAAGCTGGGTGTCCATTCCTCATCATGCTTGGACATTGCTTGTGGTGTTCCACAAGGCTCTGTACTGGGTCCAAAATTATTTATTATTTATATAAATGATATTTGTAAGGCATCTGATATATTAAAATTAGTATTATTTGCAGATGACACAAATATTTTTTGTTCTGGGGGGAATCTAAAGGAGCTGCTGGATACAATTACTTCAGAAATGTGCAAAATTAAAAAATGGTTTAACAGGAACAAACTATCGCTAAATCTAAGTAAAACTAAAATTATCTTATTTGGGAATTCCCTTAGAAATGCACAAGTGCAGATTCATGTAGATGGTGTGGAAATTGAAAGAGTACTTGAACATAAGTTTCTTGGTGTGATTATAGATGATAAATTAAACTGGAAGTCTCATATAAATCATATACATAACAAAATTTCAAGAAGTGTCTCAATCTTGAGTAAAGTAAAACACATTCTGGACCACAAATCACTCCACATTCTCTATTGTTCCCTGATTGCACCGTATTTGAATTACTGTGCAGAGGTTTGGGGCAATACTTACAAATGTTCGCTATCATCAATCTTTATATTACAAAAAAGGGCCATAAGGATAATCCATAAAACTGGTTACAGAGATCATACAAATCCACTATTCTTAAAATCAAAAATTCTAAAATTCACAGATCTGGTTCATTTTCTCACAGCACAAATTATATATAAAGCAATAAATAACCTGCTTCCTGACAATATTTTAAAAATGTTTTCTAAAAGGGAACGGGGATACAATTTGAGGGGGGAATTAAATTTAAAACATCCTCGTATCCGTACAACATTAAAAAGTTTTTGCATCTCTGTGTGTGGAGTGAAGCTGTGGAACAGACTAAGTAAAGATATGAAGCAATGTCCAAGCATGGCGCAGTTTAAAAAGCGGTTTAAGGATATGGTTTTTACAGGGTACAGGGAAATGGTAGAGATTTGATAGGGTGTTCTTGTCTAATATTTTCATGTGTGTGCGCATGCACGGGTTTGTTGGTATGGGTATATATATATATATATATATATATATATATATATATATATATATATATATATATATATATATATATATATATAATTGTAGGCTGTGTATCCTTGAGGTGTTAATGGGGTTATTGAAAATGTGTATATGTGCGTATGTGTGTATATACGTATGTATGGATAGATAGAAACATATATGTGTATATATTTAAAAAAAAAAAAAAAAAAAAAATTACACATAACATTTAATGTAATTGCAAGGAGGTATTTCTGTAGTCTATTGATACTAGATAGTGGAAAAGGGGTGGGATTAAATAAGCTTATGCTTCTTCCTGCTCCTTTTTGAACATGGACGTTATTTGGAGTTGTGGTTGCTTGTTTTCCTTTTGTTTGCTTTGTTCATTTGTCTCTTTTAATTCTATTTTTTTTATACTTTTTCAACATGTTCAAAATAAAGATTCAATCAATCAATCAATTCTGCTGATTTTTAAAATTTATTCTATTACATATGTGTATGCAGTTGGCATACACAATCAAATGATGGGGAAAAAAGCTACACAGATTTCAAGCCCAATGAGCCTGCATGTCATCACAGGAGCCACAGGAGATAACTTTTGCAACTGTGAAGGTGGCTACAGTCAGACAGAGATTACACTAATCTATTTTACATAGCACAAAAGCCAGGAGAAAACTTTTACTGTCTGAAAAAGAACATGAGATGAAGAATCCAGGCTAAGAACAGACATTTATGAATAAAGGTCAAAGATTTTTGGTCACACTAACAGAGGATCTGCTTGGCACAAATAAAAGGTGATATTTCTGGATAAGAACCTCTATCCATATCCATATATGTCAAAGAAGAAGCCACCTCAACACAAAAGATCAAAGATGCCTTATCCAAAGATGAAAATAGTCTTCAACAAATGCACTGTTTAACTCCATTTTAGACAACTCGTGCAAACGCTACAGTGGCCATGTTTGCTTTATAAGAAAATATATTAGTCAGCTGTATGACAGTAAAAATTAATATCTTAACTCTTAGAAAGAAAGAAATTTGCTTTGAAAACCATAGGCAAAGCAGAGAAGTTGTGATGGAAAGTATTGAGAGACAGATTAAAGTCTTTTCATGGAAAAGAAAAAAAATATATAAAATAATGCCAACAATAACGATGTGGTTTTCTTGAAACTAATTCAGATGTACTATAATGTATTTTCCAACAACACTCAGAGCCAAAAATGTACCTATTTCGTGCAGCCACATTCAAAGATGGGACTTTGTGTGGCTCGTTATGGGTGATGTGAAGAAGTCTCTCTCTCTCTGTGTCTGCAATTTACGAAGTTGCAGACACACACACACACACACACAAAAAGTAAGTTGTGAAAAATAAGAATGAGAGAGAAATACTATGCTTGCTTTTACTTTCATGCCTCCTCATACCCTGTCAATTGCTCCGTAACGTGAGAACGGATGTGGGCTCGTCTGTTTCAGAAAGTTGTTCAAATTGCTGGATCTGGCACCACCTGCAGAAGCTGATGAACAGAGACCCGCCGAGGCTTTTGACTTGTGAATTTTAACATTTTCAAATAGATTGTTAGCCTCAATGTAATGCTTTTATGATTATATCTAAAAGTGCATTTAAAAGTGTGCTGCAACTTGAAATGTCTATATTCAGAAAAACATAGAAAAAATACCAAATTAATTTGCCCATTACATATAAATAAAATTACTTTTCCAGCACTGCTGTGGCATAACCTGAATATTGCTGCCCCGTGCGGATTGCATATTAGCCGTATTTCCTGTATGTGAGGAATGGTCAACTGTCCTTTTCCTGGAATAAACAAAGTATATCCTTATCTTTCAAGTTAAACATGACCCTAATGGTGGCATTGGAAGCCAGGTTTTTTGAGTAGGTGATGGTAGTGTGTGTGAGAATTCCTGTGTGTATATGTGTACAAAGAGAGGGGGCGGGGGCCACAGGATCCCACTGCTGGGTAACATCTCTGTCAGGACGGCTTTGCTCCATCACCACCCCGCTTCCACGCACACACACACGCACCCTCCATCAGCACCCGTTCAGGGCTCATCAGTCGCAGTGGCGCACATGTGGCCGGAGTATTCCAAACAAAGGTTTATAAAGAGCTCAACTAAGACTGGCTGATGTGACAGTCAGAGTACTAATGACGCCTGGAGACCGCTAAATACGCCACTGACAGACCAACAGCCTGCATGCCACACACACACATATCACACACAAGTTTTCATTTTGGCATGCAGCAACAAACTTTTGCAATCACTATGGCAGGATGGAACACATGCTCACTGTGGCAAATACACAGATCCACACAAACCCATACAAACACACACACACACCTTGTGCCCAAGGGCATCTGTCCGCAGCCTAAGAGCTCCCAACTGTTGAGGAGAAACAGCTCAATTAGCTCAGTGAAGGAACTAACGAAACACATCTATCTGTGCACACACACACACACACCATCCACCCACCCACACACACACACACTCGGAATCGCATTGATCCTTTCCCAGTCTGTGGCTCTAATTGGTGTGTTGATGATACTGTGAGAGTGTGAGATCCTTCAGGCATCTATAGAATGACTTCCAGCTCTTTATTTCTCATTTAAAGTTAAAAATACACCCACGAACCCTTCCAGTTACATGCTGCAAACTATATTCTCCCAAAAATTCCTTCTGAGAATCTTTTTCTTATTGCTGGGTTTAAATCTAATTTTTCTGGTATGCACTAATGCCATATCTGCGATCACAAAAAAACACACACAGTGCAGCCAAAAGAATCCATTCCAATGCCATAAATATCTAATGGCTTGATGACTTTGTTGCTCCCAGTAGATTGAACAGTTGTAAAAACCATCTATCCATTATGTGCATGTCCATTAAAATTATGCACGCAAATGCTCAATGAGCACCTTCGATTCAAATACACACCACCCACACCTACCAGCGTGCACATGTACACTGCTACGGCGAGTTATTGAGAGCAAATGGGGTAGAGTTATTTCCATAAAGGGTCTCAGTGGGTCTCAAAGATCTCTATTCCTGCCGACTGGGAGCGATTTAGCGCACCACTCTCTGGTATATTAGTAACTAAAGACGTCTGGGGACAAATCTGCTCTCTCTAAAACCCTATCCCTCCACTGTGACCTCTAGAGCATTCACAACTAGGACTGGGAGCCACTCTTCATCTTTTACCTTCTCTTTTCTGCTGACTATCAGTGTGTTTCCTCTTTCTTCTTGACTTTTACTTCTTGTTTTTGTTTTTTGTTTTTTTTTGGGGGGGGGGGGGGGGTTACTATCTTCTTCCCTTTTTGAGTGGAGAGTTTATTTTTTTTTACCATTATATATATATATAATAAAAAAATATTTCTTTCTCTTTTTGCATTCCACTCATATTCAACCCTATTTTCCACATTTCTTCTCTCTCTCTTACATCTATCCCATCTCTCTCTCTTTTTCTCACTCTCTCTCTCTCCATCTCCCCCTCCCTCCCTCCTTGGCCCCAGGGACGGACTGCTGATAGACTGTGTACACCAGCTGCCCAGGGGCTATTTTTAAGGAGCATTTGTCCTTCTCTTTCCCTCTGGAGACTGACTCAACCCAACAACATCTCGTCCGTGCACATTCACATGTGCACACAAACACACACAGGCATTAACACATGCACTCATTAGCCCATGAGCATGCATGCCCCACACTTTTTTCCTTTCGCACACATCCTCCATCCAAGGGCATTCTGTAAATGTAGGGGCAGCTTGTAGAGCTGTAGCCTACTGCTTAACTGCACAGGAGCCCCGGCGCTCCCCAACCAGCCTCAGAGGGCTCATAAAGCTTCCCTCCTCCCAGGGCCTGGCTAATATTCTCCCTTGTTCTAACCCTGCCTTACAATAGTTTGTAAAACAATACTGTAAAACACTGTTGCCGACTATTGCGTCAGGCTGCTTTCATCACTAAACCCACAGCAGCCAATAGAAGCCCTTGAATAATGCATACAGGAAGTCGGAAGATTCAAGTTCCATGGCGCCTGGCGTACTGCAGCTTAACATTGCTGTTGTATGTCTTATTTGAACCTGCTGTCCTATCATTTATGCAAATAAAAAGTGATATTTAAAGCTGAAAAATACAGCAAAAATAGTAGTTGGGTCTGTAGTCACTGGAAGACGGCATGAATAATGTCATCAGTCTGCTTACTCCAAAAACAGTCCTAAAAAATCCAAAAATGATTTCAATTCCCATTTGTAACCTTGGTAATAATTGTAAAGGAATTTGTTAACAAGCTACTAAATCATGTTCAAAGTGTAAAATCTAGGCTGTGAACCTTGCTTTTGTGTTGTGTTCAACCACTCCTGCTCAAAGCGAATGTAAAAGATAAAATGAATCCTCAAACAACTGCTCCAGCAACCTCGTTAAGACATTATTTACTTTCATCGTTAGCCAAAGAAGAGGACACTAAAAATCTGTCAGCAGCCTGAAACGCCTGCTCGAGTGTCTGAGCACTGTTTAATTGTGCCATTTATCAGCCAAAAAAGCCTACACACTCATAAATAAACACAATGCCTGTGCTAAGGAATTATAAAAATGTCACGCCAAGCCCACAAGTGAGGCCAGCGTTGATGCATATTAAGCGATTTAGTCAGTGAAGGAGTGGAGCAAAAAAAATATGATGGTTAATTTAAGAGTCATTAAAATTGTATGAATGTGCATTGCGCCTGCTTAGAGTGGGATTTTCTCTGATCGGTAACGAAGAGGGAGAAAGAGCAATACAGGCTGCCACACAATGTGGTGTATAAACCCGCTGATTGACCATGGAAGAGACAAGCAAACCTGAGAGAAGAGGTCCAATCAATGTTTCTGGAAACAGGGAGACAGGTGGGTGGGGGCCATGTGTGGGTGCAAGTATGCATTTTTATGTATACTTACATGCAAGTGTGCACTGTTTTGCCTGTATATGTTTACAAGCTTGTGTTTCATGCATATTGAAGCGCATGCTTGTGTGCGTGTTTGTGTGTGCGCATGTGTGCAAAGAGACTGTGTGCTTCCCTCATTTGAGGAAAGACAATGTTCTACATTCCACAGGGGAACAGAGTCATTACCGAAGCAGGAACTCAAGCCTGGAGGCCACGGCTCTGCATGTAGTGTGAATAGATCGAGCTAGTTTCTCGCTGAGACGTGCTGTAGAACACTCGCTCCGCCATTACCAGTGCCCCGCAGTTCAAACCTCACTCCCACCTTATTTCAGCTGGGGAAAAAAATAAAAAAGTTGACAAAAACAAACAAGTATCTCACCGTGGCAGCTCTGAGGTGGTTTTATCGTTGCTTTACATGCAAATACTAACTAAATCATTTGCATTTCATGTAAAATGACTGTTTAGTGGACATTTTGGAGATGGCATGCAGATCTAAACAGTCTGATTCACCATGAAGCAGAGCTTCTTTGGCCTGGCCTCTGAGGGATATGTTGGCTCTGAAGCCCTCTGCTGCCCTCTGTTGGCGGCTTAATCTCAATCCTAACCACCATTCATTCACACACAGTGTAGGTGAAGATGGACATATGGCAGCTGCCTGTCAATAAATAACAGGTATGGGAATGACTCTTTGTTCTCACACTCCGCTTTTGTCCGTTTCCCTCCTGACATAAAGCAGACTCTGGGTTAATTTCCCACGTTGCTGATACACTCAGGTCGTTAGCATGCCCCACAGGAAACTATTGTTGCCTCATAATAGACAGTAATCAGAGGTGAGGTCTGATAACGCCTGCTGTCACCTGATGCTCCGTCTGTTTGCTTGTCTCATCCTCTTTTCTTCTCAGTTTCTTATAGCATGAGGACCAGATGCTGTGTGATGCAGTCTACTCACACTTACAGATCTATTCTAAATGTACATTTCACAGCAATTTGTAGGTTTTTTTCACCCCTTTTTTTCCTGTACTCTTAGCCACTTAATTAGGCGTGACATATCTGGGTTGCGATAACCCTATAACACATCTATACGATGCTGAATCTCTTTTGATAACACAAATACACGCATATGCACACACACTTTTAAAAGAAATGTCTGTTTCTTTCTAAACCTATCAGTGAACTTATTTTCTTACATTTATCCAACTTTAGGACCTTTTCCTTCTTTGGTCCAGATCCCATTATGCATTTTCGAAACTAACTCTAGCACCAACACCTGGTCCAGGACCTTGCAGTCATAAACATTGTTGTAGACTTTCAGTGCCCTCACAGTATAGGCACAATAGCGTTGATTTTGATTGACACCACGGGTGATGTGCAGAAAAAAAATGAATATTTACAGTATTAGTATTAGTCATGGTAAAAATTCCAGTCACATCACATACATACGCTTAAACCACCCTTGATCTATAAACAGACTGAGAACGAGGGCCTTGATTGGCTGAGAGAATGATTGACAGTTGAACGAGTGGAACCTTTGAATGTGGAACTCAAAGGGAAGATGGGAAGTGTGTTTGTGCAGGTCCCAAGGGGGGAAAAGCCTGGATTTCACACACACACACACACATGCGTGCATGCATGCATGCGCACACACATATACACAGAAATGCACACACATTGTGATCTTGCTCTACTTTGGGCTGTGCTCCACATGAAAGCATAGATGCTTCCTGCTGTTTGAGACGAGCTGTGTGTAGCACTGCAAAAGAACATACAGGTCTGTATATACATGTAGACGGACAGGTCTGCGTGGAGACCAGAGCAGGTGAGATTGTATCCATCTTGTGCTTTGTGGAATATCTCTCTTCCTTTACCTCTCTCCATGTCTGTTTTTTTTTCTTTTTTATATATTTTTTATTTATTTTTTATTTGCCTCTTCCTTCTTCTTTTTCGTCCTCTTCTGCTTCTTTTTTCTTCCTTTTATTCTTCTCCTTCTTCCTCTCCTCTTCTTTTTCTTCTTCTTCTGCATGTCCCCAGAGAGTAAAGTAAATGAATTTCCTTCTTCCTTCTTCAGATCAAACAGCAAATATCATTTCTTCTGTCAGTTTCTTTTCTTTACTTTTTTTAAAGAGATTTTTTTTAATCTGGAAATTTAAACGAAATACAAGCATAAAAAATTCCAGGTTTCGTTGTAATCATATTTTTCATGTTCCTGACTAATCACTCCCTCAAAAAAAAAAAAAAAAAAGCGAATATAGAAAGAGAATGTATCATTGTGTTCTACAAATGGCACTCCACAAATGTGGAGGCACTGTGCCCTTGACTATCCCCCTGCTGAAAGTAAGTCTTAGCCAATTAACAACGTCTTCCACTAGGTCTACATGTGCACACGCAAACACACATGTGCGTGCACTCAAACACACCCAAACCTCGCAGCTCATGGGACTAAACCTCATTAACTGCTCTGAGACAGACACTCTCTCTTTAATCAATCCTTTTCTAAGACTGCGTGCGCACAGAGGAGCGTTGACAATACAACGTGCAAACGCACACTCGCACACAAACACATATATTTGGGAAGGGGGGGGGGGGCTTAGATACATTCACACACTGGTCTCCCAGAGAGAAAAACATGGTCATTTGCCAGGATGATTCAACTCTAAAACACCCTAATTACATCGACAAAGCCACTTTGTTTTGGTGCTGGATGAAATGTGAATGATTTTGCATATTATTATTATGCCTCTGAAATATTAACCAACCCCAAGGGAGTTTATCTGCTCTTTTAAATATATGCAAATTATTTTATTTTGGTTTGGTTTGTTTCCAATGACTTTTGTGAATTGTGTTTGGATAATTAAATGAGTGCGTGCAGATGTAGAATCGCAGGCAGTACCTACATGATATGATGATCCGCCAGATTAGCATACAAATTAGGAATGTTGCACCTCGACTGCTAATCGACTAACTTTTGTTTTCGCTGTAACCTTGACCTATTTGAAACATCCACCCAGTGCTTCACCAACCGAGAGGGAATGTAAACACTGCTCCCGCGGCATATGAATTGATAAGGCTCGTTTGATATTGTCCTTCATCCCAAACACTCCTCGTTTCACGTGTGTCAAGCTCCTTCAATTAGGACTTGGCCTTCTATCTCGCTGATTCGCGTAGCTCCGCTGGACTGATGCTGTGCAGGAGATTTACTGCGAGCACTACAGGTACTGTGGCTTTCAAATGACGTATTGGACCTGGAAGAGTTGATGTGCAGAGCGCCAACATTTCAGCTCTGTCTTACCTCACTGATTGCCTTGTGAATCCCTGATGGGTTCCGCTTCGTACATAATCATTTCCCTAACATGGGATAATTTGATTCTATTACTCTAACAACAGCGCAAACAAATTGCCTACGTAATTTATTGTGCCAATAATAGCAAAAACAGATGTGGTAATGGCACTGCAGTTTTCCAACCCCACATTTATATGGACTTAAACCAAACTGCATATAATTGTTAAAATACATTTATGAACACCCACCCAACATTTTCATTGCCCAAACATGTCTAATTATGGTTTGGCAAAAAGGGGGTGATCTCCAGCCCCCGTTTCTTAATTCTTTTATACTTTTACACAGCTTTCAAAACTCCCCCTAGGTCTGTTTTTTCCACAACTTCCCCCATCAGTTCCACAGATTCCTCTCTCCTTGTCCGAGTCGATTCCTGGTTAAAGGTTCAAGAGGCAAAACAACCTCAGATATGCTGTCTTTACTGTATCTCAATCCTCTACAGTAGGCCTTGCCTCTTGCTCTCCTCTGCACGCTCTACCTCTCCTTTCACTGGTGTTCTTTATGCCCTCTAAAGCCCTCTGCTCTGTCCCATTTCTCCCATTGCCTCGGGTCCTTTTTGACACCACTGGCATGTTAATGGCCCAATCAGAGCCACTGTCCTTGAGACTCTCACTTTGGCTCATTTTCATACACCTCACCACCCCACCTCCCCTCTCAGATTTATAACCTCTGCTGCTTACTGCTCCAGATGTTTTGTTCTGTTTTTTACTCTCTGTAATTGCTAATTCAATCTGGCTGTAAAGGAGCAGATGCTCTCAGGACTCGAGCATACCTGTGTGGGTTTCACTCTGTGTGTGTCTGCGTGCGTATGTGTGCGCGAATGCTTTCCTGCCCGTGTTTAAAGCAACACGATCGACTCTAACACCCCTGACTCATAAACATAACCCCCTCACAATTACGCCTAGCTCACTTATTCTTGCAGAGAGAATAAGACAACAGCGGTTTTAACTCGCACACAATTGCACACTGGTATCAACTTCCATTACACCCTGCATTACTGTCACCCTTAAATCACCACTGCTGAGGTTATGCTGGTTTAGCAGGACTGACAAGTTGGCTTTGGAGGTCTAAACTGCGGTGGGAGCCTTCTCATCAGCCTCCTTGTATTTATTTATTTTTTATCATCTTCTATCCTTTTTCTCACCAGAGAAAGTGGCAATCCACTCCGGTTTAGAGAGAAAAATAAACAGACTGGTTATCCGCAGGAATGCGAATGCTACTCTCGTCCCATTAGGAACATCTGCGAGTGTGGCTTGAGATCACAGCGGGCTGTCTGTACGACTTTGAACATGTGACAAGCGGCCTCATTGTTTAAGCATATTCAATACCTACACACTGTGCCAGATACGCTCTGTGCACTTGCATAACATATCTATGAAGGGCACACATATTTACAACACATTTACATGAAAGCAAAGACCCACATAAAAGCGCACACCCATCATTCCTTGCTCACATACCCACACACACACACACACATGAACACCACTGTGGACCTGTCATGTGTCATGCAGACAGGGGTCAGATACTGTGTGATGTGTGTGGGGGTTATATCGCTTGGGAAAAAGGACTAAAGATCTTACCGGGGCTGCAAGAGGGCCAACAATAACAGCCTGAAATATAACAGCAGCAAAAGAACCCTCGCAGTGACAGGAGGAAAGCCGGGCCCCAAGCCAAGCGACTCCACAGATCAGAAACTCTTCCACGGGGCACAGAGATGGGCAGGATCACTAATTCATTGCTAATGTGCAAAACAAAGAACATTGTTTTATAATGACACTGTAAAACAGCAAAAGAAAAAGAGCGCCAAGTGTTTCGGCAGATTGGAAGCACATGTTTGAGAAGGAAGAATAATGGCAGAGCTGTGCAAGTTTTTCTGCGCGCATTCCCAGTTCAAGATGATGCTCTGACCACATTTGTCATGGGAACTTCAGCCATGTAAACACACAGCCTTGACTCCCAGTGGTTGCACCGACTGACACACACACATATGCATGCACACACTTGAACAGCGCTGAGCACACTCACCCGTGTGCAACACACAAGCATTCTCCAGTACCAGAAAAGTCAGAGTGCCCCCTAGTGCTGCTTGCTTTACCATTACCATGTGTTTGTCTTCCCCAGTATTTCATCTCCTAAAACTCACAAGTCGTTAGTGACAACTTGGTCTCAGTAGACCAAATTGATGATCAACTGAGGAGCAAGATGATGAATAGAAGACATGGTTACAAAATATGAAATATCAAGAAAGGGTTTCCTTTCTTTTTTCTTTTTTTCTTTTTTTTTTTAACATATCCAAAGAAAGAATGTCTACACAGATTCTTGCAAAATATGTTTTTTTTTCCTTTCTTTTTTGAACTTTGAGACTGTGCAAAGCTTTCTTTGGCATCACCTCTCAGCCATGAATAATGCTCAAGATTATACTTTTACAATTAAGTCTTCTGCCAGCACCTTTTCCCCTCCCTGTGCCGCACAGCATTGCACTGTTTTCACAACAAAATTCTCAAACACTCACATTCACCCCTTCATACGGGATTCTGATCTTTAAGGACACAGGGCTTTTTCAATCAAAGCTTTGATTGAATACTTTGCCATCCTCAGCACTCGCACAAACGCAAATACACACCAGTTGTTGACAGAGAATGTCTCGAGCAACATCATTTACCACTTAGGCCCCTCCCCGAGGACCGTGCCATTCCTAATGCGAGCCAGATAGTTTGATAGCCCTGGTTTCTGTCGAGAAGTGCACGTCAATCAACAGCTCGTGTCAACGTCACCAAGGCAAAGTGTTTCTGAAAGATCTTTTTACTGAGTGCCTTTCTAGCCATCCCTTTCCCACCACACCCTACACGCAGTCACACACACACAAACAAAAACACACTCAACACATGCACAAACATACACACAGCCATTTCCATCTCAGCAATCACTTCTCCTAGAGTTCTCCTTTTTCGGACGTGTAACAGTAATTGAGGTTTTTCCCTTGGGTGCAGTGCATTCTGGGCCGTTAAGTGCTGTTTCTTGTTTTTTTTTCTCAAATGGGTTGTATTTTGGCTATTGTGTTGTTTCTTTCTGCTTTCCTATAGAAGTGTAAGCAGTGGGCCATATTTACATGTATCATTAGAGAATAGAAGCCCTGTCGATTGCGGGGCATGAGTGGGTTTATCTTGCCCCGTGGAATATCAATCAATACGACAAAGAGGCTTAACACTTTTTGCACACGCCCAGTCACTGGAGAATCAAGGAAAAAAAAGATGTTTCAGATAAAATGACTACTGCCAATCATTTAATTCATCCCAAATAAAAATGACCCTCTGGAATACATATACGGGTAACTCATGAGCCAACCGTGTCTATTAAATATAATACACAGTCTTTCAAGGGTGTTCACTTGCTATGCTGACCTCCCTGCACTCCACATAAGGCCTGGTTTGAGTACACTCCGTGACCTTTCTGCACGTTGATGACGTTGTCCGTCCAGAAGAGGGAGTGATTGATCTGGATTGACACAAACAGCCAGTGCCCTGCCTGGCCTGTCACACAGCATCACTGGGTCACTGTAGCATGCCTGAATGCCAGATGAGGAGGGATGGTGAACACATGGGGTGGTGACCCGCTGTCTGTGATGCAGCCCATAGTTTGGGGGAAGCTGGAGTTCATCTGGACAAAGAAGAGCACCCATTCCAATAGTGCAGGAAGCTGTGTGAAGTCAAAGCCAAAGAATTTTGCTATGAAATAACAAACTGAGGAAAACGTGTTATAGAAATGGTAACTCTAGACAGTATAACATTGTATTTTGGAGATGTGTGATAGCATAAAATATCTAATGCTGAACAATATATTCAAAGATCTCTTACATCCAGTTTTATCTTCATGTTTGTTTTTGAGTTTGTTTTTTTAAGGAACTGAAATTGTTTAGTTCTCAGTGCTCTCTAATAGGAAAAAAAAACCTTTTGTCACTACTATGGCAACACTGGCCTAATGCAGCATAATGCATCTTGTCTCAACTTCCTGTGAACCTTAATGACTATAAGCTGAAAGCACAAGTGATATAGAAGAACACATCTTTATAGCAGGAATGTCAAACTAATTTTATACAGCCCACTTTCAGTCAATGTAAAGAAGTATACCTATACAGTTTGGACAGTTCTTATACATGATAAAGAAATGCTGCTGTAGCAACAAGGAAATCTGTTAGCATGATTCTTTGGGCTTAAACTGTAAAAAATAAATGTGTTTTTAAAAAGGAGTTCTGGTAGCTCATTGCTCAGACTGCCCTGTAATTATTAAAGTTTTTGTTAATTCACAAAAAAAATGTGTGTGACTCAGAAAACCCCCCCATAAACATTTCTATAGTAGATCGAAAAATACTGCTGGCTTCCAGTGCGACCCCTCAGGCTCCTAGTAGATGCAGATATGTTATCAATTTGAACATCAAAGGTGACTTTTTTACTGAGTTATCATATTCACAAGATTTTCAGAAAACTTTACCAGTGGCCTTGACCTTGAGCTCAAGATCACCAGGATTCAAATTTGCCGAAGACTTTTAGTAGATGCACCTATGGTATGAATGTGAAAATCCTAGGTGACTTCCTTCTTGAGTTATGGCATTCAGAAATTTTTCAGAAAACCTGATCTCTGACCTTCACTGGGAGTCAAACTTGTCCGCAAGCTTTATTAGATGCGCCTTTGGTACGAATTTCTACATCACCTTGTTCTCAAGTTATCGCATTCACAAATTTTGGCGTCCACTCCACCCACCTGGCTGACAACAATACCCTGTCAGGCTTGTTACAGCTGATGGGTAAGAATTGTTATTTAATTGTTTTTCTGTTACTTAATTACTTTGGTGTAGTATGAATGGTGATTATGGGGTAGGTCTTTATTAGTAGAAAAAGCTGTAAAAGTTGTGAAAATACAGTTAAAAGTCTAAAATGTATATCTATATATATTCTCTTTTTTCAAAGAGAATATCAGCAGAATTCTGGCTGATTTGTTGGCCCAATTCTGGCCCCTGGACCTTATGTTTGACATCACTAATCTATTGCGTAAATCAGAATTACTATAAGTACTTTATATAGGGTCTTAGTATGTTTTACTTGTTATGTTTTGTTTTTTAACTTTACTGTTTAATTTAACAATTTCTCAAATTCAGTGAGAGGTCCTTATTCTAAAAATATGTCTACGTCCTAGAACGTTTTTTTCCATTATTTAAATATCCCCATAGTCATTAATAGATGTGAATAATTTGCGAAAGCTCTTTCTCTAACTTTATATAAAGGTTAATGTAATCATGTATCAAGGTGGTGTCCGAATACATGCTATAAACTACAACTCCAATCCTGCTTTACGCAGTTTTGATGACGTTGCACGGGCATTTCCCATAGTAACCTTTCCTGTCTGCTTGCTGGTGCGTTTGCGCCTCCTGTCTTGAAAGCGAGGTGAAGAATAGTTTACTTTCCAGAGTTCAAGGTTTGGTGTCGGTGTTCGTTTGGAGTAAAGGCTTTTGCCGAGGCGTTAAGCCCCCTTTCTCAGAGCCAACATGCTGAACATGTGGAAAGTTAGGGAGTTGGTTGACAAAGCGTGAGTATCTTCTTATCACAGTACGGCTGTAACGAGTTATTTGTGCTTGTAGTTTACCTGTTTGAAAGAGACACGTACCCAAAACTTTGACGTCACGTCATTCTTTACAAGTTAGCTAGCCTGTATGCTACTAGCGAATTAGTTAACTGACTTTTACAAACACCATACTTCTTGTTTTAAGTGTGGGTGTCTTGTTTTTCTTACAGTTCTTCTTGCCTTGTCGTTCAGCTAAACTGTAACTAAAAGGATATGGTGTGACTGCGCTTGACATTTGTTCGTTTTCTCCGAAAGCGCATGCTAACCTGCTTGGCTAACAAGCTAATTATGTAGCCTGTTGACTGGGTGGGTAGCTAGCTGACCAGGCTAGCCAGCTAAGCTAGTTTGACAGCTCCCAGGCTGAATAATTAAACAATGGGTGTTTTTGGAGTTATGTGAAACAGACTTGTCGTCCAACCCCTGTTTAGCTGCTACTGCCTGGAAATACATTTTTAATTAATTAATTTAAGGTAGAAGTGCTTTACGATCGTCTTGACACTTGTAGCTAAGTTACACACGACGTTGTGGTAGTTGCACGAGAGCCCTTGAGTTGTAAGTTAAATTGTTCGTCGTTAAGTTACAATACAACAATTGTCTAGATTGTTGTAGATTTTCCACCAGCGTCACGCTAGCATACACATAAATACATAAATTAACACATCGTGTTAGTTTTAAAATAAAAACACACCCTTAAAAAACAACTACCTTTACACTTTTGGCTTACAATCATGTTGGTGGCAACTAGTTCCCAGTAAACGTAAGTGTGTGTTAAGAAGTTTGACCACAACTTACGACAGTTGTTATTTGAGTTGGCTTTACTGTTATTGAGGGTGCTTTATGTTTTTATTTATTTTTCTACTTAAAAGAGCCACTACAGAGTATTTATTAATGAGTGATCAGTCATCTGCTGGGTTTTGTAACTTGTTGGTGGATGTCAAGCTTTCTCCCTCTCTCTCTTTTGTTTGCTTCCGGTGCATTTTTGCATAGTTTGATGGGAGTGTTGGTCAAAGCTTCCATGGCAGTAATTTATTACCTAGCTTTATCAAAGAGCAAGCCAACACCTTTGTTCAGCACATTTGTTCTCCTTTGGCTGCTGGTTTATTTTCAGCTGATGACTGTACTCTGAAGCTTTTGTAGGCTATTGCACGATTTTCTTAAAAATGTATTTTTATTTTTTGTTCCTTCAAGGGCTTAGTGGCTTATTGTGCACAGTCAGACAATAGTGTGTTAAGTCTATCCAAGAATGCAATCCTGTGGATGCACTTGACTCCCCTCTGTGTGTGACCTTCTGCAGCATGTTTTGCTTTTGTTGGAGCGAGTCAGACAAAGAAGGAAATATTTACTTTACAAAATTTAACTCAGTAATTCTACATTTGAAAGAACTTAAGTTTCAGTTGAGATAAAGGAGACGAGGCATAGATGTATAAAGATGCCGCAACTTGTAAAAACAATGGTCATGACGTGCCAGACATTCATTCATCTACACACACACACACCCAGAAGCATGTAAATTATTTACTAAACTTAATGTTATATAGATCACACTATCCTGCAGTATTGTATAAATACTGTATATTGTTGCATATATTTATTTTCTGATGCATCTGCACCATTTTTATTTTAACTTATAATATAAAGCAATTTGAATTGACAGACTAAAAGAGAGATTATTTTTATGCCTGAATGAGTGCGCCTTCATTCTAATCTGGCTTTATTTGAAATACTGGGTGGTGTAAGAGCTCGTGTCTTGAGACCTTTGAAATTGGGAACTTGTTGACTTGTTTTCATAAAGTGTCAATAAATGCTGAGTCATTAAGACTGATTGTTGCATTCTGCCTCTGATTAATCAGAGGGTTTTATGTGCATTTTTTTTTGTTAAATATAATGAGTAAAATGCTGATTTGTTTTTCTTATTTTTTTAACTTTTGTAATGAGTAAAGTTAACATTAATATAAGAACTAAAGTGCAGTTGCAATGAAGAGCAAGGGAAATGCTTCAGCAGTATAGCAGCGGAAATATGTGTGATTGTGTGTCACTGAGAGTATCACAGCTTCCGTTTTATCTAGCTGATATCTAGAACAGCAGCAACCTCTGTGTGAAGATAAGCAGTTGCATCAGTGCCTTTTATTTTTTGTCTGTCATTCATGCATGGCAGGTTAGCATTTTCCCTAACTAGCTAGAGAAATTCTGGATATATAAAGTTATAACTACACATGGAGTAACCAGAATCCTTTGAAAACTCTTGGATATAGAATGTTTGAATGTCTGTCTGGGACTTTTCAGCAAATGTTGACTGTGATCCATGGTTGGGCCCAGAGGCTTATTTTAATTAGCTGTGAAAGGACTCTGGCGTGGTAATTTTCAAATACTTTTCATGGCTTAAGCCACATTTTACAAAAGAGAGTATGTTGTCAGAGTTGTAACCATACCCTGCAACTTTTAGCAATGCAGTCTGCCTGAAAACCACAGAGAGGGTGTATCCTTGTTAACAATATGGCATCAAATCAGTGTTGCTCTGTCAGGCGCTGTGCTGTTTATTGCTGATGTGGCAGTAGTGAAGGAGGAGGTTGTAGAAATTTCAAATTGCTTATTTGCCTTGCCACATTTTATTGCTAAAGTTGCAGCAGGGCCTGCTTACTTATTTTAAAGATGATGCCTGTATGATTATTGATCATAGTTCTGCGGTTCTGTAACAAACAAGTTAATACTCTAAATCTGAATAAGGTCTCAGGTTGTGGCTCAGTTTTACGTTGCATATACAATTTGGGATAGTGGCTATACTGCTTCCCTTAATGCAAACACTGCATTAAGGGATAACCAGTTTATCCAGTTATGACTGAATAGATGCCAAATGACATGTTAAATTAAATCCCCTTACACAAACGGCGATTAGTCAAATAAAGATGCAAAATCTCAATTAAAAAACACAAGGACACCATTGTCAAATAATGCACAGCAGCTGATGTAAATAGAAATTACAGAAGCAGAAATGAACTTTATAAAAAAAGGTAAAGAAAAACTTTATAAAGTCCTTTGCTTTTTTCAAGATCTTGGTGGAACCCTTATACACACTGAAGCTAAGACGTGATATTTTTTTCTTTCCCTTACAGAATGCTGGCTATATTTTTAAGTAGAAACAAGATTTGTAGACTCTAATCCTGGATAAATATAAGGCAGAGTTTGATTAGCCTTTGTTAGTTCTGTACTGATTGTGATTGCGTTTTTTACTTCTTTAGTCTTTTATAATATACGAAGTCCTATATATTTGGAACACAGATTTTAGCCTGAAATGCTTAGAGAGATTCATTGTTTTGATTTCTTCCCATTTGAGTCTCTGATTCCTGTTGTACTAGTTTCTAACTAGAGCTCAAAATCAGTCAGCAACTCTTGTTTTATTCATCGCCATTTTAGCCTGCATGTATGTGTTTACACTGAACGCATTGTGCATTTGCCTGTGTGGTAAGCTGTTTTAGGTTTTGACAAGGAGTTATAGAAAACACGTGATCCTTTTGTTCTTTTAGCCTTTAAAAGGGCACTTGTGGTTGGCTTAAGCATCTTTAAGTCTCTGATTTTATATGATTTTTGTACTGTCATTCATGTTGGTCTTGCTGGGCTGAGGTGCAGGTGCATACTTTGAGCAGAAATGACAAATAAAATGTATTATAATTGAAGTTTGTTTTTGTTTGTTATTATAGAACCAATGTGGTGATGAACTACTCCGAGGTGGAGTCTAAGGTGAGAGAAGCCACCAATGATGACCCCTGGGGACCATCAGGACAGCTGATGAGTGAAATTTCTAGGTAAGGTTTGTTGTTTATTTCATTTATGTTTTACTGAAAAGCACCCACTGTAAATAAAAAGAAAACCTTACATCCCTTTATCTGCATTTCCATGAACATTATTTTTAAAGATCAGGCTTCTATGACAAATCCAGCTCTTACTGGATTTTAAGCCTCCTCGCTCATCAAAACAGGAAACAGGGCTTCTTTGAAAGTCAGCAGAACGTTTCTGAATAAACAACCATAAACAATTATAGTTTAAAAGTTAAGCTGTAAATTACCTGCATCTGAATGTCTAAGAACTCCCGTGAACTACCTCTGATGTGTCTTACGTGACTTTCTTTAAGTGCAGAAAGCTTTGTCAAAAACGTATGAGCCCCGAAGTTATGAGTGACACAGAAGTTTCTAATGACTCATTTAGAAGCTGTTTTTACAAAAAATGGTTTTTGATGTTCAAGCGTCCCGTTTGACCTCAAGTCTTTTCCTGCACAGAACTGCAAACAATGAGAATATTAAACCCCCAAGTGTTCATTGTTGATTATTTATCATATTCAAAGTGGACATCAGTGTTTGAGTTCATCTGGCTTTTACTGTTCATGCTTTCTTCTTATGCAACTATGCATACACAGATATGCTTAATTGCAGATATGCTTTTTTTTTTTTTTTTTTTTTTAACATGAAAGTAAAAAGTCTAATTCCCCCCCCCCCCACCCCTCCGTTTTTTTTTATAAACAGAGCCACCTTCATGTATGAACAGTTCCCAGAGGTGATGAACATGCTGTGGGCCCGCATGCTGCGGGACAACAAAAAGAACTGGAGGAGAGTCTACAAGGTCTGCCTCAGTGCTGTTGTAAAATGACACAAACGCATGTTCTTGCATTAATTGTGAAACAAGGCTTGAAGACCTAAGTGCTGAGAACATTTTTCATTCTGTGGAACACTTTGGACTTGCTAAACTAAAATTAATAGATTTGATTTAACTTTAAAGGCCTTTCTCCTTACTTTTAGCAATAATCGGGTATCAGCAAGAACTTTAAGATTGGGTTAAGCTTTTTTACAAATAACCTACTGATGGATTTCACTCAGCAAGAGATGTGAAAACAAACCACATTGTTTGAAACACTGTGATTGAGAGTAAACGAAAGTCTGACACAAGAATCACAACTTGAACAAACTGGGTTAACTCTAAACTTGAAGTTAAAAATTAAATCTTAAATCTTTTTTTTAATTTCCCATTTTGTTTTTTTCTTCCCCCCCTCCCTTCAGTCTCTATTACTGCTAGCCCATCTCATCAGGAACGGGTCTGAAAGGGTTGTGACTAGTGCCAGAGAACATCTGTATGACTTGAGATCACTAGAAAGCTACCATTTTGTAGGTAAGGTATCATTCTGGTCTTCTTTTTTTTTCTTTTTTTTTTAATTTAGATCTTAGATGGCTAGACATTTTGTTTGCTGAATGTTGTTGTAATGAGGTGAAAAGTTCTGTATCAACAACAGCTTTAATGTGGGCTGCAATGAATGGAAGGAGGAAGGAGGCCCTAAGCAGTGCTTAGTCCAGAAACTCTTAGCATACTACTGTAAAGCTGCTTTCAGTGGCCCAAACCATGTGTGTATTTTAGACTTTGTTTAGAAGGAAGGACACAATAATTATTATTCTTTGTCTGTGTCTGGATTTTGTGTATTACTGTTGTAATTTAATCAGTTTTGTTATTCTTTCTCCTTAAATTGCTACCCTTAGATGAGAATGGGAAGGACCAAGGTGTGAATGTACGTCAGAAGGTGAAGGAGATGGTGGAGTTTGTTCAGGATGATGACAGGCTTAGGGAAGAACGGAAAAAGGCAAAGAAGAATAAAGACAAATACATTGGTGTATCCTCTGACAGCATGGGATACAGAGGCTACTGTAAGTCCACAGATGTGCACATTTTGTAAATAGAGGTGTTGGGAAAAGAGCAGCTGGAACTGATGTGATTACTTTTTGGTGCGGAAGTATAACCTGATATCCTATGATGTCCAACTCATGTTTGCTTCTCTTTTTCCACTAATAGCGGGGGACAGGTATGACTCTGGTGATAGAAAGTGGGATGATGACTGGGAGAAAAAAGGGCCATTCCCCTTCAGTGATAAGCTGGGGGAAATCAGTGACAAAATTGGCACCACCATTGATGACACCATAAACAAGTTTAGAAAGAAGGACAGAGACGACTCACCAGATCGATTCAGGTAGGATACAGCCTCCGATCTGATGCAAGGAAACTAAACACAAAAGGAAAGTTTCTTGTTGCTATTTAGGACAAAGACATTTGAAGATGTGATCACAGAGCTTTGTGTGTTTCTTGACGGGTAGAATGTGTACAATGATTGTGTCTGGTCACCTTACCTCTCATGTTGTTTTTGTCCCTAGTGACAACGAGGAGGACAGGGGTCGATCATCTCACAATGGCCAGCAAACAAAAGAGTTCAAAGATGAAGAGGAGACTGTTACCACAAAAAGTCTACAGATTGTCCAAGCAACAGAGACGACAGCAACACGGAAGAGAGGAGGGCCATCCAAGAAAGTAGACCTTGGGGCCGCAGCCCATTACACAGGAGACAAGAGCCCAGATACCACCGCCAAACAGGTAGCAATAGCGCTCTTCAACAAATGAAATGAGAGAAGATTTTATTGATATGAGGCTGGTTATGTTTACTCTGAATCTTGAGTTTTTAGCTTTCTTATTTTATTTTTTTGGTTGTTTGTTTTAATTCCAGATGCAGCCAGCCGCAGCCCCTCAGCCAACCAATGCTGCCCTTGCTGATCTACTGATGGTGGACACAACACCTAGTCAGCCTGCTGCCACAGGTATAATGTCACTAAGTTTGAGAAACCTTTTGTGAAGCACACTTATAACCTGTCTTATGAGAAGATTGATGAGACTATTATCAGTAAAAAAAAAAAATTTCCAGTAGACAAATTGGACAGGATCCTTAAAGAAACTGATGGTCTCTGCCCAAAATGAAAAATACCTTCCAGTCACTGCAATTGTGACATACCAGTAAATCCAGGACTAACCGTTTTAGTTCAGCGTTACAGTACCACAAAGAAAAAAACTCCAGAGTAGCTGCACGAACACACTAGACTCTACTGAAAGTGTGGTGCCCAGCTGCTGATAGCAGCTTCCCATTTTTTGGGGACAGCAGGAGGAGGGAGTTGATGTATAGGAACTAAGTGCACCAGATGTTTTTGGAGGAGTCCCTAGGGAATGGAGAGGGCAGAAGCACTGAACAGATGTTTGGTCCCCTCCACCTATTCACTGCTTCCCCCTCCCCTCCCTCCTACAATTCTGACACTAAGGGAATGCTAACTATGGTGGAATGACACCTGGAGCTCACTTGTTTTAAATTTATTTCTGTTTCTCAATGCAGGCCTGATCGGTGGATTTGCCGACTTCTCCTCACCTGCTGCCTCTGCTGGACTGTCCTCGGGTTGGTTTTAAAAGTTTTTGGAGTGTGTGTGTGTGTGTGTTGTTGGTGTGTGTGTGTGTGTGTGTGTTGTTGGTGTGTGTGTGTGTGTGTTGTTGGTGTGTGTGTGCGTGTGTGTGTGTTGTTGGTGTGTGTGTGTGTGTGTTGTTGGTGTGTGTGTGCATGTCTATGCTGTCCTGTTGCAACCATACCACTAGAATATTCAGAGGGATTCTGGGAGGGAGCCCTGGCCATATGGAGCCTGCTACCTGCTCTGCATAATAAGAACAGACACACATCAACTCCTGTTATGGATGACAAGGAGATGGGGACAGAGGAAGAAGTTGGTGGGGGTGGAGAAAGATGAGAGAGATTGAGAGAGGGAGAGAGACATTAGGCCAGGCCAGTTCAATAAAAATTTAAAAAGAGCCATCAGTGGTCACTGAGAATGTCCTCAAAAACATAACCTCTTTAGCTTTCTATTGTTTACTGTCAGGCTCAGATTTGTGATTTTGCTGAATCATATATTTGCACGGCTCACAGTACAAATATCACTGTTTCGATGGCAAATAAAGACACTCATGCAGCTGTCTGTTTTTTGTTTTTGTTGTTTTTCTGCCTTTCTTGTTGCAGCAGCACAACCCTCTAACCCCAATGGAGACTTTGGAGAATGGAATGCTTTTCCTGGAGGTCAGATGCCAGCATCTGCTCAGACTGGCAACATGAGTGGAAATGACCTTTTTGCACCCATGAATGCAGGTCCTTCTGTTGCCACCCCAACTGCTGCCCCGGCCCCAGCTTCAGGCTCTGGTCTTGCCTCAGCAAACCTGTTTGACTTGATGGGGCCAACACAGTCTCTCACCTCCTCTCAGAGCCTCAGCTTTAGCATGAGCAACACACAGAGTGTGAGCACCACGGTCCTACCCCAGTCTAAGTCACAGGTATGCATGATTGCACTCATTCATACACACATCCTTGTTAAATTATTGATTGTTCTACACATCATTACAAGAGTCCTATCGGGTGTAAATAGAATACAGGTGGAATCAAAATCTCTTGGGTCACAGACTCTTAGGCTTCATGGATACAGAGCTAGAGATATGGATTAGTGTGTGGTATATAAAGCATAGCATGAGATATGAGACATTGCTAGCTCCAATAGTAAGTTCGAGTGATTAGATCTGGATTTTCCTCAGCAATATTTTTAGATCTTGTCAATGCCGAATCTGAATTAAGCATGTTTTTGTGAATTCAAAATGTGTACCTTTTATCGTACCACATGCTTGTTTGCTCTTGGCCTACAAATTCAAATGCTGTGCAAAATTTCTTTCACATGCTGTTTATAATAGATTAATTCCAGATGTGACAAGCTAGATAACTATTATCACTAAGGGTCAAATACTTCCATTTATCCTCTTACTCCCACTTTTTAACATTGCACCTTGACCTCCTTGTGTGATGGAGACATACTTCATGTGATTGAAAGACAAAGGACAAGCGGGATGGTGGAGAGTTAATGTGCAGCCACTCCAGATGCTCATCTTCCCCTGAGACCTTTCCATAACCACCCACTCCTCATTTTACTGACACCGAATGAGAAAAATGAGATTTGAGTCACAAAAACATTAAAAGTCCAAGGAAAGTTCACATATGTTGACTGTATCTTCATGTAAAAAGGGTGTTGACCTACTTTAAAGGGGGGAAGACATTCACCTCTTCCATTTCGTCTATTTATTTTAAATGATATGTTTTTATTGAGTTAAGAAAGAGACTCGGGTAGATTTCCCTCTGTCGAGGTTAAGTGGGTCATGCTAAAGGTTTAGAGGCTTGAATAATGAAGTAAAAACTGCATCTCAATTTTTTTTATGAATTTGGCACAAATGAGCTCTTTTTCTAACATTTTGCCTGCTTGTTTATCTGTGCCAGCCCCTCCAGACAATGGGGGGTCCTCTTCAACCACAGCCCATGCAGTCTCTCCAGCCTGTTCAGCAGGGAGTGTCATCTCAAGGTGCAGGAGCCAAAGCATCCCTTCCATCCACCTGGTCAGATCACTCTGTTAACATCAGCCTGGACTTCCTAGGCCCTGGAATGCAGCCCCCCAAACAGGCCCAGCCCAGTCTCAACACTCTCCAACAAGGTGAGAGGATTAGTACTTCAGATCTGACATGAATGGCAACAACCTCACAGTCCAGGTTCTGGCTTAAGTCTTTTTAAAATTTGAATTTCTCTTTTGTTATTTCCAGGCAACCAGGCACCCGGCAACATGCTCTCCCAGGGATTTTCCAATATGAGTCTGGGACCTACAGCTGCCCGACCTCCTGTTAATCCCATGATGCACCCTGGTGCTGGCATGGGGATGGGAATGGGCATGGCCCCCAATCAGGGCATGATGGGAATGGGGATGAACATGGGGATGCATCAAGGTGGGATGAACATGGGGATGCATCAAGGTGGGATGAACATGGGGATGCCACAGGGAGGTATGACCATGGGGATGCCTGGTGGGATGGGGATGGGGATGAACCCTGCGATGGCCCAGCAGCCCAAACAAGATGCTTTTGCTGACTTTGGAAATTTTGGAAAGTGATGGAACTGGAGAGCAAAGATTATAAGAGGAGCAGTGGCAGTCTCCCTCTCCGTCCACTGGTGAAGGATTGTTAAGAGCTGCAAACAAAGAGTACTTGAATGTCAATAATGTCAACTATCATAATACCAACACCCTGCAATCTCTTTTTTATAGTAATATGATTTGGATCTAAGTGAATGAGTGTGTGCGTGCGTTTGAACGAATGATCTGTCAGGTCTGGGTTCATGGTCAGGCACTCTGATGATGGTGTGCCTTGTAGGTTAGTTGTATATCAGTGAGCAGAAAGAAGAAAGTGCCACTGAGAGAATGTCAGGGGGATTTGCTTTATAACCTCAATCAAATGAAATCACCAGAATTGCAAAAAAACACAACTAGCTGCGTTTGTTTTCCTTTTTTCCTTTTGCTATATAATGTCGATAACTTGATGAATCATGAATTTCGATAGCTTGATCTGCCATTTTAACTTCCTAACAAACATTGAAGGATGTCAGGTTACCTCTTTCTTTAATGTCATCGTTCTTCCTTCAACGTGTAAATAGAAATCTGAAGCCCTAACAATAAGTTATGAAGCTCACATATGAGAGGCAGTGACAATGTGAAGAATTGTATCATGTAGACCAAATCTGATATGAATTAAGAACTATAACAAAGCACATTGACACCTTCTCTTTGTACATAAGTATCCAGACTTCAAATGTGCCTGCAGCTGGAGTAATTAATTATTTGCAGTGAACGCTATCAATTGAATTTGAGGAGTTGCACCTGCAAGACCATGAATTTGCCTTTCTTATTGGTATATAGCTATATTTTTCTTCTGATAATTATAATCAGTTAGCATCCAAATGAGATAATCAGTAGGTAGAAAAGCCTTATACAGGAGTAGAGTGCCTGAAAGACCTTTGCCTTTTCTCTTCAGTCAACCTCTTTGAAGGCGACAATGTGACTGCAGTGTTGAAAATAGCTGCGAGGATGGAGTTTTTGTGCTTGGTACAAATATGCCTGTGCCTCAAGCCAAGTGTACTGTCTGTACAGATGGCGGATGCAGTTGTTTCACTAGTTCTGTTTGTTCATCTGATTCAACTTTTTTTTTCTTGTTTGTTTGTTTTTGTTTTCAATCTATTAAGGCCAGTGAGAACTTCAGAGCTACAAGACACCAAGATAAATTCATTCAAACCTCAAGTGTTGATTCAGACTGTTAAGATTGTAAAATGCAGCTGTCTGTTAGATGTTCATCAGTGCATTTTGGTACACGACACCTTCCATGTTGATTAATGTTGCACATTAAAGCAGGAGCAGGAGTCCTGAAAAGATTTTCTGTCATAGCCACCATCAGTCCGAGTCTGTGTGTTTAGTGACTTATCAGGTACAGACGATTGTGTGAGAGGAAGCATTAACCTGCCGTGTTTCAGATCAGCATGTTGGTTGGATTGCATTTGTGTCATCGGGTAGCACATCATGAACAGTCCCATCCAGCTGTATGCCAGTTTCGTTATGCTATAGATGTACACAACATTGCACTTCAGTGGTTCAAGTGCCTGCCGGTGGTTGCCTCCTGATCCTTGTGATGAGTGATAGATAATCAAAATTGAATCTTGACTGCCTGACATTTTTGGTGTGTCGACGCTGAGATAAATAATTCACTGACCACAGGAGAAGGCGGTGGATTCTGCAGCCTCAGGAGGATTTAAGTTGTGTTTTTCTACTCTCAACCCTCCTCTCAAGGGCTCATAAGGCTGAGCACACTAACACATAGTAGCCTTGCATCGGTGTCTGAAGCATTAAAATGACCAAAATCTGTTTGCTGTTTTTAGTTTTGTTTTTTTTTTCTATTATATACATATATATATCCGTAGAGGTTTGTTTTACGCATTTTCTTTTCTACTTTAAATCCTCTTGGTCCTCTCAAAAATGGGATTGTTGAAACACTAGTATATGCAAATGTAAGATCATGGAAATCCTTCTAGAAAATGAAATTTTGCATTATTCCCATTTTGATTTGATTTACACATCAAGATTCTTTATCTACAACATTAAACAGTTGATTGAAATTTGCTAATGGTGTGTGTTATTTGGTGTGTTGTGTCATTAGCCTCATTCAAAACTGCTTCAAGCAGCAAAAGTGAAGCATCTGCACTTGGCTTGGAAATTACATTTACTTGATGGGAGTTTAATTTGTGCCAGTAACGAGACGGTGTTCAAAAGGCCGTCTGTAAATCAAAGAGAAAAGTTACGCGCTGCCAGATGCATTATAGCTCAGGTAGATCCCCCAGCATTTTATCTTTTTGCCGGCCAGTCACAAGGACTCCTGTACCACTTCAAATCTTTATTATGGATCTCTTATAACACTGATATAATGTTTAAAAAGGTCTTTCAAAGTTTTTCTCTGGACGCTTTTCTGCTTTTCAACTCCTTTTCAGTCCAGTACCTGACCATTTTCAGAGGAATGTTATTTTTGCCTCTTGTGGTCAACAAGCAACTTCACAAATAATCAGTATAAAATTAAATTTTTAAACACAGTTTGAGAATTTATTTTTTGCACCAACAAGGTTATTTTCACAGATCTATAGGTGAAAACCTGACATATCGCAGCATAGTGTGTCCTTAAAAATTTTAAAATGAGAAAACTGCTCAAGTGGAGGACAAAAGGAGTGGAACTAAACTATAGATTAACAGTATCTGAAAGTCATGTCCTTAAAAACTAAAGAAGTCTGAACTCTTATGCAAGCAGTCCTCTGAAGCGTAGAAGTGGTCATACCAAATATTTACCTTAACGCTTGTTATAATTGTGCAAACTCTGATTTGCCTTGCATATTGTAACCCTGTATGTTTGCACGTTTGAATAAACCTGTTTCCAGGTTTCTTAGCAATATATAAAGAAATGAGGTGACTCAAGACTTTTGCACAGGACTGTATTTCAATTGTTAATCCAAACTTAACAGTTATAACTCTAGCTCTAATTTTAGCCAGTGAGTTTATCACTTTTTGATCATTCAGCTTGTCCATTATTGCTGATTAAGTAACTTTTCTTGTGAAACCAGTTGTGGTCCACGTAGGTCTTTAATTAACTGTACTTCTGTTTTCTGATAAGTTGAGCTAATTCCAATTTACCCGCCGGGTCCTGCAAAGGTAGCCCAGGCTGAAAAAACACTGATTATAGAACACAAGAGAATAAATCAAGAAAGCAACGAGCCAGCTGCAGCTCCTGAGCTCAACACATGCTTTGAACCTTTTGCACTTTCAGACTATCGGGACTTAAGGAATGCAACAAAATCCTTTTGGTGTTACAGTTAAGGAAGCGCTGGATTCTTTTATTTGTCAAATTTATAGTCTCTCCCAGTGCAAGTGATGGCCTCATTACTCTGGTATAACACACACAAGAGACAGATGTTGCAGTTGTTGCCACAATTAGACCACACAATCAGTACTGTGCTCTGCTCACACTGCATCAGGGATTGTTGGAACACACTTTTGTGACAAACACAGCTTGCATTAAACAATTGACCCCATTTTTTCCCTCTCTGGAGAGGCCTTTTAAATGGGCTACACTAATAATATTCTGATACATTATATGAAAAGTAACGTTATATACAGTAAATGAATAAAAGCTCACCTTACTCATAGAACATGCCCCACTTATGACATAAAATATATGGAAAGAGGGTCAGTCTCTAAACAAATTAAGAGACGCTGAAATGCAGAAAGAAATCTGACGCAGACCCAGAAACATTGCAGCGACGGTCGTTCTGTGCCACTCATCATCCAAAACTAACCTCTGTCATTTAAAAAGGAAAAAAAAAATGCAACATCTTTACAACTTCTAAGAGATGCAGTAAATCGTGCTTTTATGGGTAATGTGCCCATTAAAGAGTAAAAGCAATCTAAGACGTCAAGACAAATGACAGCTTTTGAGTGCCATCTGCAATCTCGAGCTTCACAAACTCAATTATTCATAATGCATTTATGAAGTCCGCTGAGACTGCGCCGTCATTCCCATTCAAACTAGCGGGGAAATGCAACATAAAGGGACAAGCTCTTTGAGATGACAATGGCCTGTTCGATGGCTCTGGTGTGTTTATGGTGCCACCTGCTGGGAGACAGCCATTTCACTGGGTTTCCTTTACAGGGTGTCAAATAAACTAAACAGGCAAAAACAAAACACACACAAACACACTTTTCTGTAATTACAACTGGAAAGCTTTTATTTATCAAAAGCAAAATCATTTCTCTGGTGGGCAAAGACAAACCTCCATATCAATATGATATAAATCATCAGTCTGTGATCCATCTGAATCTCTAGAATTTGTCAGTACTAGTTAGCGCAGAATGCTCCAAAAAACCCTGCATTGTTGCCCGGGATCAATGTAAGAGTGAAAATCAGAGCGGCTGGGGGTTAACCAGGATGACATTCTCGCCACGGATGAACAGCTGGTTGATGTGGCGCGTATGGACCTTGCCGTACGTCTTGGTTTCTTTCTTCTGGCGAGCCTGTGGACTTTGGACCACGAGCAGTGTTTTGTTTGCATCCTTTTCGGTTTCAGCAGCTCCTGACAGATCTGAGTCTGCTGTCCTGCTGTCTCCTCTCACACCAACGGCAGGAGAAGAAGAACGACTTTCTGGAGTCTCTTTGGGAGAATCTGCAGGCTGCTTCTTCACCGACTCAGCACATTCAGAGGTTTCCTGGAGACTTAGCTTCTCAAAAAGCTGCAGATACAAAGATTTGATCATTCTTAAGATTTTCATCCAACTGAACCACATAAAAGCGCTCCGTGTGCTCTATATGTATATGTAAAAAGACCTTTACAATTTAAGCCAGCAATACTACTGTCAGCTTGCTTGCAAGCATTTAATCAGCAAAGCACAGATAGCTGTTATTATGAAGTAGTCATTAGAAACTAAATGTTTCTAGCTTTCCTTAGAAAATCGAAGGACAAAATTTTACTCGTGTGTGTGTGTGTGTATATATATATATATATATATATATATATATATATAGAATGAAAACTCATCCATTACCCGTGTAGTGGTGAGGGCTTTCTCATGATAGAAAGCCTCTCCAAACAGAGGCTCTCTGTACGTTTCATCCACATCCACCATCGCCTGACAGCGAGAGATAACCAACGATTAAGATACGAAATTTGCGTAGTTCAAGAATGCCACATGAGATCACTGACCATGTTCCAGAACTTGTCGAAGGCCACGACAAAGCCAGAGCACACTCCCCTCAGACCTTTGAAAGTCCTGACGTGAACTTTGACTCTTATCCTCTCCTCCACGCAGCGGTACAGCTCCCCCAGAGGACTGCCTTTACACACTGAAAACACAAGACAAGCAGGTC
Source organism: Maylandia zebra (assembly GCF_041146795.1). NCBI lineage: Eukaryota > Metazoa > Chordata > Actinopteri > Cichliformes > Cichlidae > Maylandia > Maylandia zebra. The sequence goes on from NC_135168.1 coordinate 34,742,886, forward strand.
GCACAGCTGCTTCTGCCTATTATGATAAATGATACAGGGAATTCAGCTAAAACTGATGCTTCTTTAAAGTAACAAGTAATGCTAAAATTATGAATAAAATATTTTAAAAATGAAATATATATATGTGTGTGTGTAATGTTGTAATGTGGTTTTCATTTTATTGGGGGCAAAGGGGTTATACGTAAACCACAACTAGGAACCTGCCAACCAAGCCATTCTGCGTCTTTTATTACTCCAGTAGTCCTATTTTACTGGGACATTTTATTTTATTTGTCGGTTTATTTGGGGTAGTCTGTCAGTTCTTAGTGTATTCTAATAAATACAAATATCGTATTCTAGTCCCTCCTAAAGTTTAAAGCGGCTCAGTGAAACTGCCCAGGCGGGACTAGGTCTCCAACACATTACATGATGAGTGTTGAACCTACGGGGCATTCTCGTCAGGACATTTTTCACAGGTTTCTGCCTCCTCTTCCTCCGCGTCGTGCCGCTGCTGCTTTCTCCCTCCTCTGACTCAGATACCGGGTTGTTCACCATGAGTTTCTTCAGCCTCTCGATGCGCTCCAGGTCAACCACGCCTTTCATCGCCTTACGCTGCCTTTTCTCCACGTTCTCCGGTTTAGCTCTCCCGCGGCCGCCCTTCAGAAAGCTCTCGTACTCGGCCACGTTGTTGAAGCACTTGATGTTTGGGATGGGAAGCTGCACTGTCGGTGAGTACAAGGCCAAGAGTGGATCAAATTTATCCGAGCAGACGTCCAGTTTATCTGCGCCATCGTCCTCGGCTTTACTGCCAGCCTCCGGCGCCGAGGCCGGGCTGGAGCAGGGTGCTGACAACGTCTCCTTACTGTCTGAATTTACACTTCTTTTTTCCCTCTCCTCCATGTTCAAAACAACCGAGGAATTCTGGGTATTTTGTCGTGTTTATCAACTGGACTACAAGTCCCATAGCCTCCTAGATGTACAGTATCTAGTTTAGTTTCTATTTAGGCACAAGATGGCGCTAGAAAGCAAATTACTTTCGTAAAATCTTTAAAACTTAAAAAAAAATTCCGCAAAGCATCCAAAAAAATTGAAAATTGAAGCATTATTTTTAAGGTGGCTGAAGAAACGGGAAATTATTTGCGTTTTATTTTAAGTCTACCGTAGCTCCGAAAATTTGTGTTCCGGGTGATTGTAGTTCCTCTACGACACAATTTCTGGGCGGACCGTATACAAACCAACGTGTTTGAATGTGCGGAAGAGAATTATTCTTATTATTTAGATATATTTAGTTTATATATTCGCTAAATAGAGAACTGACATACGTATAACACAGATCATTTTAATAATAACACTTTCCATCATTTGAAGTTATTGAATTTAGTTTTTTATATCATAGTAGTTGTCCGTTTTGACTGAATATTTTCCCACTGTTGACATATAATTTTCGCTCCTTGTGCTTTCTCTTCAGGATCATCCCAATGCTAATTAGTACAGCGAGCAGATTTGGTGTTTCGTGCTGTTCTCTTACACCTTCGGTCCGTCTTTTCTCCAGATCCAGTAACATGGCCAAAAGTAAGTTTGAGTATGTGCGCAACTTCGAAACAGATGACACCTGTCTGCGGAACTGCTACATTGTCGTGAGACTGGATGGTCGCAATTTTCACAAGTGAGTATTCTTCATTTGCGCTAAAACACCAGGAGCTATTTGAATCCAAATTGTTGTTTTGGCGTCTTAATGCATTATGTGTTTCAGGTTTGCAGAGCAGCACAAGTTTGCAAAGCCCAATGACGACAGGGCCTTGGGGCTGATGACAAGGAGTGCACGCTCTGTCATGGAAGAACTGGAGGATATTGTTGTTGCCTATGGCCAAAGTGATGAGTTCAGCTTTGTTTTCAACCGGTCTTCTACCTGGTTCAAAAGAAGAGCCAGGTGCTGATGTTTTACATAATGTTGAATAACATCATTTTCACACAGACATCTTCTAGCATTTTATCTGACTTCATTTTGTCCCCTCTTTTCCTTACAGTAAGCTCATGACCCACGTGGCCTCCCAGTTCTCCTCCTCGTACGTGTTTTACTGGAAGGAGTTTTTTGAGAATCAGCCCCTCCTGTACCCTCCGGGATTTGACGGACGGGTGGTCCTATATCCTAGCAATCGTAACCTTAGAGACTACCTTAGCTGGAGGCAGGCAGACTGTAAGTGCAAATGATGCTCTGAATGGTAAATCACACATTTGGCGTGGTGGAAATATGTCACATTGTGTCTCTGTTTCTTTAAGGTCACATAAATAATTTGTACAACACAGTGTTTTGGATGTTAGTGCAAAGAAAAGGACTCAGCACAACACAGGCAGAGGATCGCTTAAAGGTGAAACACAATTGATTAATGTATTTTTGAGTGTAAACTGGCAGCTGCAAGTGCTTATTAACAGATATAAGTATTTGAAAAAGGTATCATCAAAAAATCATATTAAGGTAATGCCCACATATTTAAGGTTGTAAGCATCGATATGTTAAAGACTGTCGCTTATAGTCAAGGTCATCCACACAGTATTCAAAGTGTACCATGTCCCAAATGACACACTGGCTTCTACCTACCAATAGATTCCAGCAGCATGTTTTGTAGATCCATATCAGCTGATCATGTGTCAGAAAAAAACAACAGTGAATGCTCACATCTCTCAAAATGTGCCATATAAAGGATAATTGATTGCCATACTTGGTGATTTTTTTCTTTCTGGCTACAGATACGTTATGGTAGGTATAAAGCTTTTCAACTACGAGTATCTGGTCTCCTAAACAGCATCAGGAACAAGCTAGTGGCAGTGATGGCTGGTGCTGATATAGTTATGTATTATCTATTACTTGTAAATTAAAAGGTTAATTTAGGGTATTGAATATTGTGAATTAGCCACAGTAAGCAAATCTGCCCTTTTAACATTTCCTAGAAGGAAGGTGAGGTCCCAAAACTATTAGGAAAGGGATTATTTCCATTATTTCCCCACACGCTATAGAAAACTGCCAACCAGAAACAAATAACTCACCAGACCACCAAAAAGCGAGGAAACAGGCGATGAGCCCCCAGTTGGCACAATATGAAAAAGGCATCCCCTTCCCCTGAGTCCCAAGTAGCCATAAGAACAACTTCTTAGTTATGTATTAGTGTTATATTTATTGAACAACAGATTTCCCAAAAATCAGAGTATAAAATGAGTGAGCCAAGACCACAATAACAAACAAGTAGAGCTATCCATCAACACAAACTTACATGACCTGGCAAAAAGTAATAAACCCAAATATATAAGTTTACCTACCCGGACTGTGAAAATGAATAAATTGGTTGATTCGTTAGCTAAGAATGTCTTAATTGTAAAAATTCATCTATCAGTATAATTTCAGTTTAAAAACAAAACAAACATCTTCTCCATTTAATAATATCACTTATATACTTACACAACACTTGGCTTTAGGGGCTGATAAGTTTCAAGGTACTATTTCTGATATTTCATCCGAGTAAACAAAGAGGTTATTTAAAAGATGTAAGCTTTCAGCTACGTCATTGTGAACAATTTATTACTGTGCATTAAAATAGTGTGTACAGGAACAGGTCTGTCACTAGCTATGACAGCTGCTACAGACTGACGCAGCTGTCCTCTGGAAATCACCTCATTCTTGTGGGGGCTGTCTGGAACCAGCTGATGGGTTTTGGGTGGATGTTTAGGCAGCATGAGTTATTTATTTATACCTTATCCAACATTCATGGTTCATAATTCCTACGTAATAATAACAACAACAAATAATAACAAAAAAATGACAGAGTGGTTTACTATTTATTTCTTGTTGATTTTCTTCTAGTTTTAATTCCAAAGTAAAAGAAACAGCCACTATATATAACCAGCGGTTTGGTGGGCGGTGGTGTTCCTGTCATGCTTTTGTTGTAGCTGTTTATAAAACTGTACTATCTAAAGACCATGTGAGGGATTGTGTAGCTACACACCTAAGTTTGGATGTCTCACAGTATTTCTGCCTTTTTCAGGGAACATTGGCTGGAGATAAAAATGAGATCCTCTTCACAGAATTTGGTATCAACTACAACAATGAATCTGCCGTCCACAAGAAAGGTACCACCCTCATCTGGGAAAAGGTGAGGTGCTCAAGAAGGGTTTTAAATCTATTCCCCTATTCCGTGGGCTATCTACTAAACTCAAAGGATAGAAACAAAGTATAGATCCTATCACGCAATTATCAGTCCGATACCGATACAGGCATTTGTGTCAATACTATTGATATTTTGATCAGTCCACCCACCTCCATTCATCAGGTTAGGTATGCCTCTCAGTGAAGTGCAGGGACACGCTGATCCAATCAGTGCGGTACATGTGCAGCCCTGGACATCCATGGCACGAAATCTATTATTGCTTAATCTAATGTGCATGAACGCCACTTGTCCCTGTAAGAAATTGGACTCAGTCTGCATGGGGGTTCAGTACCTAGTTAATATGTCAGAGTTTTTTGTTGGAATTAACCAGACGAATTGCTCCACCTGCGGCAATGCACCAAATTCTGTGTCAAAAAGTTAGGGCAAAACCTTTTAACAGTTTGAGGTGACGTCAGAACCTGTACATAGAAGTTTGTTGTTGTCCAGAAATTGAATCCAAGGTTTAAAAAAATGCCTAAAAACCTGAATTCTTTTAAATAGCCAGCAGGATCAACTCTTGTGCTTGCATAAATCAATTCCCTTGTTATGAGGTTTCTCATTCACATCACGTAGACATTGCTTAAGATTTGTCTGCCATATTGGACCAGTAGGGAAACATGTGTATTCTTCTACTGGTTGGCAGTGGAGTACCTGGAGGTTGCTGGATCTTCCTTGGTGAAATATTTGCAAAGAAGATGCTGCACCCAAAAGCTCATAGTGATTGCTTTGGTTGCTAGCAGGTTTCCAAGGTTGCCTGCGGTTCTTCCTGTTTGTCCACAAGCTTTTGCTAACTACTAGCGTAACAGTAATAACTTGAGAAAGTGTGACGCAAATTGGATAGGGGGAAGATTAGCCTTCAAAGTAAAAGTCGCACCTTTTGAAACTTTGAAAGTCCTACCTTAACATAACACATTGTTTTATTTATTTTTTTAAGTTATTCCCAAATTTCCTGTGAAATAGATGTTAAAGCAGGGTATGCATTTTAGAATGGCTGCCTTATGGTTGATAGATTGCTATTGTATGGTGCAACATCAGTTTTCTTCTCCGTCACATCCACCCCTCACTAGTTAGATCAGGATTTATAACACCAGTCAAAATGCCTCTCTCTCAAACTCAAAACAGTAGTCCACAAACCAGTGGGCCATGGGTGTGACCATATTTATATAGTCTGTGGTTGTTTTTGCATGTTTAAGCACACTAACGGCTCGCTTTTTCAAATGGTGTCTGTTTTTCTTCTTGTTAGAAGCAGTGAAGTCTGAGATTGAAACATTAAAATCACCACACTGCCTTTTTTCCCCTTTATTGGTATTTCTGTTGTTGTACATGAAAGAGAAATGTCAGCAGCTGCATACACTTTTTTTATTGCACATGACCTCACATTGTGGATGGAGTGTAAGAGAAAAGAGTTCTGCCACTAACATAGCAAGAAGCCATTTTTAGAAATTTCCTTTTCATGTAATAGTAGCATTTCCTTTAATAGGACATTTATTTATGCAGTTAGATGCTCCTTGGTTGTGAAAGGGAAATTTAAACTCACACAAAAACAAAGAAAAGGAAAGAAGAGATTTTCATAGGATCAAATGTATAAATAAATAACAAAGTATAAATCACTGTAATGTGTAGTGTGTCAGGCTGCCACTTGCTGTGGTACTGGATGTAGACCTGACACTAACTGCAGGAAACGCTGGTTTCATAGAAATTTAAGTTAGGTTGCATCACACTGCACCAGCTCCTCTGAGGGTTTTTTTTTTAAATGCACTCAAAACCAAATCCCACAAAATAATTTTACAGGGTTTAGGTACCGGACTGATTGATTATGTACTGCTTATCTATTCTCCAAATGTTGAACTACTTATATTAATCAATTTTCTCATTTGTCTTATCTAGCGAGATGAGACTGTCATTAAACGCACAAAGCTGCCAAATGGGGAGGAAAAGGACATGCCCGTCACACGTAGCAGGAGGAGGGTAGAGGCCTACCATTGTGACCTTATAGGAGAGCAGTTCTGGGAGGAGCACCCAGACATCCTGGAGGATGACAACTGCTAACCGAACCTTTCCTGTTGAAGGAGAACAACTCTGAACGCATCTGACCTCGGAGGTGGTCGGAAGCGGACCCTTTTAAGCAGCCACTCCAGAGCTACAGCTTTATATTGACTTTGTGTCAAATGACATGTTACCCATGAAGATCCAATGTATTCTTACTTTCATATATAAAAATGTTCCTAATATGTTGGAACTTCCCTTCTTTGACTGCATAATGATGTCTGTCATGTTTAAAGAAAAGCAGATGTGAGTGTTTTAATAGTGTGATATCTATTTACTCCTGCATGTGGCTCTCCTAAGGTTGCCTTTCCTAAAATATGCCCTCATCTGATACCATGAATGACATTTAGAATACTACCAACACTTGATCTTTCAGTACTTTTGACATATTTTCTCTTGGCCTCCTGCTCTTATTACTCAGGGGTATTCAGCATGTGTCAAATCTATTTTACCTTAAAATTCTAATCCTTGAGTTTTAATACTACTTCTGCAAAGCATTCCCTTGCAGTGTCCAGTAAGAAAAGAAATAAGCAGAGTAAAGCAGAAATCAATACCTTGACAGGAACTCACGGCCTTGTCTTGAAGCCAGCTTACCATTTAGAGACGTGAATGGGCTGCACTGTCATCGGAGCTAAGAATACCTCACACACCCTGCATACACTTTATCCTTGACATGTGCGCTGTGGGGTAGTTATCATCACACTTATAAATGACCGGCTCAGTATGAATGGCTGCTGGAAGCCTAAACTAGTAGGAGCCTACTGTATGTTGTTACTTTAGGTGGACTCGGTTGCAGTTGATATTTTTGGTTCTGTGACCTTGTTAAAAGCATTTAGCTGTACTGTATTTTATGTAATTAGAATTTAACTTTCTAAGCACAGATGTGGAGCAAATTCTAATACGGAGGCCTTTTTGTTTCAAATATACAGCGGTCATTATCTAGAATGACTTCATGAACAATTATATACAGATACAGTTATATAGTAATTAAAATATCAGCATATACTATATTATACTGTATGTTACTTTAATAACATATATAATCTGCCTGCCTGAGTCATTGGCAAACAGTCCGCCCAGTGGTTCAGCGTGTGGCCTAGAAAGTTCAGATAGCAGAACATGTTAGAACAAGTGGTGCAGTTATTTAAAGACAGCATATGCAATGCCAAACATTTACTCGCAGGTCTACTAAGTTAGACAATAAATTCAGGAGTGACCTAAATTGTAAGCTTGTGTTTATTTGGTTTTTTTTTTTGGTTAGTCCTTCAGTTCTGATAAGGTTACTAAGCTACTGGTAAAATGGCCAGATGGTGTGTGATAACGCCAACTAAATTTAAAACACAGTCATTAGGTCATTTAAAAAGGAAAACACACACAGCCACTGGACCCATGTGGGTATTTTATGGCATTTTTCAAAAGGTCTAGTAGCTCATTGTCCAGACTATCCTTTAATTATAACACTGAAAGCTTTTTTTTTAATTAACTGAAAAACAAAAGAAATTTCTGTATTGCATAGTGAAAAAAAATCTAACTTTTGTCATTTAATGGTTTATTTATTACCTAATTACTTTGGTGTAGTATGAATGGTAATCAGAGAGGTCTTCATTAGTAGGAAAAGCTGTAAAACTTATGAAAATACAGTTAAAAGTTCAAAATTTATACCCTCCTTTACATTTTCCAAAGCAGTCCAGAGATTCTGGTCCCCGGGCCTTACATTTGACAGCCCTGTTGTAGACAGTAGCTTTTAATCTTTAGCAGCTGTCAAAAAGCTTTACATTTGAAACTAACATGACTCTGCAGATGTCCTAGTGATGTCATCAGGAATGTCTTAAATTGGAGTCTAAGTACATTACCAATTTTAATTATTTCATAATAATTGTTCATAATTATTCTAAATAATTATGAAAAACATATATAGCACAGCTAATGTACACTTATCTTTTCATTTATATATTTTCAATGTATAACATGAATGCAACAGTCCATTGTCTAGCCTATGGTGGCATTAAAGGTCCATAACTTGTTCTGAGAGACACTGCAATGGATAAGCATGTTATAAAAAGAGAACAACAGAAAGCCTCCATTAAAAATTGTTTTGGTGGAAAAGAAAGTGAGAAATGAAAATAGTAGTCAAATAATGGGAAGTACATTCTTATTAATGTCTTTTGTCCTGTCTTCCTCCTTTTACCTTTAACTGGTGGCGCAGATGGCTGGCGTGGTTCTGGTAAAGGTTTCTTCGTGTTAAAATGAAGTTTTTCCTTCCCACCGTCGCCAAGTGCTTACTCGTAGGGGTCGTCTGATTGTCGGGGTCTTTTCTGTACTATTTTAGGGTAACCTTACAATATAAGTGTTATTGTGATTTGGGGCTGTATAAATCAAACAGAGTTGAATTAAACATGATCTGGTATTTCTGTCAGTTTTGCCACGGCTTTGTCTTTCAAATTTGTGGAAGTACAGTAGGATATCCTTTGAAGTGGTGCAAATAGTGCTAAAATAACCATTTCAAGACTTCTAGAATAAATTAAATGCGCTAAATTGATATATTTTTTAAATAATCCCGTTTATAGATTTTCACTTAAAAAAGCGCTGTGATCGTGATTTCCTTCTCGCTCGTTTGTTCCTGACTGCTAGTCTGCCTCGTCTCGGCTCATCGTCCTCTCTGTCTGTCGAAGGGGAGTGGTTAGGCAAAATGGTGTGCCAGCATCTCACGGTTTGCCTCTGTGATGTGAAGCAACCGGGCCGGATCACCGCACATTTATGCCTCTGCTGAGCGACTTCACCCGGAGCCGTTTGTTTTTAGAATGCGTCCAGGAGCGCGTCCTCCACCACCACCATCACCACCTCCCTATGCCGCGCGGTGCTGTGTGTGTGTGTGCCTCATAGTTGTCCTCTACTGTACCGTCACTGCTGCTGTGTCTGAAGCCGCTGTTTACAATGGTGAGTCCAAGTGTTCCCCGGCACGACTAGAATCTGGATGCCTGCTTTGAATAGACGACTGTTGTTTTGCGCAGGGATGCATTCCTGTTTAAATGGTTGCATCAGGTGTGTGTCGGTTATGTAGACGACAACGTGGATCTCCAGTGTTGTTTCTTAACTAGCAGCAAAGAAAAGACGCTAACTCTTATTCTGTGGTATTTTCAACCTTTCCCTCCGTTCCATGTGTTTCTAATCAGGAGACACCAAACAGGCTTCGCTGGAAAGCATCCTTGAGAACGTGGAGAGTTATGAGATTACTTATCCCATATGGCTGCATCCTCTCAGACACAAGAGGTCTGACAACAAAGAGGTGAATTTGTCTCGCTCTTTGTCCTTCTGACTAACAAAATGCTTTAGACGCACTGACACACATCCAGCTTTAATATAAAACCTTTGTGTAAACCACTGCTGTGAAAAAGTGCTTGCCCCCTTCTTGAGTTCTTATATTTTTTGCATATTTCTCACTCTTAAATGTTTCAGATCCAACAAAGGGATCAGGCAAAGATAACCAGAGTAAATAAAAAAGCAGGTTTTAAATGATTTTAAACGATCGCTTATTGAGAGATAAAGCTGTCAAAGCCCACCTGGTCCTAAAACTAATAACTAGTTGTGGCACCATCAGATTGCAAGAACTGCAATCAAGCGTTTGCAATAACATCACTGTGGAGGAATTTTGCCCACTCAACTTTGCAGAATTGTTTTATTTCAGCCAGATTGGAGGGTCATGTCAAAGCATATCCATCTAATTTAAGTCCAGACTTTAACTAGCCCACGCCAAAACCACCATTTAGTTGTTTTAGGCATTCAGAGGTGGACTTGCTAGTGTTTTGTAGAGTGTCCTTCTGCATAACTCGAGTGTGTTTGAGCTTCAAGGCACGAACTGATGGCTGATCGTCCTCCTTCAGGATTTTCTGGTAGCGAAAAGAATTCATGGTTCCATCAATGAGGGCAGTCGTCCCGAAGCAGCAAAGCAGCCCCAGACCATCACACTACTACCACCACCACGCTTGACTGGTTGCTGTGATGTTCTTTTTATGAAATATGAATTACTGCGTTAGTTTCATACCAGATGTAACTGGACTCAAACCTCCCAAAAAGTTCTGCTTTTGTCTCATCAGTCCACAGAATGTTTTCCCACAAGTCTTGGTGATCATTATAATATTCTTTGGCAAAAGTGAGACGAGCCTTTGTGTTCTTTGTGGTCGGCAGTGGTTTTCAGTTTGGAACTCCCCCATTGTGCCGTTTTACCCAGTTCTTATTGTTAAATCATAATCGCTGACCTTAACTGTGGAAAATGAGGCTTGCAGTTCTTTAGATGTTGTTGTGGGGTCTTTTGTGATCTCCTGGATGAGTCAAGTATGCGCTTTTGGGGTAAATTCGGGAGGCTGGTCACTCCTGGGAAAGTTCACCACTTCAAAGTTTTCTCCATTTCACCCATACAATGTCTCTCACCATGATTCACTGGAGTCCTAAAGCCTTAGAAATGGCTTTGCAACCCTTTCCAGACTGATAAATGTCAGTGACTCTGTTTCTTTAGATTACAGTTTGTTGCTTTTTGAGATCTTTTAGCCTACTTCATTCTTTCAGACAGGTACTAGCAGTAATTGGGGCTTATAGAGTGTGGCTAATAAAATTGAACTCAGCTTTCCAGAACATGTGTTGAATCACAATTAATTCATGATTTGAAACATACAAGTGTGACAAATATGCAAAAAACAAAACCAAAAATCCAACAACTAAGAAATCAGGAAAAGGGGAAATACTTCCTTGGCACTGTCACTTCTTCTCACTGATTAGTATGCATTTAATGTTTTGCTTCCAGCATCCAGCAGAGGCACAGGTTCTCATCACAACTGAGGGCCAGGAGCTCAGACTACTATTAGAGAAAAATGAGTGAGTAACTTGAGTTTTCAACACCAGCCTTATCTTTCCATGCAAAATCAGTAAAGCAGTAGTTTAGAGGAGCCGATGAAATCACTCATCGACATTGTTCCTTTGACTTCCACAACATGCCCTTTCCATACCTCTGTTTATTTGGCCAGATGTTAACTGTCACATAGACGCATTTATAAGGTCAGCGCCCCTTGAGGGGGTGCTGAGAAGGGGGATGAGCAGAGGAAAGCAGGCTGATGGTTTTTGGACACTGGAGGGATGACACCCGATCCGTTCAACCAGGGCATGATGAGGCAATCAGGAAGTGAGGACTGTGCCTCTGCATCTAACGCCCTCTAATCTGATGGAGCGGTTCCTGTCCAATAACAATGGATTGGTGATAGGAAGGGAGCTTGGTGTCTCATCTGTTTAATAGACTGTGTACTAGTTTGGGGGGGGGGGGGTTGCAACATTGAGATATCAGTGGTAACAACGGAGCTGCGGTTTATCACTTTTGGATTCGAGCCAGCGCACAAGTGGACTGGGAAGCTTTTAGGAATATTAGGAATGAAGTCCGTTTTTACCCTCGATTGCATACCGTCTCTGTCATTCATTGACTCGTAGGCACACAAATACTAACAAGCCCCGACTCCACCGTGTCTGACTGACTGCCCCCTGAGGGGATCTTGCCCCCTGTTCTCCAAACCCAGCAGGTGGTCACTCACTTACATTTCCTCCTGAGTGAGGTATTTCGCCTGCGCATGTATGATAAGAGAGTAACTGAAGAAGATACGCCACAAAACCCTTCAACAAGGTGTTGAATGGTGCAAATAAAATATGTTACAATTTTTTCCTAAGAAAGAGGAACTACAATCCCCGCTCGGTACTCAGGACAGGAAAAAATATTGTGAAACTTGTGTTCTTTTGTGAAACTTCTCATTTTTTGTGCAACAGAGAAGCTGTGAGAATGGATTAACTCATAACAGTTTTTTTCTGCCGCAGTCAGAGTTACGGAGATTTCTGTAAAGATATTTACTTTTTTCTGAAAAGCTGGATTTAGTTACTGAAGCAGTGTATCCTGTGATGCACACACTTTAGTATAAAACCGAATGTTTTGATTCTTTAATGTACTGTGTCTGAGAGCTATATTGAGCTGAACAAATGATGCAAATATTCCATCCATGCATCCAGGCAACCATTGTCTGCTGTTTTTGCTTATGTGGATGTAGGTATTGAAGTCAGAAGACAGTTTAACATTCGTTAAAACAACAAACAAAAAACGAGGCTTCAATTCACCTCAGCTCATATTTCCTGTACAGTGCGCTGCATGAGCGGTGCTGCAGGTTCAAAGAAAGCTTGCAGCTTCTTTTGTAGATTCATTGTTTAGCTGAGGCTCAGCAGTGTTGCCCACCAACTCTGTTGCCCCACAGAGAATGCTATTCTGGATTAGCCTACCCTGTTTCTGTTTATCCTTTGCTGGTCTAATGTGAGACTTGAGTCAGGGCTAAGGCAGAAAGCAGTTTATGCCAAGGGAGATTAATGTCTGATTTTGGAGACAAGCCAGAGAAAATGCTACCAGTGTCCACCCTGTGTCCTGGTTACTCCCTTATGTCCTCATTGCACCTAAAACCGGACAAGAATTCAATTCAATAAAAAAAAAATAAAAAAACGATGTGAGAGCTCCAGCTGTCCTCCTTAAATCACTTCAAATCTTAGGGGAAAGCATAACTGTGAGTTTATGTGGGCATCAGCCCCCTCCCCATGGCTCGAGTCAACACTCAATCCATTTCTGTCCTCCCTGGTCATGTTTTTGAATGTGTGTGTATCTGTGTGGCTCTTTAGCATTTATACTTCACTGGTGTGGTTGTGTATAAGCGGCTGCCTGAGCTTTTATCTTAATGAAAGACTGTAGTGCACCAGCAGAGGGTTAATTCAGTTAAGAGCAAGGCAGGGGCCATAGTGAGTGCTGACTCAGGTAGCAGGAAAAGGATGTAAAAACAGAGTGAGCGAGGCAGGAAACAGTAAGAAACTGAACGATGAGCTTGAGGTGTTGAAAGTCATGAGAAGAGGAAAGCAGATTCTCTGGTCAGTTCTGGTTCAAAATGTGCCGACACTCTTGCTTCCTCCTCCGCCTGACTTTCTCTGTTCTCCTCTTTAGTGTCCTTCCTGCACACCCTTAAGTGCATTAATCTGAATTAAGCACTCTCATGGGAAGATCACACTATACTGTTTCTCCTCTCCTTCCTTTCCCCTCTTGTCCCTTGCCATCATGCCCACACCTTATATGTCTTTCCACTGGCCAACTTAAAAAATGTGCACCCCGTTCTTTCTCCTTCTCTCCCCCCTTCTCTCACCTCGTCTGATATCCCCCCAGGGCTTTAATCCAAATATACATTCCCACATGTTCCCTGCGGTCAGGCTTGGGCGTCTGCGGCCACACGCAGACAGACGACACTCGCAGACACATTTGTGCACCCCCAAAAAGAACACAAACATGACTTGAAAGCGCAGATCTGATGGATTGCAGGTCTGTTGAACAGAGAGTGGGTTCATGGATTTGCTTGTCCTTGTTTCCCTTGTGCCTATGTTTAGTTTCACAGCCGTCCTGTTTGCTTAGATGCATTAATCTAGGCCTCTGTGTTAGCCTGTGTGTGTGTGTTCAACCAAGGCTCCGCACACACAGAACGTTAGCCTCCATCTGCAATAAAAGCCTCTTCATCATCTGTTGCTGAGAGGTAATTTGACTTTGCATCAGCCTTCCCCCTCCTCCCCGTCTTCCAGCTCTATGTGGTGATGTCATCTGATACTATGAGAGAATGTGACCCACTGACCCTTAAAGCATTACCCCAAATTCCCTCTCGCTCCCCCCTTCTTTATCTCTCAAGTACATTAGCATTACTCTTCCCCCATCCCTTCTTTCTCCTCTTGAGGCTGAACCAGGCCTTTGTCTCAGCTTCACTGCCAGACCGCCGTGATTCAGGCATCGCCAGGCTCCTCAATCACAGCATCTGTCCAAGCGCTGGATGACATCCAGTCGCTGCTGCTGACCGCCATTGGACAAAGCTTTTTTTTTTTTATTCCAGTCTCTACTTGAAAGCTGTCACAGTATTCAGCAGAATACATAAAGCTTTGGGGTATTCCAAAAGTGTTGCTGGAGAGTTTCACGGCAGTTGACTCAGGGCTTTGTGGTGCCATTAAATTGCATATCTGGCCAAATTATTACTGATTTAATAAAGGGTGTAAAAGTTTTTAATTATCTGCAGTATTTCATTTAATTTCAATTTCAAATGACTAACTAAGTGATATTTATCTTTCTATTTCAGTTATTCTAATATGTTTCACCACCCTGCAGGTTGTCCATTTACTTGAACCCTGTATAGTATTTTCATTTCTTTCTCTCACTGAGCTCCAACTTCTGGAGACGTTGGTGATTAGAAATGAAACTCAGACACACCCGCAGGTTGTTATTCTCTGGTTTCTGTGGTTGTAACTCGCTCATCATTAATGCACACCTTAGATCTTACAGTTAGAAGTGCTGTAGAGTCAACTTTTATGTCACGATTGCTCAGTCATTGACTCTGTCTTTTGAGTTCATTGTTTTTTGTCCCCAGTTAAGAGTTTTTCAGTGTTCTTGTAATTATAGATTTCTGGAGTTCTATGTTTGTGGTTATGATTAAGTTCTAGTCTAGTGTATTATCGATTAGTATTTTGGGCATTTTGGTTTTGTCACCTGTTATTTTTATCAGCCTCCCCTGTGCTCATGTGTCCAGCTAAGTTTCCGTCAGTGTAGGCGTATTCATGTTTTGTTACTTCCTGTCTTATTTTGCCAGTCCCAGTCTTGTGTGTATTGTGTTCAGTTTTGGGTCCCCTTGTCTTGTTACTTAGATTCTGTTCACCCGTGTTTCATTTTCCTCAGCTGTATAATGGTTCTCTAATTACCTCATGTGTATTTCACTTCCTTTTGGCTGGAGCCCAGCTTTGTTTTGAAATTTTTTTGCGCATTCCAGTGATGAATTTCCTTATTTTGAGTTCAGCCACTGTCTCTGGAGTCCTGCACAGTAGTTAGTCATGGTGTGATAAATCACCATGAATGTGTTGAATCTTTCCAATTGCTTCACCAAAAGGCAGAGGTAATATCACAGAAGCCTCTGTACCGTCTGCTCTGAGATCGATTTGAGAAGATGTATGTTGTTATTGGGAGATATTATGTAAAATGCCCCCAAATTTGTGGACCCATAATGGTCACGTGCTGCAGAACGATACGGGCCTCGACACAGGCTTCATTTGGACACGCCCCCTTTGCTCGACACAGGCCTCGGGGCTTCAACATCAGATGTAACATCACGAATATTGGGTCCTAAATCTGTCTACCGTGCAGCATATTGTGAGATTTTTAGTTGTTATTTTGCCATGTTTTAAGTCTTTTCTATTTCTTAAGCATAGACTACCATCAACGATACCAAAGTAACTTACAAATACATTGCTGGGATTAGACTTTTCATTAAAACTTTCATTAAAATGAGTCCCCAAGGAATAGCAAGATTCAGCTCAGAAACTGCAGCTGACTGTCAAGTTAAGGATAAGGGAGAACAGAAGTGGAGTACTTGTGTGGTTCCATTAAGGAAGAAATGACTGTGGAACAGCAGCAGGCTAAAGTTCAGTCATCTAATGTCATTAATTGCCACAAAATTGGCCTACAGTTAACACAGAGGATGATGGGAAATGTCTTCAGGAAGTTAGGGAAGCTGGAAAACTTGTGGAATTACAGATATAAATGACATTTAGCTCAAATCACAACATGACCCTGTTCATGCTGACATCATACGTCCCACCGATCGTTTTGAGGTCCCCCTTTAGAGTTCCTATTGGTCTAGGTGGTTAGCCAGCCCCTTCTTCCTGTGAGTCCTAATCTGTTAAAAGTAGTCATTTTGTGTCTTTGCTTGTTTTATTTCAAATTCTCATCAGCAGGCTGTCATTGTCTTAAGAGGCTTGTTTCCTTCTTGGCATCGAACAGGGATGAAAAAGAAAATTTGCATCATCCTTTCAATGAGTTTAACACTGGTGGATCTGTGCTAATTTGCCTTCCTGGTCAGATAGTCAGATTAGAAGCCATTCTTATCCTCGATAAAGCTTATAGGTATAGGTAGGGCTAAATCAAGTGACTCAGAAACATCCCTTAGGTACAATACCGATCCAAGGTTTTGGACTGGGAGGTAGATGGTCTTTTCCTGCCTTTGGGCAGAACATAATTTCCAGCAGTTTAATCATTTGTTCCTCATTGAAATATATGGCAGTGATAAGGATCTTCTCATTTAACTTAAGAAATCAAATTTGGCTGAGGCATATTTACAAGAAGATTACATTTTTATTTTTCTATTTCCCTTAAAAGCCACCAGATTAAAAAATAAATGAAGAAGCAATGATAATAAGGAAATCTTTAAGATCTTTGGTCTGTTTGAGTCAAACTCCTGCAGTTTAATGCTTCAGGAAACAACATCAGTAGATGTGCTTGAGTTTCTCTGCAGTTACAGCCAGTTGCTGAGTTGGCCTGAGGAGAAGATGAAGATGACTTAAAGTTTAAAGTTGACTGAAAACAGGAAGAATGGTTTGCAATAAACATTGGACTTAATTGTGCTGATACAGATAAATAGAAAATAAGAGGATTATGATACTTTATCCAAAGAAAGCTTTCGGTGTCATGCATATGCATGTTTCTGCTTCACAGCCTGAAAAATAGCAAAGAAGCTCAAGAGCACTTGTAAATAATCCATCTGTCAAACAAATGCAGTCAGGACATGCCAACAACTGAAGCTGTCAGCATAGGGAAGTTATCATCTCTTGCTTCAGCAATAGACTAGTACTCGCCAAGAAGTAAAAAGGATCACTGGGGGATGGTACATATGGCTTTGATTACAGTTTCCCACATTCTCCTGTGCGCTCTCTTGTCACCAATAGGCTCTTTGTTTAAATCTTTAAAGCACTTTGTTTTTTGGGGAGCGCCTGTGTTAGAGTGAATGTTTTACGAGCTGTGGGCTGTTGCAGAGAGTCTGTCCTCTGCTAACCTCTCAGCTTCCTGCAGTTTTGTATTTCACCGTCTTTTCACAATATTGTTGTTTCCATAGACTGTATTACTGTCACAAAATACAGAATATTTTGTTGTCCCTGAATTTGTTTTTTTTTACCCAGGCAGCTGTTGGCCCCTGGATATCAGGAAATATGGTACACACCCAATGGAGCGCGCAAGTCCTCTTCTCGACCCAGCACTGTGAGTCTGCGAGATAGTTTCATGCTCTTAGGCTGCGGAGGGGAGTCTTAGCTGATAAACATCAGTGTAGTTGATCAAGTCAAGTGGGAGGAGGGTAATAAACAGTTAGTGACAGGTTTTGGCATAAATACTACTACTTCTGTTTACATTAAAAGGTCAGTGTGTGATGAATGAAAATGTTGTTTTTCAGGGACACTGTTTCTACCATGGCGAGGTTCAGGGCATGGAAGGCTCCAGCGTTGCTGTCAGCACTTGTTCAGGGCTCAGGTAATAAAAAATATTTCTTATTATTCATTAAATCCCTCCAATGAGCAAGCCTTTCATTAAATTACATTGGTCTTGAATTATCAGTCCCATCCTATCTTTAGGAACTCATAGTATCGTATCACCCAATTAGAGCACTTTGCTCTCAGACTGCAGGCTTACTTGAGGTTCTTAGGGTAAAAAAAGTAGAATGGGATCCAGAGCCTTCAGCTTTTAGGCCCCTTGTCTGTGGAACTGGCTCCCAGTTTGGATTCAGGAGACAGACAGTCTCTCTATATTTAAGATTAGGCTTAAAAGTTTCATTTTCATTTTTACAAAGCATATAGTTAGGGCTGGAACATGTGACTTTAAACCCTTGCTTAGTTATGCTCCAACAGGCCTGCGCTGTTCGGCTTCCCATGATGCACTGTTTCTTCTTCAGTCACCTCTTTTTACTCCGTGTGCATTTAATCATTAGGTATCATTATTTATAATTAATCTCTGTTTTCCCCTCTCTGATTCTGGTTGGAGCAGAGGTTTCTTCCTGTTAAAAGGGAGTTTTTCCTTCCCACTGTCACCAAGTGCTTGCTCGTACAGTGTCATCTGATTGTTGGAATTTGCTCTGTATTAAGGCAGCATTTTTGAGGTGTTTATTGTTCTGATTTGGCGCCATATAAGTCAAATTAAGTTGATTTAAGACAGGGGAAACCATGCATCCGAACAGATTTAGAATATAAAAAGTAATAAAACTTTACAGTAACATATATTTAAGTCCAACTCAAGTATGGATGGATGTAGATGGCTCAGAGTAAGAGAAAAGTTTCTCAAGTTTGTTTGAAAAAACACCATTTAAAGCTACATGTTCCATCCATAGATAAAATCTTTAAATTTATCCGGCAAGGAAAAGAGCTGAAAGGACAAAAAAGAGGATGTTTCTGTAAAGTCAACATTTTCTGAAAAAGCAGAGGTAAGAGCTAAAAGACGTGATGGCAGGGGAAAGAGCTGTGCTTATACAAACAGGAAATTGTTTGATACCGACTAGATTGTGCAGAGATTATATTGATCAGCTGGTTGCTCAGCTCATTCATTTGCTTATCTATAGTAGCAATAAGTTGCTTGCTTTTAAAAAAAACCTGCTAGAAACAAGTTTCTCAAACTTCCTGTCTAAAACATGTACGTATTTCTGTTTTATATACGTGCTGAGAGACGTGCTGAGAATTCGACAGCTGGGCAGTGGGAGTAAAAGATGTATGAATTTGACTTCCTTCAGCTTGTGATCAAGCTGTGCCTCAATAAATAATGTTACAGGAAACAGCCCTGTGTACTGTCCGATGTAGTCTCCAAGTTTATTAGGTCACTGGCTTCAGTGCTGGTTCATTGAGTACAGCTCGGTACTGGAGATCTTGTGTGTTCTCCTGATGCACCTCCAGAGCAGCTGCTGCTTCCTGCTGGAGACACTCAGAGAGAGAGAGAGAGGAGAGGCAGGCAGCAGAGGGGGAACTAGTGAGGGCTGACAAACATCTTAGTCGTGCGTGTGTGATTTCTTTCTGGGTTAATGTTCTGCATCTGGAGGATGAGCGAATAACATCTTCCTGCTAATGTAGATTCTGCAAGGGAATGCAAATACAGCATAAAGGGATGTTGACGTGTGGGCGTCTGACTTCTCCAGATGTTTTCTGCAGCTGCACGGCCCGCTGCTCTGCATGCACTCGTGTGTGTTTGAGTATAGGTGTCTGTTATGATCAGTGGCTTTTTGAAGAGGATTGTTTATGTCAGCTGATCTTTATTTACACAACAACGGAGAAAGAGAGAAGCGTGACCTTCTGTCGCACAAATATTAAGACATCGCTGATTTTCTGAATATGACTGTTTTTCCCTCCTAGGGGACTAATTTCCCTGAACACGAGCATCAGCTACCTGATAGAGCCTCTTCCTGTTTCTACGGATGCTGATCGGCACGCTGTGTTCCGAGCCGAGAGTGTTCGTCTCCCCGGGGGTCACTGCCAGCATCACCATGGCAAAGTGGAGCATGAGGAGGGGCTTAATGACTTTATCAAGGGAATGATGTCACCACAGGGTTTGAGGGTGAGCTCAGTAGCAGTAACCTCATCGATGACATTCTTTGAGATTTATTAAAACATGATTATGTTGTCTTTCTCGTCAGGAAAAAAGGGAAGTGAGTCAGAATATGAAGTACGTAGAGCTGCTCATAGTTGCAGACAAGACTGAGGTGAGAAAACAGTGTACTCAGATTGGGTGACTTTTGCAACCACACTGGGGGGGGTTTGCAGTGAACCATTAAGATGTGGTAGCGGGGAGTGTGGCTTTTCGTATGTGGGATTAGGTGTGTGCCATCATTATTATTTATGACCTGTAAAGTTTGCATTATGTATAGCTTCCCACTTCATGCAGTTGCAGGTAAACCCAATTGTGGAGAACGCTTGCAAAAAAAAAAAAAGGTTCACTTCCTGTTTTATTTCAAGTGTGAGATGTACCCTTTATGGGAAAGATATTTTAACAGATGTGTAGACGTTGAGTTTCTATTTCTGTGTGTTCATTGTGGTTTATGGTCGTTGCAGTTTGAGAAGCACAACTCTGATCTTGACAAGACGAAACAGAAATTAGTGGAAGCAGCCAACCTAGTTGACAAGGTAACATCTGATTTGAAACCAGAAAAAAAAAGGAAAAAAACCCCAGATACTGGAGTTTAACATGCCTATTTTTATTCCTTATGCCGACACCGATAGTACTACAAAGCTTTAAATATCCGTGTGGCACTAATTGGTCTGGAGGTGTGGACCAGCCAGGACATGATCAGCGTCTCCGATAACCCGCACAGCACCCTGGCAGCGTTCCTGTCTTGGAGACAGAAACAGCTACGCAGTCTCCCCAACGACAATGCTCAGTTGGTCACGTCAGTGTTTCTCATTCACTCTAGTACATTTCATAATCATTGCGCAAGACAGTAATAAACACCGGTTGCAGTCCAGCGGGATGCTCTTGACTTGGAACTAATTTCAAGTGCTCTCTTTTGTCTCCAGGGGGAAGTCATTCCGGGGCACGACCATCGGGCTGGCACCTCTCAAAGCCATGTGCTCCGAATACCAGTCCGGCGGAGTAAACATGGTGAGGGACGAGTGTGTTTAGATTTAAATTTGATGATGCTACGCTACATCAGCATGCATCAAGTCAAAGAATCACACGTTGATTTCTGCTGATCTTAAAATTCTCGTGCTGTGTCGAACAGGACCACTCAGATTTATCAGTCGGCGTTGCTGCCACGATGGCGCACGAGATGGGACACAACTTTGGTATGAGCCACGACATTCCAGGTTGTTGCCAGGCGAAAGCAGAAGACGGAGGCTGTATCATGGCTGCTGCTACTGGGTATGAAATTCAGCTTGCCACAATACAAAAAATTGCATTCATTAAACCAGGAGAAAGGGGATAAATGATAGAATATGAAAGAAAAAATTGAACCTGATTTCTTCCTTACCTCATGCTCAGGGATCCTTTTCCTCGAGTGTTTAATGATTGCAACATAAAGGAGCTGAAGAGCTACCTGAGCTCTGGAGGAGGAAAGTGTCTCTTTAACCTGCCCAACACCAGGACAATGTATGGAGGGCATCGCTGTGGTAACGGTTACCTGGAAGACGGAGAAGAATGCGACTGTGGAGAAGAAGAGGTCAGTGGGTGTTTCTGTGTATGCACTGCGGGTTTTTCTTTTGATGGTTTTGCCAGGCTTCATAACTCTACAACACGTTTTGCCCAGGAGTGCACAAGTCCATGCTGTAATGCCAACAACTGTACCCTGAAAGCTGGAGCTGAGTGTGCCCACGGAGTCTGCTGTCAGAACTGCAAGGTACATTTATTAGTGTACATACTATTTAAATGGGAAATCACCAACCCTTATTCTCACTAGTACAGAATAAATGTTCTACTCTTCTAACTTTATTTATGTCATTACTCTTTTGTCTTTCACTGTGAAGCTGAAGAGCCCGGGTGTGCTGTGCCGTGCTCTCTCGGGGTCATGTGATCTTCCTGAGTTCTGTGATGGCAAAACAGAGTCTTGTCCTGCAGATTTTTATTTAGTAGATGGCACATCATGTGCAGGCGGGAAGGCCTATTGTTACACCGGCATGTGTCTGACCCTTGAGCAACAGTGTCGCTCACTTTGGGGAAAAGGTGGGTAAAGCGGACTCTCCATCTATAGCTAACTGCTGTTTATCCTCACTTAAACGCACTTGGTTAATTGATCATCAACAAGTCTCAGCACCTCATAAAAGCAGAGGTTTTGGCAGTTTGCTGGTCTGGAACATGCAGGTGTGTTTTAACATAATCCTACAATCAAGAAAGTAATCAAGGTGTTGGAATAGTCCAGGCAAAGTCCAGAACTCAGTCCGAATGAAATGTGGTGGGAACTTAAGAGAATTTTGCATAAACAAATTCAAACAAACCTCAGTGAACGGAAGCAACATTGTAACAAAGAGTCGTCCAAAACTCCTCCACAAAATGTTGAAACTGATGAACTCATACTGAAAATAACTACTTCAACTTATTTCTGCTAAAGGTGGTTTTGCTTCTAAAAATGGTCTTTATTATTAAAGGATTATTAAAGTTTATATACATATATCTTATAGACTAACTTTAAATCAGTATTTTTAGTGAACAATAACTTAACAAAAATAAAACTGAAACAGTCAAATTTTACAAACTGTACATGGTTTGAAGGTGCATGCACTCATGCTTTGAACTTTAAAATGGTTTTGGTATTATTTTAAATACCAAAACCACAGGAACAATAGCTCACTACTTTTTAAGGAAGTGACTGCACAAATAATATCTCTTTTCTTTTCATCCGTAGGGCTTTGAGGGGTTTGAGTCATACCAAGTTTCTGGACTTTTTTTAATTAAAGAAATGAATGTTAAAGAGATAAATATCCAGTCAGGCTCAGTGTATTTAAAGATGAGTCCTTGATGGGTCACAGGACTAGGGATTGTTATTGGACAGTGTCCATGTTCATGTGGTGACAGAGCCTTTGTAGTACCACAGGAGCCACATTGAACAGTAAGGGATGCCATCTGGTCTTCATCAGACGGTCAAATAACACAACCTGACTGTATGCCTGCATGTGTGTTATTGTGTTTGCGTGAGCTCACACTTTTAAATATGTTTCTGTGCATTTTTTTGTTGTTGTTTTTTGTTAAACCACAGATGGTCGTCCGGCCCCTGACCTGTGCTTTAAGAGGGTAAATGAAGCTGGCAATATGTATGGGAATTGTGGCAAAGATGAGTCTGGGAATTACAGGAGCTGTAGTGACAGGTGAAAACCAAAACGTTCAGCAACAAACTAATCACACTTTCATTTACTTCTCCCTCAACTGAAGTCTAACTTTGTTGTTTTGGGTGGGGGGTTCTGTTTACATGACAGGAATGCTAAATGTGGGAAAATCCAGTGTTTGGCTTCAGCCTCCAAGCCTATTGAGCAAAATGCGGTTGTCATAGAAACCACGGTTACTGAGGGCTACAAAAGAATCATGTGCAAGGGGACACATGTGTACAAGCTTGACAAGGAGGAAAAGGAGGCACAGGGTGACACTTTGGATCCAGGTCTGGTCATGACGGGCACCAAGTGCGGCGAAGACTTGGTGAGAGTTATGAAAATGTACTAAACAGAGTTTGCAGTAGTAGTAAAGAGCATGTACCAGTACTACTTTTTTTTCACCCGATCTTAAGTCACAAACAAAGCAGACAAAACTGTTTCGATCAGACAGAGAAAATGGATCATCTGTGATTTCAGTTTTCACCTGAAAGGGGATAAGCAACCTGTCTCGAAGCGCTTCTCTAATGTTCCTCCTCACGCTTCTTTTGTTTGAACAGATTTGCTTTAACGGATTATGCCGCAATGCATCTTTTCTCAGAGCGGCGGAATGCAACGCCAAGTGCCACGGACACGGAGTAAGTTTCAGTGTGTCGCAGAAGAGATGCTGGTTTGATGGATTTCTCTGGACTTCTGAGAAAGATTTGGCAGCTAGCCTACAATTGCTGAAAGCTGGCAGCCCTAAGCAGCGCTGCAGGAACGGTCCAGATCCTTTGCTTAATTAAAAGTAGCAACACAACAATATAAAAAAAACATATCATAAACAAGTAAGGGTTTGGCATTCAGGCATCTTACTTATGGGAAACCACGGCTGTATTATGCAGCAATATGGTCACCTCTGTAAAATGTTCCATAAACTATACAATTTTTTTCGGCAGAGCCTTTTTACTACATTTTGTTACAAAACATTGACTTCCTGTCCCTGATTCTCCTTCAGTCATAAAAAATGTGACTTATTCTCTTACCAGCTGTGCAACAACAACCGTAACTGCCACTGTGATCCAGGCTGGGCTCCTCCTCTCTGCGACCAGAAAGGATCAGGGGGCAGTGTGGACAGCGGGCCTGTCATCAACCGCAGTGAGACCCATGCACCAATCATTTATGTGCAGTTAATTAAAGTTAAAACAATTTTTTTGGTGTTTGTTTATTTTCTGACTCTTGTCTATTTTATATTCCAACAGGAAGCGTTGGTACAGCCCTCCTTACTTCCTTTCTGCTTCTCTTGGTGGGTTTGGCTGTTTTTGCTTTTTGGCGCTTCGGCAGACATAAGCTCCCCTTGCTGAAGCCTTCTGCTCCACCACCAGTGCCAAAGTATGTAGTTCTGAAGTTGCTAAACACTAAAAACGTACTTTGCAGATAACGTTTTTCCTTTGTGTTGTGCGAACATCCAGAATGAATGAAATCCACACTTCCGAGCCACCTGACGTCAAGCCTCTTAATCCGGAAAGTCGTGCCAACGGTCATGCCAACCCAACATTCTTGCTAAAGAATTCGGTAAATAAGCCCACTCTTTGACCACCTAAGTAATGTCTGTCATGTAATACCATAAAAAATGTTGAAAATACTTGTCATCTTTGTGCTTTTCCACATGGGAAGCCTTCCCCGCATCCGAGCCCGTCTGCCCCACCTCTACCCAGGAATGGTATTGTATATCCTGCAGGGAAGCCTCCCCCTGTACCAATGTGTGCAGGAGAGCAGCGAAAGCAGACACCACAGCCCCAGAGAGTGATCTCTCCTCAGGGCCGCACTCCCCCTGTCCCTCCAGGACAGAAACCCAACCAGGCTTCTGCACTGCCTACAAGACCTCCACCTTTACGCTCCCTGGATGCCAAAAACTCGTCACAGCTTTCAGCAGTACCCAAAAATAGACCAAACCCCCCAAACAGACCTCCACCGCCTTGCCCTATCAAAAAACAATCAGGGGTAAATCCTTCTCTTCTGCATTAATAAGTAAAGTGTGTACTTTTGCAACAGTGAAATAAATGCTGAACGTCTCGTTTGTCTTGCAGGACCCTGTGAAAGGCCCACAGGTTACCACCAATGCCTTGCAACGAGGAAAACCTGGTTTGGCTCCATCTGCTGGACAGAAAATGCCAAACAGGTAAGTGGTCTTGTGTTCTCAAATGTCTCTCTGTAGGAATAAACAGATCTTAATACCGTCCTATATTTTATTAAAATTTTCTTGCACTTCTTCTCTCTAGAGCCTAATCTACAAGCTCAGGGAGGCATTGGGGACCACTGCTTACATCCAGTGACAGACTGCCTCACAATATATTTTCAGTGCGGTGCCAGGTC
This sequence comes from Maylandia zebra, assembly GCF_041146795.1. Lineage (NCBI taxonomy): Eukaryota > Metazoa > Chordata > Actinopteri > Cichliformes > Cichlidae > Maylandia > Maylandia zebra. The sequence continues at coordinate 34,768,142 of NC_135168.1, forward strand.
GTAAAAAAGGTGATAAGCGAGGAATACTTGACGCTGTACACTGGTGTGCAATATGTGGAAAATTATATAATTACAGCAAGTTATAAAGTAGAGATGTTTTAAGCCTAAGATTTAGGCTTAACAATGAGTGCTTTGTGTATTACATGTGTCTGCTTTATCAACTTTGAAGCTAGAGCTCTGAATTGAACCGCGTTTAGTTTCTTTTACTTATGTTGGTAGAATTATAAATGAAGAAGTATTTATTCACAAAATCAATGAGAAATGAATGTTTACAGAGAAACCATTGTACCAAACGTGATGCCTCTCAAAGCGAATTAGCCATAAAGGGATGTCTTATATTAAGAAAAGATGCCAGTAATGAAGTTCTTATCTGTGAATAATAATGGGTTTTAACTGGACTGATAGTAACCAGAGAAAGACCTGCATGCCTGTAAGTTTATTCTTATGGTGAAAAGTGCATGTCTGATATGTAGCAGGAGCTGTGAGGGACTTTTTTCCATTTCTTTAGTTTTTAATTTCTTTAATTTAATTTTTTTTAATTGTCTTTTTGAGTTCTCATGCCCTGAAGGGTTTAAAAGGTGGTCGTGTAACCGCAGGCTTTGGAGCAGTAATAATTTGGCATTACTGTTAGGTGCTTCTAAATATTGTGTCATATTGTGACTGCTTGGGGAATTGTAATCTGTAAAAGGGAAATGCAGAATGCCAACTCCCATGTTTTACCTCATTATCAGACCTATGCAAACACAGGGCTTGTGTAACACTGTGTCTGAAACTGAAATTCAAATGAACACATGGGTAAATAAAAAGATATTGAACATTTTAACAGGTTGTTGTTTTTTCAGCTTTTTCTTCCTAGCTTTCACCAATACAGCTGCCAGCAGCAGTTCTTGAGTTCAGATACTTGCTATGTTAGATTAAAAAAAATGGCTTTTTTTTATAAAACCAAAAAGTGTGTGAAAAGTGTCAGTAATGAACATATAATCTGACTTTTCCCCTTCATTGTAAGTGCTATGTACAAAAACAGCTCTAGAGGTACTTTTAAACCATAGATTTGAACATGACTGCATCATAGAAAACTTCAATAAATAGCAACTCTGAGGGATTGTAAATTATTTTCCTGTGCATTCTTACAGTAAACTGGAAACACCTTTATTCACCCTGTTCACAATTCTCTTAAAGTGGTTCAGACTGCATTTGCAGAAGAAAAATAAACTCTTAATTTTAGCGTTTACATTCATACTTTGGCCACCAGGTGGCAGCACAACATGCTGGAATCAACACTGACACATTCTCACATGACCAAAATAGAAACTTCACAGCCAAGGCTTATAGTCTTACAGTGAAGGGATCATCATTAGTATTTCTTTGGGGAACTGATGACCACCCGACTACCAGTTAACTCATTTAGTCTAATCTCAATGCTGTCGTCGCGTGTTCTCCTCATAGAAGGATGTTTTTTGAACATATTACACTAAAAATAGTCGTCCATATTTGATTTTTCACATCCTGTTCTTCCTGAAAACAACTTGGTAGTAGGAGCAGAGTGGAATAAGATGAGCCAGTGGCTACGTTTATCCATGTTCTGTGCACTGACAGCCATGAAATATAATGAACTTATTTTTTTTAACTGTTTTTGGCAGCTCCATCAAAGCAACTGTATCCAGGTCTCAAATATTTTTATGTTTGTTATTTAGAGATCATTTGAGGCAAATGCTGTGGGGCAAATTGAGTCAACAGTCCAGTTTACATTGTACAGCAGCACATTTTCATTGTACAACTTACTCATTTTCCCGTATCTTGGATATCACGAGTTAAAAAAGAAAAAGGCTCTTTTTACCCCCGTCTCCCTTACCAGTTCTGTGCTGAGACAATCCACTGTGCTAAATTGGAGTTGAACTGTTTTTTGTACATTTCCCTCTGCTTTCCTGTCACTCACCTGTCACCAGTGTTTGTATAAGTGTAAATGGCATCCCCTCTTAGTAGGGCTAGAAATGCTGAAAGGTGTCTACCTGCCCTTTAGATCTCTGCATCATTCACTGAGATGAAAGCGCTTTGATTTATTCTAATTAAAAGACCATTAAATACCAGGGCCAGACCCCCCAAACCAATCTATCTCCAACACAAAGACAGCCTATCGCATGCACACACATATAGACACATACACAGTAGTTGACTCTCTGTGGACTGAAGAGCCAGGTGATCTTCCACAGGCATTGGTAGGCAAAGGTTTTAGCATGTGGCTTAATTGCAGCCAGCCTCCCCTGCTGAGCGTAATTAGTGTTCGCTACCATGTCACTTCCTGTGGAGGTTCATTTATTAGAGATGATGATTGGCTGTGGGATGAAACGCGGGGGTGACACCCCCGCCTCCCCTCACAGTGGGAGAGGGACACAGCCAGGAGGCCAGTAAAGAGAGGATCTCTCCTGCTGGATGCTCCCCTGCCTTGTATAATGACCTCATTAAACCCAAGTTGTTTTGCCACTTGTCATGTTGATCATTTAACACACACAAAAATTCACTTTTCGCCAGTCGGCCTGAAAATTCCTCTTTGTCCTGACTCTGTTATCAAGCTATTTCACATTTATTATTCAACACTGACACACCGATGCTTTTTTATTGCTTACTTTCTTTCAAAAGTAAATAGGCTGAATTCAGGATGAACTATTTAATGCCAAAAATGGCATACACTAACAGGCAAACACAGGTACTACTAATCAAATTAATGAAGGCTCTATACCTAGATGAGAATCTTTATTAATGTCATTAGTAACACCTGAGTTTATCAAATATTACAGTTTGTGAAATAAAGGAGCAGACACTGGGAGGCAATCGCAGTTTCCCCCACTGCAGCATAATGTTGAGCTGCCTCTTGGTTTATGCGGTGTAAGACCGTAGATCAGCACACTGATATCAGAGTGAACGCAAACCGTTTCTTTGTGGTTATCCATTGTGTAACAGAAATGTGGGTTATTATCGCCGAGAGGCTAATTTGTGCTATGACAATGGCAGTCACTTCACATCAGCACGCGTTTACAGCCAGTCTCTTCATTGCATGCAGTAAGTGTCTCCATTCTCTCATGGAAGAAAAACAGATCAGTTAATCTGTTCCATAGATTTTTTTATTGATTATTTTATTATTATGAAGTAAACACCCGACTGGGGGCATGATTTCCAATATGACAAGTGATGTATGTAAGCTCTGTGGTCTTGAGCAATCACACAGAAGTGTGAGGGAGTTGTTACTTGGGGCAGGTGCAGTCTGATCAGGCACAATAAGTAAAACAAACTCTAATGCACGCACTAAAAAAACGTGTGCATGACACCATTAAATATACAGCTATACTATATTTTGCATATTCGGTCTACATTATAGCATGTAGAGGAAGTGCACAGGCTCCTCTTGGCTGAAAATAAAATGATTTAATGGTAGCATGCAAATCTTGGAACAATACAAAAAAAATCTTATGAAGTTTAATTGAAGGTTTGGGTTCAAGCCTGGAGTTTGATTGTTGTGCACATGCTTTTTGGAAATCACTTCACCTGCCAGTAACTGTGCCAAATGAGCAAGCGAGATGCCTGCCAGATATTAGCAGCTCCTGGGGTTTCTGTTGAAATTGGATAAAATCCCACAACTGCAGATTTACTGGCTCATTTACCAGACTAAATGCTTCAGCCAGAGGTGCCAACAACCATGGCTGTAAATAACATCCGTGTACTTTTGTTAAAGATAGTACAACAGCCACGATTAATGTTCAGTTACTGTTTGTTTTTGTTTTGCAATAACATTGCATTATTTCACCGCTGAAACAGCAGAGGTGAAAACTTCAGTCCACTAATGAGGGTCTAGCTTTTTGTTGCCTTCAGTGTTTATGGTCAGGTCACTACCCCAGGGACTGATGGTGGGTTGTATAGTTAAGTGTTGCTCTGATTGATGTATTTTGCCTCTGGCAATAAAAGGTCAATATAAATGATTAATGAGAGGAAAATGTCATGAGGGAGGGGAAAGAGAAAACAGGGTGATTAGAACCTAAACTTTCCTCTGCTCTCTCTTTTTTTTCAACCTTTTACCCTCATTTTAGGATGTAAAACCCTGAGATTTAACTACACGTAAAAAAATAAGAATGTAGGTCTTTCATTAGGGAGGAGGAGGAAGATTATTCAGAATGGGCTTGAGTGTTAATCACAGCAGCAGACAGACAAATTGATTACAGATCAGCAGAGTTTCCACTCGTGATGTTTATCCCTTTTACTGTGATACCTGTTATGTGTGTTTAAATCAGTGAAGAGAGAATTCCTTGTGAGATTCCAGTAAAACTGCATGTGAGTTCAGGCGACAGCTCTTTCTCTCTAATTATAAAACTTCAGCAAATCTAATGAATACCCTTATGAAAATACATTCAATGACCCGATCAGCTTGAGACATGTTTGATGCATCCCTTTAGGATGCTACTGTATGTGCGTGAGTGCCACTGATTAAACCAATAACAAGAATATTTTTGACACCACAAAAACAACCACACTTGAGTTAAATTTTAATACTCTTTATTAGATCACAAAACAATCCCCACAGATCTTTTCATTTTTGTGCAAAAAAGCTGGTCTACTTTAGCATTACTTTATAACATTCAGAGAGTATTTACATGCAGTTATTGCACAGCTGCAAAAATTATTTTTTATATGTTCAAAGAGCAGCATGAAGTCCAAATAATATAAGCTGGCAAATATTCCACAGAAACACCAGGACATACAGGATATACAGATCTGTTCTACTGTGTAATTTACATAATCATTATTGCCAGAAGTTTCTATGTACAGCCACCAAAAATCACCTTACTCTAAATATAGTAATGCTAACACATTGTTGTGAATTCGGTCGTTTACACAGATATAGATGTAGTCCACATTCACACCGATTGCACTTCTTACCTTTGAATAATACTATAAACACACCTGACAGAATTACAGTTATTTACAGTTCAGCACTCTGCAGTCCTCTCAGCTTCGGTCGGGTGATGATCGGCTGAAAAGGTGGTAGCTATTTTTTTTCCTCTATGCTTTGGTTCTCCCACGGCACAGGGTCGTTTTCCTGTGTGAGTGATCCACCTTCCCTCTCGTGCCAGAACTGCTCCACATCAGGCAAGACGCTCCCATCTTTAAGACTCACGGTGTCCGCTTCCCTCCCTCCTCCTTCTGCTCCGACTTGCTCCGGCTGAGGCTGAGCCTCCCTGGTGGCTTCCTTGCTGCAGCCTGATTGAAGGCTTCTCTCCCCCCGCAGCTGACCTGAGGTCTCTGGTCTAGGACAAGGGGACTGGAGAGTGGTGGGGTTGTGGGGTCCAGGCTTAGGTGGCAGTTGCTTGCGCAGGGTGAGGCGTCTCCAAAGCCCCCTGTAACCCTCTCTGAACTCCTCGGAGAGAGAAAGGACAATGAGAGGGTTTACCAAAGACAGAGAGAAGGTGAGCAGCTGAGCAGAAAGGATAAGGAGAAGGGGAGGAGAGGAAATAAGGGGCTGAGCTCCTTCAGTTTCCTTTTCTGCAATCTGGCGCTCCCAAAGCCACACAACCCAGTGAGGAATCCAGAGGACAGCCATGGCCACAGTGAGGCTGAAAAGCATTAAAGTGAGCTTCCTGGATCTGATCTGTGTACGGAGATTCTGACTCTTACTGGAACGGCGCTGGCACTGGCCATAAGCCTTCCAGAAATACATAAGGGCAATGCTCAGAGGTGCACAGTAGACCCCCAGAGGATACGCTTTCACATACACAGACATGAAATCCTGGGCTTCAGGAGGAACCGTCATTACGCACACCAGCCCACGGATCTCTCTCTGCAGCCGAGCAAACAGCCAGTGTGGGATGGTGACAGTGCAGCCAGACAGCCATATGAAGAAGAGCACCACCAGGATGGAGCCCAGGTGTATGCTCACCTGCTTGTTTGGATTTGACACGTAGCGGTAGCAGGCTTTGGCCATGATGGCCACGGTGAAGCTCTTCACAACCATGCAGGATTGGAGAAACCAGTCGGCTGTCTTGCACACCACCCAGCCTAGATTCCAGCTCGTCTTGGAGTATGAGGCAGCCCTGAAAGGCACTGTAAACATCAGCACCAGCCCATCTGCAAACATCAGGTTGAAAATGAGGGAGTTGATGAGAGACAGTTTGCCTTTGTGCGCATTAGAGAACAGGATGACCATCGCAGTGAGATTGCAAGCCGCGCCCAGGATACAAATGACTCCCAGAATAGCTGGCACCAGGACCCTGAGCTCAGTCGTGTCCAGGTGCTGGAAGGAATCGTGTTCACTAAATGACCACATGTCTACAGAGCTGTTCACCACAGTGCTATTGGTCCCACTAAGCTTATCCATTGTTTCCAGAAGATGCTGATCTGGTCACAAGAAGATAATAAATGAATTTTAAAAAATAATTGAAGGCAGGCAGGAAATGTAGGGGAAAAATGCCCTGGGCGGAAAAAATGTCCAAAAACAATGTGACAATATATCTTGGAGTTTACACCTGTTCAAATTTAAGCACCAGAGAAGCAATGACTTCGCAGTGTACAGAGCACCTGACAGTCCTCTGGTTTATCCCGAGATGCGATGATGCAGCATCTCGAGCAAGTTATAAAGATGCTGTTTGATTGACAGCTGCTGTCCCCAGCTGGCAAAATGTGTGTAGACTACACCCACATGGGGCCAATTAGGAAAATCTCAGCACAGATGAATATACTGGATTGGTGCAAATGATTCATTAAAGTTATGGTCTTAACAGTAATCAGATTCCTTAAATAAGAGTTAAAGGTAACAGTGTCTACCCAAGGCACTACCATAAACTGTGACCTGCATTCACTAGACATCCTGACAGAGTATGTGATTTATCAATGAGGTGGTTGGGACATAATCACAAGCTTCATTTAAAATGTTTCTTTTGTTTTGTTTTTTTTCAAAATTTCATCATATATAAACAACAATAGATATTAATATTGAGCTTCCTCCAACGGGTGGCTGGCCTCTCCCTTAGAGATAGGGTGAGAAGTTCAGCCATCTGGGAGGGACTCAGAGTAGAGCCGCTGCTCTTCCACATCGAAAGGAGCCAGCTGAGGTGGTTCGGGCATCTGACAAGGATGCCTCCTGGGTGAGGTGTTCTGGGCATGTCCCACCGGGAGGAGGCCCCGGGGCAGACCCAGGACACGCTGGAGAGATTATATCTCTCGGCTGGCCTGGGAATGCCTTGGTGTTCCCCCGGATAAGCTGGAGGAGGTGGCTAGGGAGAGGGTGGTCTGGGCTTCTCTGCTTAGGCTGCTGACCCGTGACCCGGCCCCGGATAAAGCGGAAGAAGATGGATGGATGGATATTAATATGAATAAACCAACCAGAACCAATCAGAAGAAGTCTCCTGTAAATGTGCTCAGATGAACAGTTTTTATAATTTTGTCTTTGTAAACCACCACAGTGAATTTGAAGTTAAACACTCATGGCATTAATTGTTTAAGAAATACAGCCCCTCATTTTCAGCGACTCAAATGTAACTTCACAGACTAACATCATTTTAATTTTAACACGTTTTAATACTTGGGTGAAATTCCTTTAAATCAACGAGTGCCTGAAGTCTATCACCAAATGTTGTGTTTCCCTACCAGACCTTTCATTGCAGCCACCTTTAGTTGCTCTAGTTGCATTTTCTTACTATCAGCCTGTCACAAAAACACATAATTTGTTAGAGTTTGACATACAATCATACCAAAGATAAGTTTGAGAGGCATAAAATTATAGTTTTGCAACAACAAGATCTATTAGCTGGAAAACTTCATAGGCAAGTTGAGGACAAAAGGTAGCCAACATCCAAAGAAGAGCTTTGAATGTCTATACTACTCAAAGAAATTACAGAAAGCTTGCCTCAGGATGTTCAGACTGTGGTGAAAAATAAAGATGGTCATAGCAAATACTGATGAAATGACAACAAACAGCCTAAAATGTAGGAATATGTAGTATGAGGTGTGGTCCAGAAATTCATGTGTAGTGAATTAAAGCTGAAAATTGCATCTTGATTGATTTAAAATCCAACATAGTGATATACAGGCACAATATTACAAGTACTTATGGACCAAGCTGTAACTTTGCTTAACCTCCTAGGACCTGGCATCCACATATATGGACATCACATTTTGGGTTATTTAGACCAAAATACCAAAGACCAAAATTTTGCTCTCCTAAGGCCTGATATCCACTTACGAGGACATTATACTGCTACTGTTCTATCAAAATTGTAAACAAATATCCTTATATGTGGCTCTTATTTTTCTTAAAAACAAAAATAAGGTAAAAAAAAAAAAAATCTGTTAATTCTTTGTTTTTACATTCATCAGGCCCCAATCAGCCCAAATATCAAAGAGAAATTAAAAATGCATGCTGTGGAAGAGTTCGGGTCTTAGGAGGTTGAGGAAAATCCCATTTCATCAGCTGGACTGCCTTTATTTGTCTTAATTTTTGTCCACACGAGGGCGCCCTAACACCACAAGCAGAAACGGTCTTAGCCCATAAAACATCTTACATAAAGTTTGATAATTGATTCAGCAGGTGTTAACAGAGAAAGTCCACCAGTGCATGATTTGAACTTGCACATCTTTATTCTTTTTTTTATTCAAAAAAAAGTCCAGTAAGCATAAAGACTGCATGGTATTTCATTGCATTTCAATACATTCTGAGCTATAAAAGTCTTTTTTTTTTTTTTCAATTAGAGTGTCACAAAGGAGGTTGTTTAGAAGACATTACTGTTTAAAGGAATCACACTTAATTATTCCCTGATTTCACAGAGTTCACTTAGACCTTTGACTGCTTTGCTTTACGGGAGTTGGCCGGTAAGAGCCGAGTGCTGAAAGACAATCTGCTACTGTTCCATGTTACCCATTTTCAGCTTGATGAGAAACATGGAAAGGCATTGCAGCAATCTAATATTTATATAAAAAAAACTGAATAGTGCCCCAGATGATCTGCAGATGTACAAATATAGCTATACGCAGGCTGTCAGCTTCATCAGAATCAGATCCAACGCATGCAAAGAAAAAAAAAAGCTATGCTAGCATTGTTAGGCCAAGAAAATCTCAAGTTTTAAATTCAATATGTCAACACGATGAGTCGACCAATCTACAGTCTACAGATCATTTTTAGTACTATCCAAATAAAGAGAAAATGTGGCAAGAAATTTAGAAATGAATGTGACTTTGTTTGTGTCTCTTGCAAACTGACAACATCAGACTGACTTGCAAGGTGAGAGCAACAATTACTTTGTACATATCACAGCATTCTCCCCTGAGCTCACAAGCATGAAACCAGTGCTCTAATGTAGAATTGTGACTACATTGATTCAAGCACTTTTTCTACTTGGGACCTGTGTGGAGCTTTTTTTGTGTGTGTTTGTTTATTTAGAGAGAAAGAAAGAAAGAAAAAGAACAAAAAAAAATCCTAAGTTAACATTTCATTTGAAACATTCACACACTCCCTCCTTGTAGCCATTACCCCTCCTCCCCACCCGACCCTCCCCTCCCCTCCCTTCCACTACATCGAACCCCCACATACCAAAAGAAGGCACCACAGCTTCTAAACAGACTCATTGACCGAGAGAAGGACTTAACAAAAACAAAAGCGTTAAATAAAACCCAATGACACAGCCTGGAAGGGCTTCATTCACATTACAGACTACAGCAGTCTCACAAGGAGACACGAGATTGGTACTAGAAAGACTGTCTGTGTTGTGTCACAGGCAGCGAGAACTCAGTTTCTGCGGGTCAGAGATTAACAGTCTTTTCCTCTTCTGCAGCACATTGCGCTGTTCAGGAATTTTGCCTCAGGTAGAGGCTGCAGGGTTGATCACATGCATTGCAGCATGAGAAGACCGAAAGACAGGGGGCACTGTTGCTACATGACAGTGAGCCACCATCACGTAGGCCTGGTTTCTGTCAGTGTGCTCTATTTTCTGTTCATTGTGCCCACATCTGCCTCTGTCCTTAGGGTCCAGAGTGCTGCTACGTCATAATGTGATGGTAGCAATCCTCTTGTTGCATAAACGCATGGGAAACAATTCTTCGGGTGTCCGCATGGCTAAATAAATTAAATTATAAGTCAAATTGAAGAAGTTCATTCTTGATTTCAAGGAATCAAGTTGTTGCTTCCTAAAACATGTGCTGTCCACTTCCCCCACTTTAGTCACTGGATACTTTTACCCTGGTCGTCATCAGCAGAGTCGGGGAATTCAAGACAGCAGCCCCTTACAGGTGCAGGGTCAGGGGTCAGCAGGGGGCAGGCTGCCCTTTAGTTGACCTTGTCCTGAAAGATGTATAGGTTGTTGGTGGCTGCTACAGCAATGATGTTTTCATGTGGGTGCCACGTCGTGTGAAGGATCTTCTTGCTGAAGTCAAGGCTGTCGACGCTGATCTCATCCTTACGCCGCTTCCCACCTACACACACCTGGAGGACAACAACAAAAATGAAGAGGCATTAAGAAGTGGGAGTGTGGCAGCTCGCACGTTTCACTGATGTCAGTCATTTGAAAGATGACGGGGTGGGTGGGGTGCTGACTAGGCTTGTAGCTGGCGTCAATGGCGTCACTGAGCTGGACCTCTAAACCGTGTTGGTGCTAAGCGTTAAGAGGCCCATGCTCCAGTTTTGGTGAGTTAAAAGTCTGGCTGTATTTATTAGGTATCTGTGTCTGCGAGATATAAATGGATGCATCTTGATAACGAGCCAAGCTAGTGTTAGCTGATAGCTTTGCACCCTTCCAGATATGGTCAGTTTGGTTCAAAAACCTCTAATGGTGATAGCCAAAATGCTAAAAAATAGGACTTAAAAAGGGCTATTACCAACATTTGTTTCAGGTTTGGTCACTTTACAAAGTTGATATAAGATTGAGTTAGCAAATTAGCTAGCCCCATAGCTAGCTGGTATATAATGATGTGCTACGTGATCGCTAGCATGACAAAGTTATGTTAACATAACATAAACAGTAAAGCTGGAGGGCAAACGCTAACAAACGGAGGACTTTTTTCCACACGATAAAAGTTAACATAAGGGTTCCCAATGGTTAGGGGCAAATGCAATTGCATGGCAGAAGACATTACTGTAAACTGACCAAACGTCAGTCAGGAGAACCACCTAGATAATCCATTCACAATACAAGGTTAGTCATTAATATACTGCTGCACGGGCTGGGCTGTAGTTACATCGTAAGGGTTTAAAAACTGAGCTTTAAAGTGATTAGCAGTAATAAAAACCGAGAGAAGCTGACAGTGATCACTGACTGTTTTTAGGGGCTTGTTGAGATTAAATAGAACAAGATACAAAGCATTAAAACATGTTAAAACACATGACAGCCTTATTAAATGCAGACTACTTTGGGCCCGGAAGCAGTATTCATCACGTCATCACTTAAAGACCGGATTACTGCAGTTTGAAACATAAGACTGCACTGTGTACATATACTAAACACATTTCTTTTGTTCATTTGTGTGTTGTATTCAGTCATGATTGTCACTGTTAAGTCAGGTCTGTTTTGATATTGAATTTCTGGACTTGTACAGCAGATTTCTAGTGAGGACATTTTTATCAAAGTTACAGAATATAAGGAGGGGAAGTGAATTGTTTTTAGTGACACCATTACTTTAAAATCTCAAAACCGACTGGTCACAAAAACTGCTGGTATTTACTTAATCCTTTTTTTTTTTTTGTCATAAATGAATATCATAGATGAACTCAAAGACATCTGGAGGTGCCACTTTCAATCAGTGAAAATTACAGCAGGAAATTTCACTATTGACCAGCTTTTTATAGATATTCAATAAATCATTTGGCTTAGGAAATAATTGACAAATTAATCGATTATGACAATCATTGCTTAAACCCTGAACTAATTACATTATCAATGAGTCTGTCAATGATTGCCTCTGATACTTTGGTGAAAACATGTCAGAAAATAGTGAAAATAATGTCAATCACAGGTTTCCAAATTAACAAATTGAATACTTTTGCTTGACAAATCAAAAGATATTAACTGTCACAGATCCACACAATCCAGCAAGAATCACAATTTTGGAGAACCAGTGAATAATTAGCATTTCTCCATTAGAAACTCACTTGCGGTGAGGCATTATAAGACTAAAACCAGATGTCTTTGAATTTAAAAAGGATAACTTGTGTTGGTGATGGTACCTTGCGAGGCTTCAGAATAGCTCTGGGTTTGCTGTTCTCTCTGGATGCTTCCAGTGTGACATCGCGTTTGGTATTTCGGTCGAACATTCGGAAAAAATTGTTGTAAGAGCCGGTCATTATGACGCTGAGGAGGGAAAAAAGAAGAGAGGGGGTGTTATCGAGAGGGGTGGCTGGATGGACCGAGCGGTTGGTAGATCTGGTCGATGGCGGCGCTGAAAAGAAGTCTCACCTGTCTGATCCATTCCAGACGCACTCAAACTTGTCAAAGATGCAGTCGTTTTCGTACAGAGAACACAGCTTACCCCGTAAATAGTCGTGAACCTGAAGAACAAAACCAAAAACATGACAATCTGCAGTACTTTTTGGATCAGTCTTTATAGGCCTTTGGAGTTCTTCGCATTGCCTTTTAGTGGGCAAACACACCGAAACCATAAGCTGCACCACCATATGCTCTGCTTTCAGTAATCCCTCAAGACCTGGTGACCTGTGCTAAGATGCTAGGTAGCAGGTGGAGGCTGAGGTGGAACTGGACAGAGAATCCCTTGAGCCCGGTTGATGGCCTTATCAATCATGATCTGCCCTAAGATGGCTTCCCCTGATCAGACAGCGTGGACGTGACTGCCGTGACCACACAGTGGGAGGTTCTGCCCTCCGGGTTCCATCAGCGCCTATACTATCCGTCTTCTTACGGACATTCAGCTCAATAAGCCCTCCTGGGGTAATTGCTACACATGACACGGTTACAGATTGGCAGGGTGACAGTGAAACAGGATTATATTGAGTGATAAGCCTGAAATCAATAAGTTTTGATTTGATCTGGGCACAGCGGTTATTTACTAACTTCAGCAGCGGAACATTTTCTTTGGAGCCCTCAAGCTATCCAAAAAGCACACGAGAGAACAATGAAAAGCGTACCTGGTACGTCTCGAGCGGCTTGTTCTCCATTTGAAGGTCCCACACCTTTACAGTGAGGTAGTCTCTTGTCATCAGGTAGCGTCCGCTGTGGCTGAACTTCACGTCAGAGATGGATGAGATGATTTCAGAGAAGAAGGAGCGAGTGGATGGATCCTCTGGCTCCTCAAAGTCTACATGTAAAAGAAAATGTATAAAGCAGTTATCTTTCAACAGAAGATTTTACACTGTTGGTGCTCGCTGCTTTAAAGACTTTAAATCGCTTCAAGGAGGAAGATTCGGTTTGGGCAGTGGAGGCTGCTATTAGAAAACAATGACAGCCACGACAATGCCTGGATGCTGAGTTTTCTGCAGCAGCTGCATCTCCTCACAGAATTACATGTGTGTTTAGGGAGATAGTTGTGGGTCAGCATGGTGGGTAAATATTGGTTATGATTCATATTGATTTTGGCAGCTGCTGTTCCGTGTGTAGGCCAGCACGCTGGGGATAACAGACAGGCATTCCATCGTTAGCTGTCAAGTTATTGTTCCTCCTCCTCCTCCTCTTTTCCTCCCACCCTTCCTACCCTCTCTCTCTCTCTCTCTTTAAAAAAAAAACCAAAAAAAAAAAAATTCCCCCACCATTCTCCCCCCACTTCCACTCAATCCCACTCCTCAGCTGAGGCCTGGAGAATAGCTCTGTGATGTGTCAGTGGGGAGTCTAACTAGGGATGCAGTGTGAGAGATGAAAAAAAAATGGGGGGATGAGGAAGGGATAAGAAAAACAAATCAATGTCAAAGTGCTGGGTCCATATGAGCCCTGCTGGATTTGTATGTGCGCGCGCCAGCGAATGCGTGCGAATAAGAGCAAGTGTAATGTGTGCATGTATATATGCATGTGTTATGTGTGCCCCTGCCCTCCCTCCCATCCAGATCCACGGGTGGATAATAGGGTCCCCGGGGAGTCAGCAGGGGGGCTGTTTGGTCCCTCTCTCTATTTGTCCTGGGGCTCAGCTCACTGGCAATCCTCGGCGGCCATTCATCCTTCCTGTAAAACTAACTGATAGCAGCGTGCTCCAGAATTTATTTATTTTTATATATATATATATATATATATATATATATATATATATATATATATATATATATATATATATATATATATATATATATATATCCTTCTATATAGAAGGAGATACACTATGATTGTGACTTTGTGTTGTGTGTGTGTCACAAAAAGGAGGAGTGGTGTGTGAGTGCAGGAGAGAAGGCTTTACATTGCTCTGAGCCGTAAACGTTAATGCAGTGAGACAGTAGGTTGGTATTAACAGACCTCTCCTGAGGCTAACAAGAGCACCTGCCTGCTTTGCCTGTGTGTGTTTGCTACAAGCACCTGTCTAGGAATGGCACACACATGCCAAACAATCAGAGTATGAAGCCGACAACTTCAACTGCCCAATGTCTCCAAATGTAAACATTTTTTTTCCAGCTCTCATGTGATGCTCATGTGAAATTCAACAGGCCGTGTTGGTGCTGGGTCCAGTGGATCCATCAATACGTCTGAGGAAATGAGTGACATTATTGAACAACAGGGTGTGTCCATGAGGGACTAATGCGATTGCTCTTAAGCCATTGATTTCCCAGCAAAAATGTCAATGTATTCATTATTCATTCAGCTAAAGTGTATCCATGTGATGTCAAGCTTCGGAGAAGGCCATTCATTGTTTGAGACGCGCTACAAGATTTATTCGTGTGTTATCAATCGTGGCATATTGAGCAGGGGAAGCCCACATGTCACAGCTGAAAAAAAAAGGTGGAGCTGAGTGTGAATTTACAGCCAAGGTGTGGAATATTGGAATCGGGCTATATTTCCCTTGTTGACTACCATCACCTCAATGGCAATAAAGGCATCGATGGAAATTGTTGATTTTTGCGGTTTTGCGTCCCGTGAATTTTGCAGTTCTCCAGTATCTAAATTTTGTCTGCCTTAAAGGAATAAATTAATACAATAGAACAAAGGTGTTCAGTATTTCAGTGAACCTTTAAAGAATTGTGGCTAGATAAAAACAGCCACGTTTCTGGTAGGTCTACCTGAACACTAAGACACTTATTAAATCTGCTCCCATGATGCTCTGGTACTCACATTTGCAGTGCTTGTCGCAGAGTGCGGCTTGTCTCATGTCACAGAGGCGTATTGAACCTTTGCTGCTACTGTAGGCAAAGGTGTTACACTCCTGCGGGTGGAACTCTGCAGAGGTGATTACTTCCGTCAGCTCCTCCATGTTGGCTGGTTTGATGTCCACAATGTCTGAGAGAGAACCGCTAAGGAACAGAAGACTACAGTGGACATGTAACCCACAGAGTAAAATGAAAAATCGTGCCACTACTGAAATGCAGCCCTGGAAAAAAATACATATTTTATGTACAAACTGTTACTAACAATGATTTTTTTAGAACCTCAAATCTATTTATCACCCTATCATTATTAATTAAAAAGAATTAAGTGTGATTTTGAGTGTTTTTTTCTTCTCTTTTTTGTCTTTTTTAAAAATGAAAACAATGATAATCATAGGAAAAAAAAAAAAAAAAAAAACAGAACAAGAGGATACTGAAGCTGCGGTCGGTGATCTCCAGGTTCCACAGGTTTATCCGAAGGTCATCGGTGGAGATGAAGGTCTGAAGGTCGGAGTTGACAGAGATGGAGTTGATGTGGTAGGTATGGGCGTTGCTGAACACCCGTCTGGCTGTAGCCTCGACCATCAAATCCATAGGCTGAAGCACCGGCACCTGGAGTGAACATTTAAGGGAAAATGTAAAGTAATGCAGACAAATATGCAAGAATAGAAAAATCAGCTTGAGGTTTTTGAGGGTAGTAATTACTAGGCTGGCCTTCTGTGAGTGTATCTGTGTCTATACTTGTGTCGGTGTGTGTGATTGTCCAGATATTTTAGTGAGGACCATTTGGGCAGTTTTGTGTGTGTCTGTGTGTGAGGCACAATCGGATGACTCCGGGGATTTATTTGACATTTACTCCGCAAATCTTAATGACACAGAAGCTCAAGGGCTGCTTGATGAGTTGGTTCAATCAGACCGCAAATATCTCTCTGCTACACAGCTACCCAGTAATCACGCCTCCTTCTCTTTCTCCAAGTCACTCCTGCTTTCTTGTTTGTGTGTGTGTGTCATGGAGAAAGAGAAAATGGAGAGAAATCGAAGGAGGTGGAAAAAAAGACATGGCCCGAGGGCATCGGCAGGCCCTGCTGAGGAATGATAACTGAACTCTGCAGAATTAAGACAAGCTTGCACAGACACACACACACACACACACACGCAGACACACAAGAACCCAGAGTTGCACATTGCTGCTCGGGCTTCAAAGAAGCCCAGTACCAGTCTGCATGCAGCCCCCCGTTGGCCAGATAAAACCCAGACAAAGAGAAGAGAGGGGAGGGAGCGAGGAGAACAAATCGGCTGCTTCTTCCCTTTTTCTCTCGTCCGTTGCTGGCACTGACAGAGACATGGCAGCCCAGCAGGCTGCTGTATCTCCGTGGATGTCACTTTATTTCCATGTCTTTCACTGGCTGTCCAGAGAGACACAGAACATATTAACCCATAACCCCCGAACACTGACAGTTGTGCCGTTCAGCTTGCCCCTTGCAGATTCGCTGTGATCTGATTGTCTTTGTAACATAATATATTTATACATTTCTGCCTTAAAAATAATACTTCAAAGTAAATCAGTAGGTTATAATGTTTTATATATGTCTTTATGAGGTACTGAATGATAAACTTTAAATCATTGTATGAATTCTAGGATGAATATTAGTGAATTCCTCCCTCTCCTCCTCTGCTTTCTCCCCCTGCTGAGATTTCACAGCCTCTAAACAGGATTGCCACAGTCCCGGCCTGTCCTCCAGGTTGCTATGATCCCCTGGCCAGCCAGACAAAGAGGGACAGACACGCTGAACACAGCACTAATCTGCAATGGCAGACACACACAGACACAGTCCTGTGTGTCTGTGTGTGCCCTCTTTTGTGTGAAAATTAAATAGGTAGCGGAGTGATAAAAACGAGAGAGAGAGAGAGGATGATCCCTTCACGGTGTTCATCTCAGCGCACATATTGATCGCTCATTCTCAATTTCTTCTGCCAGAAGTTCAAAAGAGTCCAAAGATAGCAGGTTGCTTTGTTGGTGTCAGACTCTCATTTATCGGGACTGAAACTGATCACAAATGAAAAAACAACTGTGACACACACAGGCGTGCAGCATATGTCACTAAGAAGTTTATGCTGGATTAAAGGCTATCATAGCATAAAAGGCTGAATGCTAAATTTTGACTTAATCAGCTTATCTGAACTCTGCTTGCTTGGATTCCATGTGCAGGTCTTTCCAGAAACGCTGGTTCATTCAAAATACGTGAGCCTGGGTTACAAGCAGCAGTTGTGGGATCTGTAAAACAGGAATCTACCAAAAGGTTAAATGAAAGATGCTACTGCTAGGTGATGCTTTTAATTTCATTTTTAAACTGAGCACCACAAATATTCTTAAATATTTCTGATATCCATGCATAAATAAATAGTTCTCCATCCATCTACCCTCTATCTGTTATCTGGGTCATGGGGGGCGCTGGAGCCTATCTCAGCCTCCACAGAGCACAAATATTCTTCATTTTTGTTATTTATGGATATAGTGGCAGTAAGTTGTCATGTTTTACTTTTTTCTATAGTAGTTTTTTCAGTCTTAAGCCACCCGGACCACTGATGCATGGCTTCAAATATTTCATTTTTGTCAGATTTATCGCAGTCTCGTTGGGTCATCCAGCCTCCCCTCAAATAGAAAATCTGTGGTTTTTAGTGACAGAGAATAAAAACTCTGCCATCACTGACTCTAATTTTCACGTCCATAAATTGCAGTCCATTTCATTGTGGACTAATTCAAAGTAGTGCCATCGATGCAATGTTTTCATTCCACTCAAATGTTGTGCACTGTCTAATAAAGTGAGTGTAATCTAGTCGCAGCCTATTTTCACCGCAGTGTATGTGACATCATGGGTGTTGTGACATTCAACAGTTTCACATACCCGTAGAGTGGTGATGGTGGATGGGTCTCGGATCCGTCCGTCCTCATCCTTCAGGTTGTAGCCTTCAGGGCGCTTATCCCTCTCACTGATCTTCCACAGCTTCACTGTCTTGTCTGAGGTGGACACGTCACACAGGCGCACAGACATACACAAAATACAGTTAGATCACGGCTCAGCAGAGTGAATCTCAGATACAAGATGGATGCGGGGGGCTGGGGATACAATCTGGCAAGTAGCTGGGCAGAAGCCAGCAAGGATGATGAATGGCGACTCCTGCGTAGATTCTGATGTCACCGATATCAATCTACAAGTTGACTTAATTTCCCTGCTGCTGTTTATACCCTCGCCCCTCCCCTCCCACACCCTGGAAAAGCCATCTGGGTTGCTTTTCAATTTTTGCATCATATAAACATCGGTTACATCTCATCTTCTCGGTCTACTGAAGTGGATGGCAGCCGCAGTCAGGTTGTCTGCTTTTTTTTTTTTTCCTCTCCCCTCTTAATTTCCGCTGCGATGCCGGTGTCAGAGCAGCGAGGCCATCGCCACAGGACTCTCCACCATCTGCTCCAGCCACCGCAAGCACGTCTGTAGCAGCCATGCGTGAAGCCCACAATCTGCAAGACGTCTCTCAGCTGATGTGTGTACTTGTCTGCTGTGGCTCTCGTACATGTACGGCGTGTGTGGTGGCACATGCCTTAATATGTGGCCCTGCTGTGACAGCCATGCATGAAGCCCTTAATCTGAAACTCTTCTGCAGGTGACACTTGCTCACCCAAGCAAAACAAGCAACACTGTGTTCTCCCAAAAAGTCAAAAAGACACTGTCAAGTGATATTCATCACACCTCCTTTTACATCAACTGCAAATCTGAGCATTCTGCAAAGTGACGAATGAATCATTTTGCACAGTACCTGACTAATAACACTAGCTCACATGTAAACATACTCCAGTGTAGGGCTGGGCGATATGGCCTAAAATCCCTATCGCGGTATAATTTGAAGCACGTGCGGTAACGATATATATCGCGATATATTATTTTCTTCTGTATAAGGTATTTTCCACACTATAAGGCACACTTAAAATCCTTTAATTTTCTCAAAAATCGAGAGTGTGCTTTATGTATGAATTCTGGTTGTGCTTACTGACCTCGAACCGATTTTGGCGTGCAGAAATCTGTTAAAAAATGTTTTAGTACAACTTTGGTAAGCCACACTGCTTGATGAATTGTCAGAGCATTACGGCTGCCGTAGTGAGGAGCTTCGCGGAGTAATCTGGGTCCAAAACTCCGTCCTCTTCAGGTCCCAAAGTCAAACGAACACAGAGTTAAAAACGGTCTAAATTCTTTCATCTTTAATAAAATCATCAGCGATGCTGCTTTACCAGGTGTAACAATTAAGTTTAACATCCAGGCATCCATGAAAACAGAATTTATTAAATTTAACGGAGTTAGAAGTTAACAGGAAGTTAGCTCGCTAGTTTCCACCTAAACATGATATACCATGTTCTGACTGAGAGATTTTTGAAACTAATTCAAACGTACAGCTCTGCTACCACTTCCAACATAAATGAAGACAGAAAACTAAACAGCATTGGTGTTTGCAAGGTTACTGAAGTAGGACTACCTGGTATATAATGTTGTGCTACGTGATTGCTAGCGACACAGCTATGTTAGCATAACATTAGCGCAGTGAAGCTGGGGAATGAACGCCAACTTTTTTCCATTCGATAAAAGTTAACGTGAGGGATTCTGGTGGTTAGGGACAAATGCAATAGCTGCGATGCTTTCGACCAAAACAGGCGCTGCTTGATGACGTCATCAACATGCGCTATCACGATAGAGCGGTGTAGTCAAAATCTTTATCGTTGGCCAAATTTATATCGTTTCTATCGTATATCGTTTCTATCGCCCACCCCTACTCCAGTGATAGATTATTGGTTCTTTTGACCATTCTGATAGTTGTGCTGCTCTTACAGCACCTTAGGTGTACTGACCGTTGGTGGAAAGCAGGAAATATGCTGCATTCTGCTGAGGAAGCCATTTGATCTTGTTGATCTTCTCCTCAATCTCCAAACTCTTCAGGTAGTCAAACTCTGGCTCATGGCTCTGGAATGTGCTGTAAACATTGTACTCCCCACGACGCTGGGGCTGACTCTTACTCTGCAGAGGAAGAAAAAAAAAGAAAGTGAAGCACAGGTAGACTTTGTTTTTTTTGGTGAAAGTTTCATTAGATTCCCGTGATTATAAGACAGGTGTAAATGATTCAATATTAGATCTAGCATTTTGGAAAAGATGTAATTTATCTTTAATTTATCTTAAATTCCCCCTTAGGAAGCTTACTACCAATAATAATAATGCATTTTATTTAAAAGCACCTTTCAAGACACCCAAGGACACTTGACAATAGAATAAAATACATAGTAGAACAATGACAAAACGTAATAAAACACTTTAGTCAAGCTTTGCATTTGGGGATCTCCTCTCCTAATTCTGGTTTGACACAATTACATCAAGCCCCTACCTCCACGGATGAAAAGTAAAAGTTACATGGAAATGATATCTCGTTCTGAGGCTGCGAGATAAGGGTTTTGGGGGGGTCACCATCTTGTTTGGAAAAATGAGATATGACCAGGAGGGGCAGGTCATTCACTGGCTAACAACTTGTGACTGAAACAACAACAGTTGTTAGCCAATGAGCTAACGGGTAGATAAAATAATTTACAAAAAAAGACTTAATTTTTATGCCGTATGACCCATAATATGAACCATAAACGCAGCAGGTAAGTGTTTAGCATTTCCCATATGTAGGAAAATGGGAAAATATAGGATCAGAAGTCTTTTATGCAACCACAGCCATTGGCATTTGGTGGCCCTCAGACAGTATGCAGGATAGGTTTAAGGAACTTCCGCGAAGACTTCATTTCCCGACCTGGAAGCTATACTTTTTTTTTAGTAATATTAAAATGTTAATACCACAGGAAAAATTAATGAGCGATTTCATGGTGGCCACATCCATTTTTTTTATACAGTCTATGATATATTTACATAGATTCTGGAATATTATATGTTGAGTAACAGAACAGACTAGATTTTCGAATTGGGGCTTTCAACAGTACTTTTGTGCCACATTGTTACATGTCTTCATAATGTTGGTCCAACAAAAGCTTTTTGTTTTTTAGCATATTTACAGCTGTCCTTTTGAAATACATCCTCTTGCTTGCTAGTTATCAAAAAAACAAACAATCCAATGTTAATGCTTTAAGGCTGTCAAATCCTTTTCAGCTGAAGGACAGCATAATTATCACTGCATTGTTGGCATTTCCTACCTCCTGCTCCCTTTGGAAGACAACCACTCTACCTCCTTTATCCCCAGTGGCCAACAGCTCCCCCGATGAGTTAAACTCCACCGTTGAGATAATGTCAGCTGCAACACAGGAAGCAGAGCAGACAGGGGGAGAAAATGTCAGTGTGAACAAACCTGTCAAGTATCTGACAGAAAAAAGGAAACACTTTTTCAATGGGATCTTCTAGAAAACACTTCAGGAGAAAAGGGAGGGGAATCTCATGACAGTCCCACAGAGGACTCCTCGGTGCAGACAGCCCAGTTTGGAGGAAATATAGGTTAGGAGAAACCACTGGATGAGTCACTGCATGATAATTGAGACTCTTGTCTGATTGAAGTGAGCCAATCTGTGTTATTTAATTGCACTTCTGCTTATTAGAGGACTCTGCCGCCGCACTCTTGCTCATCACAAAACACATTCAAAAAGCTTTAATGTGTTTTAGCAACATCAGTTATCAGTTGCCTGTATTTTACATTTTGAAGCATCTCTGCATAGCTACAGGTTCACCAGAAAGTAAATATCGGACACCTACCCTTAAGGTAGGTTTTCCTCTCCTCAAAGACATACAACTGCCTGAATTTAGGAAAGGCTAATGGTGACTGTAATTACGTATTATACAGCCCAGGGATAAATTGTCATATCATAAAGTCTGTCTCTCACACACACACACACACACACACACACACACACACACACACACACACACACACACGCAAACCACAGCAGAGGCTAGCCCGGTTTTAAACAGTGACAATAATATTAGACAGAGAGAAAGAGAGAGAGCGCTTGTTGTTTTGTACCCCCCACGCCCTCTGTGGACCTGCTGCTGGTGGAGCTCTGAACAGGAGAGGGGAATGTTGCTATGGAGACCGTTTCCATCTCTAGCAGCAGTCAGAGAGAGAGAGAGAGAGAGAGAGAGAGTGTATGTGTGTGTCAATAGCTCTCTGACTTAGTTGCTGATGCTAGCTGTAATTCAGCAGAGAGAGAGAGAGAGAGAGAGAGAGAGAGAGAGAGAGAGAGAGAGAGAGAGAGAGAGAGAGAGAGAGAGAGAGAGAGAGAGAGAGAGAGAGAGAGAGAGAGAACGAGTTCAGTTCAATGCAGCACACAAGTTCAGACAATAGAGTCCCCATAGACGGACTCATCGCTTCACAAAAACCTGTCGTGCATGGTGGAAATGACCATGCATCCTGTCTGTGTGTATACTGTGAATCTGGCTCTGTCCTCCTCCAGTTTTAATTTAAATGTTAGAGAAAGTCACAGATGAGGCCAGAGGGATTCTTACGAGCACGTGTTGATAATGACATGAACTAATTATATTTGAATGAAGAAATAATGACCTTTCACAGAGAAGACAAAGTCTGACCTAATTGCAGCCTGGGAGAACCCTTCAATGCACCATGCTGGTGTTGCATGTACTGTAGCAACACATGCTAAAGGCGCTCTGTAAATGCATTTGTACACCTCATACATGTAGTGCATGTATGAGGTCTCTCTCTCTCTCACACACGCACACACACACACACACACACACACACACATACACAGTAATGTCTTCCAGTACCACCAGGCCAAAGTCACTCATGTGAATCGAATGGAATCGGCTTAGCATTCAGCATTCTTTAATCAAAGCTGGTTTCGCCCTTTTTTGCCCTTCTCCTCTCTGTTTCTGCCCCCTCCCCATCCCCCCCCACTGCCTCTCTTCTTTTCCCTTCCCTCATCATCATCCACACATTAAGTCACTGAGGGGAAACAGTAATTGATGGATGCTATTTAACAAGTTTACACACGAATACATCCTTCAATCATCTCTTTGAATGATCAACCAGGCAGAGCCAGTGGAGCTGAAACACACGCTAACGTGATGGAATGCTCCCTTAAAAGAGTTTTTTTTTCTTTCATGCAAATGATTTCAGACCAGACATGACTTGTAATTGCGTTTGTGAATGGCAAACATCTTCTTCAAATGAAACTTTATGACAATAGAAAAATAAATTCGCAGCACTGTCACAGGTGGGCAGGGTGTCTCAAATGATTTCTGCTGTTGTCAGTTGTTACATGACCAAGATGACTTGAATTAGAGGGAAGCCAGACACTGGACTGATCAAATGCTTACTTGGATGGACACACACACACACACACACACACACTTTCTCTCTCTCTCACACACACACACACACACACACACACACACACACACACACACACACACACACACACACACACACACACACACACACACACACACACACACACACACACACACACACACACACAACCAGATGAAGCCTATAAATCCTGTGGCCAGCCAGGTCTGACAAAGACAGGTCAGCGCTTCCTGATGCATCAGAGGGATGCTTGAGATAACACACATCCATCACCAGTAATAACTCAGACGAGCCTGCTGGCCTGCTGCTCAGATGTCTACATGGAAGACTGAATTAAAACAGGCATGGCACAGTTCTTATCTGCTTCTATCCAACAATCTGACCCCCAATAACCCCTTCACTGTGCAATATAGAATTGGCAATCAGACCAGCTGGATGGAAACATAGATATGCATCGATTCTGGAATGAAAACCCCGTACGAAGAGCCAGAGACACAGGAAAACCAGGAAGGGAGGGAGAATATTGAGTTTATTTATAGAGGCCTGTGCACAGCACACCACCCAAAAGAGAGAGGTGCCACTAAATGCAATCACAGAGAAAGGAAAGGTCTGGGGAGAGAAGTCGGTTTCTCAAAATAGCTCAATAAAAGCTTGTACAGCAAGATTCACTGGCACAGACACCGGCAGAGACCAAAAATAAGAGTGCCCTGCCTAACCTCTAGACAACGCATAATCCTGTCAGGAGCTAAGGCAACAAGAAAGCAAATTGACGTTGATCTCGTGGCACTGCGGAGTTGTGTAAGACACAAAGACTTGAAAAAGGTGTGCCTGAATAGAAAGCAAGTTGCATAAGGGGTGTGCAGTATTTCCAGGTAGAAGGAGGGACGTGAGCAACCTGGTGCTGTGCAAAAGCTTTGTTAGAGGTAGAGGGGAAAGGATTACAGCACTTGTGCTGAGCTGCCTGCGTCAAAGGATCAAGCCGGAGGATAATTCAAGTCTGTTCTCACACTCCCTTTCACCTGCCAGTCTTGTTCCCTCAATGACAATTAACAAATGTGTCTTTAGTGCCATTCTTCCTAGGGAATGAATAAACACACGCTAGTATTACATGCTCTGGAAATGGAGACCATTCATGTGCTGAACAAGCAGCTGATAATAACTTCAATTCACACCACCAACAATAGAGATCAATCACATTTTTGAATAAACCCCACTACCTACTGGTCTGGTACCCCGTCAGATGATTAAGGGTTTATTCAACTCGATTACCTTCACATAAAGCAACAGAGCACAATGCAGGTCTCCTCATCAGAAGAGAATGACTCTTTGTAAGATCTGGAGTGAACAAGCTAATTAACCTGGTTTCTCCAGGATCAGCCCCATGAGACTGAGACAGGGTGTGTGTATTTTGTGTTCCTTTTTCTTGCATGTGTGTGTGTGGATTCTTTTGTGCATGTATCTTTGTGTGTGTGCATGTGTGATTTTTTTTTGTATCCCCACACTCCAGGGAGTTGAGGGTGAAATGGGCAAGACGTGATACTGCTTCTCTTCTCACACTTCATTAACACATCGCCGTGGTACACATCTGACTATAGACACAACACGAGGCAAAAATGGAGCAGAGGAAGAGGGGATAGAGGAACCAGCATTCATCCCCTGCAGGCCCTAAGCTGAATACCAAGAAGAGTGATTTCAAATTCTTGTTATTTGGTATTCTTTTAGAAATTGAAAATAGAGAGCAGGGGGGATGGTAGGAAAGCGAGGATGCGCAGTATTATAATCCCCCACCAAAAACAAAAGCTGACACTCACGCTCGATCTGTCTGCCTGCGATGCTTTGGTGAAATCCCTTTCATCTTCCTGTTTCCATCAAAGATTAGATGGCTGCTGTACAGACTAAAACCTTACATTTATTAGTGACCTTATCACCAGCACATGTAGCATTCTGAGTGGCGCTGCTTCCTCGACAGGACACGGGAATTAGCTATCAAAACTTACAAATATATCCCATTATAAAATCCCAGAAAGGTCAAGAACTGCTTAGCCTTGAGGCTAGCTGCACCCCGAATGACTCACACACAGTACGTCTATTCCAGTGCTAACTCATCTACTGACCAGGAAGCCATATCACAGTAGAAAAATAGGACATTTTTGTCATCGTCCTACAGTAGCAACACCACGGGTATTCTTTAATAAATTCTCATTAAATTTTCATGGTGCTTCAGACTTAATAAGAAGCTAATCAGGGGATGAAAGCAGCTGCTGAATAAGGAGTGCGACTCGCCCCAACTTCACAGCTTGCCATTAAGCCTCCGCTACCCCCCTCACCATCTCCATACATGTACATGCACAGTCTTTCTTGCACTATGTGGCGAGGCGGGGCGAGGCGTTTTGAGTGCTTCATAGTAAATAATGGATGGGACCTGAGGGTATGGTGGGCTAAGTCTTTTTATGCCGGGGTCCTAAAGTGTGGCCCCAGGCCGTTTGCCTTGGCACAGCCGACAGAGCTCTGGCTCTGTTCTCAGCAGCAGCGGCGGCAGCAATAAAGGCTGTGAGCCCTCTGTAGTGGGACTGCATCAGTATTCAGTGGGGCTAAAGAGGTCACATCACACACAAGCTTGTATCAGACAGATGTATAACAGCAAAGCAAAGAGCAAGAGGTAGAATGTGAAGAAGAGGGGGGGGCAGGGGAGAGAAAGAGGAAGGGATTACATATCCGACCAGTTGTTCTTTAAGTCATTGTTCCACTAACAAAATTGTAAAGGACCAGAAATCAATACTAAAGCAGGCGTTATGTTAGGTCCTGCCTCACAGCCAGAAAGCTATTTGCATTTTTAAACCCAATGTGGTGCTATTTCATCCATTATCACAACATCCAAGGAGGAGGTGGCTGAAAATGAACTGTTGTAGGAGCACCACAGTCCACTGACTCAACACGCGTATACACAGCCACGGTGAGAAATCATCCATTCTGTCACCATTAGCAACGTGTCATCTGCAGGCGGTTGCCGAATGCAAATCAGAGTGTAATACAATTTTCTCCCCTCTAGATAATAATGATGACTCTGGAAACTTCACTTTAAAATTGAGGAGACTTTGAAATTTCATGCCTGACTACGAATGACTACAGCGTGTTCAACAGAGTCAGTGTAACCACCCACAGACCCACCAAGCACTGAGGGGTGGGATTGGTGCAAGACAAAGGTCAGCTTGAGTGACATCATTAGAGTATCCTGCTTTTGTGGACAAGGATTGCCTGAGGGGAAACCCAACCAACTCACTGCTGCTCATCAGAACCATTGTGTGTGTGTGTGTGTGTGTGTGTGTGTGTGTGTGTGTGTGTGTGTGTGTGTGTGTGAGAGAGAGAGAGAAAGTGTGTGTGAGTGTGAGAGAGAGATAACGTGTGTGTGAGAGTGAGAGAGAGAAAGAGAAAGTGTGTGTGTGCGTGTGTGTGGTCTGCACATACTGGGTCTGATAAAAAATGTGCAGTTGGAATTCATAGAGATGGGCAGAAGACTGACTTTATAGCACTTAAGGGTGACAAGGATTTAGAGGTTGAAAGGAGACACACACACACACACACACACACACACACACACACACACACACACACACACACACACACACACACACAGTAATTCATGATATATGAAGTGTGATGATCAGTCATAAATTACAGCAATAAAACATAACAAAAGCAGACATCTGAAAAGCACAGATGGGCTTCAGACTGGATGGTCCTTTGCTTTGGGAGGACATATTTGACAGTCCTCGTGCTGAATGAATGAGATGGTAGATGGAAGAGTGGGAGAGACAGAGAAGGAGCGACAGGGAGATGAAGATTCCCTGCCGTTTTTAAATCTCAGCGCACACATCAAACAAAGATATTCATCGCACCCTCTCGCGCACTCGCTGCGAACCGGTGGCAGTGAGTTTAGTTGTGAAAGAGAATCATCTAAGCCCTAGGCAAATAATGGTGCTCTCCATTTGAATGAAGAAAAGGAAGGAAAAGGGACGAGGGGAAACGGCACAAAAGCGTGCAAGAATGAGAACATACGTATGTCTTTTGAGCCCTGACTTTGTTTCTCCTCCAGCCTGCAATGGCATCTGTAACCTGAGCCCCACAGAAGCTCTGTGGTGGCTCTGACCCACCCTGCAGCCACTCATAACCTCCAACAACATCCATCCTGTTCAATTGTGTAGAGTGTGTCCATAAATATCTTATCCCATGTGGAGCTCCATAATATTTGAAATTACATTCCTCTTTTCACTGATTTTGTTCCTCACCCAATCTTATGGTAAGTGGGTGGCAAAATGTGTCTGGTGTGAAAAAAACTAAAGGATTTCCCAGTTCTGCAGTAACTATTTATACAATTGGCAAGCCTTCCACTGAAACACTGCATCAAACTGAACAATAAAAACCACTCAACAGAATAGGACAATTAAGCTGAAGATGGGAGATGTCCACTTATTAAGGAATTGAAAATTGAGCTTAATCTGTGGTTAAAAATATAAAGTTATTCATATGTGGCCCTTGGCATTTACAACAAATACAGTACAGAAGGGCATTTAGCCTCTATGAAGTTTGATTGTACTGCAATAATTTTAAAACAAAAAGCCATCAGACCTCAATGTTTTTGTAATCTCAATGCTATCAGTGCAGCAGATAATGTCTATGAGCAATCTGCATAATTGCATAATGAGATCAACCACCATTTTCACCTATAAATCAGTGTTTTATGTTCATTAGCGATCCAAGGAGCTCATAGAGAAAAGCTGGAGCTAATTGGCAGAACATAAGGGAAGTATTAAACATCACTTTTAACAGGTTGGAACTCAAAAGGCTGATGTCTGTGGTCAATGAGGAGAAACACATGCATGGAACAGAGCAACATTTGTAGCTGCAGGGTGGGAAAAAAAGGTTATGTGCATTGCATACAGTGAAAACGTGTGTCTGTGGATGCATGTGTGCTAGAGAGAGAGAGATGGATCCATATTTCATTGTGTTGTCTCCTTGAATTAGGGCACCTTGCCTGCTCCTTTTTTTTTTTTCAACAAGTGCACACAGAAGGAAAAAAAATACATTTTTTCCCACTACTTCACACATTCTCTTTAAACTCAGAAACTAGGGAATAAAACATTCTGTACTGGTGCCTCTACAAGGAACAATCCAAACAGATTAAAAAAACCCTGATTACTCTGATCAAGATGCTTATTATAGCGCTAACCGGTGATGGGAAACCACCCCATCCTGCCCAGTTATTACATTCTCACTGGATCTTCACCACAAATGACCAGAATGTTCCCGTAATAACCCCAGCTTATTCTGTGACTAAGGTGATTAAACGAGCTTTAAGTGATCCCACCTTTATGCATTTAATAGTCCCCGCACAGCATCATTATATAGCCTAACATGAGGATATTTATTTTTATCATCTATTTATGCCATCTTATGTGTAACCTGCTGTCATTTACGGGCTACTTAATAATTAGATTGACCAATTTCTTGCTGTGATATTAGCATCCCTTTAGCTACAGCCGCAGGTTATTTACTGTCAAACACCTTTAAACTGTGTTTCTTTTCAACATCAAAATACCTTCGGTTGCATAGTTGTGGTCGCGAAGGAAGCTGTTGTTGATTTTCCGGGTGTCACTCTCCTCCTCCATTGAAAAATCGGCTGATTCGAAATCCTGAAAGCGGCAGACCTGCTCCCATCCTGCCCGGTACCGTCAGCAGGCGGGCTGTGGGACCAGCGGGGGGCCTGTCATGGCTCCAGATCTCCGGTGTAATCAACACAATCGCGATCAAATACCTGTGATGACGACGGTGCACGGGGCAGGTCCTGTCCACACCTCGGGTGGCATCCAACAGACCGACCGTCCGCAACGCAGTGACAGTGTCGACTCCAACAGTGGATTTAATAGCCTAATTATTGCAGCGCGTCATAGGTGCGTCTGCCTCAGGGAACTCTTCAAACGCGTATCTCCCAAAAATGTCAGCACGGAAAACCTGCAGCTTAGAGCTGATGATGATTTCAATAAACGTGTTCTTGAAGGTTGAACCTGAAGTAGCAGCAGCAGCATGGGCGCACTCCGTAAATCTGTTCTGGAGGACTGGAGTTTAGGCAGGCGAGATTTTCCCCTCCCAGTGCCAGCGGGGCGGGCGGGATTATGCGTCAACAAGCTTGCTCCGATCACCTCCGCATTTCCATGTCATAGCCTACAGCGATGCATCTCCACTTTTTCTGGATCCAGATTCTGCATGGTCTCCTCGCTCTTTCTCATTCATTCATTGATCGAAACGGCCCGGCGCCTGCGATCCCTGCAGCTCAGCTGACTCACTGTGCCGGATAGCGCAGAGCTTCACTGTAGCTGCCCACTCTGCTGCTGCGCTTCAGCAGGGGCCCCTCCCTGCTGCTTGACGGCTGGCTCTTTAAAAACCTACAAGCAGCAAACGTGACGCTCAGTTGAACCACCAGGACTAGTAAAGACTTCAAAATCTGTTCACAGATTTTTGAACCACCGAGGTTTGTGTGTGTGTGGGTGTAAAGTCACTGGTAGCAGGTTGCTCTTAAACTACCATTCCTCCATTCTGCTTCAGAGGCATCTATGCACTGCAGTGGCTTGTGTTACTTTTCTTCTAATTAAGACCCTAAAAACAGCTATTCAAGCCACAACACTGAGGTTTGGATGGATGTGTTATGAGGTGCATGACATGTCACATTTCTGTCCGAACACATGACAGAGGATTCAGAAATTAAAGGCAGAGAGGGGTCACAAAGCAGAAAGACCGAGACAGAGAGAAGGAAAGGTGAACTTAAACTAGAGAACAGAGGTGACTAGAAAGAATAAGAAAAAATAACCAGAGGCTGATTAATTAGATTAGTAAGGTCACCATCTGCGGCTCTTTCGGGAAAGATCTGATTTCACTGCTGAGTTTAATGACGACGCACAAAACGAAGCTTCTTCTGGTCAAACCATAATCTTTAATGAGTGTGTGTGTGTGCAGCATCAGAGTGCAATGCATCTCAGCTCTATCTACTCACTTTACGCTAAATCTCTTTGGTACCACAAAGGGACTGGGTATCTGCCCTGCACAAGCCTCAGCGCACATAGCATCAGCAGAGATTGTGGAGCCCCCTCTACTAAATGCATTAGCTCTCTAATCCACAGGACCATTTGCACATCCAATCCTCTTCTCCTCTACTAATGGGGATCTGGCTGTGAGGGAGGCATGCTGCACATAGCAAAAAAGACAGGGGCCTCCTACACATGCTGTTTTACACCCCATCAACCTCCAAACTCCATCTCCATCAGAATACATTACGGGGCATTATCCATGCAGGGGGATAATGAAGGCTGCTGGAGCATCCGTGAGGACTCGTGGTTCACGTTTCCATATTTACAGTCCTCCACACCTTTAATGAAATCAGCAGAGAAATGCTGCCATCCTTGACCCTCTTAGATTTAACTGAGTGGTCAATAGCATTTCCCACCTCTATCAATATTTAAACAGGATATACGGGGACAAAAGAAACACAAAGCCCTCCTCTTCAACAAAGACTTTGGCTAAGTCACAGCTGAGCAGGCCGAATAAACTGAAATGGAATCGGCGAGACAAAAGGGTTTTATAGAATGAAGCCACATGGATGAGCGGTTCAGTTTTGTCAGATTTTGTTGGGAGTTGAGGGGGGAAAATTATGAGGCAGAAACATGGTTAAAGCACAGATATTTGACTGTATAATGAAGGAATAAGTGGAGACTGCTGCTTGGAGCCAGAGCCTGGGATCAATGCTACAACATCCATACAATATCCTCTCTTCCTGCCTTGGTCCCATTCGCTGTGCATACAAGTCCTTACCTGCATTCCATTCCCCTCCAGCACTTCATAATGTGACTAAGAAAGTAATTACAGGTTGATACACTCATATTCTCAAAGCCTTCACTCAAAAGGCCCCAAGTTTCTTCACCCCGCGGCTCAATTGATGCTGTCCTCCTCCTCAGAACACCAAGCTACTTGTTCTCCTCCGCTACCTCAGCTCTCTCGCTCATTACACCCCATCTCCTACTCCACTGGGTAAGACACTAGTGACTGAGCGTCTACAGCCCAGCTGCTGCGTGTCAGACTTGTAGGAAATGCTCTGGGGGGCGGCCAGAATTGGAGAGCGTGTCCTCAATTCTCCTCGATCGTGTGGACAAAGTGGGTTAAATTAGACTCCAGCAGCACCAAACACAGGGACACAATCACGTGGCAATGATATTTTAGTCATGGCCAATTGCTTTCCTTGATGTGTTGTAATTGTTTGACCCGGGGATTCCGGTGAAGGGCTACAGGAGGCAAAGACGCTGTCTGCATACCAAAAAAACGCATGCATACGCTTTTACATATAGATACTTGAGAACACCGCAGCTGTTCGGCACAGTTCCCTATACTTCTACACCTTCATTGCAATTACCTCATATCTCAGAACTTCAGTCAATAGTGTATTGATCGGTGGATAATGTCAGGTTTAAATAGGCGAAGATATTGACTATTGTCATCAGTTAATCCAATAAATAGGAGGTTGTGGTAAATAAATCCCAAAGCATATACGCAAGGTAACCATAGTTTGGGCTGAAAATGCAATAATTTATTTTACACCAGTTATCTTGATTGTAAATTGGTCATGTCAAATCTTAGACACAATGCTACTAGAATACCTTTATTTGTTATTGTACGGCTATATAACAAAATCTCGATCATCTCTCTGAGAGATTTGTTAAGTCCTTGATCCACCTGCATGTGTCATCACCGATAGCTAGATTTAGCAGTTTGGTCATGATTATATCAAACGCAGAGCTGAGGTCTACAAACAACAATCCTGCATATGTCCCCAGGTGTTGAAGGTGAGTCAGTGCAGCATGGAGACGGCGTTTATAAGAACCGCTGTTGACCTGTTGGTCCAGTGTGGCTGGAAGTGAAGTAATCTAGTGATGCTTTTTAGCATGTTCACTATTTATTTCAATGTACTGACATGCTATCGTTCTTCAACTACCAGTATACACGAGACTGGAATGTTTTGCAGGGTTTGTGATTCATAAATCAAATTTCCTATAAACATGACATTTTCAATTGATGGTGCAAAAGGAAGAGGTAACTAAAGTTATTACAATTATTCCAGAGGGGAAAAACAACATCTGTGCCACATTTCATGGAATATCATTGAGTAGCTGTTGGAGGCGTTTCAACAGAGAACCTCGTGGTTTCACAGAGGGAAATGTCAAGAGATGATCAGTCATAGGGACACGCCATTTGGAAACATAAATGAAGACGCAAAAAACTGTGCCCCGGGCCATCGAGCTGGTTTATCATATATTTCATCAGATTTCAAAACTCTGATGTGCTGGCAGAGTAAGACTAAAAGTCAGCTTTTTTTCCACACAAGTAATTTCTATCATTCATTTTATGTTCATGTTCATCACAGCTTGACTGAAACATGCCCATGTCAGAAGGCAGAACACAAATGTTATAGTCTTACCTGTTCATTTAACTGGATGCAACATGACCAGGGCACTCATTCAAATATGAAGAAACATGTTCACGTGACATTTGATTAATGATGAACGGAGCATTAAGATTGAGCTGCTGAGCAATAATAATATCTATAAAAGATTTCACAGCATGACATGTTCAAAATTTCTTGACAATTTATTTGACACTTGGAACAAGTGGTGGACTGACCGACTGAGGCTGCCTAAAACTGCTCGCTGCTGCAGCTTCAAATCCAATATTGCCATAATTGCTAATTGATTTACAGCACTACCCACAATGCTTTAATACATTCAGATATTTTAAATGAATAGCTGCCGTCCCTTGAACAGCACAACAAAATCTGTGATGGAAAGCAAATCTAAACTGCCTGAAGTCATACAATCATGCAAATTGAAAACTATGGATTATTTTACTCAGGAAAGCTGTGGTTACAGAATTAAGATTTAACCCTAGGCAATGTTTGACCTACTTTGTTTCAAGATTTATTGTAGAATTATGAAGCAGGTATTCTCACAAAACAGCTGTTCCTAAAAACTGCCATCATTTGACCAGGATGCTTTAACTGAACATAAGAAAGGACTGTATTATTATATTATAATAGTCCAGAGGTTTGAAAGCACAAAATGCAAAATAAAACAAAATACATTAAAAACACTAAAAAAGGCCATTTTCTTCCTCTTTAAGGTAGAAAGGTAAAGCTGTAATTCAAAACATATACAGTAAAGCCTATTTAGTAGTTGAGCTGATTTCGTATGACATGCCTCAGTGGGACAAGCTGTATCAGAGCACAACATGCTGAGCTACACAGTTGTTATGGTCATAATTTTTAATGTCTGTTCACCGGTTTTAGATTTTTTCTGTGTTACCCAACAAATCAGGATGATAATCATTCAATGGCATTAAATTCCCTCTCCAAACATTCATTGCCTGCCATTAGCCATGCAACCCACCCTGGCATTAAGAGCAGCTAAACACACGGGGGTAATAGGATTGGCCTGGCAGTCCATCTGTCAGGGGACTGAGTAGCAGCAAACCCCAAGGAACAAGTACCTGGCCTGGATACGCTCTCTCATTCTGCCCTTTCTTTGCGGTCTACTACGGAAATATTTATACGGTTTTTAAATGTAACCTCTGTGAAACTAAAACACTGCCATTCAAGCACATAAATGCCAGAAAGAAAAGGTAAAAAGCTGGAAAATACAGTCTCTAGTGGGAGTTTATAACCTCCTGGCTTTAAGTAATATAAAATGCTGCTACTCTTCTGTTAATAGACTACAGATGGAGATACATGTAGTCGGCAAATGAATTGAGTCAGGGTGGGGGAGGGATAACAGAGGAGAACTCAGGGCCTGGAAGAAGGAAGGGGAGAAAGATAAAAAGATGGATGTATAGTTTTGGTTGAGGGCATTAAATCAAGCCTAGAGGCTGTCCCTAAATCAGTAGGCTTTACTCTTGGTGTCATTCCAATTACATCAGGATGAGACTAATGCTCCATTGCTCCGAGACTTCAGACCAGCAGGACTGGATTTTCTGTTTCCCCCTGACTCTCTAGTCCCCTCCCCCAACCTCCCCCCCCTTTAGCTCTCTATCTCTCCCTCCTTCGCTCTCTCTCTGCCTCCCTTGATAATAAATTAATTGAAAAGAATGCATGTACAATGATTAGCGCAGGACGTAGCATTTTGGTTGAACATTAATCAAGCGAAATGATTGTGTTTGCATGTACACACCTCAAGAACAGAGGCATGGATGCATGACCCACATTGGCATCTATATAAAGCAGGTACCCTAATCACAAAACACACACATATACACACTTATAATAGCCTTTGTTGTGTTAAAATGTTACGAGCAATAAAGCAACATACAAATTGGCCGACAGGTGAAGAATCCTACAACGCTGCTACACATTTTGATTTGTTTTCTGACTACACAGTCTAGTCTTGCTGAGAGGAAATGGTGCCACTTAACAGAAAATCATTGCATTGCGCTGCTACGGTTGCTAGGTAACTGCAATTGAACTGGCATTGCAATGCAACACAACAGCTGTCCACATAATTGGACAATTAAGATCTTAAAATGTCATTATTTTGGTTATATTCATCTCTATAAAGGCTCAAGCACGTCCCAACACATTTTGTACTAGTTGGGTTAATGGGAAGAACACAGAGGGCTCATGTTCGGAGGAAAGCTGGCTTTCATTAGTGAAAATGATCAGCGCTTTATTGGGAGAAAACAGCAAAAACAAAGTCTGTCTGTGCGGCCCTGAAAGACTGGACAAACACAGTGTGTTGTCAAGTATGCTATATTTAACCTACAGGACTTTCCTCTATGTGTGGACGCATGAAAGACCGACTGGTAGAAAGTAGGTTAAGCAGGTTAGTGAGTGCCTACAAAGCCACCTACCCATACACAAGTAGGGATCAATGCGCAGCTTATGTTCAGAACCGTGGACAGCTCTGCACTGTGCTGAAGCTAGCAGAAAGTGAAAAAGGCCTAAAGGGGAAATACAATTTCTATAAAATGTTTCTCAGATGTCGTATAGCTCGGCTTTCATTTGAACAAATCAGAGAGAAAAGCTAGTGGAGTTAGTTCAGGAGCTGCTTCTAATATGAATTAACTAGTCAGTATAATAAAAAATGACTATCACGAGTTTTCACAGCCTTTTGTGTCTTCAAATATTTTCTCTGTATCAAACTAACAATCAAAAACTAAGAATAACAAAACAAAGAAACTCTTTTCTGTAAATGGAATTCTTTTCCAGCTTTCACACAATTATACGCTGTTGTAATGTACATGCCTACTGTGTGTGCTGTAGTACCATGCTGAAGCACTGTTATGTGCCAGCATGTAGGTAATCACGCTTGTTGGACAGGGAGTGTCTATTCAAGAAGAACTCCTGTTACTAACAAGAAAAGCAGCAGTGTGGAAATAGCCTGACCCCACATCTGAACATTCTTTTCTTCTTTTTTTTTTTGCTACAGCTTGCCAGAGAGGGTTCCCTGCAGCCATTCAGTCATGTTTCAACCAGCCCCATGTGACAACAGAACATGTTCTCTGTGCACCTCGGTTCAAGACTCCCCCACCCA